>NC_062995.1:6362384-7031600 GCF_023078275.1 Leguminivora glycinivorella | reverse complement strand
AGACCTACACCCTGTTTTTATTGAATTCCGTTAACTTTAAAGACTTAAGTTCAAATACAATCAATTTCTCTAAGAAGCCTCTTAACTCTTAGGGTTATCGAATTATTAAAAAAATAATTTAATTACTGAACACGTGTGTGGTATCCCTTACCACTTCCTAATGTTATTTGTTTTGACATGTGGCGTCAAACACTTGACAATGACTTTAATGTTATGATTAAGTTCCTCTCACACTAATTAATCCATTTATTATGTATGGAAAACATGTATTTTTTCGAATTTAACAAACAAAAAGCGTATTTCAGCAATTCCCGTCAACTTTGTACAAAAATTAAGGGAAAAGTTAAATTTGTTTTTATTAATTCCTATTTTGTTACCAAGATTTTGTTGATTAATTGAGATTTTATTAAGTTTTTTTCGTCATTAAGTTTCTCTAGTATCTATATTTTCTTAATTATAACAATTATCCTGTATATATCTTACGAAAGTCGAATTATATTACTAAATGTTGGTAACAAAATAGGATCAATTAAAATTTGCTGACGTGGCATTGTACAAAGTTGACGGGAATTGCTGATTTAGGGTGGTTCCTAATGATGAACCTAACTGCGTGTCGAATTTTAACAAAAAGAAAGATACATTATCACTCTAGTATTTTCTTGTTGGTGACAAATTTTGCTCGTCTAGTTGCTCCAGTGTGTTTTATTATGTTATACTCTCCAATTTTCCTTTTTTAGGGTTCCGTAGTCAACTAGGAACCCTTATAGTTTCGCCATGTCTGTCTGTCCGTCCGTCCGTCCGCGGATAATCTCAGTAACCGTTAGCACTAGAAAGCTGAAATTTGGTACCAATATGTATATCAATCACGCCGACAAAGTGCAAAAATAAAAAATGGAAAAAATCTTTTATTAGGGTACCCCGCCTACATGTAAAGTGGGGGCTGATATTTTTTTTCATTCCAACCCCAATGTGTGATATATTGTTGGATAGGTATTTAAAAATGAATAAGGGTTTCTTAAGATCGTTTTTTGATATTATTAATATTTTCGGAAATAATCGCTCCTAAAGGAAAAAAAAGTGCGTCCCCCCCCTCTAACTTTTGAACCATATGTTTAAAAAATATGAAAAAAATCACAAAAGTAGAACTTTATAAAGACTTTCTAGGAAAATTGTTTTGAACTTGATAGGTTCAGTAGTTTTTGACAGAAATACGGAAAACTACGGAACCCTACACTGAGCGTGGCCCGACACGCTCTTGGCCGGTTTTTAGACAACTTTCCTAGAACTGATGACTAATTCATGTTCATTCATGTGCTAGAAAGGTACTAGGAACTCTTTATAGATATTAGTACCTACGATAGAAGCAATCTGTCACTTCAAATACTTATTTATCACCAAGGATGATTTAAATAGGATTTACAATCTTCATTCTCTGAAATTTTGCACACATATGTAAATCAAGTGACAATTCAATATTATGGTATCATGGAGCTGACCTGATGATGGAACAGAAAGGTGGCCATAGGAACTCTGGTGTAATGAAATGTATCTAGGGATTGCAATCCGGTCTGATTCCCAATCCGGCCGGATCCGGCCGGATTTCGACCCCAATCCGGCGGATCCGGCCGGATCCGGCCGGATCCGGCCGGATTGGCCTTGAGGACTAAAAGTACCCAAATAGTGCCTTTTTGCATCACGATTAATAAACCAACAGTTTAAAGGCTTAGAAATCAACTTATTTACCAGTTAACAAGTAAATTTTACTATAATAATCAGTCGCAAATCAAATTACTTATTTCGTTCTTTTGAAACTTTGATAGGATAACAAAATTATTATTATTGTAACGTTTTACAGTAATAGGTACCTATAGTCGAGCTTTTAAGAGACGATAAAGAGCGGACATTATAACATACCTACAAACATACATGCGTTATGAGATCAGTATTTAAAGAAAAACCTGTATTGTGTTATTTTACAGTTAACTTTACTCACATGAAAAGAAGAACAAAAAAAAGTATTACAATCATATTAAGTAGGCATAACTATTAAAAGTCAGCGTTAACCTTTTCTCAGTCTGTAAAAAAATATTCAGTATCGGTTAAGAAAAACTACAGTAACTAAATTAAAGCCAGCAAGAGTAATTGACCTTAGTAAGTATTATTTGCTATTGCTGAATCAACAATCTTACTGGTACCTTTTAAAAATGTTCATTTTTAAGCTTTGAATTTTATTATTCTCGTAGCAATATGCTCTCATACTTCTCATATTATGCTGAAAATATGTTGTTGATCTTGAAGTCCTACGTCACCACAGAGGTGCAAAGGGCCTTCACGAGCTCGCGCCACGCTTTCCTATCTTCAGCTACCCTCGTGGTCTCGCTCCAGCTCGACCTGGTTGCTCGTAGTCCATCCTCAACGGACCGTTTCCATGAGTTTCCAGGGCGCTCGGAGCCACGACTTGCATTTTGCGGTTTTCAGCCGAAAGCAATGGTTGCGTTATTTCGTTCCCCTCTTTGAATAGTGTGCCATCCATGTTCCTTTTTGTGTCGCGGTTATAGCTGCTATATACTCCATAGGTCTCGATTTCGGATAGTGTCTGGCCAGAAAACGCGAAGGCTCGACCTCAAACCATGGTTATTTGTCACTCTCCACCACTCCACATTATGCATCCCAACAAACAATCCCACAGATTTAACTACGGATTCCAAAACGGAAAGTGTAACGCGTTGCTTGAGCACATTATTTGACTTCCAAACGGCCTTCTAATGCAAAGAACATACGTACTAAAATATTTTTTGATTGGAAATCAGACCGGATTGCAATCACCTGTTGAGCGACGTTCAAATGTTGCCGTAAAATTATTTTTTTGCACTATTTTAACATATCGTGTTACATTACCGGATCCGGTGGCATGAAAAAAGCACCGGATCCGCCGGACCGGATTGCAATCCCTAGTCGTATCCCCATCGAGTAAGGGGTTTTTAGAAACATCTCAGAGAGCAGTAGATGACTGTTAAAAGAAAAATTCAGGCGGCAATAAAAACTTGTGACAAAAACGATTTTTTTGCAAAAAAACTTATTAACGATTAGAAAAATATACACACGAATAGTACGGCCAACTAGCGCTTTGATTCTGGGCTAGATGGCGCTAATACCTATTTGACAATTTGAGAATACAGGCCAAATTTTCTAAATACGCTACTAGACTCTTATCGAGTTTGGCACAAGAAATGATTGTTTCCTATAGGAACTACTATAGTATTGAATGAGAAACCTGCACGGGAAGCATGGTCGCGCGATAGACGATAAAATAGCAGGCCGTCCCTATCGCACTATTTGTAAGTGCGATAGGGACGGCCTGATATTTTATCGTCTATCGCGCGACCATGCTTCCCGTGCTGCAATGTTTATATAGTTTTTAAAAATGTTTTTTTGCAGTTTTCAAGTCGTAATAAAATATGGTAGTATTTTTTTCGGTTCATTGGACAATAATTAATAATATACTTTAAAAACCGGCCAAGAGCGTGTCGGGCCACGCTCAGTGTAGGGTTCCGTAGTTTTCCGTATTTTTCTCAAAAACTACTGAACCTATCAAGTTCAAACTAATTTTCCTAGAAAGTCTTTATAAAGTTCTACTTTTGTGATTTTTTTCATATTTTTTAAACATACGGTTCAAAAGTTAGAGGGGGGGGGACGCACTTTTTTTTCCTTTAGGAGCGATTATTTTCGAAAATATTAATATTATCAAAAAACCATCTTAGTAAACCCTTATTCATTTTTAAATACCTATCCAACAATATATCACACGTTGGGGTTGGAATGAAAAAAAATATCAGCTCCCACTTTACATGTAGGGGGGGTACCTTAATAAAACATTTTTTTCCATTTTTTATTTTTGCACTTTGTCGGCGTGATTGATATACATATTGGTACCAAATTTCAGCTTTCGAGTGCTAACGGTTACTGAGATTATCCGCGGACGGACGGACGGACGGACGGACAGTAGACAGACATGGCGAAACTATAAGGGTTCCTAGTTGACTACGGAACCCTAAAAAAGGGCAAAGTAGCCTATTGGGGTTCAAAAGTTTTAATCTTGTGTTGAGAGATGGCAGTCTATGGAGTGTGGTCTGTGACTGTACATTTTACTTTGACCGTAAGTACCTACGTTTTCACATTATCCGATCCGATATCGGATGTCGGAAGGATTTCAAAGACAAAAATCAAAGATGGTGGCTTGAATGTATGGGATACCGGTCCTATATCCGATATCGGATCGGATAATGTGAAAACGAACTAATTCTCCGTATTAAACCCAATGCTTTTTGTTCTCTGGTAAGCTAACATATTGCATTTGTTTCCAAACTGTCATAACGGATCCTAAAAGAGAAACTAGGGCAAAGTCCAAGCTATGGAAATCAGGATTCAGATCATCCGTTGTGAATGGTCTAAAAATAGACTTGGCCTATTTTTACCTGGCGCAGCAGGTTGGCGCCTGTGACCTGTGACGATATTGCATACGAAAATATTAAAAGTGCGACCAAAATCAGAACAGTGGGTATCACTTGGTACCAAGAGTTCAGAATACGGTCACAGTATAATAAAGAGTACTACCGTACTATGATAGTACTCTTTATTATACTCTGCTACCATTATGGGATGGCCACTCCCACTCCCCGCAGAAAATGCCGCCCACGCGTTCTCGGTTACCTCAAAATTACCGCCTGTCACAAACGCGAACAGTCGACCTGTCACATCTCACTCATACAAGCATGGTACGCGTTAGGCTTGTGTCGTTCACGAACTATGAACTGTTAGGAATAAAATCCCATCAATGACCGAAATGAACTGAATCTTACCGTGGTCTGAGAATCGGTCTTTGCTCATTTAGTTCAGTATAGGATCGGCGAGCGCGAGCGGTTGGGATCGAGAACGAATGTGTGACTGCGCCGACCGAGAGCGAGAGCTACTTAGCAGAGCAACAAAAAAAGTCAAGTTTTCATATTAAACTTCGGTTACTTACAACCTTTCGGCCCGGAATGTTACTATCTGTGGACTATTCGTATCATTTTGACACTATTCGGTCCCATTCGTTCTGATCTTTTCGACCGCAGTGGTCGCTGGTCTAGCTGAACTAAATGAGCAAAAGACCTAAAAGAGCGAACTAGTTCGTGGGAGCGATTGAACGAGATCGGAGCGCTCCGATCAACGAACGAAACGGCACAAGCCTAGTACGCGTTCACCTACACGAGCCTAGACTGTGTGCATAGGAACGCATCTCTTTCAATTATTCAGCGAAGTTTGCGGTGTGCGATTTAATAATAATAGATTGTAAGACCCAAGGACGATTATAAAGGACCAGCAGAGTCCATACTAAATACCGTACCCCTTGGCAGCCGTAAATCTATGTCACTAGATGTCACTAAGAGTGTCATTTGAATAAAAATGTCGTTTTTTTTTAAAATACGCACGCGGTAGTTCAACGGCATTACAAGTGATACAGTGAAAAGTATATAGATGACGCTAGGGGCCCGTGTCATGTTTCAGTCCCTGTTTACAACGCAAGCCATCGTTCTTATTTTGAATTATGACAATCAATCTCTTTCATTTTGAGCGTGACGTCAATGATTAGTAATATTACTTTCAATATATTTAAAATTTAGATTTTAATGAGGCCATTTCGAACGGTGTTTATGATAGATATCATGTTGACAATCGATCTCCTGACCGTCTCGCTCATACCAATCCTATCCTATATTTGAACGAGTGCGACCGAAACAGTTGAGTATTATTGAAGATTTTTGAATGTCTAAAATCTTATTGGTAGTTGTCGAAAACCCGCTTTTTCCATAAAGTGTTGGCGCGACGTCAAGTGGGTGATAGGCGTACGAGCAAGTACGCGTTGGATGGTCGACTACTATGCGCAGCGGTTTTTACGCGTACTTACGGTGACACACAATCGAAAAAGGTCGTCGAGCCATAAGTACGCATACCTGCTCGTATCGTACGTTTATCACCCACTTCAGACTGCGTTTCGATCGGCGTTTAGCGACAATGATTATCAGCTGGCTTCATGGCTTTACGAACCTTAGCTCGGACCATCGAATATGAAACTTATAAACTTCTTTATACACAAGGGTATAAAGAAGTTTATAACCAGGTGCTCCATGACACCATTGCACCAATCTGTCGCCAGCACCGCTACACTTCAACGGCCAAGTCACACAACATCCATACTAATATTATAAATGGGAAAGTGTGTGTGTCTGTTTGTTTGTCCATCTTTCACGGCAAAACGGAGCGACGTATTGACGTGATTTTTTAAGTGGAGATAGTTGAAGGGATGGAAAGTGACATAGGCTACTTTTTGTCTCTTTTTATATCCCCCCACTTCCTTAGAATGGAGGATGGAAGTTTGTGGAGAGATTTTCGAATTTAACGCGAGCGAAGCACGGGCAAAGGCTAGTTAACTATAATAATAAAGAAATCGCAGTAAGGAACTTTATGTAGCTTCATTACTTTTTAGAGATAAACAAGCAGCTCCATCGAGACGGCTATTTTTTACAGAATGTTTTTGGTGGGATATACATAGGCATAGGTATATAACACTAACAAGGTATCTATTGTCTTAGTCCGTTTTCACATTATCCGATCCGATATCGGATGTCGGAAGGATTTAAATGGAAAAAATCCAAGATAGCGCCTGTAATGTATGGGGTATCAGTCCTACATCCGATATCGGATCGGATAATGTGAAAACGCATTTAGTCTCATTAATTATTACTTATGTCAGAGTTTCACTAATTAATTAATTATTTCCTTTTATTAATTTATTATCTCAGTTTAGGTTTATACGAGTACCAAACGAGTAGTATACGAGTAGAAAATATATTACCAAAACAATACAAACTATCATTAATTTATTATGAAAACGTAATCCAAAGTGCCACACCTGGCGGCTTAACTATCCGCGTTGTGTCCAAGACGAAGCCTGACCGACGAAGCTAGCAAGTCTCTCTACATGTTAGCTGAAATACTGTCAAACCATTCACTGTGATTACACAGATTATTATAAGCAAAATGATCTTCGAATGAACTTTCTGGACAATTGAGATGCATGGGCGCAGTCGAAACCAGCTCGCCCCTTCAGCCGTGTCCCGTTGAAAATCGGAAAGATTCTTTTCCTTATCACATTTAATGTTTACAAATTGGATTCGCCTTCTGTCACCTAAACTGGTAATTTTATGTATGAGGTCAATTAATTCTGTATCTCTACTCGCATTGCTGCTGCGATTCTAAAATATTTAATATCCATATATTATGAATATTCAATAAATCATACAATGACATTTGTGATGTGACATGGATGTCAGATGTCACATCTGTTGGCACAATGATTGCGTTTTGTTGAACGTATTTAAGCTCAACATATAGGTTTATTATCACTAAGTATATTTATATTAATGAACAACGAAACGGATGTGACATTTTCCTAGTCCACCAACGTCATCTAGTCATTTTATTTGGCAATAATTAGACAACATGCGAACCAAATGCGAACAAACTTAGCCAGTGAAGCAATCACAACTACGTCGAGGCCGACCAAAAAATATAATTTGTAAAAATTGTGTTTTGAGCCAATATTTTGATATTAAAATAAAGTTTTTTGATAGTTATTCATAGTATAATATAAAAACAAGTAAAAATATGCGTGAAAATATGTTTTTTTCCACTCCCGGGTTACGAAACAACGCCATCTAGTTTTAAAGCAAAAACTAAGCTTTTTTCAGGGGTACGCTTTTTTGTATGGGCTATATCAGTCTAGTATTAAATGGTCCTTGGTAAGACCTAATTATAAACCACATGACATGTATTTAAAGAAATGCACTAATCCTATGCATATAAATATTTAAATCGCTACCTGAGATCCGCTCTCTAATTGGACGGTGTTATGGAATAGCGAACTAAGCGCCAAAATCCGAAAAAAAAGTTATGAATGCAGTTCGGATATAAATGTGATAATCTATAGTATTGACTATTTCTTTGTTGAAAAATCATGCTTACAGCCTTATTTTAAGGGGTAGAATCAAGCGACACGTTAAAATTTGTATGGCCCTGTGTACTAAGTCATTACGTAAAAACGAATTGAACGCCAAATTTACTTTTACAAATTATAATAAGCGTATATTCTAAATCGCAAAATTGAGTTAAACGCCATAAAAATGTTATTAATTCGTTTTGGTTTAAAGTTTTGATGATTTATAAACGCAATATCGATTTAACCGCCCTAATAGTGTCGTTTAATTCGTTGTTACATATTTGAAATTGCAGGATATTTCGCTTAATGAGAACTAAGTATCAAGAGGTTTTGTTATATCATAATATCTTATGTGTGTAATCCTGGCTAGTACTAATGAATTATTATTAGTTACAATGCCAATTTTGCCATATATGCTGATTTTTTTGACATTTATTAAAAAAAATTATTGGAGAACCTCTAACAATTTTCATTAAAGAATCAAGCGACAAAATATGTCTCATAGTACGCTACGACGAAATAAATTAACCTCATCCCAGTATTAGTTCAATAAAGAATCAAGCGGAAAAACGTTAATAACTTCGAAACTTGAATAGGTATGGTGTTATTTTTTTTATCTATTTAAATTATGAACACTTTTATAGGTTCAATGTCAAAATTAACTTTTTTACGTTATAAATGAACTTACAACAACTGATTCAAATTTCAAATCTTTCTAGCTCATTTTCTCGATTTCAACTAACTGTCGCTTGATCGCTTATTCCATAACACTGTCCAATTATTATGCTCTGAGGTTAAACTGATCCACAACGCTTTACGGCACATATTTTTTTAAAGCAGTAACGTAAAATACCCTATAATGGACGGTGATACCATTATGCACAATAAGAATACAAATCCTTAAAAATGAGTATATAAAATTAGTTTCTAAAAACTGACGGCATTGTACCATAAACAAGAGTCATAGAGCTGCTTAATTTCATTTTATTCGGTTATTTCTGAAGGATTTGGCGGCAAGATAAAAGTCATCAGTTTACTGAAAAAAATATTAGGACGAATTCTTAGTAATGTTGCTAAGAGAGTTGAGTTCATGTATAAAATAATAAAAAAATAATACTCGGTGTAAACTTGAATGAGTTTTACTTAATACATTAGCCATGAGACAAGGTATAAAACATACTAGTTTGTTACTCCAAAGATATAAAGAAATAAGTGTTACTTTGCGAGTGTCCATAACTGGAACCGGAAAACAGCATACCTCCTATGATGGACAAGGAACAATTTACGAAACCAAAATTTACAAGAAACAATCCTATGTTAAAATAACGCGAACTAATTTTATTTGGGGTATATAAAATTGACTCATTGAGTATCAGTTGGCTTTAAAAGTAACATTTTAAACTTATTTTACTGTCCATAATGGGGGATCCATTACTGGAGAACTGGCGTCCATGACTGGAGAAAAAACACCTCGTTTTAATTTGTTAACTATGAGAAAACCAATAGAAGTATTTATTCTGCAATACTCTTGAAATGTAAAAGAATGAATGAATGAAATCGTTTATTCACAATGAACATATGGTTACAAAAGATCTTGGATTACAATAATGTGTCCCTTAATATATTCAGTCTAGGTAGACGTGTGAAAACAGGATGTCAGTGATATTATGATCACTCAGTCATTTAAAATTAATTGCAACTATTTTATTACGTCTAATTAGATTTACAAAATGTATATTTGGCAACGAATAGGTGTAAAGATTTAATGAAATGTCACTAGTATAATTGAAATTAAGATGAAAAAGAAGGATGGGACATTCAAGTTTTAACACGGTTAGCGGTAGAATTTTAACATGTATCAGTGAAATATCAAAAATAGGCAAAATTTCATCTTAAACTGTCCGTGATTGGGTACGTTACCTCAGTAGGTTCAAAAAGCGACCCCTGGCTGGTAAGCTTAGCAGTTTTCCACTCCAGATAAAGATTGTAAATTTATGTGTTCAAAAAAATGGAACAGGAAATGAAAACAGGAAAAAAATCTAGCACAGACTACATTGAGTGGCTCGGTTTTTTGTTTGCCCTTATTTACTTCATTTGTCCCGACTTCGCAGTAGACTCGGATTATAATATCGTGATGCAAGTAGTAAAACAATAACAAACAAGTTTTTCGCAAGGATTATTGAATTGATGTAACATTTACAGTTTCCACACTAAGAATAAAATTGTACCTCAGTTTTTATAGCGCCACCTATTAAATACTATCCTACACTGATGGTGCCTACAGTTTTTTTTTTGAATGTATGACGTGATATTATATTAAAATAAAGAAGCATTTCATTTGTCTAGTTTTTTCGGGTTCCGTAGTCAACTAGGAACCCTTATAGTTTCACCATATCTGTCTGTCCGTCCGTCCGTCCTCCGTCCGTCCGCGGATAATCTCAGTAACCGTAAGCACTAGAAAGCTGATATTTAGTACCAATATTTATATCAATCACGCCAAGAAAGTGCAAAAATAAAAAATTTAAAAAAATGTTATATTAGGGTCCTACATGTAAAGTGGGGGTTGATATTTTTTTCATTCCAACCCCAACGTGTGATATATTGTTAGATAGGTATTTAAAAATGAGTTTAAGGGTTTACTCAGATCGTTTTTTGATAATATTAATATTTTCGGAAATAATCGCTCCTAAAGGAAAAAAAAGTGCGTCCTCCCCTTCTAACTTTTGAACCATTATGTTTAAAAAATATGAAAAAAATCACAAAAGTAGAAATTTATAAAGACTTTCTAGGAACATTGTTTTGAACTTAATAGGTTTAGTAGTTTTTGAGAAAAATATGAAAAACTACGGAACCCTACACTGAGCGTGGCACGACACGCTCTTGGCCGGTTTTTCATTCTCGCATACCTTCATTTGGCTACGCCCTTGTCAAGTATTAGGTTCCATGATTAAATACCTACCTAGTTATTTGTTTTAAAAGGAGGCCAAGTTGTTGTTTAATTGCTAACCGAGCAAGCGAAAGATTATTTGTGACTTCCTTACACAGCGTATCAGCATTGCTCAAAAGGGTCTATTTTAGATATTAGGTACTTAGCTTTTAAATTTAGTCTTACTTTCTTTTATATTTATGTAAATAGGTTAAGGTTTAGTTTATGATTCGTATTATTGTTTTTATTTATAATTACGTGTCCCATAAAGAACATTTCATATTCTAAAGAAAATTACAAAAAAGTCAATATACCTACCAGTAGGTACCTATCAAAGACATATGTAACTCCGTATAGACGGATAAAGTCTATGAAAAAAGCGTAGCTACCTCAAAGCATAGAGAAAAAGGTACGGTGGCCTAGATGGCGTTACACCTTTGGGGAACGCTCGGCTAGATGGCTCTAATACCTATTAATATTTCACATTTTAACACACATCATGCTGACAATATGGGCCAAATGGTCAAAATTGGGGTTCTAAAGTTTTAAGCTTGTGTCGAGAGATGGCAGTCTTTGCACTGTGCTTACACGTTTTACTTTGACAGTAAGTCTCTATAAAACTCGATCCTCTTTGGTACCTTATGTAGTGTGTTACATTTTGACCGTAATCTTACTATTTTCATAGTAAGTAAAGTCCTAATATAACCTAAAGTCCCTACTCAATCTTGACCTCCAATTATTAACAATTACGCTTATTTTGAAGGTCGAACTGTCTGGTCTTTTAAAATATAAGTTATAAATAACACTGGCGCCACCTGACTTATGCTAAATATGCATTTTTTCATAATAATGAAAAACAAAAACAACCCAACGATTTATTACAACGTGCGTGATCATTCGACATTGGACTTTATAATGACCCATTTTACTACTCATTTTTGACAAATCATTCTTACAAACATCAGCTTACATTCAAAAGATTGTATGTATCATTTCTTACTTGATTTTCAACTTAATATCTTCGGAAAGCAGTACAAAGTTTATATGAGTAATAAAAGTGTAAGAACACTAAATCATTATTATGCATTTTTGATGGCACGCGAATATTTTCGCCGTATTAATTAGTTCTAAATATGTTTGATTTCTCCGAAGATTTTTATTGATGTTCGGCGTGGTGAAAGTACTGTGTTTAAAGGTAAAAGTATTTCGTGTGAAAACTAATTTTAGTTCGGATTATAGAAGAATAAGTAAGGGAAGGGTTGTAACACTGGTTGTAACTCCATAGACCATACATCAGTAAATGCAAGTTATTTGTAGTGACATCTACCGTCATCCACGCGTCAATCACGCGTCAACTAGCGTAAATTATCAGTACTGCTACTTGTCAATAGAGGTCGCGATGAACAAAAAGTCTAATGCCCAACAATTTTAGCTAATAATTACAATAGTATTAATCAGTACTCTGTTTTCAATTCCTTCTGCTTGTAATATAAGTTGTAAACTGTTTTAATATTACATTTTTGGCAGACGCAACACTGTTGGCACCTAGTGTCGAGTAGTGGTACTGATAATTTACGCTATTTGACGCTAGATGTCACTACAAATAACTTGCATTTACTGATGTATGGAGTTACAACTCTTTCCTTACTTATTCCTCTATGGTTCGGATTCATCAAATTTTAATTTTTTTTTTTTTATTTTTTAATGCAATTTTTTAATTACGAATTACTTATAAATGTACTGGGTAAACACATGACGCGAGGGCTATGAAATAGGTAACCTACGTACAGGTAGGATCGATAGGAGCACGTTTGTGCCGTGTTTTGCCCCCCCTCCCCCCTGGGTGACCAAGCGTAGTATATGCCAAGACCCCCCCCCTGTAGTTTTCACGTAGTATTTATAAATGAAGTTTTAAATCAAGTTTTACAGAAAGTTGTTAATAAATATTCGTGTGCCTATATAAAATTTAATATTTGCTTTTAATGACGCGTGTTTGTCATCTTTTTTCCAGCCTTTAAACAATGATCTTCATACCATCACCTTCATCATCATCACTAGCCTATATGTATATGCGTCCCACTGCTGGCCACTGCCGGGCCAATATTCCACTGGTTACGTGACAAAAAATTAGACCCCCCCTCCCCCTCTGTGACCAAGCATAGTATTTTGACGACCCCCCCTCCCTCTCCTAAACTTGTCACGTAGTTTGGGTATGTTCCCTAATTTATACTCCAACATTTACGTCCCAGAAACCCTGCCCCAAGTTCTGAATTTCATTCAAAGAAATCTCCGGAAGCCGAATCTGTTGCGCAGTGACCTGTTACGACCCAATTTATTCGCAAAAATCACGGAAACACATACATTATAAAACAAAAAAAACTTATCCTGTTAAAAATGCATGCGATTTTCTTTTCTATGCTGCTGAGAACAAAGACGTGTTTTTGGTAGGTTTTTTGTGGGACTTGGGCTGTGTATGGTTTATAGTTATACATGCGAAATCTCGACCTTCTGCGGCAGACGGATAAAATCAGTTGCGATTTTTGAATTTTAAGGAACTAATGGTTCCGTGAGTTTCTTTGCACACTCTTTGCTCTCTTGTAAAGTACTTATAGCGGTTTGCACTACAACCGATCCGAATCCGATGCTTTAAAATTTTTAATTTAGTACTTATATATTAACTTAAACAGAAAATTAAAATTTTGAAAAAACCCCCGACATAGTGGAGCAATTTTCATGAAACAAGGCTAAGAACACTCCCGACTAACTCAGCTTTCAAACAAAAAAAACAAATTTAAATCGGTTCATCCGTTCGGGAGTTACGATGTCACAGACAGACACACAGACAGACAGACAGACAGACAGACAGACAGACAGACAGACAGACAGACAGACAAACAGACAGACAGACACGTCAAACTTCTAACACCCCGTCGTTTTTGCGTCGGGGGTTAAAAACGAAAAACAAGGTAAAATATTATTTTTAATTTTTTTTTACACTGGACGAGGGATTTTTAAGTCAAAAAATAGAAAAATCCCATTTTTTTCTCTATGTACATTTCTTTAATATTCATCATTTATTCACTAACTTGGCCTTGACTTAGCTTGGTTGTTTGAGTATCCGTATAATGTTTATAATTTAATTTATTCATATTAATAACCTAACCACAAAATTAAAATTTTGAAAAAACCCCCGACCGCGACATAGTGGACCGATTTTCATGAAACATGGCTAAAAACACTCCCGACTAACTTAGCTTTCAAACAAAAAAAAACTAACTCTAAAAATCAGTTCATCCGTTCGGCAGCTACGGAAATTTTAAATTTAGTATGAAACGAAAAACAAGGTAAAATATTATTTTTCAAATTTTTATTCAAGCAATTTTTTTTTACACTAGACGGGATTTTGTAGTCAGAAAGTAGAAAAATCCCATTTTTTTCTCTATGTATATTTTTTTTCATATTCATTTTAATATTAGTTAGTAAATTATATATTAATTTTAATAAATTAGTATTATACGTTTTCATTAGAAGTAAATGTATACACGATTCAGCATATTCATTTATTCATATTTATTATTAATGTAAACTTTATGTCAAATTTAGTAGTGTTGCTACGGATCTCTAAAAATTGACCTTTCAGGATGCGAATGAAGTTTTTTGGCGCGTCTGGGGATTGCATAATTTATTGAAATCTCAGGACAAGGAGGGGTGTGATAATAAATATGTGCAAATTTTTAAGTAAACCTTGTTTTGTAATTTGTAACACATAATATATAGATTTATAGCAAGACTTCCGGCTGGCAGAACTAACCTCTCCAATAGCTTAACCAATAATTATCATCCAAAATTTAACATACATACAATCACGCCTGTATCCCATAAAGGGGTAAGCAGAACACATGAAACCACTAAAGCTTCAGTGCCACTCTTGGCAAATAAGGGGTTGAAAGAAAACGAAACTGTGACATTGCAGTGACAGGTTGCCAGCCTCTCGCCTACGCCACAATTTAACCCATATCCCATAGTCGCCTTCTACGACACCCGCGGGAAGAAAGGGGGTGGTGAAATTCTTAACCCGTCACCACACAGGCAAAATTCCAAAAGTCCAAAATTTAAATTTCGAAAAACCCCCGACACAGTGGACAGATTTCCGTCAAACATGCCTAAGAACACTTACAACGAATTCAGCTTTAAAAAAAAACTAAAACTAAATCGGTTCATCCGTTCGTGAAGCTACTATGCCACAGACAGACACATACACAACAGACAGACACGTCAAACTTATAACAGCCCGACGTTTTGGCGTCGAAGGGCTAAAAATATATTTTGAGAGAATTTGCGTTTTAAAGTTATGTACAGGGTTGGGCGGATTAACTGTCCTATTGTAATACATGTCGTTATCTATTTCAATATAACAGATTTCTATTCCCTGTGTATCATTTTAAATCCACAATTTAATGCCCTTCACGGATTCTAAAAGACACTTCTATTACAGTCTGTTTAATTATTATTTTATAACAAAATTGAAAAGTATTTACAGTTGGAAGTTATGACAGCGAACATTGCGGATTGGGCGAGATATTCAACTAACTGAAAAAAACCGGCCAAGAGCGTGTCGGGCCACGCTCAGTGTAGGGTTCCGTAGTTTTCCGTATTTTTCTCAAAAACTACTGAACCTATCAAGTTCAAAACAATTTTCCTAGAAAGTCTTTATAAAGTTCTACTTTTGTGATTTTTTTCATATTTTTTAAACATATGGTTCAAAAGTTAGATGGGGGGGACGCACTTTTTTTTCCTTTAGGGGCGATTATTTCCGAAAATATTAATATTATCAAAAAACGATCTTAGTAAATCCTTATTGATTTTTAAATACCTATCCAACAATATATCACACGTTGGGGTTGGAATGAAAAAAAATATCAGCCCCCACTTTACATGTAGGGGGGGTACCCTAATAAAACATTTTTTTCGATTTTTTATTTTTGCACTTTGTTGGCGTGATTGATATACATATTGGTACCAAATTTCAGCTTTCTAGTGCTAACGGTTACTGAGATTATCCGCGGACGGACGGACGGACGGACGGACGGACGGACGGACGGACGGACGGACGGACAGACAGACATGGCGAAACTATAAGGGTTCCTAGTTGACTACGGAACCCTAAAAAGTTAATATCCAATATTGCTTTGATATTGCATACCAAAAAATCGTTTATAGAAGTATTTTTCTTCTGAAATCAAGTAAAGATTTTGTAGGAATTGGATGGTTTGTGTCAGTAAAGTAGCTACAAATAACCATGGGCGAATCATACAAAATTGTGCTTAAAATTATAAAATATTCAATAACATAATATAATTGAAGAGGGGACAACTAGGTCAACTCGACGTTGCCTTTTGGAAATGTATCCACACAGAACAGTCGCATTTACTGGTTGTTTCCGATATCTCGCGACCAAATGCTGGAATGATATCCCTCCACCTGTAAAACAACTAAAAAGTAAGAAATCTTTCAAATTACAATTTAAAAAGATATTACTGGAGAAACAAAAAACAGGGATACCATACGGATTTTTGGTCGCGGATTTTAGGATATAATTATTTTTACGGTACATTCTTGACGGCACGTTTGCGCACTTTATAACACTTTATAACACAAGTATTACTTACACATTTTCTATATTCTTGTTGGTCATTAATTGTATATGTATGTATTATTTCCACTTTAATTTGTATTTCATTTCACAACAATGTATATAATTATATTTATAATCATAAATTGTTTTCTCACCTTACTTTAAAATTACCTTAACCTATTTCTTCATTTATACACATTTCTTTATTTATTTAACTGTAACGTGATCTGGGTGCCGGCAGAATATCAGTGCCTCACTCGAAAGGGTGAAGCGTATAGCTGAGTCGGAACCCTTTTTAGCCTAAGAACGGTGCGATATTTTTGAAAATAATTCTACAACAGTAGTTTTTTTTCATATACAGCATTTAATCGCAATTTAAAAAACCTATATTTTCGAATCCACCAATAGTTTGGAATGGAAGATATTAAAAAAAACTACGCCCAAAAAATAAGCGTTTTCTTTCAGCAAAATACCTCACAGTAATTTAATGGTGGACACATGTAAAAAAAAATCAGTTTTAAGGTTTACAACCCGAAGCCACCTAAATATATGACGGGAAATAAGACTTTTTTTAATGATATAGAATTTTTGAATTTTTTCTAACGTGCTCTAGAGCAAATATAACAACAGATATTTTTAAGCAGAAATGAATAGCACATAATATTTCAGATATTTAGCATAAAAAAACCACCAATATATTTATATGGAAATAAAAAAATCTAAATATTTGACCGGGCAAATTAGGAACAGATAATAGTACGAGGTTGACTTTTACTGTCCCTATTTAACAATATTAACAGCATGATAATCCACCCAATAAGTTTGACCTTTATTTAATACTTTAATAATATATTTACATTTTTTGCGTGGTTTGGTTTGGACCTTAGTGTCTTACATTTAGGAATCCATATGGCAAACCACCACGCCAGTGGAGCTGGGCCGAGAGTAGGTGATGAGCCGTGTCGCATGCTTTTTATTCTGTTCTTCTATTACACATGAGGAGGCACACTGACATTTTACCCCGCCAGGCGGCGCCTATGCAAGAGTCTAGGCATGTTACTGTCATTCATATGTGTGAGAGAGAAAAAAAAACATAATTATCAGCTTCTCGCTCTCACGTTTCACGGACTAATAGGGTGGCGCCATCTGTCGTATCCTTTGAGTGTTCCTCCTCATTACATGCCTATTTCTACATAAGTAATATTTTAGGTAGATTAAAAACAGACGTTTCCCACCGATAATAAAGTCCAAAGTAATTTAAAAAATTACATATTTATTTTAGGCATGCGATTTGACAGTCGTCGAAAAGAGTATATACTTGTCAGTACATACATCTATCTCACGTTTTTCTCTTCTACCATTTGACAGATCTCCGTCATCTTGTGAAATGTATTCTTCCATTCTTCAGAATCGTTGAAGCAACGCTTGTTACAAACACGCGACAGCTATGCAAAGTCTAATTTCGACCCATATGTCACGGCCAGGTATAGCCCCGGCGATTATCGTTAGACTTACAAGCCACAGGTCACGGGTTCAAATCTCAGTCGTCGCATACGTAGAATGTAGATATTACAGCTTTTTTAATTCATTTTTTTTATGTTTTATTTATATTATAAGTTGATGAGTACAAGCTACTGCAATGACATTAAATACAAGGACGCACAATTCATAACAAAAATGTTTTAAAAATCTGGGTCTAAATTGCATTTATAACATTCTTGTTGATGCTAATAACGTTAACTTCTTATCTGCTTAGGAAAAAATCGTTCATGCCATAACCAACTTAGTGTATAAAGACCTAAGTATCAAAATTGCAAATGGAACTGCGACACACTAAAAACTCTTTATCAAAATACCTTTTGTCATAATATGCTCAAATGACTTAAATGTCAAAATGAATTGCGAACGAATATTGAACGAATGGAGCCGCTACCAATATATAATAAGTATGTAGGTATTAGATATTTCCAATTTATTCCATAAATAGAAATACCTAAAAAAGGCCGCAATTTTACTTCTTCATTACATAAACTTTAAAAATACCCTACTGTATCATCTTTATCTTGGTCACTTGTACTACGTTTATTACAATAAATGTATGTAATGTATGTATGTGTAAATTTCCTGACATGTCATATCTTGTTGTCACAAAGAAAAATTTACAGGGCTTCCAAGAATCTCGAGCTGGAAGGATACAAATTAAAATATTTTCTATGAAAATAATTAAATTCGACAGCAGACAACCCAAAGGTTCATCGGATTTATTTATTATAGGCATTTGTTTTAAATTAAATACCAGTGGCTCTGATCTGATAGTAGGATATTCTTTAAAATTTATTTTCAAAAGGAGATTTAATGTTGGTAATGCCATTCAAATAATATTAGAAGTGTCTACGCGAGTGTCCGAATTTAATTATAGGATAGCACATATTGAAAGTACTGTAATATGGGTACAGAAGCCTGCCTATTGAAATATAAAATACATAGCAAAAAGTATAGAAAGAACCTACTACTTTTCGACTTTTTATTTACACTACATACCGACCATACAATTGACTCTAATTAATCTTGGTTTTCAAACGTGTAAAATGTAGACCTAAGTGCTTTTTCGCATTATCCGATCCGATATCGGATGTCGGACCGATATCCCATACATTACAGGCGGAATCTTGGATTCATCTATTGATATCCTTCCGACATCCGTTATCGGATCGGATAATGTGAAAACGGTCTAATAGCGACTCAATTAGTTTTTGTTCCTTGACGGTCATTAATTTGAACTAATAAAATTATTTATTTAAATCTATACAATTACAACGAGTATTATAATGTATTATACATTCATTTTGTAATGTAATCCAACGAAATAAATAAATAAATAAATAAATAAATATTATAGGACATTCTTACACAGATTGACTGAGTCCCACGGTAAGCTCAAGAAGGCTTGTGTTGCAGGTACTCAGACAACGATATATATAATATATAAATACTTATATACATAGAAAACATCCATGACTCAGGAACAAATATCTGTGCTCATCACACAAATAAATGCCCTTACCGGGATTCGAACCCGGGACCGCGGCGTAGCAGGCAGGGTCACTACCGACTGCGCCAGACCGGTCGTCAACGAAATAACTTATAGAAATATATTCTACCCTTTTTGCTTGTTTTCCGATTACTATTTAGCCAATTTTTCATTGAGTCATACCATGGACTTTCAATAGGGACTGAGCTCACACTTTTTTTGCCATAATAAATTGAACTTTATCACCGGTGCAGAAAAACGTTCTTATTAGGATAGTAAAAGTGTATCCACATGAGAGGGTCAAAGTTGGGGCTGGTGTCCCTCTCGCACGTGTGACCAGTGTTAAAGAGATTACTATAGTAGTAGTGTTTTTACCTGTATGATAACTAAGTTAATAAACTTCTTAAATGATTTTTGTATTATATCGAGGCAAGGATATTAATACCTTGTAGCGAATTGGTAAGTCATTATTATGAAGCCATAAAACCAAAGATTTGCGCAATTAAAAAAACCTTTAAGTCGGTATTAGTAGATTTGGTAGTAACTTTGAATATTGACTGGTATCCCCAAATAATGACAGTGATGACGTCATTCAAATAATTTTGACAGTGGCAATAAGTGCGAGAGGGACACCAGCCCCAACTTTACCCTCTCACGTGGACACACTTTTGGGCCTAACAACTCAATCTAGCTTAATAATATATAAATCTATGAGTCATACCGGACAACTGTCACTGTACATTTGTAATCCTTATTACAAGGGCATAACGTCTAGCGATGGTTAGCTAAGACAGAGTATTGCGGTTGCGGGGAGGAACGATGTTGAACCTTAGGTTACCTTCAATCAATACTAATACTGAAATACAGTTTTCGACCTTATTGCATTACATGTGTCTAATAACATTCTAAAATGGCTAGGGAATTAAATATCTTGACTGTACCTAAATTACTCACAGCATTAAATAAAATGTTATATACAACAAAAAATACTTTAAATAAAGGGGGTAAAAAGGCGGTAAAAGAAAAATAAAATAAAAATAAAAAAAAGTTCATTTTGACTGCCGGGGATCGAATCCACGACATCAGGACCGTCCGTCATTTTACGTTACGCTAGTACAACCTGAGCTATTTAAGCGATAGTAGTGGCGACGAAATATATTATTATACCATGATGTAATGAAAATGCGGTTGAACACATGAGTCACTTTTGAAATAATGCAGGAAATTACATCGTCAATGGTAGAGAGTTTGTAGGTAAGAAGAATATGAAAATACTTATTTCAGTACGTACGTATGTGGTTTTAGCGCTTCTTGGCGAGCATTTAAAGGTGGATTAATTTTTATTCTTCTTTATTATGATCCTAACGAAAAGTCTGTTCCAATTTTTTTGCTTATGTAATTTTTGCCGTGAATGTTATTCCGAGCTAGTAAAATATTGAACATCCGTCTTGTTTTTGGGGTGGTTTCAGTTTTCATAGTGTTTCAACACATAATGTATATACAAAACAACCATAACTTCACTTGTCCTTTTATTGCTTGTGTCATAACTGATTTAATTAGTCCGCTTTTTGCTACTACGAAGTATCATTCACAAAAATAGGTGGTTTCTTAATGTGTTATAAAGGTCATAAATTAAAGTAGTCGAATTTAAAACAAAAGTCCTGATTCCATTTTCGCCTGATTTTTAGTGAATTAAAATAATATTTTTTTTATTCTATTATACGTTTTTTGTCACAAATTTTGGTGGCTTAACTAAAAAAACTATTTCAAATTACCAAACTTAATTTTTGGTGACATAAAAAGTACTGTTATAGAATTAAGTTATTTTCCCAGTAGTAGCAAGACCGGATGGTTCCTAGGCTATTTGTTTTTGCTGTAATGCACACAGTGTTGGTAAGCATTTTTTAAATGTTGTGTACGTAATTTTAAGTCAATTGTATGTTTTTTTCTTCTTCTCTTTTTGTTGTTCTGTGTTGCATTTGTAATTGTGTGTTATTGCAGCATTCAAATAAAGCTTTTATCTATCTATCTATCATCTATCTAACATTTTGCATACTGCAAAATAACCATGAACTAAGGGACCTAAACATAAAGGATAATTTATGTATGTACGCTGTTTCTTTTAAAAATGTGAGGGCTAGATACAAAATGTTATTTACGCGGCACGATGGCCATTTTGCAAAGAAAATGCATTTCGATTTCAGGAGTTCAACAAATCTCAGACTGATGTTGAGTATGGTGTTATATTAGGGGATAGAAACGAAGATATTTTAGCCATAAATTTATTCAAAAGAGAAACTCAGTCAGACCACATCTTCATGAGGAAAAGTGCCATTTTCGTCGAAATTTTTAGGCTGATATTTTATCTTGAAACGTACGCTACGATTCTTTAGGTAACTGATAACTATTAATATTTACATATAAAAATAAATGCAAAGTTTTATTGAGATGGCAAAAGGCTAAAACTGGCATTTATTTTGGGGTCGGGTAGTCAAGTATTGCATGACTTAGCAGATGAGGTCGTGCGTGCCGGGTCAAACTCCTTCTACAGCAAAATGCCTACAATTATGCAAGTTAAAGAAAAGCAAATAATAGTATTTTATGCAACAGGCGTTTAAAGGAGGTCAAAAAAGACGAGTGGCGTGGGTAACAATTTGAGGCGAAGCCGAAAATTGTTATTTAGACGCCACGAGTATTTTTTGACTCAGTTAAACACCGTTGCATACAATACTTTTTCTACGACCATGCACTTAGTTTTTAATAGTTTTCTTGAATAACTTTCGTGAAATTCACACTGTTTCCTGTATTTTGACTCAAAGGTTTGCACTGTCAGCTCGGCTGCCCAAAGCCTTCCCGCGCACGCCCGCAGTGTCGTTATAAGGCGTTGCCATGGTTACAGAGCCAAACAATGCGTTTTCAGTTTTTTCGATACTGCGCGCATGCGCGGAAAGCCGGCAGACGCTGGCTTTGGGGAATATACCTTTATGTAGGGTTTTAAAGATCTGTGCACGACCCTGTAAATGACGAATAACAGTTCGGGAGTAGAAAAAATATATTACATAACACTTTAAAACTTAAGATGTTATGGATATAAATCATAGCACTACTTTTCACATTATCGTGTTTTTAAAATTTTATACCACTTTTTAACTAAGGACAGTTATTCTGCCCATCCCTGCACACGGAGACTTCATGTGCAACTATGTGGTTTTAAAAACCCATGATCTCAATTTATTTGCCTTAAAGTGTATGTTTTTAGGTGCCAAAAACAAACTAGGTCAAAGTAAGATCGCTCCCTAGCGATAAGACCGCCTGTTGTAATCTACTATTTTAGTCTTGGCTTTGTAAATTGCATCTTTTTTTGTAGTGCACAATAAAATATTTTATTATTATTATTTGTTTCTCCGTTTTAAAACTGTCGGGTCTTTCGATCATGCTGCCAATTTTATCACTTATCCACGTGGATAAGACATCTGTCACTCTCACACTGACATACTTGCTAAAGCGTGACGGATGCTTTATCCACGTGGATAAGTGATAAAATTGGCATCATGATACGCCGGCTGGTCATTTATAAGGCGTGCGTGGGGATATAAATAGATCCAACACGTAGAGGCCGTTCGGAGATATTTGATGTCATGTAGAACGCCTGCTGGAACCCATTCACAGGTACATGAATAGATACCCGTGTCCTGAACTACGTGTCCACTATTGTAAATAATATAGATAGAATACTGGTCTATGGTTTAAGTTTGGGTGGAAAAAAGACTGGGCTATTGCAAATAAATCCGGACACCTGCCATAACATTGTCGGCAAAAGTTATCGAGGTGCAACTATGCACAAATGCGTCTTTGGGGAGTAGACTACAGATTTGTCTTGACATCAGTAAGGTAGGGTTTAAATATCTATGCACGACCCGCACGACCCAAATGTCATGTCATGTCAAATTAAAACACGGGCACACCTCAGACACTGGCGATCAAACATATGAAAGAGGCACGTTTCTAGCACACATTCTAAGCTCGTGTAGGTGAACGCGTACTATGCTTGTATGAGTAAGATATGACAGGTCGACTGTTCGCCTTTTTGACAGGCGGTAATTTTGAGGTAACTGAGAGGGGGTGGGCGGCACTTTCAGCGGGGAACGGGAGTGGCCATTCTGTACAATGGTACTCTTTATTATACTGTGACACCGGGAGTAGAAAAAATAGGTCACCTATTTTATATGAATAAAAAAAAAATTGTTTCAAGTGTTGATTTTTTTTTACAAATACCATGTTTTCATAAAACTATGTGTTAAATTATGTAATAAAATATCAGAAGTTAGAAAATTAATAAATTAAACCATAATGAAAACAAGCAAAATTTGTGGACAGAAAATAGGCCTCTTATTTATGCTATTTTCAGTATGATGTCATGTTATTTTTCCAACATATTGTAATACGTGATGTCAAACGGTTTTTTTCGTCAGATCAACATTGAAATGTATTCGAAATACGTTTTTGAAAAAGAAAACAAGGTATCAAATATATACAACTGGCTTCTGCCCGCAGTTTTGCTCGCGTTCAATCCGAAAATTGCGGAATGCACCATACAAACTTCCACCCCTCATTTTAGAAAAGTAAGGAGTTAGAAAGAGACAAAAAGTAGCCTATGTCACTCTCCAGCCTTTCAACTATCTTCAGTATCTTCACTCAAAAAATCACGTCAATCCAATGCTCCGTTTTACCATCAAAGACGGACAAACAAACAGAGACACACACTTTCCCATTTATAATATTGATATTAGTATGGATATACATGACAAATGTTGCGTGCAGTTATACAGTGTGTGAGCCTTATACGGGCGACAAATTAAACAAGACATAGTATTCACTAGTTACACTAGTATAATCATTAATTAAGAGGTGTTTTTAAGGTACTCTTAATTTTCAGTCCATAATTATTTTTTGTAAATTTTCTCAGCAGCAATGTACTTACTGTGAAAATGGCTGCGATATGACAGTCCAAAGACCTTTACAGGGGACAGCGGAATCACATTTTTTGCCATACTAAATTTAACCTTATCACTGAGATAGAAAGGTTATCGTATCAGACTAGCGAAAACGGTCCACATGAGAGGGCATTGTTTGGGCTGGTGTCCCCCTCGCACGTGTGGCCAGTGTTAATGAGGTTACCATAGTAGCAGTATTTTTATCTGTATATTACCTGACTTTATAACTTCTTATATTATTTTAGTGTTATATTCAAACTAGGGTTTCGATATATTTCAAAGAATTGGAAAATAATTATAATTGATGCCAATAAATCAAAGATTTGTATAAGGTCAGGTGGGGTAAGGGAAACATACTTCATTTTTTATATTTTACATCGAGCTCTAATCACTTTATTTAATGTCGTATATTCATCTTGACCGACACAAAGTATGCTTCTTTAAGTCTGCTTTCTAGGGCGAAATTAATTTTTAAACTAGCTTTATTGCATGTAGCTGGAAATTTATAAAATGTTTAGGCTGGTCCTGCCGTTTCCCTTTCCCGAGTTTTGGGGTAAGGGAAACACTTCGCTAAAATCTTAAAGTATTGCTGCTAGTGTGGAATATACCGGCAATGTAAATTAAAAAAAACATCACCAATCAAATGGAGACTTTGGTTCTTTGACATATAGTTTAAAATAGAAAATATTTACATAAATTGAAATTCGGGGTAAGGGGAACATATGGGCTTGCGACAGGGGTGGTTAACTAAAAATTATAATTGTTTTTAAAGATTTTTTTACAAGTTTTTTTTCGAAAATTCAAATTTCAGTATTGCAAATTAAAAAACGACTATTAATTATTAGTAATTATTCGTATTTAAAATACTGAAGCTTGGATCAATACAAAATTTCTGTACTTATAGAATATGTGTCTCTGAAAATGTTCATGACCCCTGAAATCGGGAAAAGGAAACATATGTTCCACTTACCCCGGCTATGGTAGTTCCCGTTACCCCGGTATGTCATTTGTAGGTTGTGTTATGAATCACGTTGAATTTTCATATTTACAGCATAGTTTTCTCAAATTCAAATACCAGACATAAACATTAAACATATAAAGGAATATTTACAGATATCAAAAGTCTTCGGACATGACTTTTTGCTACCCAAATCACTACACAAATAATACTCGTCCAACTCGTGGTCTTGTAGCACGACAACTGATTTTTTGTTTTTGTCAAGGACGCACACTCCTTAGAGCTAGCGCTATTTTTGTTTTTGTTTCGGAACTAAATCCTAGGTAGTACCTTACCGACCACCAAATGACCCAGCTACAGTCTATGAATTCAGAGTTACCGATCAGTGTTTCCCTTCCCCCATAGTCCCCCTTACCCCACCTGACCTTAATTAAAAAAATACATTCAAATGGGTATTAGTAGATTTGGTAGTAACTTTGAAAATTGACTGGTATCCCCAATGTATGACAGTGATGACGTCACTGAATTATGTTGACATTGTCAGTAAGTGCGAGAAGGACACCAGCCCAAACAATGACCTCTCATGTGGACACACTTTTTGACCTAACTACACAATCTAGTTTAATAATTCTAAATATATGTGACAGTCACAATGACTACTGTCAACGAGCGTTAAACGCGAGCGTGTTTGCATTACATTACGTGCCGAATTACTTTGTATAAATATTTTTTGTTATTTAAATTTTAAGTAAAATTTATAAAAGGTATATTTCTAATGTCCTATAGTAACCACAAGAGATACGGTCATTATAATGGCCAAAAACGATACAATATTTGTGAGTAGAACCGTGCTTTAATTTTCGTCGCCTAGGGATCGGTCGAATTCAATAATTCATGTTAGCCTAACTGTCTGTTCCATGCATAACTCGACACAAACAACTTTTGACACTGTTTTCGAATTATAACGGATTTATTCGATTTTGACGCGTTCGGATACTATACACAATTACACACGTCATATTATATTATGAATATCTATTAGGGTTGTCAACAATCAAGTGGGCCATTTTTTTTTTCAAAGTTGTCCACCCCACTTTTTTTGTAACATGGATATTTTTTACGCGATTTATACTCAGAATCGCGAGCTCTTTCGATCCTGATAGGAGAAAAAAAATGTCCCAAGATTTCCATACATTTTTTCGAACCTTCCATTCCGTTACCGCCATACAAAATGTATGAAAAAATGGTAACGGAATGGGAAAAAACCTTGGTACACTTTTTTTCTCCTTGAAATTCTCCTTGAATTGAAAGAGCTCGCGATTCTGAGTGGAAACCACACAAAAAATTCCAAATTAAAAAAAAAGTGGGGTAGACAACTTTGAAAAAAATGGCCCAAGTACCACTACTAGGTAAATATCTGTGGTAGTTACGGCAAAGTAACGTCGACTTGTACCAACCCCAAACAATTGCTAGCAATACTTACTTCACTTTGGAAGAGCGGGGTCTCCTGCTACAAGTATTGATACACTTAATAGGAGGTCCCAACCCTTTCTTACTTTGTAACACAGTGTCTGTGACCAATAAAACGGTTTTTTCATTTTCATTCACTGGCTCAGAAACCCAAAAAGGATCTTGGCCTCCGACAAGAGATCGCCACTCTGCCCTATCCTGCGCCACTTCACGCCAGTTGGGTACACCGAATGCGGACAGGGTGCGTAGCCGAATGGCACAAACGCTCACGAAACGCTCACGAAACGAAACGCTCGTAGATACCTATCTCTATCGCTCTTGCGTCAATACGCAATGCGCGACAGAGCCAGACTACCTTTCGCGGCGTTCCGTTTTCGTTTCGCGTCGTAGAAATGCCATTCGGCTACGGGGCCAGGTCATTTAGGGCTTCCTCGCACCAACGATATAGAACGCCCACGCGGACGTTTTCCACCCTGGTGTCCCAATAGGAGTGTCGTACCATTGTTTTCTATCATGCAGAAACGTCTGCGAGCGATATTACATATTTTTACCTGTTTCGCTCATATCTTGTGTGTGTAAGATATTTCATTCAATGTTGGCGAGGCGCCTGGAATGGTTTATAGAGAAAAACCAGATTCTATCACGTAATACCGTGGGCTTTAGGAAGGGCCAATCTTGCATGGACTGTTTGGCACGTTTGGTATCTTACATACAAGTCGGATTTGCAAAAAATATCTGCACTATAGCTTGCTTGTTAGATATTGAAGGCGCATATAATAATGTGATGGTTGCAAAAGTGGTCAAAATCCTAGATAGGAGTCGGGGCCAAGTATTGTAGATATTTATGGGCTTTTTGAGCGAGAGACATCTCATTTTACAAGACCCAGATACCGGCCTTTCTATGGTGCGGTGGACCGACAAGGGCTTGGCACAAGGGGATCCACTATCACCTCTTTTATTTAACATTGCTACTCATCAAATTTGTAAAGACATAGTCAACGTTTCAATATCTCAATATGCAGACGACTTTGTGCTTTATGCCAGACAAAAAAATCTAAATGATGGTGTTTGTTTGATGCAAGACAGCTTGAACAAAATGCTAACCCCCTTATTCATAAACGTACACTAAAGTTAGACTTATATTGACCGGGATATAGACCGTGATTACCTTTTTGATTTTTGTCGAGCTCCCGATATTTCGACGCAGTTGCATGCATCATGATCACGGAAAACTGACGAAGGCGGGTGGATGTTAAAGTTGTATAGACAGCGCGCGATCTACCCTCCTTCGCGCGCGTCGGCTGCGTTCACTTTCAGCGTTACCACTGGTCGCGTTCACACTCGATGGTCTGTCCAAACACACTATACTCACAGTGTCACTACGTTTGTTCAATTCTGACTTCACCGGTTTTTTACACAAACAAATCACTGGATTCCATACATTAGATAGTTTGAAGCCATCCTCACGATTGAAATTTTTATATTTGTGAATCTCAATGGCTTCTCTTACCAATCTCGGTATGTAGTGGCGTTCCGTCGAAATTACCTTAGGACTATGCAACTCGATCCAATGATTTGCACCCGACTCAATGAGATGTTGAGCAATAGCAGACTTGCGAGTATCGTTCTTTTTGACTGCAGCAATGTGTTCTTTAATTCTCCAGGCAATAGTGCGCTTGGTCTGCCCTATGTAAGAACTGCCACAACTGCACTCAACTTTGTACACACCAGGTTTTTCCAGAGGAAAATTGTCCTTAGGTGACCGCAAGAACTGTGCAATTTTCCTGTGTGGGGTGAAGATAGTTTTTACAGAGTAATTGTTTAGTATTTTAGAGATCTTATCTGTCACTCCCTTTACACTACATACCGAGATTGGTAAGAGAAGCCATTGAGATTCACAAATATAAAAATTTCAATCGTGAGGATGGCTTCAAACTATCTAATGTATGGAATCCAGTGATTTGTTTGTGTAAAAAACCGGTGAAGTCAGAATTGAACAAACGTAGTGACACTGTGAGTATAGTGTGTTTGGACAGACCATCGAGTGTGAACGCGACCAGTGGTAACGCTGAAAGTGAACGCAGCCGACGCGCGCGAAGGAGGGTAGATCGCGCGCTGTCTATACAACTTTAACATTCACCCGCCTTCGTCAGTTTTCCGTGATCATGATGCATGCAACTGCGTCGAAATATCGGGAGCTCGACAAAAATCAAAAAGGTAATCACGGTCTATATCCCGGTCAATATAAGTCTAATGAAAATAACCGTGAATCATTCAAAACTCGTACACTAAAGTTATCAAGCCGATACAGTTCGTTTGTCCCTTTCTACCACACCAATACGTCGGAAAGGGACAAACGAACTTTACCGGCTTGCTAACTTTAGTGAACGTTTATGAATAAGGGGGTAAATGTTTTGGACAGTTTAGGTTTAGAAGTCTCAGCTAGCAAGTCAAAACTTTGCATTTTTAGCAAAGGCGATAAAAAGTTTTCAATAAGTCTATCAGTTCGAGGACATGAGCTATGCTTTGATAAGACTCTTAAGTATTTAGTTATATGGTTGGACCGGAACCTGTTATAGGGAAAACTCATTAATTATATAGTCGAAAAAACCCAACGATTCCTCAGTATTCTGAAAACTTTAACTGGTGCGGCTTGGGGAGTACACCCTAAGCACCTGCGGAGATTGTACAACGCCTTGATTAGGAGCAGGTTGGATTATGCCAGTGCCCTCTTCCATAATAGCGCCAAGAAACACACATATAAACTACAAACAGTTCAAAATCAAGCTATGAGGATAGTCGGAGGTTTTATTAGGTCCACACCTATCCACGTCATGGAATGTGAACTCTGCATTGTACCGTTGAATCTCCGTAGATGGTTCCTTGCCAATAGATTCTGCCTGAAATCACTGTCATGGTCAAACAACGCCACTGTTGATATAATTGAAGAGCTGGGAGCCTCGTGTAAACGGGGTTACTGGACCAAGACAAGAAAAAAGCCATTGTTTGCTGAAGTGATTGGGGAGATTTCTGAGGAGCGTATCCACTCGTCAGTTCTTCTGCCGATGTTTCAACTAGATGTTTGGGTGTCGAAGATTAAGTTAGCCGAAGTGTTGTACAGCACTCTAGAATCTGAGTGCGTAGCCGAATGCCACAAACGCTCACGAAACGCTCACGAAACGAAACGCTAGTAGATATCTATCTCTATCGCTCTTGCGTATTGGCGCGACAGAGCCAGACTACGTTTCATTTTCGTTTCGCGTCGGAGAAATGCCATTCGGCTACGGGGCCTGTTGTTGATGCAAAGCGCACATATTTTACAAATGCTCTCTGTATTGAAGTGACTCGAGAATTGAATGAAAAATACCCTTATTATAATAGAATATTCACCGATGCATCGAAGTGCAACGATAAAATCGGCGCCGCTATTTTCGACCCACTGTGTACCACAAAGATGCAATTCAAAATCTCGGCTGAAGTGTCTATAATGACCACGAAACTTAGTGCGATTTATCAAGCCTTAGTTAGTACTCGTACATATCGATAATCTAAATTATCCTAGAGTAGTTGTCCTCACAGACAGCAAAAGTTCCATCCAACATTTATCTCGATGTGCCTCTGGCGACTATCAGGGTCTCCCGCTAGCATACAAAATTTTGGAACAAATTATAATATTACAAAATTCTCGAATATGTTTGAAAATACAGTGGATCCCATCGCACATCGGGTTGAAGGGGAACGAGGAGGCTGACCGCTTGGCCGCGACGGCTGCTTCTGAGGGAATTATGTTTGATATTCTCCCTGACGCCTCAGAGGTGGTCGCTCGGTACAGGGGAAAACTGTATGATTACTGGAAGGAATATTTTAATGTAAAGTCCCAAGAGAAGGGCATCTGGTACAGAACCATACAGTGTGAGCCTCCTCGAATCCCCTGGTGGGAAGTTGGCTTATTGAAGCGACTAGATATTGTTCGGGCACACAGACTTCGGTCCGGACACATTCCAATGAATAAGTTTGCACATGTGATGAGGAAAACCGATTCGCCCAACTGCGAAGTTTGTGGAACTGTGGAGGATGTGCATCACTTCCTCATGGAGTGTTTCCGGACTCGAGCGAAGAGAATTCAGCTCTTTGAGGTCCACGGATACACGATGACCGACATAGGGGTGTCAAAGGCTGCTGAATTTGTGTATAGTTTCTTTTATAGATAAATATACAAATTCGGTTGTTTTTTTTTTCTACTTTTGTTTTGACCTGTTTTTTATAATGAGTTTGTATAGTTATTGTTAATAATATGAAGTGGCCTAACGGAGCCGGCATAGTCCCATGGACCAAGGCTCCAAATAAATTAAAAAACAGATTTAAAAAAAAAACATATTTTTAAATTAAAGGATAAATGGAAAAATTCACACCTCCGGCAGGATTCGAACCTGCGACCTATGGCTTTGCCGGAGCCATGCACGCTCCCAACTGCACCTTATTAAGAGAATGTCCCACCAATGGCAGCCAGAATCACCCGAATGGGACAGTGTGCATAGCTGAATGCACAAATGCTCGCTAAACGCTCACGATAGTATCTCTTTTGTAGCTATCTATCTCTATCGCTCTTGCGTATTGGCGCGACAGAGCCAGACTACGTTTCGCGTGGCAGAAATGCCATTCGGCTACAGGGCCCGTCTCCGATTGCTCCGGCGGCAGTCACCGCCCAGAATGGCACAAACGTTCACAAAACGCTCACGAAACGAAACGCTCGTAGATATCTATCTCTATCGCTCTTGGCGCGACAGAGCCAGACTACCTTTCGCGGTGTTCCGTTTTCGTTTCGCGTCGCAGAAATGCCATTCGGATGCGGCACCTGGATCTGGCTAACCCCTAGATTATTAATAAATTCCGTGCGTAAGCATCCGAACGCTTGAATCATGCATCGCCCTGGATACAATATGCATGGCGGACCTGCGTCACACGCCCGCGCGACGCCATCTTAGAATCCCTATGGTTGTTTTCGCGAAAACTCGAAAACAATACATTAATCAGGCTGGGGTTTTGCTATATTGCTTAAGTCGGTTAAGGTTTGTTTGGGAATGACGCACTATTAGAACATCATAAGTTTACCTTAGATTGAATCCGCAACCTCTACGCTGTGATCAATAACCTAACTACAAAATTAAAATTTTGAAAAACCGCCATGTCACGGTATGGCGACCGATGTTCATGAAACATGGCTAAACACTCCCGATTAATTCAGCTTTCAAACAAAAAAAACTTAATCTAAATGGGTTCATCCGTTCGGGAGCTATGTCAGCTATGATGCCACAGACAGACACACACACAAACATATAGACAGACAGATAGATAGACACACAGAAAAACAGACAGACCCCCCCGTCGCGTAAAACGGGTATTGATGTTGGAGTTAAGAGCGCCAAGCTTAAATGGGACTGGGCGGGCCATATCTGTCGTATGCACCCACAGAGGTGGACAAAAATTGCCACGATTTGAGTGCCGCAAGACGGGCGAGGATCTGGGAGACCCAAGCAGATGGAGATGGCGGAATGATTGCTCAAGACCGTGACATGGGATTAGACCGGTTTCCTCGCGATTATTGTCTTTCACCGAAAAGCGACTGGCAAACATAAAAATGACATTCCGCACATAAGTTCTGAAAAACTGACGACCAGACTTTCATGAGCCGTGGCGAATGCCGGGATAACGCAAGGAAGATGATGATATGAATATGTAACAGTGCCTTATCATCATGCTACGTAGCACAAATAATTAAGGACATACAGAGTGGGGCCTGTAACAAAGGCGAAGAATTGAACTGTAGGCTATTCTCCTTATACTGATCAACATTTGTTCAGTGACTTTTAAAAATAATGATGTCTTTAAATTTTTAATTTTTCATACAAAATAAATATTAGCTTCAATGTACGCCATTATTGTTGTCATTGATGTTGTCTGTCACACTTTAGACTTAACAGAATTCGCAATACATTACCCCTTAGAAAAAACTTTCAAGGGTGATAAATATCAAAATACAAGTTATTTTTAAAAGTCGCCGAACAAATGTTGATCAGTATAAGGAGAATAGCCTAGAGTTCAATTCTTCGCCTTTGTTACAGGCCCCACTCTGTATATTATAAGGGTTTCCTAGTTGACTTACGGAACCACAGTATAATATACAGTATTATCGTACAGTATGGCCACTCCCTGCTTCCCGCTGAAGTGCCGTCCACCCCCTCTCGGTCACCTCACAGTTACCACCTGTCAAGAACGCGACCAGTCGACCTGTCATCTCACTCACACAAGCACGGTAAGCGTTCGCTTACACGACCTAGACTGTGTGCGTAAGAACAAGTTATATACTTACTTACACTGAAATAGATCGCTTTTTCTTTAGTGTATGGTAAAGGAAAAGCGATCAAGCCCACTGGTGGCGAAGCCGGGAATCGAACCCGGGTCTCCAGCTATCGCGGCTAACGTGATAAACCGCTACTACTTAAAAAACAAATCAAAAAATATTATTTCTACTCCCGAACTGTTATTCGTCATTTACAGGGTCGTGCACAGATCTTTAAAACCCTACATAAAGGTATATTCCCCAAAGCCAGCGTCCGCCGGCTTTCCGCGCATGCGCGCAGTATCGAAAAAACTGAAAACGCATTGTTTGGCTCTGTAACCATGGCAACGCCTTATAACGACACTGCGGGCGTGCGCGGGAAGGCTTTGGGCAGCTGAGCTGACAGTGCAAACCTTTTAGTCAAAATACAGGAAACAGTGTGAATTTCACGAAAGTTATTTAAGAAAACTATTAAAAACTAAGTGCATGGTCGTAGAAAAAGTATTGTATGCAACGGTGTTTAACTGAGTCAAAAAATACTCGTGGCGTCTCAATAACAATTTTCGGCTTCGCCTCAAATTGTTACCCACGCCACTCGTCTTTTTTGACCTCCTTTAAACGCCTGTTGCATAAATTACTATAAGTAATAATAAGTAGTTATTTGTTATACAAGGGGGCAAAGTTGTATTTTAACGCCGAGTGTGGAATTGAAAAACGAGCAAGTGAAAGGATTCTATAGTTGAACCACGAGCGAAGCGAGTGGTTCGAGAATAGAATCCTGAACTTGCGAGTTTTTTAACACACGAGAAGTAAAATACATTTGCACCCGAGTGTAACACAAAACTTTTCCCCTCACTATAGCGAGGAAACTACAACGCAAAAAAATGCGTTTATCACTGCTTCCAGTAGTTCCACAGGTGGTAATTAAATCATCTTAATTACTTGATTCACCTACTTTTATCAATTTTAAAGCAGTTAATTTGACTTTATTCAAGGCCAAATTACTTTACCCACTAGTGGATAAATGCGTTTTTACCCGCTGGTATTAAAGGAAAAAACACGCGTTTCCGAGCTAGTGAGGGGAAAAATAATTTGTTTTTTTTTTTTCATAGAAGAACGAGTGTCTTTCATTATATTTGATCGCCATTGTCCGAGGTGTGACGGAACCCTGAAAAACCAGACGCAATAAAAATGTAACTGTAGCAACGTGTGCAGGTCATTCTGAATACAAGACCTGCTTAGTTACAAGGGGCAAACCGAAAGTTTTTAGAACTGTGTAAGTTTTAGTAAATTTTTATTCGGTTACAATACTTACAATTTAAACAAATACTTTGATAAAGTACAAATATGTATGGGCCCTGTTACACACTTTTATTAACAGGACAGAGGTACTTTCATAGACCTAAATATATATTTTGTGATGTGTATGATATGTAATTTTTGAAAGCGCTGGTGGCCTAGTAGCGCGACTTTTTCGAAGGTAGAGGGTTCAAACCCCGACTCGGCCCGGCCACTGAATGTAATTTAATGTCGGTCGCTTTTCGATGAAGAAAAATAGTGCGAGGAACCGGACTACAGTAAGGCCTGCCTATAGTTACTAGTTACCCTTCGGGTTAGAATGTCAGATGGATGTGGTTTTAGTAAAAACTAGCGCCGACGAATAATGTTAGTACATATTCGTTGTCAAAACGGACCACAGGCCCCAATAAGCCGTGTTGAATGCCAGTATATTTAAATTTGCTTTATACATTTTTTTTATGTATCAAATACTTTTCAAAAACTTTCAGTGTTACCCACGTACTTCAGCAGAATGCAGATTAAGTGCAAAAAAGTGCGTTATCTAAACGCATACTTTATTATTACGAGTATTGTACTCGAACCGTACAACTAACCAGTGCGAATTATATTTGGTATTATTTAACTTTATTCAAGTGAAAAATAACAAAACCGTGCATGGAACGAATAATTCATTACACTTTAACTATTCCGTCTACATGCAAAGTGTATGTTTTTTTAAATATTATATTTTTAAATATTTAATATGACCACAGACTAGCCAAAGGCAATAGACTAAGAGCCCAGAGCCACCAGATCTTCGTATGTGTGTGGATTGAGTGAGCACCTTCCGAAAAGAAAAAAAAAATATGCTGATCATTTAGTAAAAGTTCTAAAACAATTGTAAAACGAATCTCTGAATTTGTAAAAAGATAAATCAAAAGATACAGCCATTAACATGTGCTCACTCAGTTCTCACAAACTACCAACGAAAACAGTGAATATATTCATTTAACATATAATATTTATATACTAACATTTAGTAAAAAATAGGCCAACCTACCTCTATAAATATTAGATCACCTAGTGACGTATTAAATTTTTTACAAATAGTTTCTTATGCTCACTCAATCCACACACTTTTGAAAAGCCGAATTTTGATGAAAAACATAAGATTTAGACCGCTATTATATGTGTATAGTTTAGTAAAAGTGAAATGGGAATTTGTAAAATACAAAACGAACCACTAACGTGTCAGGTTTTTTTATAATAAATTTTTGTAAGTGCTCACTCAGTCCACACGTTTTGAGAAAGTTAAAAATGTAAATATCTTACGATTTGTAGCACCTAAGACACTCGAAAGTACTTCAACATTTAGTAAAAATTTTTACTAAATATCCACCATCTAATATTTTATATTCGTTGCCTGGTTTTAAAGATATTCAGACATAACTTTTCTCATACAAATGTATCAAGTAGGGTGACCACACTATGTCGGCTCCTGATTTTCCCCACCTTCCCATTGTCATATTGAGATTGGGGAGTTTCGTTCGTTCAATTTTGATAATATTAAACTAATACCATATTAATTCTCCATCTGCAAACTGTTTTTAGGTTATGTTCTTGGCCTAGTGATGATGTGTATTGTGTAATTTTTATCGACGTCAGGATAATAACCATATCGACATGCATGCATTAAAAAGGACACGAATGATAATTGGTAAGAAACAAAGAATATAATACTTCACTAGTAAGAAACCAGAACCTGGTAATCTAATCGCGCTAACAGATGAGCGTACCGGATTTGTAAGTGGGACCGAGAAATAGTTATTCTTTTCTCGCTCCCACTTACAAATCCGGTAAACTATTATCAAAATTGAACGAAACTCCCCAATCTCAATATGACAATGGGAAGGTGGGGAAAATCAGGAGCCGACATAGTGTGGTCACCCTACTTGATACATTTGTATGAGAAAAGTTATGTCTGAATATCTTTAAAACCAGACAACGAATATAAAATATTAGATGGTGGATATTTAGTAAAAATTTTTACTAAATGTTGAAGTACTTTCGAGTGTCTTAGGTGCTACAAATCGTAAGATATTTACATTTTTAACTTTCTCAAAACGTGTGGACTGAGTGAGCACTTACAAAAATTTATTATAAAAAAACCTGACACGTTATTGGTTCGTTTTGTATTTTACAAATTCCCATTTCACTTTTACTAAACTATACACATATGATAGCGGTTTAAATCTTATGTTTTTCATCAAAATTCGGCTTTTCAAAAGTGTGTGGATTGAGTGAGCATAAGAAACTATTTGTAAAAAATTTAATACGTCACTAGGTGATCTAATATTTATAGAGGTAGGTTGGCCTATTTTTTACTAAATGTTAGTATATAAATATTATATGTTAAATGAATATATTCACTGTTTTCGTTGGTAGTTTGTGAGAACTGAGTGAGCACATGTTAATGGCTGTATCTTTTGATTTATCTTTTTACAAATTCAGAGATTCGTTTTACAATTGTTTTAGAACTTTTACTAAATGATCAGCATATTTTTTTTTATTTTCGGAAGGTGCTCACTCAATCCACACACACACAGATCTTCCTCATTTTCTCAAGGATGAAACTTTGGGACAATTCATAAGTTCGTAAGTATAAGGTTTTTTAAAAACACTAACTTTCCTTAATTTCTCAAGGGTGATTTTTATATATGTGATAGAAAACACTGTAAGGATTTGATAAATCATCATTGGTCCCATAGCCGAATGGCATTTCTGCAACGCGAAACGAAAACGAAACGCCGCGAATGGTAGTCTGGCTCTGTCACGTCAATACGCAAGAGCGATAGAGATAGATATCTACGAGCGTTTCGTTTCGTCAGCGTTTCGTGAGAGTTTGTGCCATTCGGCTACGCACCCAGGGCTCTTAGTCTACAAAGACATGGCCTACGATGGAGTGAGCTCGCCCAGAAGATGCCTGTTCACTCTTGATTTTAAGGTTGTTCCAGCATTTTCCTCACATTTTAGTCTGCCTGCACATCTAGTTAGCCATAATTTTTTCTTGATGGTTCCGAGGTACTTATACAGTTTTTTCTTATATATTCGATTACTATTCGGTATCCGGGCTATTCGACCCTTATTTTAATTATCGGCCGGATACCGGATTGTGACGACTATCCGGCCGGATACCGGATGTGCTATTTTTGATTGAATTGAATTAGGGTAAATAAATTAAATGTAAACAACGTTATACCAGATACAAACACTTACGGTTATAATACTTATAATCATAGCCCTTTATTATTAAAAAAATAAACATTGAAACAAAAACGGACTCTGCGCGAAGTTCACTACGAAACAAGTGAAAACCTGCACGACGTAAAATAGGTAAAAATCTGCTGTCCGAACATTCGGCGACCGGATACCGAATATTAGGCCGATGGTTGGGCCGAATATTCGGTATCCGGTATCCGGCCAAACAACTATTCGTTGCATCTCTACTAGGTATACAACGTGTTTTTTTTATTTCCGTTAACTTTTAACCATTTTAACTCATCATCATCATCTTCCTTGCGCTATCCCGGCATTTGCCACGGCTCATGGGAGCCCGGGGTCCGCTTTGACAACTAATCCCAAGATTTGGCGTAGGCACTAGTTTTACGAAAGCGACTGCCATCTGACCTTTCAACCCGAAGGGTAACTAGGCCTTATTGGAATTAGTCCGGTTTCCTCACGATGTTTTCCTTCACCGAAAAGCGACTGGCAAATATCAAATGACATTTCGCACATAAGTTCCGAAAACTCATTGGTACGAGCCGGGGTTCGAACCCGCGACCTCCGGATCAAAAGTCGCACGCTCTTACCGCTAGGCCACCAGCGCTTTTTCCACCATTTTCTCATATATAAATGTAAATTATTATGCAGGTGAAATTGTCAAAACAAAAATTCTAACCCTGTTTTTTTTTATGGGATAGGAGGCAAACGAGCAGACAGGTCGCCTGATGGTAAGCGATCACTGCCGCTCATGGACACCAGAAACACCCTGTGTCGAGAGATGGCAGTCTACGCACTATAACTATTAATCCATACTAAATACTAATATTATAAATGGGGAAGCGTGTGAGTCTGTTTGTTTGTCCGTCTGTCACGGCAAAACGGAGCGGCGGATTGACGAGATTTTTTAAGTGGAGATAGTTGATGGAATGGAGTGACATAGGGTAGATAATTTTTATTATTTATAAGAACAAATGACATATTTCTTTATTTTAAAATCATTAACATCACGTCAATACATATTTTGAAAAAATAAATTTTTAGACATCAACAGTGTAGTGATGAACTTGTCTTATGATAGTTATGATAGTATTTAATAGGTGGCGCTAAAAATCGACGTACGATTCTTAGTATGAAGTACGTAAATCCATACTAATATTATAAATGGGAAAGTGTGTGTGTCTGTTTGTTTGTCAGTCCTTCACGGCAAAACGGAGCGACGAATTGACGTGATTTTTTAAGTGGAGGTAGTTGAAGGGATGAAAAGTATCATAGGCTATTTTTTGTCTCTTTCTAACGCGTGCGAAGCCGCGGGAAAAAGCTAGTCCTATATAAATAATCCTTGATCATAGGTATGTGCTCTCAATTTTAACTAGTAACCCGCCAAATTACATTTAAATTAACTAGAACTTGTAATAAAGCAGTTAAAGGGCTATAACTTTCTTCCTCTACCAGTGAAAGTTATTTTTATTATCACAAGAAATCAAAAAAATCAAAAAAACAAGACACGCCATCTTACCTTCTCGCCAATCCAGAAAAAAAACTGAATACATCACACATATCATTGGCATAATTGTATTCATGTATTCCCTTTGATCTTCTAAATTCCACCTTCAAGTTTCAGAGAAAAGGTTGAAAATAAAGATCAGTATTTATACTTTTAAAATCAAAACGTCTCAAATGGTTTTTAACATATATATAGGCGGTTATGATTTTGTATTCGGTCAGTACTGTTCCGGTGGCTGAACGATCGATTGCCTTAGTCCGATTAGAGAAAAAAAAAAGAAAAATGGCGGCAGATTTATAGTATGGTGAGTTTTGTTTTGCACTAGGGGTTAAGATTAATACCGTTATAGTTGGAATCAATAATCTAATTTAGTTAAAAACTAGTTTTTGTAGATTTTTTCACTTTAATAGGTACTTTTTTATTTTTTGAATTAAACGAATAGACATATATTTACATGGTTCATGTACATGAGTCTAAAGATCTGTCGAATTTAACGGAAAAAAAACACACCAACTTGGAAAGGTTTTTTTGATAATCAAAAATTAATGAGAATAAGTTGTGCATATTATCCATACTTAAGTGTGCGAAGTATTTCATACGAATATTGGTGGAATTTACCTATAAGTAAATGATGATTAAATAAATAAATAAAATAAATAAAATAAATATTGGGGACACCTTACACAGATCAACTTAGCCCCAAACTAAGCAAAGCTTGCACTATGAGTGCTAAGCGACGATATACATACTTAAATAGATAAATACATACTTATATACATAGAAAACATCCATGACTCAGGAACAAATATCTGTGCTCATCACACAAATAAATGCCCTTACCGGGATTCGAACCCAGGACCGCGAATAATTAAGGAATAATTTTGTGTTTCAGTCGGTAGCAAAATTTGTATAACCTTCGTGCATTGAAACTCTCGCAACGCTCAAGATTATACTACACAAAATATTGAAATCTTTCGCTTGCTCGGGTATCAATATTGGCACGCGCGGTTAAACAACAACTTTGCCCTATTCTAAAACAAATAACTGTTTTTAATAACTCTATAACAGTAAAAGTTAACTTAAGACATTAGCTTTTTAGAGTTAGGTACTTGTACCTACCCTTAAAGTTAACGGAAATCAATTTAAACAGGTTGTTTAAACTTGTTGTACTTATTATGAGATTAGCAAAAGCATGAAATATCGGGACTCTTTTTCATGTAAATACTCTTAAAAACTCGTAATTTTGGAGTGATAATATTTATGTATTACTATCAAATGAACGGTAAAATTGAAAAACATTTTTTGAAAATAAAAGATTTCAAAGTTTACTTTTCCTGTAATATCTTATTATAATGCCACTGTTTTGTGAATATTTAATTCATAACTTTTTGTTGGTAAAGTTTGGAAATAGGGGCACGGAGGGGCGTATATTTTTACAGTATCTTCGAAAATCTTTTTTTTTCTATAACCTAAAAAATGTTTTGATACGTAAAATTTAACTTCCAGAGTTTAACTAAGTTTAACTATGAAATGAAGTAAAGTACTTATCTTATACCTTTTTTTGTTACAGGTCTCTATGGCCAAAGCACAGGATCAAACATCCAACGCAACCATGGCTTGGGGCAACAACATGGACGCGAGCTGTCAAAATTTCGACGTTTTACTTTTTTACACAAAGATGGCTGCCGCGCTGGCGCGAACAACCATAGAGTTTTTCTATACTTATAGGTTTAATATCATGATGACTGTGATATTAGTTTTAGTAGTTTACGTTATTTATAAATCTTATTGGAGTCCGGTGCTGTATATCAAAGTGAGTATTTTTTGCTTTATGCTACAGAGGTATACTAAAACACACCTAGTTCGTCAGTAGAAAAAGCTTTTTCAACCTTTTTTTTTTTTTGACGAAGTGGGAATGCTGTTACGCACGATGTGTGGGACTCGCCGTTTCTTTCCCCTCCCCTGTCGCCTGCCGATTGCCTATCGAAGACATTGCAAAAATTATAATAAATTTAGAAATAAAATACTATTACGACGATTAAACCAATGAAACTAATTGATTATTGATTAGCTACGTATCTTTTCATCGAGCAATGTTTAAACTTCAAACTTCAAATAATTTATTTCAAAGTATTTTTCCTTTCTCCAAGTTTTTTATAGGAAAAACTGGAAAAATTTACGCCTTCGGCGGTACTCGAACCCTCATCAACCGCAGACCAAGCGTCCGCTCTTAACACTTTCCACTTCTTTTCTTGTGCATACCTATACAGATGTTTTCCTTACTCTTACATAGTTTTTATACATTTGACGACCGGTCTGGCCTAGCGCGTAGTGACCCTGCCTGCTACGCCGCGGTCCCGGGTTCGAATCCCGGTAAGGGCATTTATTTGTGTGATGAGCACAGATATTTGTTCCTGAGTCATGGATGTTTTCTATGTATATAAGTATTTGTATATTACATATATCGTTGTCTGAGTACCCACAACACAAGCCTTCTTGAGCTTACCGTGGGACTCGGTCAATCTGTGTAAGAATGTCCTGTAATATTTATTTATTATTATTTATTATACATTTTTCAGGAGCTATCAGACATTGGCTATGAGCACGTACCAAAGGGGGCAAACCGTGAGATCCGGATCGCCCGGGCAATGAAGAGCCGTCAGTTGGGGGTGAAACTGCCCCCTCCATATCCAAACGGGTGGTTTGCTGTTGCGGAGAGCAGGGACCTGAGGAATGGGGATGTCACTAGTGTGGACGCTTTAGGTAAGACCTCACAATTTTTAGGGTTCCGTAGTCAACTAGGAACCCTTATAGTTTCGCCATGTCTGTCTGTCCGTCCGTCCGTCCGTCCGTCCGTCCGTCCGTCCGTCCGCGGATAATCTCAGTAACCGTAAGCACTAGAATGCTGAAATTTGGTACCAATATGTATATCAATCACGCCAACAAAGTGCAAAAATAAAAAATGGAAAAAGATGTTTTATTAGGGTACCCCCCCTACATGTAAAATGGGGGCTGATATTTTTTTTCATTTCAACCCCAACGTGTGATATATTGTTGGATAGGTATTTAAAAATGAATAAGGGTTTACTAAGATTGTTTTTTGATAATATGAATATTTTCGGAAATAATCGCTCCTAAAGGAAAAAAAAGTGCGTCCCCCCCCTCTAACTTTTGAACCATATGTTTAAAAAATATGAAAAAAATCGCAAAAGTAGAACTTTATAAAGACTTTCTAGGAAAATTGTTTTGAACTTGATAGGTTTAGTAGTTTTTGAGAAAAATACGGAAAACTACGGAACCCTACACTGAGCGTGGCCCGACACGCTCTTGGCCGGTTTTTTTTGTGATAAGCTGATGGACTTTTGCCACAAAATAACACCTATGGATAAAACGGCCGCCCGATCGATACAAATGTCTCCATCATCTTCCTCCTTGAGTTATCCCAGCATTTAGCACTGCTCATAGGAGGCTGAGATCCGCTTTGACAACTAATCCCAAGATTTGGCGTAGGTACTAATTTTACGAAGGCGACTGCCATCTGAATTTCCAACCTGAAAGGTAAAACTAAGCCTTTTCGGGATTTGTCTGGTTTCCTCATGATGTTTTCCTTTACCGAAAATCTACTCCCAAATATCAAATTTCGCTCATACGTTCCGAAAACTTCATTGGTACTAGCCGGGGTTCGAACCCGTGACCTCCGGATTGAACGTCGCACGCTCTTACCGCTAGACTGTCAACGTTTCCATAACATGCCTCTATAATTATTCGAAATAGAGGTTACAATGTTGTTAATTTTCAATTAAAAGTCAGTGATAAAGTTAGTCAATGGACCAATGACCAATAATTTCTTTGAAAAGAGCGCTATATGACTCTAAAAAACACCCTGTCATTTTGTCCGTACTTCTCCCTAAGCGTGTAGTAAATTACTTGAAAGTCGTAGTCTCTCAAAAAAATTCAGCAAATAACTTTTTGACATCATGAAAATGTTTTCAACCCTCAGGTCAGAACCTCTGCGTGTACCGCGGTGAAGATGGCATAGCGCGCTGCGTGGACGCATATTGCCCCCATCTCGGGGCAAACTTGGGGATCGGGGGCAAAGTTGGGGGCAGCTGTATAGAGTGCCCCTTTCATAAGTGGAGGTTCAACGCTGATGGGGCGTGTGTTAACGTTCCTGGACAGGATAATCGTGAGTATTTTATATTCAATAGATTTGGTTGGTGTTCTGGATGCATTGTGAACACAACATCTTGAGGCAAACCTGGGGATCGGGGGCAAAGTTGGGGCAGCTGTAAAGAGTGCCCCTTTCATAAGTGGAGGTTCAATGCTGACGGGCCTTTGTCAACGTTCGTGGACAGGATAATCGTGAGTATTTTATATTCAATAGATTTTTTGGATGCATATCGTGGACATCTTGGGAAAAACTTGGGGATTGGGGCAGTTGTGTTGTGCCCTTTTCATACATCAGGAGTGGAGTTAAAGCAAAAAGGGGTAAAGGGACGGGGATTAGCACCTAGGTTTCGTTTACAAGTGGAAAAATAGTTATTTTTTATACAAGGGGGCAAAGTTGTATTTTAGCGCCGAGTGTGGAATTGAAAAACGAGGAAGTGAAAGGATTCTATGGTTGAACCACGAGCGAAGCGAATGAATAGAATCCTGAACTTGCGAGTTTTTTAACAAGTAAAATACATTTGCACCCGAGTGTAACACAAAACTTTTCCCCTCACTACGAGGAAACTACAACGCAAATAATGCGTTTATCACTGCTTCCAGTAGTTCCACAGGTGGTAAATCATCTTTATTACCAGATTCACTTACTTTTATCAATTTTAAAGCAGTTAATTTGACTTTATTCAAGGTTAAATTACTTTACCCACTAGTGGATAAAATGCGTTTTTACCCGCTGGTATTAAAGGATAAAACACGGTCTTTCCGAGCTAGTCAGGGGAAAATGATAAAACATCTGGCCGTCCCTATCGCGCTTACAAATAGTGCGATAAGGACAAAACACGTGTTTCCGAGTTAGTGAGAGAAAAAAAATATTCTTCCTTACTTGCATATGGCGTTATTTATTTTGCTTATATTATTTTATGTGAAACAATAGCTTACCTCTTAATAACTTTCTCCTTTTTGTCCTCAGCGCCAAAAGGCGTGTCCATACGCACCTGGCCCACAGTGGAGGCCGACGGTGCTATATGGATCTGGCACGACGCGGAGCGTAGGCCTCCGTTGTGGGCCATCAGCGACGCTGAGGAGCTGGCCTCGTGGGGTTACAGAGGCCGAAACGAGTTCGTTGTTGGATCGCATTGCATGGTACATTAATAATTATTGACAAGTTTCGAGTTGAAACTCCTAAATTTGCACTACAGGTAGAATTATAAGACCAACGGCCATCGGTTTTTAAATTTTTTATCTCTATTCGTAAGAGCCATATTTAAAAAAAAATACTTATTTTTTTATGATTTTTTTAAACATGGTCTTTTATCGAAATTTGATTTTAGTGAAGCGTGTTACATAAATTTAATCGAATGTTTGGATTTGCCTTCGACTTTTCTAAAAAATACAAAAGAAATTTTAATTTTAAACTAATTACAACAAAAGTTATGACCAAAAAATCAGTTTTTGACTCTAAAAGTATTCAACTTTGATGCAAAATATCACAGCAACAATGAGTTGTGAAGTAATTATGAGTTTATGAGATACTACACTATTTTGTAAAGACGATGCTGTTAATATGCTAGGCTTCAGAAACTATCATAATGTCAATGGATTCAAATCAAAGTTCATTGGCGCAAGGAACGCACTTAATATGACTTATATCCCAGTGTCTCCCGGCTAGCGATGGGACCTTTCATCCGCACCTTATGACCGCCGCTTGCCATTTTCGGCTTAGACCAGTAGGCCTAGCACATGATTGCCGCGAGAGTATGTCGCCGCGAGATAGACTACCCGTCCTTATGTCATTAATACAGTTAGAAGAAGACGTGTGATCTATCTCGCGGCGACATACTCCCGCGGCCATCATGTGCTAGGCCTACTGGGGCGGCTCACTCTGCGATTCTATCGCCGCGCTACAAGTACATGCTGGCGGCCGCGAGTTCGCGGCCTAATCAGGGGTGGCGCGCGTTCTCACGGAACGCACGTTCGCACTTTCTATTGTTACTTTACGTCGCGAGTTTTTTTAAAGTTTTATATGCGATTTCCGCGTGTGAATGTCTAATGGTGCTTAGTTAAATAGACATCATGAATAAAATAGGACATCTTACACAGATCTACTATTGATTAAGTCCCACGGAAAAGTGTAATAAGGCTTGTGTTGTGATGTTGGGATTTAAACAAAAATATGTAAATACTAGATATAGAGGTATATAACTAGAAAGTACCCAAGACTGGAATATAATAGCATAACATTTCACCTGAGTATTGATTCGTTTTAATCCATAGGCAACCCTATCGTCCGATGCTGCGCACGTGCGGCTCGTTTCTTTGTTAGAATTTTGTAGGCATTTAAAAGGCGGCATTTCGTGAACATCAAAGCAGTGGGCCTTCTGTACTTGTACTATTATATATTCTGTGCTTAGACCAATGTCGTAGTCGCCATTCTCACATGGGTACCTAAATAAATATACAGTCGCTCTCGCTTCGATTGAAAATCGCTTGAAAATGGGTATAAAAATGGCTTGCATATTATAAATAAAATCGAGATGAATTTGAAAGCACATTTTGCATTGACGAACACCTTTGCACCGATATCTGTGCCAATTTAAATAAATAAATAAATATTAAATATTATAGTACATTTTTACACAGATTGACTGAGGCCCACGGTAAGCTCAAGAAGGCTTGTGTTGCAGGTACTCAGACAACGATATATATAATATACGAATACTTATATACATAGAAAACATCCATGACTCAGGAACAAATATCTGTGCTCATTGCACAAATAAATGCCCTTACCGGGATTCAAACCCGGGACCGCGGCGCAGCAGGCAGGGTCACTACCGACTGCGCCAGACCGGTCGTCTCATCTCATCTCATGCGACAGACAGTGACAATGTTTCCATTAGCAACGATCAGTTATTAAAACGGCAGGACCTTGGAAGCCAAGGCTTTTATTGGAGCTTTTGGGCGGCGATTAAGGGACAGAGGCAACGACCCCCCTTCCGGCTCTTACCAGGGGCCCGTTTCTCGAAAGGTACAAGTCTTGTATTACAAGTGTGTTTCCATGACAACCCATACGATTTGACAGTTTGCGCACTTGTAATACAAGGCTTGTACATTTCGAGAAATGGGCCACTGGTCCAACAAATTTCGGTGGCTGCGTAACGCGGCAATGCTGCTAGCATTTTTGGCACCTTTGGATCAGGTGATAGCCGGAACAGATATTAATTTAGTCTTCATCATCATCATCATATCAGCCCTTTATCGCCCACTGCTGAGCATAGGCCTCTCTTCTAGTACGCCACTTGTCCCAGTCCTGAGCTAGTCTCATCCAGTTGTGACCCGCAATTTTCCGGATGTCGTCCACCCAACGAGCTAACGGATGCCAAGCGCTTCTTACATCTTCTATCTATCTTCTTCGCTTCTTTCATCATTACATTACAATTTAGTCTTAATTTTAGTTTAGTTTAGCTTGTTAACTTTTAGAATCATTTGCAGGATATCCCAGAAAATGGTGCTGACGTGGCCCATCTCAATGCGGTGCACTCTCCGTCCCTGCTGTCAAATATGGGAGAAAAATACCCCGTCCTGCTTAACTTTATAGGTAAGGTTAGACTAAATCATAGAAGAATAAGTAAGGGAAGAGTTGTAACTCCATACATCAGTTAATGCGGGTTATTTGTATAGGCATAGTTAAGTGACATCTAGTGACAATCACGCGTCAACTAGCGTAAATTATCAGTACTGCTACTTGTCAATAGATGTCGCGACGAACGGAAAGTCTAATGCTCACCAATTTTTAGCTAATATTACAATAGTATTAATCAATATTTTGTTTTCAATTCCTTCTGGTTGTAATATAAGTTGTAAACTGTTCTAATAAGAATAATAATTTAATTTAATTTATTGAAAAAAAAAACCTTATTGCTAATATTACATTTATGCGTTTACTTATCTTACGTGCAAGTGATACGTGCGCCCGAACTAGGAAAAAAACCGGCCAAGAGCGTGTCGGGCCACGCTCAGTGTAGGGTTCCGTAGTTTTTCGTATTTTTCTCAAAAACTACTGAACCTATCAAGTTCAAAACAATTTTCCTAGAAAGTCTTTACAAAGTTCTACTTTGGTGATTTTTTTCATATTTTTTAAACATATGGTTCAAAAGTTAGAGGGGGGGGACGCACTTTTTTTTCCTTTAAGAGCGATTATTTCCGAAACTATTAATATTATCAAAAAATGATCTTAGTAAACCCTTATTCATTTTTAAATACCTATCCAACAATATATCACATGTTGGGGTTGGAATGAAAAAAAATATCAGCCCCCACTTTACATGTAGGGGGGGTACCCTAATAAAACATTTTTTTCCATTTTTTATTTTTGCACTTTGTCGGCGTGATTGATATACATATTGGTACCAAATTTCAGCTTTCTAGTGCTAACGGTTACTGAGATTATCCGCGGACGGACGGACGGACGGACGGACGGACGGACGGACGGACGGACGGACGGACGGACAGACAGACATGGCGAAACTATAAGGGTTCCTAGTTGACTACGGATACGTAGATGATTTGATTATTTGTTGGACGGGGAGTATGGACCTGCTGGATGAATTTGTTACTGGGCTTAATAGTAAACATCCAAAGATCAAGTTTAAGAAGGAACTAGAGCAAGACAAGTCATTGAATTTTCTAGATTTGACCATTACTAGAGTTAATAATGGCCATCAATTTCAAATTTACCGCAAGCCTACACATACTGATACAGTTATACCAGCTTCTTCTACACACCCTTGGCAGCATAGGTTGGCCGCTTTTCACTGTTATGTGCATAGGATGTTGTCTGTGCCTCTTTCTGAAGAACACTATCGAGCCGAATTGGACAATATTTACCACTTGGCAGTTTCGAACGGTTATGATAAATCAATCGTTGATGGCATCATCAGAAAGAAGCGAATGGTTATGGTTAACAATATGTTGTATGCGGCACGTCCTTCTGAACCGGTTAAGAGGTGTCAAGCGAGCATTACTTATGTTGGCAAAGTGTCAGAGGACATTTATAAGATTTTGAAGTCAAACGGCATTCCTGTGGCCTTTAGGACAAATAACACTTTGCACTCCAAGCTTTGTAACGGCAAAGATAGGATCGAGAAAGGGAAAAATCTGGGGTTTATAAGTTGAGCTGTGATGTTTGTAACAAAGTGTACGTGGGCCAAACGGGCCGCAATTTCACTACTAGGTATAAGGAGCATATGGCATCGTACAGGCACAACCATCCAGAGAGATCCAATTTTGCAAAGCATTTGATAGAGAGTGACCATACTGTATCAGAGAATCATTCTTTTGATGTTTTACATGTATGTGAGAAAGGCCTGCGTTTGGGGGTTCTAGAACAGTTGGAGATAATTAGGTACAACAATAGGGGTTAATCCTTAATGAGCAGTTGAATGTTGCGTCATCGCCGTTATTACGAATTTTTCCATCTAACTTGCTTGGTAGGGGGTGGACAAAGTATAAATATGGCCGACCATTCTGGGGACGATCAGTCAGTTGCGGGACTTCGGACCGTCAACATCAGCTTCTGAGGATGCCTCGTAGAGAGGCGAAACACGTGTCGAGTTTTGTATTTTTGGTGGTGGGTTGTTATATTTATTTGCGTATTTATTTTTATTTTTGCGGTGGGAGGGTGGGAAAATTAATTGCATGTAAAAAATACGCAAGTAATTATAACAGGTTAGCACTGATTGACTTGCACGTTATCTATTCGCGGATTAGCAAAGGAAAGTTCTAGTTTACGATTAAATAAATTACACTTGGATAATATATGTTGCTATGTAAGCGTTTATAAAATCTAAAAAGGAGGTCGGTCGTGCATATTTTAAATTATTACATTTATTACATTGTTATTCAAACTACCTATCTTAAATTGCAAGAACTGCATTTTGACAGGTTTTGATACTTAATGTAGGGCAAATTTATTGCTTTGTAAATAGATGCTACCCATTGACAATGAAATTATACAAAAACATGAGAAATGCTTATATTTTTATAGGAACTTTCTTTATTATTAGAAAGAAATACATACTACAAATTATACTGTTAAAATTATACTAGACTTAGAAAACTAAAACTAAACCTATCTAAAAAATAAAAATACCTAAAAGTCTAAGCCCTGGCTTCTCGGCAAGGTGCCCATCACGCAGGCAGCATTCCCGCGCTGTATTGCAATAGCAATTCTTTGCGCGAGAAAGCTGCCGGCGCGAGGGTCACCTGTTGCCTCCCTTAACCGCTTGTGAAAAAGTTAAAAACTGATCATTAAAATGACAGAAAATGTCAATAACTATAATCAAAGTTTTTATTAATTAATTAGTTCAAAGTTGTTAAAAAATAACCAAAGTATCAATAATTTAATCTGCTCATTTTACTTAGATTTCCCCATAGTCAATTGAGTTTATGTATCGTCGTTCAGCCATTTTCCTGACGGGACAGTCAGGGTCCCCAGTTTGATGGTTGCTCTGTTTTTTGAAGAGACTGCATGTGGCACATTTCGGGTCTTCTGCTTTATTGGGGCATTCCTTGTCCGAGTGGCCTAGATTACTGCAATGTCCACACGTCAGTTCTGGTTGTCTACATGTTTTCGCAGCGTGGCCATAGAAATGACACTTCAGACATCTGGTAAGGGTTGTAAAGTCTTTCACAAGACACGATGACCAGTTAATGAATGCTCGGTTTTGAGAAATGAGAGCTCTGCGTATATTGGCTGGGACTTCAATTATGTAATTAACTAATTACAGGTTTCTAAATCTTTCTTACCTGACTTGTGGCTTAATTTTATAGAAGCTAAGAATTCTTCTCTAGTTAATTCTGGAAATTTATCGGCTATATTCTGCTCGTATAAACAACTGTAGACCTGTAGGGAAGTGCTGGTGGCCTAGAGGTAAGAGCGTGCGACTTACGATCCGGAGGTCGCGGGTTCGAACCCCGGCTCGTACCAATGAGTTTTTCGAAACTTATGTGCGAAATTTCATTTGATATTTGCCAGTCGCTTTTCGGTGAAGGAAACCGGACTAATTCCAATAAGGCCTAGTTACCCGTCGGGTTGGAAGGTCAGATGGCAGTCGCTTTCGTAAAAACTAGTGCCTACGCCAAATCTTGGGATTAGTTGTCAAAGCGGACCCCAGGCTCCCATGAGCCGTGGCAAATGCCGGGATAACGCAAGGAGGATGATGATAAACAACTGTAGACCTCTTGTTCCCGCATAGCAGACGGTACGCCTAGTACAATGATCCTGGGCCTGCGCTTGAGGGGTTCGTCGATGGTGAGATTCGGAGATGTGCTTTTAAATGTCGATTTCAATTTTTCTATGTCGTCCTTACTATCCGTGCTAATAATAACCCCGCCATTTTTAACTTTACGCAGCGCTCTTACGTACAGCTTCATTTCCTCAGGATTAATCATCTTTTGCACAAGGTTTTTTGTTTCTTCGCTTGACTTTGACTGGTCTTTAGGGTAAATTGCAACCGAACTCAAATTTACAGGGCGGACTTCTTTTTTATTGCTGGTTTTCACCATATCAGCAAAAGACACAGCGTTTGTAGTTGATGTAGTAGCGCTAACGATGCTGTTCTTGAGGGCTCGGAAACTTTCTGAAAGGTCAAGTTTTTCTTCCAGCGACTGAAGGGCGTAGTGGTTTTGGATGGCCTTTTGTTTAAGGCTTTGGTAGAGGACTGCCATGTTTGCGGAACCATGGGAAACCTTTCAGCAGAAGCTTTGGATCCTGAGCTTCTGGTCGGCGTTCAATTTGCCTTCCGTCGAGATGCTGCTAATTTCATAAAGATATTTTTCTATGTTGCTCATCCAGTTCTGAAGTTCTGAGGTTGATACCAGGTCTAGGCTAGATTGATCTGGTCTTGTTTGTTGGGCATTTTCATTCCTGGTATCCGAAGGCACTGGTGTTGATGGTGGGCTTCGTTGAGTTTTGGAGCTACGGCCGAATGGACTATTACCACTCATTTTGTATAAAGTTTTTGATAGGTACGCACTACGCACTGACGTCATAACTAAGTTTGCACAGCACAAGGAAAGAACATCGCATGACACAGGTTGTCAAAATCGAGGTCAATGCATATTGCACATGATTTTAATTCGTAAATTAATAAAATAATGCAAGACACGTCTATTCACACCGATCGATAATTGAATATATTATGTTTTTGTCAGACGAGACCCAGTTGCCACCTAGTATCGAGTAGTGGTACTGATACTTCACGCTATTTGACGCGCGATTGTGGGTTACCCTCATCTGACAGAATAATTTTGGCCAGAAACACACTTCGCATATGTTTCGCAGAAAACCATTCGGTCGAATGGTAATTTTGCAGAAAACTTAGTTGGCATTATTACTATCACGCATACGACACATTTGGCAGAATATTGTTTCACAGAGCATTACTTTGGTCGACTTTGATTTAGCATAATTGTATGTACCATAATAATCGTATAGCATAGTATTACAAGAGCAGAATTATGACACGCTATCGAAAAGGAAATACTGGCTCAGAGCCCCCGTTAGGTACGACGACGAGCGAAGCGAGGAGGAGTGTTAGGTATCTTGCATCCCCAACACATCTGACTCGCTATCGAAAAGCAAATTGCAACTTTATGCCACCCAAATATTATGCACAAATATGCACAAATATTATCTGCGAAAGTACTATTCGACTAGAAGACTATTATGCTCATCAACATTATGCCAACGTACGATTCGGTATTATAAAAATCTGCGAAATGATTTATGCCAAAGCATATTCTGCGTAATTTAACCGTGATTGTAGCTAGATATCACTTAACTATGCCTATACAAATAACCCGCATTTACTGATGTATGGAGTTACAACTCTTCCCTTACATTCCTCTATGGACTAAATACAGAAGCCAACTTTTTTACACACACATTTTAAATTTTATGAGAATAGGACATTATTTTTAATAACACGTTTTTATTAGGTCGACCTGTATGTAACTATGTAATAGAGTAAACTATTGGGTTGGCACAAAAGTAATGAGACACTTGGTTTACGTTTTATATTTTTTATTATTTGTATGTCTTTCCCATCACGGAACAATGGTGTTCCGGACCTTTGGGAGGCGTGCGCGGGGCCGAAGCCAACGCGTAGAGGCCCTTTCGACACTTTAATGAGATGTAAGGGGTACACCGAGCGGATGTTGCCCTTGCCCGTATCATGGAACACACGAAGAGGCAACACCCGCCAGGGTGTAAGGACTATTTGAGAGTTAATGGAATCTAAAATGAACTGGGCTATTTTGATGAAAGTGATGGACTAAATGGATAAAAAACCGGACGCCTGCCTAATAAAACGGTACCCAATTTTATTTCCGGCAGACGGTGACTCGTCCCCACAAGATGGGCCCCAAAAAGCGACATCCAAGATGGCTCAAGGGCAACACCGGTGTGAGAACTCAAGGGTGTCGAGAGGTGTACACCGCTTTCTGCCCAGTGGCTGTTAAGCCACTTGTACCAACTCGCGTCTTACGCAAATTTTCACTTCCACCCCTGGGGTATGTAGCCCTAACGACTCCACTCTGGACGGCCAGCCAAGGCAAGCCAGAGGTAGAGAGTACTGTCCCACCCACCCGCCTTACGGGTAACAGAACTCCCCAGGAGCACTCGGGTACGTGGGGTCGCTGTTCCCCAACAGCTCGCCACAAGCTGCCCTGCGTTGACTGATTGCACTGGTAAAACCAGTGGGCGATGGGGTCGTCACATCCCTACGCCAATATTTTTTATTATTATTACAATACAAAAAGCTTAGTCGATGATGTAATCACCATTAGCATCTATGACTTCTTGCCAACGATCCGGCAAAGTTTGGATGCCTTTCGCCTAGAACTCTGATGGCTGTGCCTCGAAAAAGTTGTTCAACTCCACCTGTACATCATGGAAATCATTGAATTGTTAACCCCGCAAATGTCATTTCAGGGCTCTAAACAAATGAAAGTCTGATGGTGCGAGGTCTGGAGAATAAGGTGGGTGGGGTATCGTCTCCCAGCCCAAGTTCTGCAGCTATTGGCAAACGGTAGATGCGACATGAGGTCGAGCGTTATCACGTAGTAAAATTACAGTGGCTCGTCTTCGTCGTTTTTTCTTGATAGCAGAAGATAGTTCGGTGAGCTGTGTTGAATATTTGTTAGCGTTTACAGTTTCATTGTGTAATAGTTCATGAAACAGCATGCCTTGCGAGTCCCAGAAACAACAAAGCAAAACTTTTAAGCGGTTCTTTTGACTCAGCTTCGGTTGAGTTGGTGGCGTTTCTTCTCGAGGCAGCCAAAAAGCACGACGTGTATCGTTCTCATAATAAATCCATGATTCATCTCCCGTAACCAGATCAGTCAAAAACTCTTTACGTCGGGGTCGCAGCAAAAGTGATTGACAGATGGCGACACGGACTGCACGACTGGCGTCGGTAAGGATGTGCGGTACCCATCGAGCCAAAACTTTTCGATATCCAAGCTCATGCAGATGGTATTCCACAGCGTGGTGACTGCAGTTAAGTGCTTCCGCTAATTCACGAGTAGTAGCATCAGGATTCGACTGTAGTTCGCGGCGTAAATCGTCATCATTGAATGCAGGTGGTCGCCCTGAGCGTGACTGACTTTCAAGGCTCCTGTCTCCTGATTTAAAACGGTCAAACCATCTGGACACCGTGGCATGGCTTGTACTTCCAGCGCACAATGCAGTGTTGATATTGTCAGCCGCAGCCCGCGCACTGTGGCCTAACAAGTACTCGTATAAGTAAAGTGTTCGAACTTGTCGCTCGTCCATTTTATTTCAATCTAACTAAACCAATCACGAGGGCGGCTTTATATACCCTCACATTAGAAGTACCTAGAATGTTTTACAACATACTAGAATATTATCGAAAACAATTAACTTAAGAAAGAAAATGTATAGAGTTTTGTAGAGTGTGTCATTACTTTTGTGCCAACCCAATAATTTAACCATCTTCCAAGGATCGTAGCTTAATGAAAATGGCAGCTGTATGTATGTGACAATACAATGGTACTGTCCAACTGATCTGATGATGGAGCTGAATTGGAACTTCATTATGGAACATCGTATCGTAGCTGTTTATGGATTTCATAGAAAAGACTTGTAATGAACTTTGACCATGATTAGGTTTTTAGTTTGATTGCTATAGAAACGTGTTTTTTTAGTTTTTCTAACTATAATTTTTAGTCTAAAAACTGATCACGATTATAATTGGTAATCTACTTAGTTTTGCTTGAATAAGTTAGTCTGGCATCAAATATATCGAATGGATAGTAGCCGCAACATGGGGCAGAACCGAAGAATCCTTTCTACTGTAATCACACTTACACATATGTGTATTTTACCTACTGGGATCATATATTATGTGTGTGTAGATACTTAATTTCAGTCTCATCACTTTATTTTATGTATACTTTCATAATTATATACACATCTGTTTCAATATTGTATGTAATGTATATGGCGCAGTTGGTAGGATTCCATTTTTAGGATAACAATTCCCATCACAAAAAAATCCTTATGCTTCAAGTGTAAAAATAACGTTTTCTTCTGAAATTCGAACCGTTATCCGTTCCTATGGCAGTTGAGACTTACGGATACTTCAGGCATTTAAAAACACCAGTACGTACCATGTTCTAATAAGAGTTTTAAATAAGGATGTACCGACTATTGATTTGGCCGAATAGGCCGACTACCGACTAGTCGGCGCTGGGGTGGCCGATTAGTCGGCCGATTAGTCGGCTAGTCGGCCAAAACAGTTTTTTTAACTAAGTTTTACATTTTGAATGTCGTTTTTGGTCCTTTGTTTGCGCTTTTCATGATTTTTTTACAGGTTTCAAATGTCTATGAGAATATTTAGATAGATTTTCCATTTTCAACAACCGGTTTGGCATAGTAGGTAGTGAATTAGTAATCCTGCCCATGAAATTGATAGTCCTAAGTAGGACATTTATTTTTCTGATATCTGATATTTGTTATTTTGACTAAGAAAGGCATAACAAATAGGTACATAATACAACCACATCAGCTGTTGATTTATTTTTGTACTGTTTTTCTATCACTTATGAAGTGCCGACTAATCGGCTTTTTTGCCGACTAATCGCCGACTACAAAAGTGGCCGAATAGTCGTCTTTCCCGACTAGTCGGTACTTCCCTAGTTTTAAATGATTCACGGTTACTTTCATTAGACTTACATTGACCGGGACTGTAATTATGATTACCTTTTTGATGTTTGTTGAGCTCCCGACATTTCGACGCAGTTGCATGCATCATGACATTCATGACGTACTGCGTCCTCGCACCAGTAGTAGGGTAGTGCAGTTGTCCTCTGTAAGAAGAACCTCGCCCTCGACTGTAGCCTCTACTGAAATAAGTATTTTTACGTTGATTATTGAAGGCGTATACTTCACCTGTCGTATTATTTGAGTGCGTCTCCTCATCCTTCGCACCCTGTATAGCATCCTTTAAAGACGCGTAGTCACGTGCCGCAATAATAGTACTCACTCGACGATTGCGCAATCCGTCGGCAAATCGTTTTATTGCCTGTTTTTCATTTAATCCTTTTAATATATTAAATGATTTTGAGTCTCCGTCTGATTGCGCGATCGTGAGATCGACAAACATTTTCGACAATTTTTGACCAAAGTCGTCAATCGAAAGATCTGCTTGTCTCAGCGTCTGTAATTTATTTTGAATAGCAGTGGCTGATTTCTTAGGCAACAATAGCTTTTTCATGTCGGCCACTAAAGCTTGAACAGTAGTGTAGGACGAGCTTAATTTCAATTTTGCTACCTGCGTAAGCCTATTTTTTAAGACAAAATTTATAAGCTGTAGCTTCCCGTCACTTTTTAAAGTAGAATCGTAGTACTCAATGGAGTCTATTAATTGATTTATGGCAACTTCATCATCTGTCATTGATGGTATTAATGATAGCGCTATTTTCAAACTAAACTCGTCCATTTTTAATTTTTCTTTAGATATAGCTTTTGAACTTGTATAGGTTTTCTGACAAAAATCCTCTATTTGTTTATACAAATTTCTAATATGCTCGCAAAAAGTTTCAATATCTAATAACCTTTGTCCCGTTATTAATTTGTCATTTATTTCCTTCTTTATTACTTCACAAAGCTTTAAATATTCAGAATAAACTAAAAATGCTTCCTCTAGCTTTAAGTTAAGGACTTCGGATGTCCGTCTATCATAACTAAGTTTAACTAGATAATCTTTTATGCTTTTCAATTCGTTAAATATTTCTTGTAACTGACTTGACATGTCAGAATAGCATATGCAGTTATCTTACAATAGGTACTTATTTAAACCCTAAAATTAAAGAAAATGGAGTTCTATGTATAATAAACGTAACATTACGCACTTTTACCTTAGTTCCGATTTTATGCACGCACTAAATTTCACTGCACTTTTCCGAATACGCGCACTTTACCGTACACACGCTGTGGTCGCTGGGGTGACCTGGGGCACTCGTCGTCCTGATGCTGGATGTACCGGGTCACTCGTTTGCTCTATCCGCTGTGTAGGAGACACCTCGAGTTGGCTCACTGATGACAGTGAGCCTCACGCAGATCGCGATTAAAAGATCGACGAAGATTGTATTGAACAATCAAATCTCTTGACCATCTGTCATGGCACTTCTTGTACAGTTTATAGCAGCTGTAGAGTATTCCGATGCCCAAAAATGAGCAAATCACTATCATGACAATACTGATCGATGACAAGTGATATTTCATCTCGTGGAATGGAGCGTCGTTGGCGGATCTTCCTGCGGCGTTTTGGCTAATAAAGACATTTTCTTTCTCTACTCTTGAATTGCACATATTTGTAGCTTTAAATAAAATTGCGATATACGAGTGTGTCGGATCACGTCCTTTAATGCAGTTCTGCACACGCGGCGGCGCGCGAACCCGACACCTCACGTGGCAGGGTCGCCATGTGGTGCGGGAAGTTGGGCGTACAATTAAACACAGTGAATGCGGAATAATGACTAAGGTTTTATTTAATAAACACCTAATTTATAGTAGTACAAATAGCAAGGTTGCATTATTACTTACTTATGAACTAACTCCTTACAACGTAGATTAAAAATAAGAAGATCATACCATCCCATACATTAAAATGCGACCGCCTAAGAACGCGCATACACCACACATAGATGGCGCAAAAAAAAAATGTCTTGTAGCTTACGATTATACTTGTAGATGGCGTTAAGTGTCTCTTTTGACATAGGTTTATGGCTCGAAAGTGACACTTAACGCCAATCTACAAATAATCGATGGCAACAGGGCATTTTTTGTGGCGCCATTTAGATAAGATAAGATAATCATTTATTGCGAACCATGGTTACAAAGTTGTTTGCATATGTACATAGGATCACATGGCACCCTGGTGGGGTATGGCAATTTTTAATACATACTATTTAAACTTAATTACTAATTAGGCTTATGTGGTGTAGTGTATGCGCGTTCTTAGGCGATCGCATTTTAATGTATGGGATGGTATGATCTTGTTATATTTAATGTATGATCATTATTACGGAAAAGGTAATCACATCACGGTCTATATCTAAATCTACCTTGTTCTCAAACTCAAACTCAAACTCAAAAATATCTTTATTCATGTAGGCCTAATTACAAAGCTCTTATAAATAGTTCATTACATATACATTATGATCATAATGTAACCTAAGTTTGTAAGTATCAGAGCAATTTATTGTTCATAATAATATTGACTCTAGAATTATACAGTTTCATATAAAAATAATCCTTAAACAAAAAAATGTATAATTATATATGTATATATAATAACACATGTCTAGAATATTTCTAGGGAAAATCCAATGTCAAAAAAAATACAATATTAATTTCATCAACAATAATAAAAACATAAAAAATAATGAACCATTTCGAAGTGATTTCCAATAACAATTAATCCCACGTTGTTTTATCATTCATGTAGTCTTGTGTTGTATGATAAGCTTTGGAAATACACGCTTTACATAATTCTTAAATTTGTTAATTGACAATATATGTTTGTTTGACAATATTTGTTAATTCAGTAATATACAGGGTGTAAACCTAATACGGGCGAACCTCTTAACGGTGGTGAGTATAGGACATAAAAAATGGAATTAGATAACTTTTACCATGGGGTCTCATCCGGAACAGTGCAAAATTATTTCCAAATAGAAGTCATAGATGGCGCTAAGTGTCACGATTGACGATTATTATTTTTTTATCAACTAGATTTAAAGGTATTTGAAGCGTCATAAATTAAGTACATTATAAATTAAATACAAACATCGATGACAACACAAATTTAATGCATTATTTTAGAAATTTTCAAAGAAATAATATCACGTAATATATTACTACTGACTATGACGCAACAAAACGTGAACAACCTGCGCGCGACAGTATCGAGCTACCTAAATTTTATTGCATATTGTCACTAGATGGAGCTGCCACTATCTACAGTATACTGCCAACGAAACGGTGCGATTGTGTGCGTTCCGTTCATTGAGTTATATGTACTACGTACTATAGGCGACGTTGCCAGACGGAAACTCTGCACAAGCTGACAGATTCGCGGAGTGCGCGAAGCGGTAATTTACGCGTAGAGTAGTAAGTCCACCATCAGATGTGACACATTATTATATTCCGCCTGTCAAAATTATTTATTTATTTATTTACAACTTAAAAAATACAAAGTAAGCGATCACTGCCGCCCATGGACACCCGAAACACCAGGGGTGTTGGAGGTGCGTTGCCGGCCTTTAAGATGGGTGTACGCTCTTTTCTTGAAGATTTATCTTCTTCTTTAAAATACAAATATATACTTATATATATAATAATATATATATAGTGCGGTCAGTTTTTTTGGACAAAGCGTATCCATTGTTCTCTTTTTTCATGACCAGGCAAAAGAAAACAGCAAAAAGTGAGCGTGCTAAAAATACAATTTTACTCAATAACTATTAACAATCAATAAACAAATTAACTTTTTTTTATATTATAGTAACATAATTCATAAAGTAGTAAGTAGTTACCTAATAATTTTCCAAATTGAAATAAATATATTTCGCAAATCTATTAGAGGTGAAACACATTAGTAGGAACAATGAAAATGGCACATCTGCGTGGTTAACTTTTTAGTCTATGATTGCGTCACCAAAATCGCGGAAGCCTCGCTCCCGCTCGCGTGTTCGTAGAATATTCAGCTGTCGTGTCGGCCGATAATATTTGTTTGTGTGCGTTAATAATGTAGGTATACGTTTGTAGTAGTGTGCGTGACAAAAATGTCGTCTATTAAACAGCTGCCAATGATCGAAATTCAAATTAGTTGAACAATTTCCATTGAAAAAAAAGTTTGTAATGCATCGGTCCGAATTGCGGATACTAGTTTTATCATCTTTTAGTAGATATAATTGAATGTAAAATTATTTATTTTGCCTGACACTCTTGAGTATTTTTTTATGCCGTTATTTTAATTCTACAATATAATATTTGGAATATAGTGCTTTATAATTATTAAATATAAAACATTTTTTAAATACTTTTTGATACAAAATCATACTTCATTGATTTGGAACAACGCTTTTTATCGGACCTACATCCGACACTATCGGAAGCGTTTATCGGATGTAGGATGTCGATCTGACACCCGATATCGGATCGGATAATGTGAAAACGGCCTAAGCATTTACCGTTAGTGCGTTTTCACATTATCCGATCCGATATCGGATGTAGGACCGATATCCCATACACTGAAGCCGCCATCTTTGATTTTTGCCTTTGAAATCCTTCCGACATTTGCCACATGCACGACCGATGCGATGCATGCGAAATCAAACCTTATCGATATGGAAGTATGAGACGCGACGATTGCCGACTGGCTAGGATTTCCGAACGCACACGAATGCGCGCTCGGTCGCCGATCTGCGGCGGAGTGGGCCAAGACCTCGACGCGACGCCGTCAGCAACTAAGTTTACTAAGTACTACCTAGGTACTTATAAATAGTCAAGAGCGTTTGTATGGAGAATTAACTCTTCCTGTATCGTCTTAAGGATGAAATGTAATAATATTCATTTCTATATTTCTAATTAACTACGCGCCTGCTTTCGAGTGCTTTAAATTTTAACAAATCAATGCATCCTTTGGTCGGGGGCTGGGGCCTCTCAACTCAAGGTCGCCGGCGCGCGGCGCCGTGGTCGCGGGGCGCGGGGCGTGGGGTGCGGGGTGGGGCGCCGCGGATCTCGTTCATTCAATTCCGCTTGCATGTGTTGCGGACAGAGCGAGTATATTATACGTACGCGGCGAGCACACATACAAGCCGCACGGCAACGCCATCTAGTAATGTTCGACTTTAAACGTCCATGTGACGTTATAGGTTTAGTGCGTGATAGCTAAAACAGATGTCGCAAGATGTTGCAGTTTGATGACTATTTCGACGTAGGATACTGATAAGAGTTTTGTTGGCCACGCGTGGCTACTAGCGCCATCTAGCTCTTTGAATGTGGATTAAATTTAGCCTACAGGTCTAGAATACTTAGGACGGCGCCCATTTTTAGTATGGGATTAGGTATCTGTACTAGTATTATTTGATCTGTGCTTTTACTTAAAATTGAAATATTTTTTTTATCCATACAAAATAATTCGGCCCGCAACGTAATGCAAACACACTCGCGTTAACCGCTCGTTGACAGTTGTCATTGATTGTCATCGCAACCACGTTTACAGTACATTGCTGCTGGGAAAATTTTCAAAAATTCTTTATGGGGTGAAAATTAAAAGTAACTCAAAAACACCTCTTAATTAATGATAACAATATTGAATTATATGCCTGGTTTCATTTATCGCCCCTATTAGGTTTACGCGCTGTATGATTCGGAAGTTTATTATAAAATCGAACACAATTACCCATGAATGATTTTTTAATTTTACAGAGCCGAGTGAAGGGCACCGCGAGTTTATGCTTATTTCTAGTGTTTATATTATGTGCATCACAGTTTTTCTTAAAATTACAAATGTTTTCTTGTTGTTTCTATTCTGAAATGAATGCATATATGTATTTACAGGGCAACACTCATGGTCCGCGGAATGGTCGCGCGGCGAAGGTCACATGGCCACAATGAAACTAGAACACCACTACAAGATAGGGGACCTCAGTTTATTCCACATGGACGTGGTGGCTACACAGGTAACGATACAAGTGTCCTGAGACTCCTGATTCCACGCTGCATATCTATGATTTTATATCGCGCTAATGGAGTTCCAAATGTCTACTGTAAATACAACGGGTTCCCTCTATTTGGCATACATTTACATACATACATACATACAATCACGCCTGTATCCCATGAAGGGGTAGACAGAGCACATGAAACTACTCAAGTTTCAGTGCCACTCTTGGCAAATAAGGGGTCGATAGAAAACGAAAGTGTGACATTGCAGTGACAGGTTGCCAGCCTCTCGCCTACGCCACACTTTAACCCATATCCCACAGTCGCCTTCTACGACACCCACGGGAAGAAAGGGGGTGGTGAAATTCTTAACCCGTCACCACACGGGCATACATTTGATTGTCCGAAACGATTTTCGCATAACAGACTTCGCATAATCGGTTTTCAGCGAATGTTAATTTGGCAGAAAACTTATTTGTCATAATCTAAAATAATACTAATATTACTTTGTCCGAAAATAAGTCCGCATAACACTGTTTACGCCGATTGTTTTTATGAATAAAATTGATTCGCATAATTGTGTTTGGCATATTTCTCTAAATCTGAATAACCACCCACGCTAAATGCTGTCAGGAGAGTCGGTTAGGTTAGGTTCGAACTGCGACCTCAATAAATACAACATTTTGTCTAGAATGTCGGTTAGGTTAGGTTAGAACTGCAACATCAATATAGTAGTCTTACCTATGATAAAAATTCTGCGTGGTAAATTTCGACTAAACAATGTTATGCACAAATAATTTATGCATAAAAACCATTCGGCGAATAACCTTTATGCACGAAATATATTCGGACAAACAAAACTATGCCTAGAAAAATGATGCGTACCTGTACTATGCCATAACAGATTATGTGAAAGGTTAATTATGCCAAAAAGGGGAACCAAATATAACATCTGAACAACTCTCAGTAGACTTCGGGCCCTAATAGGCAACAACACGCGTCTTATGTATAAAATGCCATCGTGAGGAAACCGGACTAATCCCTAGGGCGTCCAGTTTAACCTCTGTGTGGGGAGGTCAGTGTGCATAGCCAAATGCCCACACGCTTCACTATTCACTCACGATTCGTGAGCGTTTCGTTAAGCGTTTGTGCAGACGGCTTCGTAAAAACTAGTGACTACGCAAAGTCTTGGAATTAATTGAAAAAGTTGAAGTCCCCTTGCTGTTAAGAACCGTGGCAAAATGCCAGTTATTAAGAAGTATTTAAGGTTATATTTAAAATTGAAAACGGGACTTAATTGCCTATATATTACTATGTTTTAAACACCAACCTCCGTTTCAAGGACGGCATTTGTCCCCATGGTCTCGAAGCAGACTGGCTGAAGTTGACATCAACATCTTCTGTACGAGTTTTTCACTTGGTCCTGACTACCCACTTGAACAGTTTGTGTACGGATGTCACCTTATCGACACACAACACTCACGATATTCGGTTTTACAACCTGCGATATTTGTTTCTTCTTGCATTTACTAATGACCGGGTTCCATGTATTTAATGTTTATTTCAATCTAAAAAAAAAAAACATTGCTCCACTGTTTTGGCAATATTTTTAATTTTTCTTTGTTCTTTCAGATGGGTCCCGGCCATGTTCGTCTACACGTAGATACCGGGTTCGGACCCCTGCTTATCTCCCAATCAGTGACCCCTATAGGACCATTACTACAACGAGTCGTCCATAGAATGTTCTCACCCGCTTATAACGCTCCTATAGTCACTGGATTCATATGGGGAGAGAGTTATATGGTAAGTTTTGAAGTAACGATTATTTTAAAATGATTGATTAAAGCGCCATCTATTGACAAGTATTATTACGCCATCTATTGCCAAATATTGGAAGTAAATTAAACTGACGCCTAGGCCCCGTGGCCGAATGGCGAAACGAAAACGAAACGCCGCGAAAGGTAATCTAGCTCTGTCGCGCTATATCAGGAATATTCTTAGCCATGTTTGATGAAAATCGATCCACAATGTCGGGGGTTTTATTTTAATATAAATTTTGTGTTTGATAATTTAGATTTTTTTTTTCAGTTTGAACGTGACGTGATGATTTGGAACAACAAACGCTACATGAGTTCTCCGGCCTACGTGCGGACAGACAAGACGATTCGCGCCTTCCGAGCGTGGTACTCTCAGTTCTATAGCGAAAATAGCATTAGTTTTAAAGACGCTACACAAAATCCTTTGGATTGGTGACAGCGCCATCTTGTGATGAGTAGAAGTAGTTCTCAAAATACAAACTGCTTTTACTCTCCGCCAATGAGAACCAAATTTAGGGCGTGATACTTGCAGTTCTATAGCGAAAAAAAAAATTCAGTCGAATTGAGAACCTCCTCCTTTTTTGAAGTCGGTTAAAAATGGCATAAGTTTGCTAAGCGCCATCTAGTGACGTGTAGAAAAAGTAGTTTTCAATCTATACAAACAGTCAAAAAGAACTGATTTTTAGGGCGTGGTGCTCTCAATTCTATAGCGAAAATAGATTAGTTTGAAAGACTCTACAAAAAATACTTTGGATTGGTGACAGCGCCATCTAGTGACGAGTGGTTCAAAATACAAAGAAACAAAAAAATTTAGAGCGCGGTAGGTACTCTCAGTTCTAAGACGCAACTCAAAACCGTCTGGATTGCTGAAAACGCCATCTGGCGACGGAAAGTATAAGCAGTTCTCAAAAACTCATTATATTTTGAAAACTGCTAAATACTCTCCGCCAAAGAGAACCTAAACGAGCGTGAATTTGCAGTTCTATGTATTAGCGAAAATAGCATAAGTTTACTAATTGCTAAGCGTCATCTAGTGACGTGTAGAAACAGTAGTTTTCAATAAACAAAGTCAAAAAGAACTGATTTTTAGGGCGCGGTACTCTCAGTTCTATGTATAGAGAAGAAAGCATTGGTTTTAAAGACGCTACAAAAAAATATTTGAATTGGTGACAGCGCCATCTAGTGATAAGTAGTATAAGCAGTTTTCAAAATGCAAACAGTCAAAAAGAACTGTTTTTTAGGGCGTCGTAGGTACTCTCAGTTGTATAGCGAATCAAGTGTCAGTTGTGACTGTGACGAGTAGCAATTTAAGTAGTTTTAAAATATAGTAATTTTTTTTAGGGCGTGGTCGCATTTCTATAGCGAATAGCGTTAGTATTAAGACGCTATATTCAGCAAATAAAAGTTTACAAACTCTTAGAACATTTACCAGTATGTGTGTTTCGAACATCTGCAGTGAATACTTAGTCTTATTTTTAGCATGCTACTCAGTACCCTTTAGAGTTGTGTTTAACGCCATCTAGTGATGGATAGTAAATATTGTGTAATCTAATCTATTTACTACTCTTTTTTGTAAGGCCAAGTAATTTATATACTATAATTTATATATATGTATGCTACTAAAAAAAAATATATGCTTCTCAGAGCCTCTTTAATCGCCATCTTGTGGGAGAATGGTAAAGCATGTATTTGATTAATATAATAATTCAAATAAATCGAAATGTAATTTAACCATACTTAAAAATATAAAGTTTAGGTATTTTTTGGCATTGTAAAGTTTATAAATATAATTTTTAAGGTTTTTTTTTTATTTAGTTCCGGTTCCGTTTTCATTAGGCCCAGTATTTTCACCCAGTACTGTTATATATTGGATTTAAGAATAATTTTATAATTATTAGGTACTTAATAAAATGTACAAATTGTATAGTTAATTATATACAAAGGTATCGGGTAATATAGCTATGTTATGTTTGTACCTAGATTTATTAATAAATAATATAGAAGTTAAAGTATGTTATTACATTAAATAAATGTGTGCATTTGTATTATAATAATGTACTTATAAAGATTATTAAACTATTAGAATGAGTATTGACTATTTTATTGCACGTCACAATAGGCTAGTTTTCTATAGGTACTTAAAATAAAATATTTTATCCTTTTATGCAGTGCACGAAATAAAGCACCACATCGTCGACAGTCGTTATGTTTGAACATAATTTATGACAGACGATTTATGGTGCAATGTCCGAGAGACATCGCTTTTGATGACTAAAGAGACCTATGCGAGAGCGACACTTTTTGCCACACAGCTGACAAGGGAAGCTTGCAACCGATTGCGACGTTTCGCTATGGTGTCTTCTTTCCCTTTTGTCAGCAAGTGTGGCATACCAGGCAGGCAATTATGGTCGCGCGATAAATGATAAAACATCTGGCCGTCCCTATCGCACTTACTAATAGTGCGATAGGGTCGGCCTGATATTTTATCGTCTATCGCGCGACCATGCTACCCGTGCAGGTCTCATCGACGAACTTGCGACCATCTCCAACGCACTTTCGCCACTCCGTCCGCTTTTCCGCAAGCTTCTCCCAGTTTTGGTAGTCGATTTTAAAGGCTGCCATGTCCCTCTTCGCGCAGTCTTTGAAGCGAAGCAATGGTCTCCCAACATCTCTTTTGGCATTCGCTACTTCGCCTATATACAACGAAGAACACGGCGTGGTAAACGGGAGGGTTCCAAATATTACACCTAGTAACGTCAATATCAAGGCAGGCAAACATGGTCGCGCAATAAATGATAAACCATCAGGCCGTCCTTATCGCACTATTTGTAAGCGCAATAGGAACGGCCGGATGTTTTATCATTTATCGCGCGACCATACTTGCCTGCCATGTGCCGAAGCCGAATGGCATTTCAGCGACGCGAAACGAAAACGAAACGCCGCGAAAGGTAGTCTGGCTCTGTCGCGCCAACAAGAGCGATAGAGATAGATATCTACGAGCGTTTCGAGGCCGTTTGTGACATTCGGTTACGTACCCTGGAAGGAAAAAAGGATTTTAATTTTTTTATGAAATGTTCGTTTCTAGGCCGGTCGTCATACCGAGGAAAAACTACCCAAAACAAGACAAAGATTATTATTTTAATCAGGAAAAGACGCGATTACTCATGTAATCGTTTGAAAAAACCCAGCCCATATAAAGCTGGTCATTTACCATTTAGTGAGTCGACAGGCGTCGTGGAAACCTGTTGTCTGCTGCAAGGTTATAATTTGAGTTGCACGGCGAGATATCAAAACAGTAAGTTTATTTAATGGACAGATTATTATTTTGTTATCTGTTTTACTTTTTTTTTTAATCTGTTTCTTTTCCACTTCTTCTACTCAGAATCATGAGCTCTTTAAATTTCGAAAAAAAAAGTCTTAGGCCCTCCGCTCACGAGGCTACTCTCAAGCGACGCGATTGCAATGCAATTCATGGTTGCATACTGGTATGCTACTCGTTTCCGCACACAGTGCTACGCAACTGAGACGATTTTTATCATTTGCAGTGCAACATTCGTGCGTACAAGATGATGAAACACGATGAATTTTGAATCGTGACGTTATTTATCACTCACCCCTTCATAGTTTGTAGTAGGTTAATGTAATAATAGTAGGTAAATAAACCCTTCATTACATAAAAACAAAATATAATACCTATACTGACCTGTCATATTCATTTTTTTGCCAATATCATTCCACGCCTTTTCCACCACATCTTTTCTTATATATTCTGGCAGCTTATAATTATACAAACACGGATAATTTTCCACTTCTTGGACAAATCGAATATTAAACTTTTGATCCACCGCCATTTTTGTTTGCAACGTGCATGCGACTCGAGTAGCGTGCGACCAGCAATGACAGTCGCGTGCGACTGGTAGCATACGGGTCGTAGACGCGTCTCGTCGTGTGCGGAGCGACGTTAATTTGTATGCAGGCTACTCACGAGCGACGCGTATCATACGCGTATGAGACGAAAGTCGCTTGAGAGTAGCCTCGTGAGCGGAGGGCCTTACATTTTTTTCCACTGAGTTACAATTTGTCATAATACTTGTACAATTGGTCGCAACTCAGGAAAGTGAAAGATTGTATAAGATTGTCAGGCTATATGAAAGTGTTGGGACTTTTTTGTCTTCTATCAGGGGGCCGATTTTTGAATCTCACGTCGTTCGAATTCAGAAAATTGTCACCGAAAATAGTAGGCAATTCACCGTGACAATTTTCTGAATTCGAACGACGTGAGATTCAAAAATCGGCCCCCAGGATCGAAAGAGCTCAATGGCTCAATGATTCTGAGTATAAAAAGTACATAATTTTCATAAAGTCAAAAATTAGACTTATATTGACCGGGATATAGACCGTGATTACCTTTTTGATTTTTGTCGAGCTCCCGATATTTCGACGCAGTTGCATGCATTGTTTTCCGTGATCATGATGCATGCAACTGCGTCGAAATATCGGGAGCTCGACAAAAATCAAAAAGGTAATCACGGTCTATATCCCGGTCAATATAAGTCTAATGAAAATAACCGTGAATCATTCAAAAGTCAAAAATTGTCAAATTGACAACAAAATAAAAATTAGACTTGATATTATTATTCTTCATTATATTCTATTGACAAATAAACATTTTTTTCAAAATTAAATGTTTTGAAGTGCGACAAACATAGGTATTAATTACTACAATTGAGAATCCTTAAAATGGCAGACCAAACTAAGTTGGCAGTGATCTCAATAACTGCGAAACTGTTAAGAAAATTTAATAATTACATTAAAAAATATCTAAAATAGCACTTGCAGGATCCATACTTAATATTATCAATGGGAAAGTGTGTGTGTCTGTTTGTTTGTCCGTCTTTCACGGCAAAACGGAGAGACGAATCGACGTGATTTTTTAAGAGGAGATAGTTGAAGGGATGGAGAGTGATATAGGCTACTTTTGTCTCTTTCTAACACGAGCGAAGCCGCGTGCAAAAGCTAGTATGCTATAAAACGTATGTTGGTCTTGCTCTAATAAGTACAGTAATTTAGAAAAACGCAAATATCGGTAAACAATGGTTGTTTTGTTCTCAAGGTTGCAACGAAGGTGCTAAGTTGCCTCAGTACGCATAACAAGCTGTGCTATAACAGTCGAGTTTTTTTACACGTAAACTATTTAAGAAGAAAGGGGAGGCCTTTGCCCAGCAGTGGGACACAATTATAGGCTAGGAAAAAAAACTATTTGTTTCACTAGGGGGCAAAGTAGTTGTTTAATCGCACGTGCTAATATGATACCCGAGCAAGCGAAAGATTACAAATATTGAACCGCGAGCGCAGCGAGCATCTTTTCTAGTCTTAGGTAGGTATCAAGGATGATTTATTTTTGCGAGTTATTTGTATAGGTAAAGTTAAGTGACATCTAGCGACAATAACGCGTCAATCACGCGTCAAATAGGGTGAATTGCCAGTACCACTACTCGATACTAGGTGTCACAGTGTCTCGTCTGCCAAAAAAATTATATTAGAACAGTTCACAACTTACATTACAAGCAGAAGGAATTGAAAACAGAATACCGATTAATAAATACTATTGTAATATTAGCTAAAAATTGGTGAGCATTAGACTTTTCGTTCGTCGCGACATTTATTTACAAGTAGCAGTTGATATAGGATTGACAATCTTCATCTTAGAATCGTACCTCATTTTTTTAGCGCCACCTACTAAATACTTTCATAACTACACTGATGATGCCTACAATTTTTTAAAGTGTGTATTGACGCGATATTGTGATTTTAAAATAAAGAAATTATGTCATTTGTTCTTATAATAAATTAAAACACGCAAAAATATTTAAGGAATAAATGATTTTTGCCACTTCCAGGCAGCGAAACAGCGCCATCTAGTTTTATCCCTAAAAGGCCTATTTCAAGGGTACACTTTTTGGGTACGCTTTGTGAGTCCTGGTATATATCGTCCTTGGTAGGTATTAAAATTGAAACCATCATTAATATCATTATCCATCACAGATGTCATATATACCATAGATCAAGCAAACGTATCTACTTAGCGTGTCAAATGAACTCAGTGAAATCCACTGAGTTGTCCGTCTTTAATCGCAGCTTGCAGCTTTCGGGCGTCAATTTTTGTAAGTTGAAGTCAATCAAAACATAAAAAATGCCTCGTTACGTGATATTCAATTGCAACAACACAAAAATTATGAACAATCAAGAGCCTGAGACATATTTAAAATTACAGGCAAGAAACAACTTCAGTACAAAATTTGACACGCTCGGCCCCTATACAAATAGATGAACTTGTTTCTTCTATATAAATAAAGTTCTGTGATCCATACTATACTAATATTATAAATGGGAATGTGTGTGTGTGTTTCTTTGTTAGTCCGTCTTTCACGGCAAAACGGAGCGACGTATTGACGTGATTTTTTTACGTGGAGATAGTTGAAGGGATGGAGAGTGACATAGGCTACTTTTTGTCTCTTTCTAACGCGAGCGAAGCCGCGGGCAAAAGCTAGTATAATATATTTTTCACTACAGATGGTGTTTTTTACGCACTAGTGCGAGAAGTGGTTCATTATATGCCAGGTCGAAATTTCGGAGGGCCATCTCTACCTACTGAAAAACTTCGTACGATACACGTGCGAAAAGGAAATTCGTAACTCGTGTCGATTTAAAACACTCCCTTCGGTCGTGTTTTAATTTATCGCCACTCGTTTCGAACTTCCTTTATTACGCACTTGTATCGTAATGTACTATTATGCCTAAAATTGTGTGTTAAACTCTGATTTTCCCCAATCAACAGCCGATAAGAATATGTTCAAACATTTTAACTTATCAAAATCAAGTTTGTACCACTTAACCCATAATTAATGGGTCTTAATAACTTTATTAGTTTTATTACAAGGTTGAAAATCCTTTGCCAAATGGAAGAGGATACTTATGATAAGGTATAAAACATAATACTAACCATTGAGTGGATTTAGTTAGTAACTAACCATAGAAGGGGAAACCGTATAACTATTTATTTAATGTACGGTAAATATAGTGAAAAATAAAAAAAAAATCAGTGTAAAATGGAAGATATTCAGGTTTGTTGTTTTTTGACTCTTTAACAATACAGGGTGTTTATTTATTTAGGAAAAAATGCTGTTTTTGTAGAGGAGTAAATAAAATACTCCTGTATACCTACTCATAAAATGCCTAATAAAATTATGAGAGGGTTTTTAGAGAACCTGCCATTATTTTTGCCATTTAGATTTTGAGCCAATAGTGAATATTACGTAATTCACACTAGCTTTTGCCCGTGGCTCCGCTCGCGTTAGAAAGAGACAAAAAGTAGGCCATGTCACTCTCCATCCCTTCAACTATCTCCACCTAAAAAATGAGGTCAATTCGTCGCTCCGTTTTGCCGTGAAAGACGGACAAACAAACAGACACACACACTTTTCCATTTATAATTTTAGTAAGTAGATGGATAGAAAATTATTCCTGTTTACAGAATAAATATCCATTATATGTTACATAGTATTGAATAGTGATGCTAAATATTTAAGACGATACGGTAGGGGTCAATTCTCCATACAAACGCACTCGACTATTTCCTCCCTGGTTTTTGAAGATAGAGCTATTATTTTTTCAACACAGATTGTTATTATTTTTATCTGTGTCGCACCGTTTTGATTTTTTTTGATATTCTGCTTTTTAACGACTCTAGAGCCAATCAAAAATTTCCAAAAACGGCCTTTTTCATTGTGGCGCAAAAAAAGGTGCGATACTCAAGATTGGTAACAATTAACCAAAAAAGCTAAACGGTCTGACATAGATTATTTCATTGTTATTCAGATTCTCAAATTTCGTTCCGATTGATTAAGTTTTAAAGGAGGAAAGAGTCGAGCGCGGAACCTCAATTTTAAAGATTTTTTTTAAATATCTTTTGACTGAGTTGTTCTTAATGGACAATTTTTTTTCGATAAATCTAGTTAATAACACTTGTACACTATATAACATAATTGCCGAAGATAAATCCTACGGCTTATACATTACCTTCTATAGTACCTTTAATTTTCATGGTGTTTATTTAAAAAAAAAGGAAGTGGTATTCGTAACCGCTATTCGATACCGGTTATGCTCTTAAATGGATCACCAGCATTAATGTTACATCCTGTATATTTAACTAAAATTCCCAAGTTGAAAGGGGGGCTCCTTTCCATTTTAGCATTTTCGCTACCGTATCCTCTTAAGTACTCACAGGATGTAACATTAATGCTGGTGATCCATTTAAGAGCATAACCGGTATCGAATAGCGGTTACGAATACCACTTCCTTTTTTTTAAATAAACACCATGAAAATTAAAGGTACTATAGAAGGTAATGTATTAGCCGTAGGATTTATCTTCGGCAATTATGTTACATAGTGTATACTTTAAGCTTGCGTTGCTTTTCGGTGATAACATCGTGAGGAAACCGGACTAATCCCAATAAGGCCTAGTTACCCTTCGGGTTGGAAGTTCAGATGGCAGTCGCTTTCGTAAAACTAGTGCCTACGCCAAATCTTGGGATTAGTTGTCAAAGCGGACCCCAGGCTCCCATGAGCCGTGGAAAATGTCGGGCTAACGCAAGGAGGATGATGATATACTTTAATCTTGCTCTTAAAACTATAATTTAAAATGTTAGTTATTTTTATAACTATTGTTATAAGAATATTTTTTTAATTTAAGAGATTTTTTACTGTTTAATAAAATAGGAACAAATCAGAGTTATTTAAAATTTCTTATACACAATAAAACATTATACACAGTATTAGACTATATTATATGTAAGTCTTTCCCATCACGGAACAATGGTATTCCGGACCTTTGGGAGGCGTGCGCGGGGCCGAAGCCAACGCGTAGAGGCCCTTTCGACACTTTAATGAAATGTAAGGGGTTATTTGTGTTATATTTATTTCATATTATTTTATAAATCCAGGAAATGCCGGAACCCCACGCAGCATTCAAAAACTGTGGAAAAAAGGAGGGATTAGAAATATGGAGGATCGAGGTAAATATCAAATCAAATCAAATCAAATCGTTTATTTGCAAATATGTATATATTTCACAAAATATTACATAACACAGATAAAACACTGTTTAAAACATAGTAATTCGCGATTAAGTCCCGTTTTTCAATTTTATATATGTGTAAAAATCGTGAAAGTTTAAATCAGTGTTTATTACATAACAAATTTAAAAAATAAAAATAAATTAGCCCTTTATAGGCAATAAAAAAATCCACACAGCTTTTTTTTTCGCAAACAATAATTATTCTTTCATCACACTGCCACAGCAAATGAGCAACTAAAAGCAGACGGAGCGAGAGTTATTTTAAAAGCATCGTTCTCCCTAGGGAGTTATGAAATTTCTAATACCGTTCTTAACTTTTTTTAATCTTTTACATTATTATTTATATTGGAAGTGTGATCAAAAACATTGTGTGTAGCTTGGAGAAAAGAATATTTCAAACTCAAGTCTTTAAATCGGCAAGCCTTTAATCCATTGTAACGTCTATAAAATGTGTAAGGAAATCACAATAATAAATATAAAGTGGTAAATGATTTCTAATTAATAATCATTTTTATGTAATAATCATGTTAATATAATATTTTAAAATTTATCCTTATCAAAGTTATTGATACTAAACGGAAATATAACATTCGTGACGTAAGCAACTAACATTCGTTTAATTTTTTGTTCTATATTTATTGAACTCGATTTATTTTAATTATTACTAATGCATAAAATTAATTTATAGATTACATTAATACCAAATTAATACAGGAAGTTTTTGGCAAAGTATACAACTATTTTCAGGTTGTTCAACCAACTGCTTTAAAAATCAATCAATCAAATCAATCAATCAATTAATTATTTATTCGTGATAACTACAAAATACACAAGTAAGAAAACAAGCCCTTTTTTAGATAATTAATACAAAGTAAATTTTTTGCACAAAAGCATACGATATAACATACGAAAATTGCATAATATTATTATAATATTTTCAACCGGAATTTGCGTATGGTGGGATAAATTCGTCTTTTAAAGATATCTTCTAAACGAGACATTTTAGAACTATTACAACCCTCTACGTTCGAAGTACCTATAACCAAAGACATAATATATGTAATCCGTATAGACAAATAAAGTCTAAGAAAAAAACGTACCTCAAAACCATAATGAAAAAGGTACGCGGATGGCGTTGCACCATTGAGGAACGCTCGGCTAGATGACGCTAGTAAAAATATTTGACATTTTAACACATATCAAGCTAAGAATATAGGCCAAATAGTCAAAACTGAGGTTCAAAAGTTTTAAACCTGTGTCGAGAGATGGCAGTCTATATGCAATGTGACTACACATTTTACTTTGACAGTAACTCTCTATAATACTCAATCTTCTTTGCTATCACCAAACTTTACGGCTACCTATAATAGTTCTAATATATTCCGTTTAAAAATATCATCAGAAGATACATTTCCTCCACCAGGCGCAAATAGCCCGGTTGGCCATATGTATAGTTTAATTGATTAACAATATCAATATAAAAAAATGTTACAAATAACAAAAAAAATTAGGCAATTCAATTGTAACAATACAATTTGGACTCATTCTCACGAGTGCCCTAATGGCAATTTGTAAATGAGCACCGATAACATTAATTACAAGGACAAACTCATGATGTTCATTTGTTTTTCCATAAACTCTTAATGATATTAGTTTGTTAGTCTCATTAATTAGGCCATTCGAACAAAGATAAATCGTTTATATTCCTATTACGGATCTATTTTATCTATGAGCAACATACTAGATAAAAATAATTTAAATGTTTTATTCATTTTCATAATGTTTTTATAGTAAGGTCTTTTTATTATTTTGTATTTCACAAAAAAATCTTTATTTTAAGAGAAATTATAAATAAAGGATCTATTACCTCTATTATATTCTTAAGCCAAACAATGCCTAGTTACCTACCTAGATTGATTTTTGTGTCCCCTTTTCTTTTATTTTAACATGTATTAACAATAAGTACAAGAATTAAAAACATCATCAAAACATTACTATTTTGATATTTTCCCCTACATACATTCTTACCCCCCTTATTCATAAACGTGCACTAAAGTTATCAAGCCGATAATAGTTATTTGTTTTACAAGGGGGCAAAGTTGTTTTTTTTTTATTCTAAGGTACGTCGGTGGCAAACAAGCAGATGGCCCGCCTGATGTAAAGCGGTCACCGTAACCTATGGACGCCTGCAACTCAAACAGAGTCACATGCGCGTTGCCACCCCACTAGAAACTTGTACATTCCCTTTTGCTGTGTTAAGTTCACAGCAAAAGGGAATTAACCTCACGTGCCAATACCCGAGCAAGCGAAAGATTCCAATATGTTCATAAAGTGGAATCTTAAGCGCTGCGAGGGTTTCAAGGTATAAAGGTTAAACAAACTTTGCCACTAAGTGAAAAACAAAATTTTTCACCATACCAATACGAACAAAATACCGACTATAAAACATCAAACTAAATCAAATCCATCGATTTCTTCAATATTTCCTCCTAGTCGCGATTCTAGACAATATTTATTCCACGCAGCTGAAGTTTACCACATGCGATATTCTTCACAGTCATTATTTGTACACGATCTTGACTCTACCTAGTCGCGATTTCACACAATTGTTACCGCACAACTGAAGTTTACCACATTCGCTATTCATCACAGTCATTACTTCTACACGATCTTGACTCTACCTAGTCGCGGTTTCACACAATATTTATTCCACGCAGCTGAAGTTTACCACATGCGTTATTTTTCACAGTCATTATTTCTACACAATCTTGACTCTACCTAGTCGCGATTCTACGCAATATTGTTTCCACACAACTGAAGATTACCACATTCGTTATTCATCACAGTCATTACTTCTACACGATCTTGACTCTAACTAGTCGCGACTCTACGCAATATTATTTCCACACAACTGAATATTACCACATTCGTTATTCATCACAGTCATTACTTCTACACGATCTTGACTCTACCTAGTCGCGATTTCACACAATATTTATTCCACGCAACAGAAGTTTTACCACATTCGTTATTCTTCACACAATTATATTTCTATACAATTGTCGCAACCCCATTAATGTACAACATCGGTCACATCTCTGATAGAAAGGCACTCATAAAATATGTGAGTACAAATATAATAGAATTTCACTAGATATAGTTTACGGAGAAGGTTTATGGCCCCGCGTTTCCATGACGTCGATTTGTTGTTAGAGTACGTAACAACAAATCGACGTCATGGAAACGCGGGGCCATAAACCTTCTCTTCGAATAATGCATAATGTTTTCGTTCACTTGTGTTGATTTATAATATAAGTACTCAATAAAGACAATTATTTGTATATGTCGTTGTCGCAGGGAAATGGCCAAAACGGAGATTTGATCAAATCTCTAAGGGATATGATCAAATCACGCATGATGTCAAAATGGCGAATCCATTTCATCATTTCTCTAGAAAATTTCAGTCATTTGACTAAATCCCTTACACTGCTTAGTTAAATCACAAAATCGCCCAATAGACACGCCGCTTTTCGTCATTTCACTAGATTTGTTTAGCGATTTGATAACATTCCTGAACCACGACAGTAAGTTGACGAAACGAACTTACAAAGTCAACTCGTTTTAACATTTCGATAAACAAATTTAGGGAAATGATAAAGTCTCAACTTGTAAGTGATTTGAACAAATCTCTGACTCTGAACTTGTTTCATGAAATGACGAAGGCAAGAATCTAATATATCCAATTAGATTTATTAGATTCTTGCCTTTTTCACTTGATTTGATTAAATCTCTTACTGGATTAGTGACATAGTAAAATAAAATGTCAAAATAGGTATCAAAGTTCTTTTTAAAAAATTTTACAAATACTAGGTGTTTGTAAACTGAATCTTAATTATTTGTATGTCTACCCCAACACGGAAACCATAGGGTTTTCTGGATCTTTGAGCGACGTGCGCGAAGCTGAAGCCAACGATTAGAGTCCCTTTTGACACTTTAATGAAATGTCAAGGGGATTACGAGGAGATGCTGCCCTTGCCCATGTCATGGGACGAACGCAGAGGCAGCACCCAGCACCACCTATTTGAGAGTTAATGGAATCTAAAATGAACTGGGTTATTGAGTGTGGTGTATGAGTTTATCTATAGATATATGTCATGTATCATCCTTGTATTGAGTAGTCTGTAAGTTGCGTTTGAACAATAAACACATGTAATCGAGCTCCGTATTTTATTGATATTCCGGCAAGGGCAATACCGGTGTGAGAGCTCAAGGGTATCGAGAGCTGTACTCCGCTTTCTACCCAGTAGCTGTTAAGCCACTGTGCCAACTCGCGTCTTAGGCCATGGAGCAAACGACTTAATGACTCTGGACGGCCAGCACAGGCAAGCCACAGGTAGAGTGTACTGTCCCATCCACCCACCTCATGGATAACAGAACTCCCCAGGAGCACTTGGGTACGTGAGGTCGCTGTTCCTCAACAGCTCGCCACAAGCTGCCCTGCATTGACATGACTGACTGCACTGGTAAAATCAGTGGGCGAATTTTCACTGCACTCATTTTACCTCGCTATCTGATCTGACCCATGAAGACATTATACTCAATTGAATCCGTTTTAAGAGTTTTTTTTTTTCAATAAATAAGAAAAAAATAGAATAAGTGAAGAAACAAAACTAAAAAATATTTTATTTTAAATTATTGTATTATTTATTAAAACATTTTGTCTTTTCACTGAACTTGTTTAGAGAAATGATAAAACTAGTTGACTTTATAAACCCGTTTCGTCAACTTACTGTCGTGGTTCAGGGATTTTATCAAATCGCTAAACAAATCTAGTGAAATGACGAAACGCGGCGTGTCTATTGGGCGATTTTGTGATTTAACTAAACAGAGTCAGGGATTTAGTCAAATGACTGAAAGTTTCTAGAGAAATGATGAAATGGATTCGCCATTTTGACATCATGCGTGATTTGATCATATCCCTTAGAGATTTGATCAAATCTCCGTTTTGGCCATTTCCCTGCGACAACGACATATACAAATAATTGTCTTTATTGAGTACTTATAAATCAACACAAGTGAACGAAAACATTATGCATTATTCGAAGAGAAAGAGTACGTAACAACAAATCAACGTCATGGAAACGCGGGGCCATAAACCTTCGCCGTAAACTATATCTAGTGAAATTCTATTATCTTTGTACTCACATTTTTTATGGGTGCCTTTCTATCAGAGATGTGACCGATGTTGTACATTAACACTTTCGCTACCAAGAACCCGACTGTCGGGTACACCGCTCGTAGAAGCGTAGCCGATTACATGGGTTTCCCCGTATGTAGCGAAAATGTCGTAGCGCCGCGTAGAGCCCGGTTTCGAAAGTGTTAATAGGGTTGCGACAATTGTATAGAAATATAATTGTCTGAAGAATAACGAATGTGGTAAAACTTCAGTTGCGTGGAATAAATATTGTGTGAAATCGCGACTAGGTAGAGTCAAGATCTTGTAGAAGTAATGACTGTGATGAATAACGAATGTGGTAATATTCAGTTGTGTGGAAATAATATTGCGTAGAGTCGCGACTAGGTAGAGTCAAGATCGTGTAGAAGTAATGACTGTGATGAATAACGAATGTGGTAATCTTGTGGAAACTTGTGGAAACAATATTGCGTAGAATCGCGACTAGGTAGAGTCAAGATTGTGTAGAAATAATGACTGTGAAAAATAACGCATGTGGTAAACTTCAGCTGCGTGGAATAAATATTGTGTGAAACCGCGACTAGGTAGAGTCAAGATCGTGTAGAAGTAATTACTGTGATGAATAGCGAATGTGGTAAACTTCAGTTGTGCGGAAACAATATTGTGTGAAATCGCGACTAGGTAGAGTCAAGATCGTGTACAAATAATGACTGTGAAGAATATCGCATGTGGTAAACTTCAGCTGCGTGGAATAAATATTGTTTAGAATCGCGACTAGGAGGAAACAAAAATGTATCCTAGAGCCTAGATATATCCGTTAAACTGTACCACAGAAATAACCTAGGACGAACATCAGGCAATTAATTTAAACATTTTTTTTTTCAGAATTTTCAGCCAGTGCCTGTACCCCAAAGCAATCATGGAAAATTTTATAGCGGCGATTCTTATATTGTCCTCAAGGTAATGATGTTTTATTATAGTGTGATGGTCGTCGCAGAGGGCGAGCCACACATATCCTTCAGCCTGAGGGGCCTTGTGAAGGTTTCCAAGCTAACTCAGGGTAGGGAGGATGAGCTGATAAGAAACACCACTTAAAAGTAACAAACTGGCGTCTTACGCGCCTTTTATTTATAAAGAACTCTTAGGTCTAATTACACTGGTTTCGCTCCAGACGGGAGCGAGCTATATCCAACTATATATATGAATATGATACGTATATGTGATAACCCGAGGTTTGGCAGCGTGCCCTGGAAATAGTGGATAACGGAACGTTCCCCGGGGAACAAGGTCGGGAATAAACCGTCCTGGCTAGCTACGCGGGCTTCCACGCGGCCGGGATAGGTCTACGGTGGGAACGGTACTGGGGATAACCACCCTGGCTGACTACGCGGGCTTCCACGCGGCCGGGAGAGGTTATACTACGGGGGAACGGTGCTGGGGGTGACCACCCTGGCTGACTACGCGGGCTTCCACGCGGCCGGGATAGTCTACGGTGGGAACGGTACTGGGGATAACCACCCTGGCTGACTACGCGGGCTTCCACGCGGCCGAGAGAGGTTATACTACGGGGAAAGGAAGGGGGGAAGTCTCCAGGCTAACTACGCGGGGCGCCACGCGGCCGGGAGACTTATACCTAGGGACACTTGGGGCGAACGCGGGCTTCCACGCCGCCACACCAAGCGGAGCAGCCGTTGTGCCTTGCTCGGGCTCAGCACACCGACTGCCTGGCCGGTCCGCGCTGCGCGCGGTTATATAGGCGCGCGGTGTCGGCGGGGCACGGTGGGGTGTGTAGCCGGAGTAGGCCGCTCGTCGCGCGTCGCGCTACACCGCTCCGGATGCCGTCCGTTGTGACGATGCCGGGTCGTCACAGTGCCTCCCCCGACGAGGAGATTTTTTCCTGGGGTAAAAATCACCGTTAGTGAAACTGGTTCGGCCATACCTACCCTCCTTCAGTATTCCCTTTCTTATTAATATAGTTATTTGTTCGGGTTATCTAATGTCTTGTTATGTATTTACCTACGGACTAGGCATCATTGTTACGTTAGTTTTATGTGTTTGGGGTGTTATTTACTTAATAAACTCAACTGCATATTTTAAATGTATAATAAAAAAAAACAACAAAAACAAAAACAAAAAAAAATAAATGCACAACGTCTTTTCCTGTGCAAAAACAACAGAAGAAAAAAAACAACGAGAAAAAAAAAACTGGGATAGATGCTAATTCTATCGGAATGTTGTGCGTAACTTATTTTCCCCCTCTCGGGTTTTGTTTTTTTCGGCGTAATCTGACGATGCCGCACCTTGCACCGCCGTTCCTTTTCCGCCCTGTCCTTCTCCTCTTCCTTCCCCTGTTTGTGGAATGTGCGTCACCGGGGTTGGTCGCATCTGGTGGGGTTGGTGTTCCCTGGTGATCATCGTCCAACATGTCTCTGACGTAGGCCAGGTATTCATTTCGGTGACCGATGTCCAGCATGGGTGGGGTGCTTCCTTCCACAACCACAGGTCTGGGCGATTCCTGGGTTCCTGTTTACCACCGTATCCCTCATGGCAATTTCCATCCACCATTGTTGTAGGTATGTGTCTTTCCACCTTTAGGTACTAGGCAATACGATAACAACCGCGCCGTGTAGGTATATCCGATACACGGGTGGCTTAAAAACAGTGGTTTTGTTAAAATCGTATGTTAGGGTTATTCTATTATGGTTGCACTTTTAGTGGGAATATTGTTTTAAGTCTTTAATGTGTGCTGTGACGGTTCGGCCGTTTTTATTGGTCTGGCGTAGTAGGTATACCACTGGTGATTTTTTTCCCTGGATTTTGTATGGTCCTACGAACTTTGGCGCTAACTTGGCGCAAAAGTTTTTATTTGCATCTGAAATTGCGTGGTTTCTTTTTAGTACTAGGTTCCCAGTGTTTCCTGTGTGGGATACCCCCATTTGCCAGAATTTCATTTGCCATAATTTTATTTGCCATCCTATTCAACAATCATAATATTGTTTCTCATAACATCTTATGCCATAATCATTGTTTACTATATTAATCTAGTGCCAGAAACTTTGTTTCCCATAAAGTCAGTTTCCATAATGTCATTTGTCAGAATCATCGAAATCCGTAATTACCACATTCCATACCATCATTTGTCATACAAATTAGCGTCCAGAAAAGTCAATTTCCATAATGTGCTTTGGCAGAATCGAAAACTACTATAATAGGTACTAGAAGGACTAGAGAATGAAACTGCTATCAGAAAGTAGGTTAGGTTAGGTTAGAACTGTGACCCCTGGAAAATGAAACTGCTATCAGAAAGTAGGTTAGGTTAGGTTAGAACTGTGAACCTCTGGAAAAGGAAACTGCTTGAAAAGTAGGTTAGGTTAGGTTAGAACTGTGACCCCCGGAAAATGAAAATACTATCAGACAGTAGGTTAGGTTAGGTTAGAACTGCGACCCCTGGAAAATGAAACTGCTATCAGAAAGTAGGTTAGGTTAGGTTAGAACTGTGACCCCCTGGAGAATGAAACTGCTGGAAAAGTAGGTTAGGTTAGGTTAGAACTGTGACCCCTGGAAAATGAAACTGCTATCAGAAAGTAGGTTAGGTTAGGTAATAATATGGGCAACAATTAATATGGCAATAATTGCTTATGGCGTTTGAATATTCTATGAAACCATATTATTGCACTTAATAATATGGCTAACAAATAGTATGGCATTGTATGATTATGGAAGGTAATATTCGGATAAACAACGAGTATGTCATATGATTTTTATGGTAAACAAATCATTCGGGCAAATGAAATTCAGTCAAGTTAGATTCGGGCAAATGAATATTATGTTAAATGACTGTCGGGCAAACAATAATTCAATTCAATTCAAAATATCTTTATTCATGTAGGCCTAGTTACAAGCTCTTATGAATAGTTCATTACATATATATTATGATCTTAATCTAACCTAATTATCAGAGCAATTTATTGTTGTAAATTATTGTTCATAATAATATTGAGTCTATAATATACAATTTCATATAAAAATAATCGTTAAACAAAAAATATATAATTAGGTATATGTATATATAAAAATACATGTCTAGAATATTTCTAGGAAAAATCCAATGTCCAAAAAAATACAATATTAATTTCATCAACAATAATAATAATAAAAAACGTAAAAATAAGAAACCATTTCGAATAACAATTAATCCCACGTTGTTTTATCATTCATGTAGTCTTGTGTTGTATAATAAGCTTTGGAAATGAGTACACGCTTTACATGATTCTTAAATTTATTAATTGACAAGTCAGTAATATGATTCGGAAGTTTATTATAAAATCGAACACAATTACCCATGAATGATTTTTTAATTTTACAGAGCCGTGTGAAGGGCACCGCGAGTTTATGTTTATTTCTAGTATTTATATTATGTACATCACAGTTTTTCTTAAAATTACAAATGTTTTTATGTACATACATAATATTCTCATAAATATATTGACAATGCACTGTCATTATATTAATGTCCTTAAATTTATCTCTAAGTGAGTCTCTATGGTTCATTTTATATATTGCTCGAATAGCCCTCTTCTGCAGAATAAATATGGTATTTATCTCTGAAGCACTGCCCCAAAGTAAAATACCATATGACATAATGCTGTGAAAGTAACTAAAATAAACTAATCGAGCTGTTTTCACGTCTGTTAACTGACGGATCTTGCTCACTGCAAAAGCTGCAGAACTAAGTCTATTCGAGAGATTAACAATATGGGGACCCCACTGAAGTTTAGAATCTAAAGTTATACCAAGAAAAACTGTACTATCTACCAGTTCTAATTCCTCATCCTTCACAACGACACTTGTTTGCTCATTCCTTACGTTACTATTAGTGACAAACTTAATACATTTAGTCTTTCTTTCATTTAATAATAAATTATTAGCATTGAACCAGTTCACTACTTTAGAGATAGCATTGTTTACATCACTGTGAGCTTGTTGCTGTCGTTTGAGTTTGAAAATAAGTGAGGTGTCGTCTGCAAACAATACTATATCATGGTGGGTCTTTACAAGGAATGGCAAGTCATTTATGTAGATAAGGAACAGGAAAGGCCCCAATATTGATCCCTGTGGTACACCCATAGAGACCAATGACCCAGTTGATCTCTGTCCATTGACATCTACCCTTTGTATTCTACCATTTAAGTAGGACTTGAGTAAATCTAGTGCTGATCCTCTGACTCCATAATAATGTAGTTTCCTGATCAATGTTTCATGACAAACACAGTCGAAGGCCTTAGATAAATCACAAAAGATACCTAAAGCATCTTGTGACTCCTCCCAGGCATCGAAAATATGCTTAATTAGCTCAACACCAGCATCGGTTGTCGAGCGACCCCGTGTGAAGCCAAATTGCTTATTATGCATTAAATTATTAACGTTAAAATGTCGTACTAATTGAGAAAGAACTAATTTTTCAAATATTTTACTGAAAGTTGGCAGCACAGATATTGGTCTAAAGTTAGTGGGGTCAGAGTGGCTGCCGGATTTAAATAAAGGAGTTATTTTGCTATGTTTCATTAGATCAGGAAACTCGCCGCAGTCAACACTGTTGTTGAATATAACTGCTAAGTCAGGCGCTACAATCTCAACTAAGGATTTTACGGCATGGACGGAGACCCCCAGAGGTCACTAGTTTTTTTGACATTAATTGATTTAAATGCCTTTACTATATCTGAGGTACAAACATGTTCAAAATAAAGGTCTCTACAACACTCAGGAACGTTTTCCTCTAATAATGTGACGGCAGATAAGGGTGATGAATTTAAATCCTTAGTTGTGAATGCTGGTATCTCGGTGAAAAATTTTTCGAACTCTGTTGCTACTTCAAAATTGGAATCTATAATTTTGTTATCAATATTCAGTTTAATATCTTTTACTGCGTGTTTCGAGCGACCAGTTTCCACATTAATTACTTTCCACGTTGCTTTAATAATGTCAGAGCTATTTTTTATTTTATTACTAAGATAATTTCGCTTAGCGATATGACAATCTATCTTGAACTTCTTCGAATATTGCTTAACATGTTCTTTAAATTCATCACTCGTATTAAACCGCCGTTCTTCATACAAGGCATACAATGCACGTCTTCGTTGATGTAACTCTGCAGTAGCCCACTCACTAAAAACTGATGCACCACTAACTACGACCGATTTTGAAGTAAATATTGCATTATAATGTTGCAGAAAAGTGTGAAAGAATGAATTATACATACTATTAGGACTCATATCGGAAGACAGGGAGGGTAGCGCCTGAACCAAACTTTGCTTCATTCGTTCCACGCGGTCGGAGGTTACTGGTACAAAAGTTATTTGTTTTCTCAAAGTATTTTTCCTTAATGTCTCAAATACTATCAATTGGCCTAAATGGTCTGATTCTAAGTTGCTAATTACATCTTTAGTAGTAGGAAAAATATCAGTGAAAATATTATCTATACAGGTGGCACTAGTGGCAGTCACTCTAGTAGGCTCCATAAAAATATGATTGAGATTACATGATTTGAAAAGATTCAACAATCTGATACTTATTGTTGAATTTTCCAAGATATTTACATTAAAGTCGCCGCATATAAGTATTTTTTTACTAGAAGATGATATTTTAAGTAGCACAGATTCCATAATTTTTTCAAAAGTTTCAAAATTACTTAATGGCGGCCTATACACACAGACAACAATAAATTGCTCCAATTCTACAGCACTTAGTTCTATAGTCCGTTCAACAGACATGGAAACAATATCCTTACGTTCCTTAAATTTTAACTGGCTATTTATTATAATTAACGACCCACCATGTATGGAACTATGTCTGGTGAACGAACTTGCCACCTGGTGATTATTAAATTGAGGCATTAATTCATTGTTTTTTAACCAGTGTTCAGTAATACATAAAATGTCTACATAAAATTCGTTCATGAATAGTTCAATTTGTAAATCTTTTCCTCTAATACATTGAATATTTTGATGCACCAGGTGGATATACTTTCCTTGCTCACAGTATTGATTCTTATAGTTACTTAAAATTAAATTGCCAGAGACAGAATCTTTTGTCTTAGAAGCTAGTTTAAATCATTGGTTATGACTGGAACCAATTCCAAGTTCATACTTTGCTGCTCAATAGGAGCAGAGTTGTCTGCCAAATTCTTGGCAGAAATGTCAAATAAATAGGATAGCGATAAAGCTATTTGTCTTTTATAATAATTTGAAAGGTAACATTTACCTTTAGTCAAAAACACCATAGGCATATGGTATTTACTAACAAATTTGTTAGTGTCAATTATGCTAACCTTACTACTATATGTACAAAGATTATATAAAGCTACATTCAACTTATGTCTAGTGTTATTTTCTTTTTTTCTGCCTCTGACATCTGGTTACAATAGGGGAATGTAAAGAAAATAATTTCATGCACTGCCAATGAGTTTAATTGTTCATAATATTTTACTAAATTATTTTTGTTTACATTACCCCTATTCCCCATAAAGATAAGCAGTGTTGTCTTACTATTGATATTAATGTCGTTTAAAATTTGTTTAATGATATTTTCAAAGCTGCTATGAGGCAGACAGTTATTGATTGTACTAAGTCCCTTTAAGTAAAAATTTAAAAATGAGCTCATATTGCTCCCAATCTCATCACAGTACATAACAACATTAGGTTTAGGTGTGCTTTGTTGTGAAGTGTGGAAGGGGCCATTATCATTCATTTGCCCCTGCGGTAAACTGTCACACAGGCTTGGGTCAAGCGCACTGGTCGACAAATCTCCAGTCACTTGCTTACATGCACATGCCTGGGCATTTGTCAACGACTCAAACCGCTCTGAATTATGCTTAATCTGGGATATTAAATCATCCATGGCTAAAGAATATTCACTAATAACTTTTTTTGAACTCTCATTTATCACATCTAAAGATTTTATTGAATCCTCTAGGCTTTGAATTTTTAACTTTAATGCCTGTGTGTCAGTTTCATACTGTAATCTACTGTGTTCTAACTGAGCTGTATACAAATCTAACTTATCTACTAAACTTATATTAACTTTACAAAATCTCAATTTTTTAAAAAACAATTTATTAATTTTTGACATCTTTTGATTTTTTTTGATCAGTTTATTTAATTTTATATACTTCTTTAGTTTGTTTCCGCTGCAATTTACTAACCTTGGTGTAGTGGCATCATTGGTTAAGTCTGTAGTTACTGAAGGGTTTTCAATTGCTGCGGTAACCAACTGAGATGCAGGCCGGACCAGTTCCTCGAACAAGGTCTGAGTGTGTGCCGCAGCTGCTTGGTTTTGGGCCTCCCGTAGCTCGTAGATGTGTTCGTGGGCGTCGTGCAGTGCTCTCTCCAATGAGTCGATGTCTTTCAGGGCCTGTTCATATGCAGCATTACACTCCATAAACCTGTCAACCGTCTCCTGAAGCCGGGCCCGCTCCGAGTTTACATTATTAAAATCACTCTCTAGTGTACACAGTTCCTTTTTTAACTTATCGTTTTTATCAATTATCAATAATAGCTCCTTCTCACTGTCTTCTCTTTCACTGAGCAATTGAGCACTAAACTCCTTGGATTGTTTTAATTCCAGCAAGGTAAGTTGGAGCTTATCACACTTCTCAGGCTCCTGCTGGAGAGCCGCTGCTGCAGCGGCGGCAGCTGCTCTGCGTGTTTGCATTGTAAATGGGTTTTTAAAAGAATTAAAAACAAAACAAAGCAAGGAATTGCCTACTCAAGCTCAGCGGTTACTTACATGAAATAGTGACGTTTCACTATGCCTACACTTGTTCTAGCCTTGTACAATGATTAACACTGAAAAAGAAACACAATCGGTACTAACTAGTGGTAATAAGACTCAGAAAGTGTACAAAGGCGAACAGATATTTCAAATTTATAACCTATAACGGCTACAAACCTGAGACATCAAAGACACTTGTAAACGTCACTAAAGCACTTCACTACTTATATTTATACAAAACTTAATGTTAAATATACTAATTTCACGCTTTAAATACTAATTAATACTTAAAATATGCTTAAAAAATAATTATTTCAAAGGGACCTAGCAAAATCAGCTGCTTATCGTTTGACAGCCAGGGTTGCCATCTTAGACAACCTTCCTGTGTCTATCATAATATTGTTTTTGAGTTTCGGATGCTTTTTTCTGGTGAGCTCGTACTAATGTGTATATTTCCTGAAGTTTTTTCTTTTCCTTCAGTTGTGGCGTCGGGAATGTGTTCTTATCATTCGGGTTCCGTAGTTCCCGGCCGTAGAGTAGGAACGCTGGTGTGTACTTCGTTGATTCGTGTTCGGATGTATTCAACGCGAAATTAAATTCTGGTAAATATTTATCCCATTGTTTATGATTTTCGTTTATAAATGCGGCGATCATTGTTTCTAGGGTTCTGTTGACCCTTTCTGTGGGGTTGCACTGAGCTGAATACGGTGGGGTTAGTCTGTGTTGGGTTCCGTACCTTTTAAGGGTTTCTGTGAATATTTTACTCGTGTACTGTCTTCCGTTGTCACTCACGATTATTTGCGGGGTCCCATGTCGCAGTGCTACGGTTTGTTCGAACGCTCTTGCTATCGTGTTTGCCGTCGCGTTTCTTAAGGGTGATATTTCTGACCATTTGGTGAACTTATCGTGGAAAACAATGATCCAAGTATAACCTTTTGATGACCGCGGCAGCGGACCGATCAAATCTGTGGTTACAATTTCCCATGGTGCTTCGGCGTTTTTTATTTGCATTAACCCGTGCGTCTTTTGCTGTATTGCTTTATGTCTCTGGCATACGTCACATTTCTTTACGTAATCTATTATTTGGTTCCTCATGCCTGGCCAGTAGTGTCTTTGTGCTATCCTTTTCAGCGTTTTGGCTCTCCCTAAGTGGCCTGCACTTGGTACGTCGTGATTTTGTTGTATTACTTGTATTCTGTCTTGTTCCGGTACACATATTCTCCACTCGGAGCTGGGGTCCGTTTGGACGTGTGTGGATTTATGTATTTTCTTATACAGCTTGCCGTCCTTCACACAGTAATCTTGTGATTGATTCGGAGTATTTTCCACTTCTGTGCGTTTTTTGTTATACCAGCTGTTATCTTCGATCATACATATAGGGTTCCTTGATAGCTCGTCTGCGATATGGTTTTGTTTGCCGCTTCGGTACCTTATGTCAAACTGGTATTGCTGTAGTTCTAGGGCCCAACGTGCCAATCTGCCCGACGGGTTTTTTAATGTGTTGAGCCATTTGAGTGCTTGGTGGTCTGTTATTACGGTAAAGTGGTATCCCTCTATGAACGGCCTCATCTTCCGGATCCCCCAGACTATGGCAAGACATTCTTTCTCCGTCGTGGAGTATCTTGTCTCTGGTGGTGTTAGGGTTCTACTGGCGTACATTATAACCTTTGGTGTTCCATTGTCTTCCTGTATTAGTACTGCTCCCAATCCGACGTCACTGGCATCTGTTTGCAGTAGGAACGGTCTCGAAAAGTCCGCTCGGGTCAGTATTGGGTCTGTCGTCATTAACTTTTTTATGCTGTTCACGGCTTCTTCTTGTTCCTTGCCCCATACAAACTTTTCGCCCTTCTTAAGTAACTTTACCAGTGGTGCCGTTAATTCCGCGTATTTAGGTATGAACTTCCTGTACCACGATGTCATTCCTAATAGTGTGCGTATCTCCTTTATGTTTCTTGGTGATTTAATACTAGTTATCGCTGTAATTTTTGCTTCATTCATTTTTATACCTTCTCTGGTGACGGTGTGTCCTAAATATTCTATCTCTGTTTTTGCGAATTCGCACTTATCTTTGTTTATTTGCAAGCCAGCCTGTCGTATTCTCCTGAAAATTTCCTGCAGGTGCTGTATATGCTCGTCGAAGGTGGCGCTGCACACGATGATGTCGTCTAAGTACACGTACGCGTTTGGCTCCAGTTCTGGGCCAATTACCCTATCCAGTAGTCTTTGGAATGTGGCCCCGCTCGAGTGGAGGCCGAATGGCATGACCTTGAACTGAAATAAGCCTCTGCCCGGTACCGTAAACGCCGTGGCTGGTCTACTAGCCTCTTCTAGTTTTACATTCCAGTACCCGTTTTTCAGGTCAAACTTCGAGAAGTATTGCGCCTTTCTCAGTTTCTCTAATGTATCATCTATCTTCGGTAAAGGGTACGCGTCCTTCTCTGATATTTCGTTAATTTTTCTGAAGTCGATGCAGAACTTGTGTTTCCCATTTTCCTTTTTTACTAACACGACCGGTGAGCTGTACGGGCTATCGGACTTTTCGATTATACCTTGTTCCAGCATCTCTTGAACCTGTGCATCTATAATTTGTTGTTGTTTAGGGTTTCTTGGAAAATATTTCTGCTTAATGGGTTCCCTGTGTTTTAATTTAATTTTATGTTCAACCCATGTATTTCCTTTGGGTGACCCCTCGCATTGTTCAAACTCTCGCTGGAGTAGCTTGTTTAATTCTTTTTGTTGTGACGCTGTTATTTGGATCGGTGTTTCCCTTTTTGGACTTTCCGGCGCGGCTCGACCTTCATCGTGTTCGTCGGTGTTTTGTGCTCCTAGCGCGCCTTCTGTGTTTGTCCTGCTTTGTGTGTCTTTGTTTCCGCCAGTGCCCCCGTCCTCTCTATGGGAATCGACCGCGGCCCATGCGATGGTCATCCCGACCCGTCGTAGGATATCCATGCCTATAATTATCCACGAGGCTGAGGGTAACACCCGTACCCAATGTTTTATTCGTATTCCTTTTATTTGTACGTCGACTAGTACTTTAAATTTTATCTGCGCCCTTTCACCGTTTGCAAGAGTTACTTCCCGGTGAACCTCCTCCTGCACTGCGCCGTTCTCCAGGCACTCCCTGTATGTTTGTTGATCTATGTATGTATTTGTAGAACCCGTATCTACCAGGTAGCGGTATTCCTTTCCCATGAACTTGGCTCGTTCGTAAATACGGTTGTCCTCTCGGTCTCCTGCGGCTCCTGCTGACTCATTCTTTCCCCAACGTCCTTTTTTGCAGCAGTTCTTACTGAGTACCCCTAGTTTCCCGCATACGCTGCAGAATAGCCTCCCTTTTGATCGACATTCCTTCGCAGCATGTCCCGGTTTCCCACAAGACCAGCAACACGTCTCCGTGTCGTACCTGGGGTGTACTTTCTCCCCTTGTTCTTGTTCACTCCTCTTCCTATTCGGTCGTGACGTGTTTGTGTGACGTTCTGTCGGACGTGACATCCCGGGCTCTACGTGGGCACTCGTTGTTTCCTGATTTTCTCCCTTATTGAACCATCTTTTATTCCCTGATGTTATATTTTCATACTCTGAGGTGAGTTGTAGTAAACCTGGCAGGTCCTCGAAGTCCTGTTTCTTTATGTAAAGTTTATAATTTTTCTGCATGTTCTCATATATTCTTTGTAACTTTTCCTTTTGTGAGAGACTTCCATAGCGTCTCATTAACGTTTGTAAATCAGTTAGGTAATCTATGAAGCTTTCCTTATACCTCTGTTTCCTCGCTGCGATGCTCGCGATCAAGTTTTCCTCGTAATTGGCGGGCACATAGTACAGTTTAAATAACGCTATGAACTCCTCCCACGTGTCCCATGTGTCCGCGTTGTTTCTGTACCACAGCAAGGCCTTCCCTTGCAGTATCCGGGGCAATGCGAGCAGGACATCCTCCTTTGCTATGTCACTAGCCGAGATTAGTTCTTCTATCCTTTCTATGAATTCGACTGCACTGTACCCGGGTTTGAAAGTGAGGTTCCACTCCTTTATTATCTTTCCTATGTTCTTCGGTCGGTCCATCCTTCCAAGTTGGTCTAACTCTGCGGTATGCTTTCTCTCCGGTGTTTTGAAATCTTTGGGTTTACTTTCCCCAGAATCGGTGGCCTCGTGGTTAACTGCGTCTACTAGAACCTTTCTTAACTGTTCTACCGTTAGCCCTTCGGTCTCTATGTCTCTTTCCTCGGCTGCTTTCAGTAGCTCTGGCTTCTTCAATTGGTAGATCCAGGCCGACGACATAACTCCGGTGTGATGAAGTCGACGCGTCGGGATACTTAGGTCCTTCAGACCAGTGTTTTCGCTCGACTCTCGGTATCGGTACGGACGGATTAACTTTCTGCGGTTGCCGGCGTAATGCGGCTAAGTCTCGGTATTAATGTTTCTAAGCGGGTGGGTGGGACGCGTCGAGTGCACGCCCTAGCCTATCAAAATCCTCCTGAGCTAACGAAACTCCTAGTGAGTTTTAAAGTTGGGCGCCAAATGTGATGGTCGTCGCAGAGGGCGAGCCACACATATCCTTCAGCCTGAGGGGCCTTGTGAAGGTTTCCAAGCTAACTCAGGGTAGGGAGGATGAGCTGATAAGAAACACCACTTAAAAGTAACAAACTGGCGTCTTACGCGCCTTTTATTTATAAAGAACTCTTAGGTCTAATTACACTGGTTTCGCTCCAGACGGGAGCGAGCTATATCCAACTATATATATGAATATGATACGTATATGTGATAACCCGAGGTTTGGCAGCGTGCCCTGGAAATAGTGGATAACGGAACGTTCCCCGGGGAACAAGGTCGGGAATAAACCGTCCTGGCTAGCTACGCGGGCTTCCACGCGGCCGGGATAGGTCTACGGTGGGAACGGTACTGGGGATAACCACCCTGGCTGACTACGCGGGCTTCCACGCGGCCGGGAGAGGTTATACTACGGGGGAACGGTGCTGGGGGTGACCACCCTGGCTGACTACGCGGGCTTCCACGCGGCCGGGATAGTCTACGGTGGGAACGGTACTGGGGATAACCACCCTGGCTGACTACGCGGGCTTCCACGCGGCCGAGAGAGGTTATACTACGGGGAAAGGAAGGGGGGAAGTCTCCAGGCTAACTACGCGGGGCGCCACGCGGCCGGGAGACTTATACCTAGGGACACTTGGGGCGAACGCGGGCTTCCACGCCGCCACACCAAGCGGAGCAGCCGTTGTGCCTTGCTCGGGCTCAGCACACCGACTGCCTGGCCGGTCCGCGCTGCGCGCGGTTATATAGGCGCGCGGTGTCGGCGGGGCACGGTGGGGTGTGTAGCCGGAGTAGGCCGCTCGTCGCGCGTCGCGCTACACCGCTCCGGATGCCGTCCGTTGTGACGATGCCGGGTCGTCACAATAGTATACTAGCTTTTGCCCGCGGCTTCGCTCGAAAATTGCGGAATGCTCCATACTTAACTTCCACCCCCCCATTTTAGAGAAGTGTGGGGTTACAAAGAGACAAAAAGTAGCTTATGTCACTCTCCATCCCTTCAACTATCTCCACTTAAAAAATCACGTCAATACGTCGCTCCGTTTTGCCGTGAAAGGCGGACAAACAAACAGACATACACACTTTCCCATTTATAATATTAGTCTGGATATGGATAAATTTATTTATTAAAATTTTATGATTCAAAGAATTTATCTATGCAAATAAATTTATCAATGCAAAACACAGTTATATAAGATGTTACAAAAGAAATAAATCCGTGCATTCAGTCCGCATGCAAGCACAAAACGCAAAAAAATACAAAATATACACAACAATGTACAAATAGCAGACTTTATCATTACAGACATCAGGCGTCCCTGCGTCCCTAAGCTACGACGTGCACTTCTGGCTAGGGAACGCCAGCTCACAGGACGAAAAGGGCGCGGCGGCCATTTTGTCCGTGAATCTGGACGAAGTTCGCTTCAATGGCGCCGCGGTGCAACATAGAGAGGTTCAGGGCTATGAGAGTCAGGTGTTCCTGGATTATTTTAAACCTAGTAAGTATAATATTAATGCCTATTAACACCTTGGTGGACTGGACACTAAAGCCAAACTGAAATAAAATAGACATATGTACTTATATACGCTCGATCTCCATAAAGTCCTGTAGGTATACATATTTGCCTCTTTGGATATATCCATACCTTAGTTGCTGATTGTACTCATTTACAGTTAGATTAACAATTTCAATATAAGCTAAAAAATACCATGTTATAAATACATAAAACTAATTTAAAAACTATAAAATACTATAATTAAATTAGGCATGCAATATTAAGTATATTTACTGTAAATAGATACCTAAATATTTAAAAAATACACTTTGATAATATAATCCACAATTAGATAATTTACCTCTCGTGTGCCGAGCGTGGATCCACGTTCGTAGGTATTGAATTACAATTATTATAATATTCGTAGGTATTAATTACATTTACCCCGCTGTACTTTACTGATATAATTGAGTACTAATTGGCTTCGTGCGAAGTGCATGGAGGGGGTAAGCAAAGCGATCGCAGTGCTTGCGGTGGTCAAAATCGACACTGATTGTGGTTGTCATCTATCAAAACTCATAAATATAATACAATGTGTAATGTTTGATATTGGGCACCAATGTTGTTTCGTTGTTAATTGTAAAAATAATGGCATAAATAGTCGTTACCTATACGTTCTATGCGTTTCTTAGAGCACACTGGAAATTGGATCAAAGAACTAAATGGATAGCTACCGTGAAAAGAAAACGTAAGTGACATGTCAAAACAAAACATTATAATAAATTATATTTAAGCTTTGTTTACCTAATATTGTTCAATACGCTCTTAGTATTTTTCCTACCGTAAAAGATTATGCTTAAAGATTCAGGCCTAGCCTGGGAATAGGCCCGTGTCGGATATTTCTGCGGCCGCGGACATGACTAGGTACTTACGTTTAGACTTGTTTTATATAGCATTAACGGGACGGAGGTTTAGCGAATACCATATCACTCGCTCGTAGAACTTCTACCATTACTCCTATGTTCTTCAAGATTCCTTATATGCCCTGCCAGCACCAATTTATTGCCTCTTTCTGTGGTCTGGGGTTGGAAGTTTATACCGTGAGTAATGCTTTTAAAACTGATTTTTATTATTATAACCATGTCTTTATAATTTATCTACGTAAATTACACTTGAAATAATAAAATAAAAAAAAATGTTTATTCAGAACGTAAAGCTTAACCCTATTACATATCTTCTGCCAAACCACTTTGTGGTTTGTTGGCAGACGAGGCTCCCATACACTTATCAAGCTAAAATACCTCATAGTTTTTAGATATATGTATAATATTTATATATATATATAAGTTTTTGCTACGCATACACACACACATGTACATATACGTATACGATGCATGTATGCGTAGCCAAAACCTAGCTTACCTTAACCCTTTACTTCATGCGCTTTAGTAGTAGCTCTTGTTATTCGATTTATTTAAAATTAACGAAAAATCGTTAAAATATATGTTTGTTTACATGTCATTTTTTGACATTTTCCACTTCAAGTTCACATGGTAGTGGGCGTAATTGTCGTGCACGTAGCCAATAAGCCAAAATAAATACACAAAATAATTTTGCGAGCCAAGGTCACACTAAACATGTCTGTGGCATAATAATTCTGTTGTTAAATAAAGCGGTGAAAGTGTTCAATGAGTGTGAACATAAATTTTGTCCGCGCAGTCACGTGGTTCCGTGGTGTAGTGGTTATCACATCTGCTTTACACGCAGAAGGCCGCCAGTTCGATCCTGGCCGGAATCATATCTTTTTTAACTTTTAAGTTTTAATTAATTTTTAAGGTCTGTTTTTATTTTTATTTTTATTTAAAGGTTTATTACAAATTACTTTCAGGAAAAATCTTCGCAATTAACGTAAAGTGAAAATAATTGTTTACATACATTGTTTTTTTTTAACCATACATTGGATTCGCAAAAAAATTAAAACGAGCATAATAAAATTAAAATCGTGCAGTCAAGTGTAAAAATATGGGTGCGTACAACTTATCAAAAATATGTCCCATAGCACTTTATGTCGGCGGAATAAGGTCTCTGTACATATTTTTGAGCGGATAAAATCGATACGTATTTTTGCACTTGACTGTGCAATGTAAATTAAAAAAATTGGTTTGTATCCTAAAGAGGCCCCCCTCTCCCACAGACTAATAAGATACTGCTCTCTCTTAATCATCATCATCATTGGCCTCAAAGTCTATAACAGACTATACAAGCAGTGTCAAGTGGGGCGACAGCGTTTTTCATGGCTAATGTAAGCCAATACGGGAGCGACAAACACGACCACAACTCCTAATATTAGTTACGCAATTCCTACCTTTTTAATTTGTTTCATTTCATGTGTGTCTGTTTGTTTGTCCGTCTTTCACGGCAAAACGGAGCGACGAATTGACGTGATTTTTTAAACGGAGATAGTTGAAGGGATGGAGAGTGACATAGGCTACTTTTCGTTTCTTTCGGACCCCCTAGTTTCCTAAAATGGGTAGTGGAAGTTTGGAGCATTCCGCAATTTTCGAATTTAACGAGAGCGAAGCCGAGGGCTAAAGCTAGTCTTAAATATATACTGTATACAATATACATACATGATACATAGATACGATATCACCCATTAAGTTTTTTTCTAAGTTTTTTCAACTTTTTTATTAATAGGTACCTACCCAAAATATATTGTTCCCCTCACTAGCTCGGAAACACGTGTTTTGTCCTTTAACACCAGCGGGTATAAACGCATTTTATCCACTAGTGGGTAAAGTAATTTGACCTTGAATAAAGTCTAATTAACTGCTTTAAAATTGATAAAAGTAGGTGAATCTAATAGTAATATCTAAAGATGATTTACCACCTGTGAACTACTGGAAGCAATGATAAACGCATTTTTTGCGTTGTAGTTTCCTCGCTATAGTGAGGGGAAAAGTTTTGTGTTACACTCGGGTGCAAATGTATTTTACTTCTCGTGTGTTAAAAAACTCGCAAGTTCAGGATTCTATTCTCGAACCACTCGCTTCGCTCGTGGTTCAACTATAGGATCCTTTCACTTGCTCGTTTTTCAATTCCACACTCGGCGTTAAAATACAACTTTGCCCCCTTGTATAACAAATAACTATTTTTCAGTGATCCGCTATTTGGACGGCGGGCACGCATCAGGGTTCAGCAAGGTGACCACGAATGAGGGTTCCGAGCGACGCCTGTTCCAGATTAAAGGCAAGAAAAACGTCCGCGTGACACAGGTAAACATTACACAGGCATTTTTGAAGAAATGTAAAAATGTGATAATCTAATTATATAAAAGAAGAAACTGACTGACTAAAATATCAACGCACAGCCGAAACCGCTGGTCCTAGAGATTCCAAATTTGGCACGTAGGTTCCTTATAAGGTGTAGAGGAGCACTAAGAAATGTTTTTTCAAAATTCACATCCCGAAAGGGTGAAATAGGAATCCAAAGTTCAATGTTTAAATAAAATTACTTTTAGTACGCGGGCGAAGCCGCGGGAAAAAGCTAATTAGGGATCATCCACATATTACGTCACACCAAATTTCAGGTTTTTGGACCCCTCCCCCCTCCTATGTCACGCTTTTTTGTATCCCTTTAACAGGGATTGTCACTGTAGTGTATGTGCGGGTTTGGACAGTTAAGTACTGGTCTCAAACATCCCGTAATACGCACACCACAGAGGTCCTATACCTGTCTCGGGCATACATGGCGCGCGGAACGTAGGCTAGTCTGTGGCCAGAGCCGAGGGATGCAGCTCGGAGGAGCGGCAATAAATAAGATAAACGTGTACGCGGCCGTTTATGTTAGCGAGCCAGGATGTAAGGAACGCTCAATAGCATATAATACAGTCACATTTAGTATGACCCCCCCTTACACTGTGACGTAATATATGGATGACGCCTTATAGAAAAATAAATACGAACATTTCCGGATCGAAAGTCGCACGCTCTTACCGCTAGGCCATCAGCGCCTCTTAAGCACCTGCCGGCGTATCATGCTGCCAATTTTATCACTTATCCACGTGGATAAAGCATCCGTCACGCTTTAGCAAGTATGTCAGTGTGAGAGTGACAGATGTCTTATCCACGTGGATAAGTGATAAGATTGGCAGCATGATACGCCGGCTGTATTCAACGATTGTTTAAATTTCCCCAGGTGGAAGCTCACATATCCAAAATGAACGCTGGCGACTGTTTCATCTTAGACAAGGGGCACGATGTATTCGTATACGTGGGGGCTGAAGCGAAGAGTGTGGAACGCCATACTGCCATCAGGGCCGCCAATCAGATCCGGGACCAAGACCACAACGGACGAGGAGTTGTGCAGATCATTGGTACGTTTTGATACAAAATTTGTTAAAAATTCACACCTCCGGCAGGACTCGAACCTGCGACCTTTGGGCTTGCCGGGGCCATCCATTCCATTCTTCCTTTAATTTTTAAAAACACGTTTTGATACAAGTTTATCTGAACATTTCCCATGAAAAAAAGGAACCAAAGGTGTATTTTATCGCTACATCATTCATAAAATTCTTAGCAAAAACAAAAGACAGTGCCAAAGTAAGCTGCGACGACGAGCGAAGCGAGTAAGAGTGTGTTTGGTGGATTATTACCAAACTGGTTAAGTATGACTTTTTCCTTTGTGGGTTTGTCTTTTCTATTAAGACAGCGCTTACCTACAATACATATTGTAGGTATATTTGTTTATGTAATTCGTTTTGTAATCTTTGTTTGCATTTGTCAACGGTGAAATTTTAGGTACGACGACGACAGGTGAGGCAGAGTATTTGGGGCATTTTTTTCAAACTTGTCCACCCCACTTTTTTTTGGATTTGGATTTTTTTATATGTTTTCCACTCAGAATCGCGAGCTCTTTCAATCCTAGAATACGAGAAAAAAAACGTCCCAAGGTTTTTTTCCCATTCCGTTACCATTTTTTCATACATTTTGTATGGCGGTAACGGAATGGAAGGTTCGAAAAAATGTATGGAAATCTTGGGACATTTTTTTTCTCCTATCAGGATTAAAAGAGCCCTCGATTCTGAGTATTAATCGCGTAAAAAATACCCATATTACAAAAAAAGTGGGGCTGACAGTTGACAACTTTACCCATTTGGTGATTTGCGGCAATAATAGATTGGTAAAGTAAGAAATGCCTCAGACCACATTCATCAGAAGCTTTCTTATTTACGGTCAAGGTGTGTATATAATTTTTCTGTTCAACGAAGCCGGGAAGCGGTAACTTCGTTTAGCGTTTAACTAGCCTGAAATTTGACGCTTTTCGTTCGGAGGACAGAAAAAGGTTTTTACTTAAGAGTGCTTTAAAAAAAACGTCAAAAGAATGTAAAATTGATAGTTTTAGTCGGTGAAATACTACACTTTCCGTTATCCAATAGATTTATTTAATTCAAGTTTCAGTTAGAGCATCTTATTAAGTATCTTGATTTTTATAAGACTGGATTTTTGAAAACTAACTCACCAAATTAATAATGAATTTTTCTCTAATACACGTTTAGAAAAACTCACGTATAGAGCTGAATTAGTCGATATTATTTGTAAAATTTGGACAATTGACGTGACAGCCCTTGAGTTGCAGGCGTCCATGGGTTACGGTGACCGCTTTCCATCAGGCGGGCCGTATACCTGTTTGCCACCGACGTGGTATAATTTTTTTTTTAATATTAAAACAGTGCGCCTCCTCATTGAGCCACGTAACGATATCAAGATCAAAGATGTACATCTGTCAACTTGTAGTACGCATTCAGTCTTCTCTGTCTTTACTTTCAGATTCCAGCTCCAGTGACGAGGAGCTTTCCAACTTCTTTTCTGCCCTGGGTTCAGGGGACAAGGATACAGTCCCCCCTGCGTCTGACGGAGGGGATGACGAGGTAATACATTCTCTTTGTTTTTCTGAGTCTCTTCAAGATCTAACTAAAATAAAGCGGATCGGAAAGCGCCTCAGGGAGAAAACAAAAGATCCCCGTTCTGAGTCATGGCTTGTCCAACAGGTCTCCATCGCCATACAGCGGGGTAACGCTGCTAGCGTGATGGGGACCTTTGGACCCGGCATGGCCCAGAACGGGTTCCTTTAGGTATCCTACCTTTTTTTTTATAATTATACGCAAGTTAATAAAAATAAAGCTTAAGGGCATATCGTCACTACTTTAAAAAAAACTTGTATCTTCGTTTGTCAATGAAAAGAAAATTGTAGTAAGTATGTATGGAATGCATATAGACTTACTGCGTTTTAACTTTGAGGAGCAGTGTGAGATACGAGATTTTCTCAAAGTAGTGACGATATGACTGTATACGATACGAAAATTGCATTCGATTTTGCGCTCCGTGTAAATGAAGCGTAAAGTAAGGGCATATTCAGAATCTTATTTAGATTAGGAAAATAATATTGAACCGAAAAATTATATAATGTAAAATATCCACATACATATCCAACCAAAACAATCCGAATAGGACAGGTAAGTAATCTTAGAGTATCTGACACATATTTAATGTTCATAAAAATTGTAAACGGGACTTATTGTTGTATAATAGGCTAGTTTCCTATACTTAAAATAAAATATTTTATGCAGTGCACGAAATAAAGCACCACATAATTAGAAGAAAAATATGGACGTAAGTTATTTTTAAACACTATTTAATAAGTCAAAGAGAAAGATATAAAGTAAATGAATTGACCGTGACGTCACTTCTCAGTATTTCATAGTAATTCCATACTAGCAAACCGTTTTGACAGTTCATAAAAAGAAGCTGATTTGACTAGTAGGAAACTAGCCTATTATGTTTGAAAACTGACCTCTAGCGTGTGTTCTCCGAAACCACGGGATAACACTGTTCTTGAAACGTCGGAGGTCAGTTTTGGGATTTAGTTTTAGATTTGTGCGATTACCGTTACCTAGTAACTTTTACTTTGTGTAAATATCGTGAAAATTTTAATCAACATTGCATGTCAGAAGTTCGAAACTGGAGTCGCAAAGGCTGTGAAGCTCTTCGAAATATCCGACGCATCGGGCCAGATGAAGACTACAGAAATCAAGCCGATCCAGGGGAAATCCCAGCTTAAATCCGATGTAAGTAGATATCCTGTATTAAACAATCCCCCCCCCCCTCCTCTCCTCCACCACCACAAAATATAAAAGTAAATGTCAAGTTACTCACTTGATCTAGTAATGGGTATCGTTAGAAAGAGCTCAAATTGTACATGATTATAAGTATTCCATTGCATGATACACGTTAAACTTTCGTGAGACATATTCAAATAATTCATGAATCTACGCTACGGTTGTACTCACGTTATTATATCGCTATTGCTGCGACATGTTTCGGGCCAATTCGGATTAATTATTCCATTGTATGATAAATGGGCCATGCACTTTTGTAGTTCACTGTACATATTAAACGATTTTTTGCATTTTTTTTTATATTTCAGGAGTGTTATATCCTGGATTCTCATACTAGTGGAGTTTTCGTGTGGGTCGGCAAGAAATCTAACCAGAAGGTAATATTTTATCTTAACTTCTTTCGTGTTAACGCAGACAATTATCATCATTTGTACAAGCTTTTATTCAACTTGCCTTGTTAGTATGTTAGTGTGCGTCAAAAAGTCGAAGCTAAATTTGACTCACTTCCTGGTTGCCGATTGAGCTGAAATTCTGCACACATATGTAAATCACGTGACAATGTAATATTATGGTATCAAGGAGCTGATCTGATGATGGAGCAGAAAGGTGGTCATAGGTGAATATAGTCATGATTATCACTATGGTATGGTGGTCATGATTATAGGAACTCTGTCACGACACGTTGTATCCCCATCGAGTAAGGGGTTTTTAGAAATGTCTCGGAGAGCAGTAGATGACTGTTGAAAGAAAGGTACAGTCGGCGATAAAAGCTTGTACCAAAAATAAAATTATTGCAAAAAACTAGCTTATTGTACTAATATACAAGAGTTTCATTGATTTTTTTAAATTTGTTGAAAAAAAAGAATATTAATTACTACATTTAGAATTACGACAACTTTTGATTAAAACTGAGCAGTTTTACATAAGTACGTAGTTTTCGATAGCAATTTTGAGACCACACGTACAAAATTGTACTTATGAGAAAATAATTGATCGTCGTAATGATTCTGAATACAATTACCCATTTTAAGGTTTATTAAAAATACTTTATTGCTACATTTTTCTAAGGAAATGTACTTTTGAATTACTCGTATGAAAAATAAACAGTATTTAACGTTTTTTGTATAATTTTAGGAAAAAATGGAGGCGATGAATAGAGCAGAAGAGTATCTCAAGAATAACAACTGCCCTGCTTGGGTAAGTATCTTTTATCAATTTATCATGCTATATAAATATTATAAACATGGCCCGTGTGGTGACGGGTTTAGAATTTCACCACCCCCTTTCTTCCCGTGGGTGTCGTAGAAGTCGACTGTGGGATTTGGGTTAAATTGTGGCGTAGGCGAGAGGCTGGCAACCTGTCACTGCAATGTCACAATTTTCGTTTCCTTTCAACCCTTTAATTGCCATTTAATGCCAAGAGTGGCACTGAGACTTTTTGTAGTTTCATGTGCTCTGCCTACCCCTTTATGGGATACAGGCGTGAATTTATGTTATGTTTTTTTTATGTTATGTTTATAAACATATAGACGGTATGACAGGAATAAATAAATAATAAATATTCTTTGAGTCGTAATAGATGTTTTTACTGTGCAATGCGCACAGGAAATATTAAAGAAGAAGAACTATTTAAATAAATGTGGTATTTAAAAAAAAAAAATAGTCTTCATAACATGCGTGCCTTCCTTGACCTTGACGTTGTTGGCGGAATTATCAGCGAGCCTTAACACTTATTATATAAATTAACTGATGAAATGTAGGGGAGAAGGTTTAATTACCGTAAAAAATTTGAATTTCGCGCCATTTTTAACCGACTTCTTTACCCAAAAGGAAGTGCCATCATTTGGTTGACCGTCTATAATATCAAGTATAAACAATAATATTATCTATATCTAGGTATACGTTCGCCTTTTACTTCACTACTAATTGTATGTTATCACTTTAAGGTTTTGTACACATTTTTAGCACTTTGTCCGCAACTGGGCCATTGTTTTTTTTTTTTTTTAAGTTATCCACCCCACTTTTTTTTTGGATTCGGAAATTTTTATGTGGTTTCCACTCGGAATCGCGAGCTCTTTCAATCCTAATAGGAGAAAAAAAGTGTCCCAAGGTTTTTTCCAACTCCGTTACCATTATTTCATACATTTTGTATAGCGGTAACGGAATGGAAGGTTCGAAAAAATGTGTGGAAATCTTGGGACATTTTTTTTCTCCTATCAAGATCGAAAGAGCTCGGGATTCTTAGTAATCGCGTATGTTACAAAAAAGTGGGGTGGACAATTTTGAAAAAAATGCCCCAACTATATTTAATTCCTTGATATTTTTAGTATAGTAAAGAGTACTATTGTTTTTTTTTTTTTTTTTTTTTCAGATTCACGTGTCTAAAGTACCTGAAGGAGGGGAGCCTGCTCCGTTCAAGCTATTTTTCCCCGAATGGGCTTAATACTACACTTTTTATATGACTTCTATTAATAGTATTGTAATCATAATCATACCATTAAGCGACTCTGTAATGCCATACGAATATGTAAATGACTAAATTCAAAATGCAAAATAGCTGTCAACGTCAAAGTCAAGATTGTTTATCTTCTTGAAAATAATTATATTTTTATCCAAATTATTGATGCAAATATAACTTTGCTACCTCAAAACGTTTGAAAAGTGGAATTTACAGAGCCAATATTGTGGACGAAGATTTAGCGGGTGTCTTGAGGAAAATTTTGATAATGAGATAAAAGTGACGCATCCATCGAACCACGTCCAGTTTACGTGAATTAGCCCGACTGGTTGTGACTTGTGACCAGTGATATACCTGCGCAAACCTCACGAATTTGCAGCCCAACGGATTAGGCCTCAAAAAAATGCCCTGGGAAGCCGGCATAAGGCAGCTTCCATTCGCTCCCACAAACTGGAATTTGGACCTCACTACGCTGCGCAACACCTTTGAAATGCATGAATGATCCTCTTCAGGCTGAACAAAATCATAATAATAGTTTTATTTTCTTTTACCTACTTTTTAAGTTATTTACTTTTTAAGTTTTTAGTTTATTACTTGTCTTTTAATTTAAGTTCTGTATTGTAGATGTCCCTCGCAAGCCTTTCCTGCCCTACAGGAACTATTGCATCGTCAGAGAATCTTCTTCTCTGCCCGGAATGTTCGAAACCAAATTATTTTAAAGGCACTAGGGGTCTTAACATACATATTACCAAAATACACCGAAGATGCGATACTCAGCCGTCAACAAGTGCTACACCGCCCCAGCCCTGCGTTCCGTCACCTCCATCCATATCAGACCACACCGCATCGGACGTTCACGTACCTTTCCATGAACTACTGAGTGATCTCAAAAGTTCACGCCCAGTATTAAAGCGGATACCACGCGGTGCCAGAGTATCAGTGTGCAAATCATTGAGCCTGATAATTAAAGCAATCCTGTCAAATAACTCCGTCGCCAATTGGGAAAATTTTCTTTCATTTTCTTTTAAGGTCCTCCACATAAATTCAGACAAAAATTCAAAATCTCTGACAAAAAAAATTAAAGACAACTGTTTCAGCGATATTTCACTTCAACCCTCTTCCGGAAATTTTAGGAACAACAATAATTTGTTTAAAACAGTCGAGACCAAAATTTCTGATGGCGACATAAAAGGCGCAGCACGCTTGCTTTTTCCGACGATGCAATAGCTCCCTATAACTCTGAAACACTCATAGCTTTACATAGTAAGCACCCACCTCCAGCTACAGACCTTCGCCTGCCCGATCCCCCATTACCTGCTGATCTGAATCTCGTTGCCACCCCACAGGATGTCCTTGGAGCCGTAATGTCTTTCCCCAATGGCTCTGCTGGAGGTCTGGATGGTCTGACACCTCAGCACCTGAAAGACCTCCTATGCAGCGGCTGTGGGGAAACGGGGACACGCTGTTAAAGGATCTGACGGCCCTGGTTAATGTCATGCTGGCCGGTCAGGTTCCGGACGGCATTAGGGATATCCTGTACGGAGCCAACCTATGTGCTTTAAAAAAAAAAGATGGCGGTATCCGCCCCATAGCGGTTGGTACCACACTCCGACGCCTAGCCGCCAAGATCGCTTGCCGCTCCATCCTTTTGGAGCTTACCCCAGAACTTCAACCTATCCAACTGGGGTTCGGCTCCAAAAGCGGATGTGAAGCCGCGGTTCACGCCGTAAGAACATTCCTTGAGCAAAATTCAGGCGAAGTTCTGCTGAAGGTGGATGTTTGCAACGCGTTCAATACCGTAGACAGGGGCGCCTTGTTGGCTCAATTAAAAAATAAAACCCCTTTGATATACAAATTTCTTTGGCAGTGTTATAGTTCTCCCTCCAAATTATTATATAAAAGTAACGTTCTGGCTTCATCCGTAGGATGCCAACAAGGCGACCCGCTCGGTCCAGCAATTTTCAGCCTCGCCATACATCCTATCATCAAAGAACTAAATTCAAAATTAAACGTGTGGTATTTAGACGACGGGACTCTCGGCGGTGAAGCGAACTGCGTCCTGGAAGATTTAAAAAAAATAATCATTGACATGAATACTATTGGCCTTTCACTAAATTTTTCGAAGTGCGAACTTTTTATCACAGACTCCTGCCCGGACAAGAATAACACTATCGACCTTTTTACACAACTAGCTCCGGGTATCAAAATTATAAACAAAGAGTCGCTTCACCTCCTTGGTTGTCCCATTTTGGACCAATCCTTTGAAACCTTCATTGACTCTAAGATTCAAAATTTTAAAACAACATCACACCGTTTGGCCAAAATTAATATTCATTCAGCCTATTCAATCATTAAGCACTGCCTTTTCGTCCCAAAATTTACGTACATACTCCGCGGAACTCATCTTTGGAAATACCCAACTTTGGTATCAAAATTAGATATGTTAGTCATTGAAACAATCACCTCCATCTTCAATATCCATTTTGACGACAGAACTTGGACCCAGGCTAGTCTTCCTATTAGGTTTGGCGGCCTGGGTATCCGCAAAATTTCTTGTGTTGCTCTACCTGCGTTCTTGTCCTCGGTGCATGGTGCTCAAAGCCTTATAGGTAAAATATTAGAACCTTCAATTGGATCTATAGAAGCCGCACACTGCTCCGAGGCCAAGAACGTTTGGTCCATAACCTGTCCAAACACGGACCCGCCTGCCAATCTCTGTTCGCAGAGGCAATGGGACGAGCCGCTCTGTCGACTAGTACGGGAAAACCTTTTAAATACGTCAACTAGTTCGACAGACCGAGCTCGTCTCCTTGCGACTGCGGAGTGGGAGTCGGGTCTGTGGCTACAGGCTTTACCCTCACCAAACATTGGGACTCTGCTGGATAACACCACCTTTTGCCTAGCAGCTAGCTTGCGATTGGGGGCATCAACAAACCAGCCTCATCGCTGTCAATGCGGTACCATGGTGGACACATTGGGTCACCATGGCCTCTCATGCTCCCGAAGCGCTGGAAGGATCCCGCGCCACGCCAGTATCAATGATGTTATCCGTCGGGCCCTTGTCAGCGCGAAAGTGCCAGCAGTCCTGGAGCCCACCGGCCTGGCTAGGGACGACGGCAAGAGGCCTGACGGTATGACACTGGTGCCTTGGAGCATGGGTCGGCCGCTAGTTTGGGACGCTACTTGCGTTGATACACTGGCGCCGTCCCATGTTCCAGTCACCAGCGTTGCTGCTGGCGCTGCGGCATCCTCAGCCGAAAGCATCAAACGCCGCAAATATGCCGCCCTAGGAACCAGCTACATATTTGCGGCGTTTGGCGTTGAGACCTTGGGGCCATGGGGGCCCAGTGCCCGTCATTTATATAAACATTTGTCGTCTCGCCTAATAGAGACCTCAGGCAACCAGAGGGCTGGCCAGTATTTTGCGCAACGTATAAGTATCGCTATACAGCGTGGAAATGCTGCCAGCCTTCTGGGTACCTTGCCCATTGACGGCGATTTAGGCCAAATTTTTTATTTATAAGTAGGTTAAGTATTTAGTTTTAAGTAGTTTTATCATGTTTTTGTTTGTTTGATGTATTTATTAAATAAAAAAATAAAAATCTATATTATAGACGTACTTTTTTTACATTTAACATTTTAATTAATTTTTACTTCATTACAGTTTTTAAATTACGGTTATTAGGATTACAAATACCAAAGATTTTTATTTAACGATTCTCAGCAACATAGATGTAATTTTCTGAAATAAATAATATATGAAATAAAATAAATTAATTTTTAATTTATTGTCACACTTGCACCAACCACTACTCAGGGTTAGTGTCAACTGTCAAATTCCATATAGAATGGTGGGTTGACCCTCCATTTTCGTTGGTGCAAGTGGCCCTTCAGAGAGAGAGTGGTGGAACTTCAGAGATTCTATGGCAAATCGACATTGTCTGATCTGCCAATTTTCCACTAAAGGGAGGGCAGGATAAGCTAAGAAAAATTGCCCCCAGCGTTTTTGGATCGAAACTATAATCAAATGATGCCTTTTAAAGAGGTAATACCTTGCATAAAGTTTCATCCCCCTGTTGCCCCCTGGGGGTGAAAAATACCCGATTAACGCCAAAACTATTTCATTTATTTTCTCCAAAACTATAAAAGTTACGAATTCCAAATTTTCTACAAACATTAATGGCACCAATAAAGCTATATGTAAAAAAATATGACCCATATAACCATAAAAATTTATAAAGCAAAAAATTTAACTGTAGACTATTACTTCTTAAAGTGACCAAAATTTGTTCAGCGACTTTTAAAAATTATGAAATCTTCAAAAAAATATTTTTTGTGTGTTATTATTATACTCTTTGGTGCTCCCAAAGTTAAAATTGCACGACTGCTCTTACCAAGGCGATTACTGCTGCACTAGACACACCAAACGGCATAACTTCAAACCCATTTAGTTATTTTTTTTTTTTTTTTCATTTTATAACCATTTTAATCTCTATTATATATTTAATAAGTCAAAGAAAATACAACATTTTAATAAATTTACAAATAAAGTAAAATCGAAAGCCAGTAGTTGGTTTTAATCATGTAATTTATATGTTAGTAAACACAATTGCAACTGATATTTCATAATCTCAATTCCAAGTAATATTTACAAGTAACGCGAATAACTAATAATATTGTGTCTGTTTGTTTTTTCCTTGCAATTCACTAAAACATTATTTATTTATTCGATTTATTATTTTAGATTAACAATAAAAGAATAATAGGTTTTTTTATAATGTGTTTATATATTTTGTATTGAAGTAAGTGGTATGGTATTTTACTTTTATTATAATCATAATATAAAAAAATCTAGCCTAAGAGTTAAAATGAATAAAGAAAAAATATAATGAGAATAAACATAGTACAAGTTAACGTTTATCTAAATAATTGTTTACATAACATATTTATAATAAAATTTGTTACTTTTAATTTATTTATCAATCTTACTTTTGTCAAAACAAACAATTGGTTGCCAGGTAATTCGATGTTGATACAACAGTGACCGACGCTATGAACACTAATTTTAACTTGAATGATATTTTTCGTCCATTGGTGATGAAGATGATGACTCATAGAAAAAGTATTGTATACAATAGTGATATAATTAAGTTTTTCACTCTCGTACCGTACTATCAGGCCACTCAGCAAGCTTCGGGGCCTAAACATGGTACTCGACTGAAAAGCTTTGTATTATATCACGATTGTACAAAATACTATTCAATAGTAGTCTAATCACAGAGGGCAGCACTTACTTAACAAGCAGTCACAAATATTTGTGTTTCCTCCATGTGATGTGATTAATTAAGCGAAAATAAATAAACTGTTGTCCAACAATAATGATATCAGTTTCGTAGTAATCAGAACTTCAGCGGGTTCAAGCTGATAACTTGACCGCTAAACACTTACGCCACACTGTTTCTGATTTACGCAGTATACTGTTTTGAAACAGTACGCAAATTCTCTAAGAACAAATTAAATTACTTTCATAGAAAATATTTTAACTTGTTATTCTTTAACAACAACTTGTTATTTTTAGGGCGCCACGAGCCTTCGGAAGTGTCATATACTTAGAAATTTCGACCCTTGCTTTCGTGGACCGATGGCCGAGTGGTTCTGGAATTCGCCCGGTAAGCGGAGTACGCTGGTTCGATTCCAGCTCGGAGCACTGGAGGCTTTGGTCACTTTTTCTTTGTATATGACATTTATTTAATGTTTAGTACGCAAATTGACGGTAAATTGATTTACATAAAAATTAGAACAGGTAGGTACAGTGGTAACCTGTAATGTTTGGTAAATTATGTACGCTCAGCCCTTGGAAGATATATTATCCAAGGGTCAGCCCCGGTCATCCATTCTTTTTGGATCGGGAAATCTAATGAAAAGTGTACAAGTAAACGATTTAAATACATATAGCATTCCTTTTAAATACTAGAATCGTACATGACATGAATACCATAGAGGAATGAGTAAGGAAAGAGTTGTAACACCATACATCAGTAAATGCCAGTTATTTGTAGTGACATCTAGCGTCAATCACGCGTCAAATAGCGTAAATTAGTTTATAATTTTCGTCGAAGGGCCGCTATCCCGAGTCGAATCCTTGATACTTACACACTATATACAGATTTGCACGTGTTAGAGAGACACAAAACATTTCGATATCGTAGTCGAAGCTCAAGTGATCGTCACCTTAGCTAACGCCGTGACTTGCGTGGGCGACGGTCGCGCGATGGTCGCGCGACGGCGATGCGACGCATATGAAATCAAACGGTATGGAAGTATGAGACGCGACGGCGACGGTCGCGTGACCGTCGCCCACGCAAGACACGGCGTGCCACGGTGAGATTGCCGTACTGCCATAATGGGCCACTGTGCGATGGACACCGGTTCAAGAAGTCAACTGCCACTTATATAAGATCAGTCGCCCGCGCACCTCCATAGCGCATGCGCGAATCAAACCCAGTTCTACCAACACACAATGTAAGTACTTTACTTATTCGATTTTTTAGACCTAGGGTACAAGTGATAGTGCTTCAATGTTAGGGTAGCAGTAATTGCCTCAAAATTTAGCTCCTCATTGCTGTCTTACTTTTTAAGATTGCAAAATATATCTACCTTGGATGTTACAATAAGATAAAAATTACATGAGTAAGTAGATCAGCAATATAACATAGGATAATAATTTTAAGTTTCGAAATTCATACGAAGTTTACAATTACTTATATTACACCCATAGCACCCATAGTACAAGTTTTGCTTAGTTTGGGGCTAAGTTGATCTGTGTAAGGTGTCCCCATTATTTAATTTTTTATTTTATTTAAGATAATTATTATATTTTTTTTATTTTATTAATTAGTTGTTTTTGTCTAACTTAGGAAAAATAGCAGTAGGTACACATACGAAGAAATATTTATTAACTTGATTTAATTAAAGAAACTGTGTGTTTAATATATTGTATGGCATCTTCTGGGCGAGCTCACTCCATCGTAGGCCACGTCTTTGCCTTTGGCTAGTCTGTGGCCAGGAGTAAGCCCATTTATAATTGAAAAAAAATGTATAAATGTTAAAATTATTGTACATAACCGTTTCGTTTCTTAATAAACAAGCAACTGCGGCTATAAGTATTGTTGATATTTTTTCGCTATGGCGGGTAGGTAAGATTTAGTATTTTCTTATTTGGATAAGAAAAGTTTCTGATAATATTGGGATCAAGTATGTCCGTTTGTTATGTTTACAGAGCGTATGAATTTGACATTGACTGCCGGTCTAATCAGTTAGTACCCGTATTAAAGGGTATAGTATGGACGATCTTAAATTAAAATATCCTTCACCTTAGCCCTACTGATAAGGCCCTTTACAGACAGAATTTGTGAAGACCTAAGTGCGTTTTCACATTATCCGATCCGATATCCCAATATATTAAACGTGCCATCTTTGACATTTCCCTTCGACATCATTCCTACATCCGATATCCCATACATTTAAACCGCCATCTTTGATTTTTGCCTTTGAAATCCTTCCGACATCCGATATCGGATCGACTAAGTACAGTTGAAGTTTAGACATAGGCACATAATGAACCACTTTGTGCACTAGTGCCGGCAAAAAGCACTCGGTACTCAAATAGTACATTACGATAGAAGTGCGAAAAGATTTTTATTCGAAACTCCTTTCCGCACTTGTATCGTAATGGACTATTCATGTACTATTTCTTACCTGTCGTATTACAATCAAAACATCTCTAAACACGTTTATTTTGATTCGTTTGAGAATTTGAAATGTGCGAAATCTTTATTTGTTTACATATAAAACAAATCAATCATCTTCGTCAATATGTAACTTTCATTTTAATAGCCGTGCCAAATCAAAACTAAGACTTACTTTTTGCCTCTTTTAAATTAGACTTTATTTCATTTATATAAAGAGTTAAGTTTAGCAATAAGTCCGTTATACAGCTGATTATTTATACAACAGTGGGATCTCGGTATAAGTTGAATAACTTTCACGGTGATTTAAAAATATTGTTTTATCTGAGAGTAAAGTTATATTAATAGTACATTACGACACAAGTGCGGAAAAGAGAGAGGCTATAAATTAAAACACGATCGAGGGGAAGTTAACGGGGAACGGTTAAAGGGAACGAGTTAAAGTTTTGATCAAAAATGCACCTTATGTACTTACCTACTAAAAACATTGTTTTATCGGAGCATAGTAGGTAAGTAAATAATAATTAACAATAGTATAATATGTATACCTAGTTTAACTATTATTTTAACAAAGTATATTACAGTCACCCGCGTGGTGACGGGTTAAGAATTTCACCACCCTCTTTTTTCCCGTGGGTGTCGTAGAAGTCGACTGTGGGATATGGGTTAAATTGTGGCGTAGGCGAGAGGCTGGCAACCAGTCACTCACTGCAATGTCACAATTTGTATTTCTTTCAACCCCTTTTTGCCAAGAGACAAGGGCGGATCCAGGGATCACGTGGTCTATTTGTATGGCCAACCTAGGCTCCAGGGAGGGGGGGGTCATGACTTCTTATCAAAGTTTGGAAGAAGTTGAAAAAATGTATTTGAATAATTAAATGTATTTAAAGGCTCTTAAGGGCCGGTTTTTCAATCGCCAGATAAATATATCTACCAGATAAAGTAATCACTATCCTTTTCATCACACGTATAAATGACAATGACAGCTAACATTTATCTGACCGATATTATTTATCTGACGATTGAAAAACCAGCCCTAAATCTAATAAAAATTGGTATTAAGTCATCAACAACAACAATGCCTATAATCAAGTTTCAAACAAAGCAAAATAATTTAATTTAATTTAATTTAATTATTTGTACAAACTAGTGACCTATTGTGATTATACGAAAAAGGTTACTTCACTATGCAAATTATCACTTATTTACTTTAGTCACTTTACTTCGAAACACTATTGTTATGTATTACTTAGAAATTTAATGATTCATTCATTATTTTACTTTTATTACAAGCTTATTCAACTTACCTTGTTACTTAGTATTTAATGTTAGTGTGCATCAAAACGTAGGAGCTAAATTTGACCCACTTACCGGTTTCCGGTTGAGCTGAAATTTTGCACACATATGTAAATCACGTGACAATGCAATATTATGGTATCATGGAGCTGATCTGATGATGGAGCAGAAAGGTGGTCATAGGAACTCTGTCATGAAACGTCATATCCCCATCGAGTAAGGGGTTTTTAGAAACGTCTCGGAGAGCAGTAGATGACTGTTGAAAGATAGGTACAGTCGGCGATAAAAGCTTGCGCCAATAATAAAAAAAAACTTATTTCATTATTAACTTTTAATTGACAGTAAACTTCATTCTAAAAACATGGTTAAAATAAATAAATAAAAAATTCAAAGGTTTTTTAGCTATAGGATTCTTATTCTACAATTGCTTTGAGGTTCTTTCCTTTAAAAATTCTCGTACTTAATGAGTCTATTATGAGTCGAAAGATTTATAAGTCAATTCTACCAACCAGATTTGGGTATGAAGTTAAAATTTTGTATGAAATTTCGTTGCACTCTTGTGGATAGCACGCAACGTTGTCATTTGTTTTTGAAGTATCAGAGAGACTTTGCCAGTTGGTGTCGTGAAAACAATAGTAAAAAAAAAAAACATTTTTTCAAACAGTTTTTGTTTGTACATAATTATTAAGCAATGGTAAGATTTTGCATCCAAGTCTTTAACCTCCATGAGAGACTGAGATAGTATCAAGGATAACTCGTTTGTATGCCGTTCGCGGATTCTTAGACAAAACATGTATCACACTCGCTAACGCTATAATATAATGTTAGAAGCTATATAATTAATTATACTTAAATTATTTATTTAAACTTTATTGCACAGTAAAAAAAAGAAGTACAAATGGCGGACTTAATGCCTTAAGGCATTCTCTACCAGTCAACCATAGGGCAAAACAAAAATTATAAGTATATACATTGAGGGCGCCTTCGGTAATTGTGTCATATACTTGAAAATTTCGACCCTTGCCACCGTGTCCGAATGGCCGAGTGGTTCAGGCATCCGTCGCGAAAAAGGAGGACGCAGGTTCGAATCCAGTTTTTAACACTTGCAGGCCTAGGTCACTTTTCCTTTGTCATCAATCATCATCATCATCCTTGCGTTAACCCGGCATTTTGCCTCGGCTCATGGGAGCCTGGGGTCCGCTTTGACAACTAATTCCAAGATTTGGCGTAGGCACTAGTTAGTTGGTCACTTTTTCTTTGTATATGACATTTATTTTACTTTATATACATTGCTACTAATAATGACTAATCCCAATTATTATACCTAGTAACCCTTCGGGTTGGAAGGTCAGATGGCAGTCGCTTTGGTAAAACTGGTGCCTACCTACGCCAAATCTTGGGATTGTTTTTATTTATTTATCTAACCTTTATTGCACAACATAAAGTACAAATGGCGAACTTAATGCCTTAAGGCATTCTCTACCAGTCAACCATTGGAACAAACAGAAACTTACAATTGGTGCGGAAAATAAAACAGAAATTTAAATAGATATAAGTCACTAAATACTATATGCATCATCAATACACATACATAAATAAGTACAATCATGTACATACATAAACTAACTAAAAATATATACATATATAGTACCCATTTAACCATTACTGTCTAACAACGTTGGTGTACCTGCGAGAAGTGTTTACGTAATGTTTAAAGGAAAACTTGCTCTGTGCTCGTCGTATTGAAAGAGGGAGATCGTTCCAAAGACGATTTGCCTGCAGAGCGAAGGAGTGAAGTTTTATTATGAAATAGACCACTGTAGTTTCCTATGCGTCTTCAACTCTTCATGAAAGAAACGGTCTTTCCTTTTGTATGAGTGCTATGATTTACCAGTCCCTTACTAATAGTCTAGAAATGGTGACATTGCAGAATGACCAAGCGGCTAGCTTACTAATACTAGTTATTATGTGACTAACAAACCTTACGGTTGTAGTTTTTTTTCCTTATGAATGACTTTCCGCTTCACACAGTTTTTATAGAGATTGACTCAGATTATGTGTTTATAAACAAGCAGTTCAAGGTGCTGCTTTAGTGTGAGACAAAGTCGATTTTAAGTAGATAATGTACGAACATACTACCTATACAAATATAGACCTTAAGTGTACCTAAGTGCATTTTCACATTAACCGATCCGATATCGGATGTCGGACCGATATCCCATACATTACAGGCGCCATCTTGGATTTTTTTCTGTTGAATACGTTCCGACATCCGATATCGGATCGGATAATATGGAAACGGACATAGGGTATTATTTACTTAAACGTCAAACGTATACGAAATACTGACGTCTAAATTGCTGTTAACATAGCTTGGTCTGACTCTAGTGGATGAAGAAAAGTAAAGTTTAGTTTAGATTAGTTTTTAATTTAATTTTACGTTGTCTTATTATTTTAGAGTTAGCTTATTATTTATTTGTTATTTAAGTTTTATTATCTTATAGCCTAAGAACGGTGCGATATTTTTGAAAATAATTCTACAACAGTAGTTTTTTTTCATATACAGCGTTTAATCGCAATTTAAAAAACCTATATTTTCGAATCCACCAATAGTTTGGAATGGAAGATATTAAAAAAAACTACGCCCAAAAAATAAGCGTTTTCTTTCAGCAAAATACCTCACAGTAATTTAATGGTGGACACATGTAAAAAAAAATCAGTTTTAAGGTTTACAACCCGAAGCCACCTAAATATATGACGGAAAATAAGACTTTTTTTAATGATATAGAATTTTCGAATTTTTTCTAACGTGCTATAGAGCAAAAATAACAACAGATATTTTTAAGCAGAAATGAATAGCACATAATATTTCAGATATTTAGCATATAAAAACCACCAATATATTTATATCGAAATAAAAAAATCTAAATATTTGACCGGGCAAATTAGGAACAGATAATAGTACGAGGTTGACTTTTACTGTCCGTATTTAACAATATTAACAGCATGATAATCCACCCAATAAGTTTGACCTTTATTTAATACTTTAATTTAATAATATATTTACATTTTTTGCGTGGTTTGGTTTGGACCTTAGTGTCTTACATTTAGGAATCCATATGGCAAACCACCACGCCAGTGGAGCTGGGCCGAGAGTAGGTGATGAGCCGTGTCGCATGCTTTTTATTCTGTTCTTCTATTACACATTAACGTAAATGAGGAGGCACACTGACATTTTACCCCGCCAGGCGGCGCCTATGCAAGAGTCTAGGCATGTCACTGTCATTCATATGTGAGAGAGAGAGAAAAAAACATAATTATCAGCTTCTTGCTCTCACGTCTCACGGACTAATAGGGTGGCGCCATCTGTCGTATCCTTTGAGTGTTCCTCCTCATTACATGCGTATTTCTACATAAGTAATATTTTAGGTAGATTAAAAACAGACGTTTCCCACCGATAATAAAGTCCAAAGTAATTTAAAAAATTACATATTTATTTTAGGCATGCGATTTGACAGTCGTCGAAAAGAGTATATACTTGTCAGTACATACATCTATCTCACGTTTTTCTCTTCTACCATTTGACAGATCTCCGTCATCTTGTGAAATGTATTCTTCCATTCTTCAGAATCGTTGAAGCAACGCTTGTTACAAACACGCGAAAGCTATGCAAAGTCTAATTTCGACCCATTTGTCACGGCCAGGTATAGCCCCGGCGATTATCGTTAGACTTACAAGCCACAGGTCACGGGTTCAAATCTCAGTCGTCGCATACGTAGGTCGTAGATATTACAGCTTTTTTAATTCATTTTTTTTATGTTTTATTTATATTATAAGTTGATAAGTACAAGCTACTGCAATGACATTAAATACAAGGACGCACAATTCTTAACAAAAATGTTTTAAAAATCTGGGTCTAAATTGCATTTATAACATTCTTGTTGATGCTAATAACGTTAACTTCTTATCTGCTTAGGAAAAAAATCGTTCATGCCATAACCAACTTAGTGTATAAAGACCTAAGTATCAAAATTGCAAATGGAACTGCGACACACTAAAAACTCTTTATCAAAATACCTTTTGTCATAATATGCTCAAATGACTTAAATGTCAAAATGAATTTCGAACGAATATTGAACGAATGGAGCCGCTACCAATATATAATAAGTATGTAGGTATTAGATATTTCCAATTTATTCCATAAATAGAAATACCTAAAAAAGGCCGCAATTATACTTCTTCATTACATAAACTTTAAAAATACCCTACTGTATCATCTTTATCTTGGTCACTTGTACTACGTTTATTACAATAAATGTATGTAATGTATGTATGTGTAAATTTCCTGACATGTCATATCTTGTTGTCACAAAGAAAAATTTACAGGGCTTCCAAGAATCTCGAGCTGGAAGGATACAAATTAAAATATTTTCTATGAAAATAATTAAATTCGACAGCAGACAACCCAAAGGTTAATCGGATTTATTTATTATAGGCATTTGTTTTAAATTAAATACCAGTGGCTCTGATCTGATAGTGGGATATTATTTATTTATTTATTTAAACTTTATTGCACAGTAAAAATATAAAGTTACAAAAGGCGAACTTAATGCTACATATTCTTTAAAATTTATTTTCAAAAGGAGATTTAATGTTGGTAATGCCATTCAAATAATATTAGAAGTGTCTACGCGAGTGTCCGAATTTAATTATAGGATAGCACATATTGAAAGTACTGTAATATGGGTACAGAAGCCTGCCTATTGAAATATATAATACATAGCAAAAAGTATAGAAAGAACCTACTACTTTTCGACTTTTTATTTACACTACATACCGACCATACAACTGACTCTAATTAATCTTGGTTTTCAAAAGTGTAAAATGTAGACCTAAGTGCGTTTTCGCATTCTCCAAATCCGATATCGGATGTCGGACCGATATCCCATACATTAGAGGCGGAATCTTGGATTCATCTATTGATATCCTTCCGACATCCGTTATCGGATCGGATAATGTGAAAACGGTCTAATAGCGACTCAATTAGTTTTTGTTCCTTGACGGTCATTAATTTGAACTAATAAAATTATTTATTTAAATCTATGCAATTACAACGAGTATTATAATACTCGTTGTAATTGCATAGATTTAAAAGTACTTATAGAAATATATTCTACCCTTTTTGCTTGTTTTCCGATTACTATTTAGCCAATTTTTCATTGAGTCATACCATGGACTTTCAATAGGGACTGAGCTCACACTTTTTTTGCCATAATAAATTGAACTTTATCACCGGTGCAGAAAAACGTTCTTATTAGGATAGTAAAAGTGTATCCACATGAGAGGGTCAAAGTTGGGGCTGGTGTCCCTCTCGCACGTGTGACCAGTGTTAAAGAGATTACTATAGTAGTAGTGTTTTTACCTGTATGATAACTAAGTTAATAAACTTCTTAAATGATTTTTGTATTATATCGAGGCAAGGATATTAATACCTTGTAGCGAATTGGTAAGTCATTATTATGAAGCCATAAAACCAAAGATTTGCGCAATTAAAAAAAACCTTTAATTCGGTATTAGTAGATTTGGTAGTAACTTTGAATATTGACTGGTATCCCCAAACAATGACAGTGATGACGTCATTCAAATAATTTTGACAGTGGCAATAAGTGCGAGAGGGACACCAGCCCCAACTTTACCCCCTCATGTGGACACACTTTTTGGCCTAACAACTCAATCTAGCTTAATAATATATAAATAGCTTAATAATATATATGAGTCATACCGGACAACTGTCACTGTACATTTGTAATCCTTATTACAAGGGCATAAGGTCTAGCGATGGTTAGCTAAGACAGAGTATTGCGGTTGCAGGGAGGAACGATGTTGAACCTTAGGTTACCTTCAATCAATACTAATACTGAAATACAGTTTTCGACCTTATTGCATTACATGTGTCTAATAACATTTTAAAATATCTTGACTGTACCTAAATTACTCACAGCATTAAATAAAATGTTATACATACATACATACATACATACAATCACGCCTGTGTCCCATGAAGGGGTAGGCAGAGCACATGAAACTACTCGTTTCAGTGCCACTCTTGGCAAATAAGGGGTTGAAAGAAACCGAAACTGTGACATTGCAGTGACAGGTTGCCAGCCTCTCGCCTACGCCACAATTTAACCCATATCCCACAGTCGCCTTCTACGACACCCACGGGAAGAATGGGGGTGGTGAAATTCTTAACCCGTCACCACACAGGCAATAAAATGTTATATACAACAAAAAAAAACAATATTTTAAATAAAGGGGGTAAAAAGGCGGTAAAAGAAAAATAAAATAAAAACCAAAAACAGTTCATTTCGACTGCCGGGGATCGAACCCACGACATCAGGACCGTCCGTCATTTTACGTTTCGCTAGTACAACCTGAGCTGTTTAAGCGATAGTAGTGGCGACGAAATATATTTTTATACCATGATGTAATGAAAATGCGGTTGAACACATGAGTCACTTTTGAAATAATGCAGGAAATTACATCGTCAATGGTAGAGAGTTTGTAGGTAAGAAGAATATGAAAATACTTATTTCAGTACGTACGTATGTGGTTTTAGCGCTTCTTGGCGAGCATTTAAAGGTGGATTAATTTTTATTCTTCTTTATTATGATCCTAACGAAAAGTCTGTTCCAATTTTTTTGCTTATGTAATTTTTGCCGTGAATGTTATTCCGAGCTAGTAAAATATTGAACATCCGTCTTGTTTTTGGGGTGGTTTCAGTTTTCATAGTGTTTCAACACATAATGTATATACAAAACAACCATAACTTCACTTGTCCTTTTATTGCTTGTGTCATAACTGATTTAATTAGTCCGCTTTTTGCTACTACGAAGTATCATTCACAAAAATAGGTGGTTTCTTAATGTGTTATAAAGGTCATAAATTAAAGTAGTCGAATTTAAAACAAAAGTCCTGATTCCATTTTCGCCTGATTTTTAGTGAATTAAAATAATATTTTTTTTATTCTATTATACGTTTTTTGTCACAAATTTTGGTGGCTTAACTAAAAAAACTATTTCAAATTACCAAACTTAATTTTTGGTGACATAAAAAGTACTGTTATAGAATTAAGTTATTTTCCCAGTAGTAGCAAGACCGGATGGTTCCTAGGCTATTAATAGAAAGGCGAGATACAGCTGTAGTGCAAAAAGATTTGCCTTCGTATTGTTACGAAAACGTACGAACGTTTCCGGAAAAATACGAATGAAACCCATTTCGCACTACTTACATCTGTAAAACGCTGATTACCTATTGTGAATTAACAAGTAAACATTTAGTTCTTTTTTTTAATTTATTAATAAAAGTTATCCTCGTTTCAGCATGGCCCAAGTTCGGACGTTGGCAGCATTACTGCTGCTAGCAGGCTGCGCGTACGCGCGCACTGCTACTCGCACTCCCGCCGTCACTGCCGGCATCACTAGTCTCACTGACAAGGTAAAGTTAACCTTATTACTATAGCAATTATTCTAACAAGCCTTATTATTATATTTTTATTATTGTTTTATTTTTTTATTTCGACGCATGCAATCAACGATCAGCGGGCCGATTTTTGAGTCTCACGCGTTCGAATTCAGAAAATTGTCACTGAAAATAATAGGCAAGTCACCGTTTTCAACCGGTATTTTAGTGACAGTGAGACTCAAAAATCGGCAGGAGACCGCGACATTTTTGAATGTCAACCATTCGATTTCGTGAATTTTATTCAGTAATATCTACATCTCCACTACTAACGATTTAAATTCTACTAATAGAATCGAAAACGAGTGGTCATTACCACTAGATTTAAAATTACTAGCCGTCCTTTTTAAAAAACAGCATGTCATCGTTTTCCACAGACTTTCGAACGGCGAATCCATCTGATGTTTTTTGTGAATAAGTACAACATTGTGTCAATATAGGTACATATATATAAGGGATACCCCCATTTGCCAGAATTTCATTTGCCATAATTTTATTTGCCATCCTATTCAACAATCATAATATTGTTTCTCATAACATCTTATGCCATAATCATTGTTTACTATATTAATCTAGTGCCAGAAACTTTGTTTCCCATAAAGTCAGTTTCCATAATGTCATTTGTCAGAATCATCGAAATCCGTAATTACCACATTCCATACCATCATTTGTCATACAAATTAGCGTCCAGAAAAGTCAATTTCCATAATGTGCTTTGGCAGAATCGAAAACTACTATAATAGGTACTAGAAGGACTAGAGAATGAAACTAAGAAACTAATGAAACTGCTATCAGAAAGTAGGTTAGGTTAGGTTAGAACTGTGACCCCCTGGAAAATGAAACTGCTATCAGAAAGTAGGTTAGGTTAGGTTAGAACTGTGAACCTCTGGAAAAGGAAACTGCTTGAAAAGTAGGTTAGGTTAGGTTAGAACTGTGACCCCCCGGAAAATGAAAATACTATCAGACAGTAGGTTAGGTTAGGTTAGAACTGCGACCCCCTGGAAAATGAAACTGCTATCAGAAAGTAGGTTAGGTTAGGTTAGAACTGTGACCCCCTGGAGAATGAAACTGCTGGAAAAGTAGGTTAGGTTAGGTTAGAACTGTGACCCCTGGAAAATGAAACTGCTATCAGAAAGTAGGTTAGGTTAGGTAATAATATGGGCCGCAATTAATATGGCAATAATTGCTTATGGCGTTTGAATATTCTATGAAACCATATTATTGCACTTAATAATATGGCTAACAAATAGTATGGCATTGTATGATTATGGAAGGTAATATTCGGATAAACAACGAGTATGTCATATGATTTTTATGGTAAACAAATCATTCGGGCAAATAAAATTCAGGCAAGTTAGATTCGGGCAAATGAATATTATGTTAAATGACTGTCGGGCAAACAATAGACAACCTATATATAAATACAACCAGCAGAACATACAGAGACACCTATGTCCAAATAATTATGCCAAAACAATGAACGACCTTCGTCTTCCTTTTAGTAGCCTTAAAAGTTAATTACATTATATTTTACCTCATTGTGATCTCGACCTAATACCTTACATATTAAAGTAAAAGGTGTATTATTAGGTAGATTAGAAAATGCCTTTTTTACTGTCATTCTTTAGAACATCTCTAAAGCAGGCGAGACGGTCACACGCGGGCGGCGCCAGTGTTGCTAGTTTCAGAAAAACATATAATTTATAGAAATAATATATTACTCCCAATTAATTTTTCACCACACAAACTGGCTCTCTTGATACTTCAAAAATGAATGACAAAGTTGCATTTTATATACCTACAGGAGTGCAAAGTAATTTCCTCCATACTTTATGTCCAAAGCTGGCTGCTAGAATTGATTTTTGAATGATTTTGAATCATAAATATCAAAAAAAATGTGAATTTTATTTGTTTCATGTTTTGTATATTAATATTTCTCTCGTGCTGGTGTGCTGACTCGCCATTCGGCTCGTTTCATAAAATAACACTCATGTTTTACTGCCTCTCATTATGTACCAGTCACATAAATAACTATTAGGCAATGGCATTATAATAATAATAAATACACGTTAACGAGCAATCTTAGAAAAATAAACTGGTCTCGGGCCCCAGATCCTCCTTAGTAGGAATATTCAGCAAAAAAATAAAGAGAACACATTAAAAAATAATGAAATCGTACCATCTTCTAATGACAAGTTGGGTGTATTTCAGGTACCTACTGTAAGTTCATAAAGTGTAGGTAGGTACTAGATAATGACGATTAAGCAAATCTTGTCACAAAAAAAGCGGCAGAAAAATGAGTGATTGTCGTCCCATAGAAAATTTGAATTTCGCGCCTTTTTTAGTGACAACATTGCTTGACCGTCTACAGTTTTATGATACGAAGACAGAATAGATCACAACAGACAGTAACAACAAGCATAAAAATAAATCCAATTAGCAAACTATTTCAGGATATTTTTACTCTAACACTGACATCCCCACGACATTGACATTGCATTATCAAAGCAGTCGAATCGCGTGGCTGTTCGCAAACGCCTGTGTCTGCCGCGTTTAAAACTATATTACTTTTTTTATTTTTCGCCAGTAAGTATCTAGGTTTCTGACTTTTCTGAGTGTGCTTTTATATTATGAGTGTATAGGGAATTTGATATTATGAGAGTCGCCTATACAATGGTTATAGTTGTACTGTGAGTCTGCGAATTTTAACGGAAATGCAGATTTTAATGTCAAAATAAAACATGAGATAAGGAGAAAAAAATTGTTGGTTTAGGTACTTAAAAGTACACGCGTTACAAACAGAACATGAATACGTATGATTTCGTATATTATTTATTCTCAGTAGGTAAATAATAATATGGATAAGTTCCTACATACTCCCTTGAACTTAAAAAAAAAACTTATAAAATATCAAAATAATTACGTATTTTAAGTAAATTATACTTACCCTCAAAAGCACCAAAGGATTAGAAATAATATATAACATAACAAAGGGTACATTAAAATGTCTAATAAAAAATAAAAACCAGATACCTGCAAGCACTGTAATTAAGAACACTACATCCAAAACAAGTTTTCGGGCAGAATCGGGAACGTTTAATTTTGTTTGCATAAAATACAATAATTAGTGTTGCAAAGTCTCATCTCTCTATGCTTTTTCCTGCTTTGTCATTTACTGTCAGCACCTTTCAGGATGAAACAACAACCATTACTGTTGAGGAAACTTTTGAAATGAGTATTCCTAATGACAAAACATAAATAATAATAATAATAATAATAAATATTGGGGGACACCTTACACAGATCAACCTAGCCCCAAACTAAGCAAAGCTTGTACTATGAGTGCTAAGCGACGATATACTTACTTATATAGATAAATAGATACTAATATACATAGAAAACATCCATGACTCAGGAACAAATATCTGTGCTCATCACACAAATAAATGCCCTTACCGGGATTCGAACCCGGGACCGCGGCGTAGCAGGCAGGGTCACTACGCGCTAGGCCAGACCGGTCGTCATAAGAATTGTTATAAGATTTTGTATTCATAACAAAATGCAATTATGTTGCACTTAATTGTCTATTTATTACATACATACATACAAACATACAATCACGCCTGTATCCCATAAAGGGGTAGGCAGAACACATGAAACTACTAAACCTTCAGTGCCACTCTTGGCAAATAAGGGGTTGAAAGAAAACGAAACTGTGACATTGCAGTGACAGGTTGCCAGCCTCTCGCCTACGCCACAATTTAACCCATATCCCACAGTCGCCTTCTACGACACCCACGGGAAGAAAGGGGGTGGTGAAATTCTTAACCCGTCACCACACAGGTAACAATGCAATTATGTTGCACTTAATTGTCTATTTATTTTCGTAAATAATTTAAAGGTCCTCGCTTTTTTATTGTAAATCGGTGAATGCACATCGCTTAACTTCAAACCTGGGTTAATCCATTTTGCTTTAAGATTGAATATATATAAAAAAAATACAATATGATCTGAAAGATAATAAATAAATAAATATTATAGGACATTCTTACACAGATTGACTGAGGTCCACGGTAAACTCAAGAAGGCTTGTGTTGTGGGTACTCAGACAACGATATATATAATATAACATTATATATATTAATATATAAATACTTATATACGTAGAAAACATCCATGACTCAGGAACAAATATCTGTGCTCATAACACAAATAAATGCCCTTACCGGGATTCGAACCCGGGACCGCGGCGTAGCAGGCAGGGTCACTACCGACTGCGCCAGACCGGTCGTCAAGATAATCAACCTTATAGCAGAATGGATTTACCCAGTTTTGAAGTTAAACGACACATGTTATCTTTTTGGTTTAAATCTACGACTTCTCCGCTCGAATTTTCGTTTGAAAGCGCCACTTTTCTTACAACCGCCGTGAACGCCAACAATTTTCTCTTTCATCTGACATATTCTTTTTCTTCTATTCTTGTCATATTTTTTAAATCTTGTTCTAAATATAATGCCTTTTGCGCATGCTCATAAATTCCCGATCGAGATAAATATATAATTCACAAATTTAAATAGTTTAGAAAGTGTTCCGAAACTACTTATCAAAACACTATTACATACAAGATAACAGTAAGTTGGCGTCACCCTGTCCTTCCTAACACTTATTTTGAAGTAGGTAAACTGATTATAATCATGTCATGTTCATGGCTCAAGTATAACACGGAACAGATAAGAATTTAATTCTTAAAGTGACAGTAGTATGTTACAGTGTAAATATGTTATGAGCTTAAGACGCAACAGGAGTGGTCAGTTCTGAGTACTGCTCTCGACTATTTCCTCCCTGGTTTTTGAAGCTAGAACAATGATTTTTGTCAACACAGATTATTGTTATCTGTGTCGGACATTTTCCCTTTTTTTTTTCATATTATTATTGTTAAAGGCGCTAGGGTTTATCAAAAATTTCAAAAACAGCCAAATTAATTATGCCGCAAAAAAAGGTTTGATGTTCAAAATTTATAACAATTACTTAGACATAAAAAATAAATGGTCCGACACAAATTATTTCATTATTATTCAGATTCTCAAGTATCGTCCTGGTTTTTTTTTTAATTTATTTTGAAAAAAAAAACAATTTAAACTAATTTTTTACATTAAAAAAACTTGCCAAACTGTTACGTTTAATGGCAAGATGCGCTCATTTTTTAAACAATCTTAAATTGTATATCTTAACCTATTTACATAATTACATACATGCTATAGGCGTACTTACGCGTAGGCTAAATAAAATTTGTTAATGTAAAAAAATATCCTGCAAAAATTGCGGGAAACGGTCGTTAAATCAAAAATAACCATTTTACAGCCCTAGTAATGTCATGAATCAAGTTTAGTATCCCGTGGGAATGTAACATGAAAAATACGTAAAACACCTATGAAAAAGTAACAGATTTATAACCAAGATGTATATTTATTAGAAATGGGAAAGTGTTTGTTTCTGTTTGTTTGTCCGTCTTTCACGGCAAAACGGAGCGACGAATTCACGTGATTTTTTAAGTGAAGATATTTGAAGGGATGGAAAAATACATAGGCTACTTTGTCTTTACCTGTCAAATTCTAACCCTCCCCTCCCCAAAATAGGGGGGGGGTGGATGTTTGTATGGAGCACTCCGCAAATTTCAAAGTTAGTAGTTCCTCATAAAAGTAGTAAAATCGCTGTCAATAGAAATTGTCAACAATGTAAACAAACCATTGCATAAAATATCAATATTTTAGCACAATTTTACTATTTTAAAGGTTGAGGATCATAATGTGATATGAATTGATTAAATAACACATGGATTTAGGCAGTATCTGATGAGTTAGAATGGGAGTTAAAGACATTTTGCCTACAAGGTTTGTTTACATTGTTCACAAGTTCTATTGACGGCGACTGTAGTTAATATTACTTCTTGCCAGGCGGACAAATCCGTAAGTGTATGGTTGGTTAACGAGCTTACCGTGGGCCTCAGTCAACCTGTGTAAAAATGTCCTATAATTATTTATTTATTTACTTGACTATTTATGAAGAAAATTGGCAACCCTAATAATTGTATATAAAAATACGCTCAGATCGCTCGGATTAACGCAGGATGGATGAAATGGCGACAGGTTACAGGCACAACCTGCGATCCCCGAATGCCTCTCAGGCTGAAGGGGAAAATTTATAAATCAGTTATCCGACCTGTCGTCCTGTATGGTAGTGAGTGCTGGGCCACCAAGACGAATGATGAGAGAAGACTGCATGTGAATGAAATGAGAATGTTGCGATGGATGTGTGGTGTGACAAGACTGGATAGGATTCGGAATGAGTATATAAGTAAGAGGAAGCCTGAAAGTAGTCAGTGTTAGTAGCCAGTGACAGAGAAATTGAGAGGAAGTCGATTAGCATGGTATGGTATGGAGGGATGAAAGCAATGTTATAAAACGAGTGGTAAATATGAAAGTGGATGGATACAATGGTAGTGGAAGGCCTAAGAAAAGATGGATGGAATGTGTGAACAACGATATGAGAGTGAAAGGTATTAGTATGGAAATGACGGCTGATAGAGAGAAATGGAGGAAGATGATCTGCTGCGCCGACCCCAAATAATGGGAAAAGAGCAAGGGAATGATGATGATGATGAAAAATACGCTCAGTCCGTTTGACTTCATACACTGGTATATAAATAAACAAACGTGTTATGAATAGCTATAGTACATAGCGATAACATAACAGTAGGATATTTTCTTATTTTCTACGAAAAATAGTGAGCGTGAATCGCGTTAGTTGATAATTTATTTAGAAATGTAACTTTTATGATCAGATATCTACATTTTACAGTGTTATTTATGTTATGTACTTAACATAATATATGCCATAAATGGTATCATTGTAAGGTGAGCTGCAAAATTGCATGGAGAAATTATGAATGAATTCATTCATAAATTCGACATGCTCTTTTGCAGCTGTAAGCACGTTATAATAAAATAGTTATTTGTTATACAAGGGGGCAAAGTTGTATTTTAACGCCGAGTGTGGAATTGAAAAACGAGCAAGTGAAAGGATTCTATAGTTGAACCACGAGCGAAGCGAGAACCTGAACCGAATCCTGAACTTGCGAGTTTTTTAATACACGAGAAGTAAAATACATTTGCACCCGAGTGTAACACAAAACTTTTCCCCTCACTATAGCGAGGAAACTACAACGCAAAAAATGAGTTTATCACTGCTTCCAGTAGTTCCACAGGTGATAAATCATCTTTATTACTAGATTCACCTACTTTTATCAATTTTAAAGCAGTTAATTTGACTTTATTCAAGGTCAAATTACTTTACCCACTAGTGGATAAAATGCGTTTTTACCCGCTGGTATTAAAGGGCAAAACACGTGTTTCCGAGCTAGTGAGGGGAAAAAATATCTACGCTCATCACAGTTATTTTTATAGCCTTATAGGCGGCATTTAAGATCTAAATTAATTCATTTTACACTCTTTTCTTGAATCTTAATGTGACAGAATGTGAATAACCTGTAGTAGGGTCGACTTATCATTTATTCCTTATCACAGATCTTAAAATATTCAAGAAAAAAGCGAAGACAGTGCCAACTCGTATTAAATATTTCAGGTAAAATCATTTTATATAAGGAAGTTATGAAATGGACCAACATTTTGAAAATAAACAAAACAAAAATCTCAAATTTATCTAGCCAACCATTTGCAATGTGCATAAAATGTGTTCTATGGTGTTGGACATTTGCAGTTTGTTTTTGTAATTTTTTTGTAGATTAATTGATTAATTGTTTTTTAACATAGTAACACAGAATATATAATAGTACAAGTACAGAAGGCCCACTGCTTTGAAGTTCACGAAATGCCGCCTTTTTAAATGCCTACAAAATGATTACAAAGAAACGAGCCGCACATGCGCAGCGTCGGACGTTAGGGTTGCCTATGGATTAAAAAATAATAATACTCAAATAAAATGTTATGTTATTATATTCAAGTCTTGGGTATTTTCTAGGTATATATACAGTATTTATATATTTTTGTTTAAGTCCCAACGTCACAAGCCTGATTGAACGTTTCCGTGGGGCATTTATAAATGACATAGTCAATAGTAGATCTGTGTAATATTGTCCTATTTTATTCATGATGTTTATTTAACTAAGCATTATTAGCCATTCCACACGCGGATATCGCATATGAACCTTTAAAAAAACTCGCGACGTATAGTAACAATAGAAAGTGCGAACGTGCGTTCCGTGAGAATTCGAGCCACCCCTGATTAGGCCGCGAACTCGCGGCCGCCCGCATGTACTTGTAGCGCGGCTATGGAATCGCGGAGTGAGCCGCCCCTGATAGTAATGGTAATTTTTTTGAATATTGTATAACTAGCTTTATTTATAGTGTGTGAACCTGCCTTAGAAATCTATATCATTTATGGTCATGGTTCGTTAATATTTCTTGTATGTGGGTAGCTTTTACACATTGTAATTTTTCCTCAGTCACCCGTTGACCACGAACGCTGTAAAGTGTTCGAAACGTCGGGATGAATTGTAAATTCATGATACGCGATTTAATCCGTTTCCATAGTTTTATTCTATCTAAGAGATTATAAATTCAAACATAAAAATAGAACATAAACACTTGATAAATGTGTTCATAAAAAAAGTTATTCGTAGCCTAGTTCGCTAGTGCCAAAGGAAAGGTTATCCCAACGATACAGCGATTTACTTTTCTATTTTCACTATGACCTCTGATATTTTTATGGACTATAAAACGGAACTTGGGTCATGTAGTGAGTGACAATACGGGAAATTTTTAATATCTTAGATTTTAGTCGGAAAAACAGCAGGTAGGATGATAATAAAAGTCACATTACTGTTCAAATTATCATAGTATTCTATTCTATGTAGGTAAATTCTAAATAAGTCATTGATAATTATCACCTGACCAGCTGGTAAGTCTTTCAGAAAGAAGAAAAGAGTCTCGAGTTTCTTGATTCTTCGAAAATGGATGAGGAGTTGCATTTTGTCCATGACAGTGCAAAGCAATTTCATACAAAATTGTACATACATACATACAATCACGCCTGTATCGCATAAAAGGGTAGGCAGAGCACATGAAACTACTAAAGCTTCAGTGTCACTCTTGGCAAATAAGGGGTTGAAAGAAAACGAAAACTGTGACATTGCAGTGACAGGTTGCCAGCCTCTCGCCTACGCCACAATTTAACCCATATCCCATAGTCGCCTTCTACGACACCCACGGGAAGAAAGGGGGTGGTGAAATTCTAAACCCGTCACCACACAGGCAAACAAACAGGCATACAAAATTGTGTCCCTCTTAAATCTGCCTATAAAAACTGATAGGTGTAATGTCTAAGTCCGGCTGTGGAATGAGCTCCCTGCCGAGATATTCCCGATGAACTACAATACGGATGGGGATTTCTTCAAAAAACCGGCCAAGAGCGTGTCGGGCCACGCTCAGTGTAGGGTTCCGTAGTTTTCCGTTTTTTTCTCAAAAACTACTGAACCTATCAAGTTCAAAACAATTTTCCTAGAAATTCTTTAGAAAGTTCTACTTTTGTGATTTTTTTCATATTTTTTAAACATATGGTTCAAAAGTTAGAGGGGGGGGGACGCACTTTTTTTTCCTTTAGGAGCGATTATTTCCGAAAATAAAAATATTATCAAAAAACGATCTTAGCAAACCCTTATTCATTTTTAAATACCTATCCAACAATATATCACACGTTAGGGTTGGAATGAAAAAAAATTTCAGCCCCCACTTTACATGTAGGGGGGGTACCCTAATAAAACATTTTTTTCCATTTTTTATTTTTGCACTTTATCGGCGTGATTCATATACATATTGGTACCAAATTTCAGCTTTCTAGTGCTAACGGTTACTGAGATTATCCGCGGACGGACGGACGGACAGACAGACATAGTTGACTACGGAACCCTAAAAAGCAGTGTACAAGTTTCTAAAACGTCGGCAACGCGCATGTGACACCCCTTGAGTTGCAGCCGTCCATAGGTTACGGTGACCGCTTTCCATCAGGCTGACCGTATGCCTGTTTGCCATCGACGTGGAATAAAAAAAAGTTCGTTGTTCGATTTGTTCCGTTTCACCTATGATCTAAATTGGATAGACATCGGTCAAAACAAAGGCATATCAAATGTGTTCACATTCACGGATTCGCCGATGACACGAGTTTTTGGAACTATTCCAGCGAATAGCTTATTGTCAGTAAAATCCTAAAATCAGGTAAATATACTTTAGTGAGAAGATACAGAGCTACTAAATATAAGTAGATGAAGTGCTTAGGTGTTCATATTAATATATTAATATCATAATATACGATAAGTAAATAAATCCACTAAAATCCGAGCCGGGAATCGAACCCGAATCTTCAGCTTTACGCGGTTAACGTCTTCACCATTAGACCATCCGACCACTGAAGGGTACCTACTATTCTATATATTTAAAAAAATATGGTTTGTGGATTCGCGTGAATTAAAAAATAAAATACTCAATCACGAATTACTGTCCCCCGTCCTCTTCAATAATATAATATTACTTTGTACCATAGAGATGTAGGTAAGTAGTTATACATAATATAAGGTGCTAACAAATTAGTCACGGATATTTTAAGGGACGTTAATTAACATCAAAACAATGAACTTTCACTAGAAATTACTGAAAAAAATCATGTTTTTTTTTGTTTTCATACCCTTAACAAAAAAAAATATTTTTTCTACTCCCGTGTTGTTATTCGTCATTTACCGTGTCGTGCATAGATCGTTAAAACCCTACATAAAAGATGCCCGCCCCCGCCCGGCGCCCCGCGCACCCACGCATACGATATAGCTCTTACAGCATTGTTTTAAGGGATATAGCGGGACGCGGGGCGCCGGCCGGGGGCGGGCGGCGGCGCGGGGGAGTGCGAGCGACAGGGTGAGTGCAGAAACATTGCAGAGGACAAGTCAAAATACTTATAGGAAACAGTGCGAATTTCACGAAAGTTATTCTAGAAAACTATTCAAAAGTAAGTGCATGGTCGTAGAAAAAGTATTGTATGCAACGGTGTTTAACTGAGTCAAAAAATACTCGTGGCGCCTTAATAACAATTTTCGGCTTCGCCTCAAATTGTTACCTACGCCACTCGTCTTTTTTGACCTCCTTTAAACGCCTGTTGCATAAAATACTATTAATTTATTTTCTAAATAACCATCCTCTGTAATGTAATAGCCTGTCAGGATGTTTAACAGTGTCTCTCATGTCACGTTAACAGTGTCTAGAGAGGTCTCATTTAATAATTTTATTAACGGGGTGTTTTAACATAGCATATTTGTTTCCTAGTTTTCTCTAAAAAAACATAACAAAACCTATGATGTTTCATACATAAATATACTCCAGGAGCGGAGTACTATCAGCCGTAACAATATCCGTGACTAATTTGTTAGCCCCTTATATATGTACTGTATGTACTAATTCGACTAATAGTAGAGCGGCGAGAGGGTCTCGGAAAAAGTTGATGTGACTGGAGAGTATACTGCTGACAAGTGGTATCGTTCTGATCGGTAGACTTTACTGAGTACGAAATAATGACTTGTCACATTCTCAGACTGTGGGGGGGTTAACTATGACGTCACAAAGATCGCGGTCCCGGGTTTCATTTTTTTGCCAATTTGTCTAGAACCCCTTATCCAAATTTGAAAAATGAGGTGTCGATTGAAAGCGTATAACATGCTGATTAAGATTTCTTATATGTGAAAAGTATAGTTTTGTTAGTTATTTTTTAATTAACAATAATGCAAAAAATACTTTTTTTTTACTCTCTTTTTTGATTTTTGTGACTCAAAAAGGCAATGAAAACGGCCACTTAGCTAAAAAATATGTTATATAAATCATTTAACTACATTATTAAGCTATCTGTTGCTTTTTAAATTTCTACGATCGGATAATAAATAAGCAAACTACAACCACATACCTGTAGGCGGGGAGTACCGCTTGACACGCGTTCCCATACATTCGGCGTCTATCAAATTACACCTCGCGCAAAATTCGTTTCAAGCAGATATACCTCTAATCTTATTCATCGTAACCTATCAATATTGGTATCATTTGAAAGGACAATTAAAGTACTTTAAGAAGAAATGTCAATCATTTCCTTAAAATCAATAATCGCCAGTCTGCGGTGGTTACAAAGGAAAAAAGTGGGTATGCAATTTGACTGGTTTCCTAGGTTTGATACCCTAGACGAGTTTAAAAGGGGAGGTAAAGGTGACATATGGGTTGTTCTCTGGCCTAAAAGCTACACAGAGGGTCAGGGGAGAAAAAAACTAGGGTTTAAGTTTAGTTTTAAGTTATTTTTTCCTTTATTTGTTGATTTTATTGTGTTTAATTTTTTTGTAATTTTATCAAGGATACACGTTGGTTTCTTTTGCTAAAAGTTCCCTTTTTTATGAGAAATGTTATGAATTTTATGGCATTTTCCGATAGAGACTAAAATTAACTTTCAAATAAGGCCACATAGTCATACTTTTACTTATAGAATATTAAGGGTATGGCTATGTATCAGTAGGCCACATAGTCATACTTTTACTTATATAATATTAAGGGTATGACTATGTATCAGTATGACTATGTGGCCTTATTTGAAAGTTAATTTTAGTCTCTATCGGAAAATGCCATGAAATTCATAACATTTCTCATAAAAAACAAAAATTAAAATTTTGAAAAAACCCCCGACCGCGACATAGTGGACCGATTTTCATGAAACATGGCTAAGAACACTCCCGACTAACTCAGCTTTCAGACAAAAAAAACTAAACCTAAATCGGTTCATCCGTTTGGGAGCTACGATGCCACAGACAGACACACACACAGACAGACAGACAGACAGACAGACGGACAGACAGACAGACAGACAGACACGTCAAACTTATAACACCCCTTCGTTTTTGCGTCGGGGGTTAAAAAGGGAATTTTCAGCAAAAGAAACCAACGTGTATCCTTGATAAAATTACAAAAAAATTAAACACAATAAAATCAACAAATAAAAGAAAAAATAACTTAAAACTAAACTTAAACCCTAGTTTTTTTCTCCCCTGACCCTCTGTATAGCTTTTAGGCCAGAGAACAACCCATATGTCACCTTTACCTCCCCTTTTAAACTCGTCTAGGGTATCAAACCTAGGAAACCAGTCAAATTGCATACCCACTTTTTTCCTTTGTAACCACCGCAGACTGGCGATTATTGATTTTAAGAAAATGATTGACATTGTTTCTTAAAGTACTTTAATTGTACTTTCAAATGATACCAATATTGATAGGTTACGATGAATAAGATTAGAGGTATATCTGCTTGAAACGAATTTTGCGCGAGGTGTAATTTGATAGACGCCGAATGTATGGGAACGCGTGTCAAGCGGTACTCCCCGCCTACAGGTATGTGGTTGTAGTTTGCTTATTTATTATCCGATCGTAGAAATTTAAAAAGCAACAGATAGCTTAATAATGTAGTTAAATGATTTATATAACATATTTTTTAGCTAAGTGGCCGTTTTCATTGCCTTTTTGAGTCACAAAAATCAAAAAAGAGAGTAAAAAAAAAGTATTTTTTGCATTATTGTTAATTAAAAAATAACTAACAAAACTATACTTTTCACATATAAGAAATCTTAATCAGCATGTTATACGCTTTCAATCGACACCTCATTTTTCAAATTTGGATAAGGGGTTCTAGACAAATTGGCAAAAAAATGAAACCCGGGACCGCGATCTTTGTGACGTCATAGTTAACCCCCCCACAGTCTGAGAATGTGACAAGTCATTATTTCGTACTCAGTAAAGTCTACCGATCAGAACGATACCACTTGTCAGCAGTATACTCTCCAGTCACATCAACTTCAAAACTAGACGACTTTTTTCAATTCCGCCGCCTTACTATAAGTGATCTGTGTTTATATAATGTTCTCTGGAGCGGCTGACATGGTCCAGATGTTCTTGTCAGGGTACGTATCCAAATGGCACAAACGCTCACGAAACGAAACGCTCGTAGATATCTATCTCTATCGCTCTTGCGTATTGGCGCGACAGAGCCAGACTACCTTTCGCGGCGTTTCGTTTTCGTTTTGCGTCGTAGAAATGCTATTCCGCTACGGCACGGCACCAGGTAGGTATGTAGGTTAGTATGTGCGAATAAGTGATCTGTGTTTATAATGTTCTTTGGAGCGACTGACGTGGTCCAGATGTTCTATAGTCAGGTCTCACGAGTGAAGGCACATTAAAATTCTTAGGCTCTAAATAAACTATGTCGTATTTTGTTTCGAATATAAAACTGTTTAGGTATATGTAGACACTTTCATTTACGACTTATTAGTCTACTGTCGAATCAAAAGTGACCTCTGTTTAAAAAGTATTTGAGTGCGGACTTAAAACATATATGTAGTAAAAACCGGTTAAGTGCGAGTCGGACTGGTCAGGGTTTCGTCACAGTTTCGTACAAAATTTAAAATTTTAAAAATATTTTTTTATTATATGGTAGAACTAAAAATTTTAAGGTTTTCGCAATTTTTCCTTTATCTATGCTATAAGATGTTGCTTCGCACCAAATTTCAAGAGTTCGAGTTCACGGGAAGTACCATGCAGGTTTTGATTTCCTAGCAAAGCAAGTGTCGAAAATGCGGCATAAATAAAGTATCTTTTGATTGCTTTGGCTTAAAAGTTTGTTGTTTTCACAGCTCCAAGGGACAGTGGACCAAAATATTTGATATAAATTACAACTTGGTACCTTAACGCATTCCTGAATCAACGCACTAAGTATGTAATATATATGTTGTACGGCATGCCCATAAATAACTAAACAATTAAACATTATGTAATACCTGAATATAAATTACTTCGCGTCAACAGGATGACAAATGCATTGATATGGGCATTTATTACATTTTATTAGTTCAGTCTCATACTTGTCCTATATATTATTTATTGTTTATGGGTTGTAGATTACGTTTCTAAGGCAGGAATAGTAATTCTAAGGCAAATGTAATTTATTTTGTTTTTGTTTCTTGTGCATTACTTGTAAACTATGTGAGGTGTGCAACAAAGAGTATTGTATTGTATTGTATTGTAATGTCCGCCGAGGCGGAATCTGCGATCGTCTTCCTTATTTGAGCATTTCTTTTTTTTCGCCACTTTTGTGAAATATTTTTGAAAAAAAATGGTATTTCTTTCTACTCATAATCACTAGTTTCTTCAATCCTAGTAGTTAAAAAAATTGTCCCATACGATTTTTCTTATTTTGTTACCATTTTCCATACATGTTGTGTGGTAACAAAAGAGGAAAGTAACAAAAATGTATGGAAATTCCGGGACACTTTTTGTCTCCCAGTGAGATTGAAAGTACTTACTCGTGATTCTGAGTACAATTGACCTAAAATTCCCTAAAAGAATCAAAATAAAAAAATGGCGAAAAAAAAAGAAATGCTCATTTACCGGCTAAGGTGTGTATACCTGCTACTTTACTGTTCGACACAACCAGTGAGCGGTAACTTCGTTTAGCGCAGCGGACTGAAATCTGACGCTTTCCGACTGGAGGGCAGAATAAATAATTAAGAGTATTTTTAACCCCCGACGCAAAAACGAAGGGGTGTTATAAGTTTGACGTATCTGTCTGTGTGTATGTCTGTCTGTCTGTCTGTCTGTCTGTCTGTTTGTCTGTCTGTCTGTCTGTGTGTGTGTCTGTCTGTGGCATCGTAGCTCTCGAACGGATGAACCGATTTTGATTTAGTTTTTTTTGTCTGAAAGCTGAGTTAGTCGGGAGTGTTCTTAGCCATGTTTCATGAAAATCGGTCCACTAAGTCGCGGTCGGGGGTTTTTTCAAAATTTTAATTTGTGGTTATTACCACAACAATTATTATCATAACCTAACCACGAAATTTTGAAAAAACCCCCGACCGCGATACAGTGGACCGATTTTCATGAAACATGGCTAAGAACACTCCCGACTAACTCAGCTTTCAGACAAACCAAACTAAATCATAATCGGTTCATCCGTTGGAGAGCTACGATGCCACAGACAGACACACACAGACAGACACACAGACAAACAGACAGACAGACAGACATACACACAGACAGACACGTCCAACTTATAACACCTCGTCGTTTTTGTATCGGGGGTTAAAAACGTACTTGTAAAAGTGTATAATTTTTCTTGTTAGCCCCCGACGCAAAAACGAAGGGGTGTTATAAGTTTAACGTGTCTGTCTGTGTGTATGTCTGTCTGTCTGTCTGTCTGTCTGTCTGTTTGTCTGTCTGTCTGTCTGTGTGTGTGTCTGTCTGTGGCATCGTAGCTCTCGAACGGATGAACCGATTTTGATTTAGTTTTTTTTGTCTGAAAGCTGAGTTAGTCGGGAGTGTTCTTAGCCATGTTTGATGAAAATCGGCCCACTAGGTCGCGGTCGGGGGTTTTTCAAAATTTTAATTTTGTGGTTAGGTTATGTACTATACGGTATCACATTGAAGACTAAACCGCTGTCAGATTTGTTTATTTGACCTACTAATACATATCATTCGTTCTAAATACAAATTTTATGAGACATACAATGATCAGACAAGCCCGCCGTAGCCAAACATAACAATCAACCAGTTTCATTCAAATTCAAACTTAAATATTCACGAATAAGGTACAAAGTGTAGCTCAAGCAGCTCAACCTAACCGTAACGACCAATATGACGGTGTTATATGAATTTGGACCTTATTACATTATCGTACTTGTTTATAGTTGAATGACTGATAGTGTGACAAGGCACTTGGGACAGTGATGTCATGGTAAATAAAGGTTACCATGACCTTCCCATCCCTTATCGATCCCCTCATAAAGTAATGGGTGGTAATGGACAAACGTCGGCAACCTTTACAACCGATGGTATACGAATTTCTTATCAGTAGCGTAAAGTAATAGCCAGATGTCGACATTTCGACAACCTTCGGCGAACCACGAAATCCATACTTCCATACTAATATTACAAATGGGAAAATGTGTGTGTCTGTTTGTTTGTCGCGTCTTTCACGGCAAAACGGAACGACGAATTGTCGTGATTTTTTAAGTGGAAATAGTTGAAGGGATGGAGAGTGACATAGACTACTTTTTGTCTCTTTCTAACGCGAGCGAAGCCGCGGGCAAAAGCTAGTATTTCCATATACCTGCTACCGGTCTTGACGACCGGTCTAGCTCAGTCGCGGTGCTGGGTTCGAATCCCGGTAAGGGCATTTATTTGTATGATGAACACAGATATTTGTTCCTGAGTCATGGATGTTTTCTATGTATATGTATAAGTATGTATTTATCTATTTAAGTATGTATATTTTTTTTTTCTCTTTATTTAGAAACAAACAGTCATATACAAGAAATAACAGAAAATAAGCAACAAAAAACCAGACCTATAGTTTCCTTAATTGCACATAAGAATTACGAAGCTAATACTTTATATACTTACAAAATAAATTGTTTTGTAAAGATAAGTGTTTTTTTTTTATTAAGTATGTCTTTCCCATCACGGAACAATGGTATTCCGGACCTTTGGGAGGCGTGCGCGGGGCCGAAGCCAACGCGTAGAGGCCCTTTCGACACTTTAATGAAATGTAAGGGGTACACCGAGCGGATGTTGCCCTTGCCCATATCATGGGACACACGCAGAGGCAACTGAGTCAAAAAATGCTCGTGGCGTCTTTATTAACAATTTTCGGCTTCGCCTCAAATTGTTACCCACGCCACTCACCTTTTTAGGGTTCCGTAGTCAACTAGGAACCCTTATAGTTTCGCCATGTCTGTCTGTCCGTCCGTCCGTCCGTCCGTCCGTCCGTCCGTCCGTCCGTCCGCGGATAATCTCAGTAACCGTTAGCACTAGAAAGCTGAAATTTGGTACCAATATGTATATCAATCACGCCGACAAAGTGCAAAAATAAAAAATGGAAAAAAATGTTTTATTAGGGTACCCCCCCTACATGTAAAGTGGGGCATGAATTTTTTTTTCATTCCAACCCTAACGTGTGATATATTGTTGGATAGGTATTTAAAAATGAATAAGGGTTTGCTAAGATCGTTTTTTGATAATATTTATATTTTCGGAAATAATCGCTCATAAAGGAAAAAAAAGTGCGTCCCCCCCCCCCCTCTAACTTTTGAACCATATGTTTAAAAAATATGAAAAAAATCACAAAAGTAGAACTTTATAAAGACTTTCTAGGAAAATTGTTTTGAACTTGATAGGTTCAGTAGTTTTTGAGAAAAATACGGAAAACTACGGAACCCTACACTGAGCGTGGCCCGACACGCTCTTGGCCGGTTTTTTGACCTCTTTTAACCACCAGTTGCATAAAATACTATTGTCCAACAGAGTATCAATACTATATTGACATGTAAAGAAAAACAAAATGAAAAGAAAAAAAATTTAAAGATGTAAAAATGTGGGCGCCTATACAACATTAAGAAAAGCATGCTTTGAACCATTCAAATAATATATACAGGTGTATAATATATGTACATTATCTAAATGCTTGCTTCAGTGAAATTGTTGTACAGTTAAATATATCCATGCTCTTTAGCCTATCGTTAGTGTTAAACAATTTACATGCACGCTTAATAAACTCATTACGAGCATAACAAGTCCGACTGCGGGGAATTGAAAATAGTTATTTGTTATACAAGGGGGCAAAGTTGTATTTTAACGCCGAGTGTGGAATTGAATAACGAGCAAGTGAAAGGATTCTATAGTTGAACCACGAGCGAAGCGAGTGGTTCGAGAATAGAATCCTGAACTTGCGAGTTTTTTAACACACGAGAAGTAAAATACATTTGCACCCGAGTGTAACACAAAACTTTTCCCCTCACTATAGCGAGGAAACTACAACGCAAAAAATGCGTTTATCACTGCTTCCAGTAGTTACACAGGTGGTAAATCATCTTTATTACTAGATTCACCTACTTTTATCAATTTTAAAGCAGTTAATTTGACTTTATTCAAGGTCAAATTACTTTACCCACTAGTGGATAAAATGCGTTTTTACCCGCTGGTATTGAAGGACAAAACACGTGTTTCCGAGCTAGTGAGGGGAAAAAGTTCTTTTTTGCGACATTGGCGCTCTCGTCTCGTCGCTTAGCACCCATAGTACAAGCTTTGCTTAGTTTGGGGCTAAGTTGATCTGTGTAAGGTGTCCCCAGTATTTATTTATTTATTTATCTGTCTCAACCACTGGTCACAGTTGTTTATAAATTACTGTAATAACTAAGTCTTACGGAAGTTTAGTCATTACATCACGGATAACAGGTCAGTAATACGATCACAGTTGACATTGTTTACCCAAAGTGTTTTCCTGGCCTCGGTCCAAAAGGATATTAATGTCTATATTCACCTTTCATATTCTGAGACGAACTGCGAGTCCATACGATATACGTCAATGTCAACATTTGGTACTCAACGAAGCAGAATATATGTGAGTGTGCACGGGAACACGTCCCACTTTGTCGATTGTTATAAAGCCGCTTTGTCAGTTTATTTATATAAAGATACAAGTAAATCTCGCCTTAATCACAGTATAATAAAGAGTACTATCGTACAGTATGGCCACTCCCGCTCCCCGCTGAAAGTGCCGCCCACCCCTCTCGGTTACCTCACAGTTACCGCCTGTCAAAAACGCGAACAGTCGACCTGTCATATGTCACTCATACAAGCGTAATACGCGTTCACCTACACGAGCTTAGACTGTGTGCTAGGAACGCGCCTCTTTCATATATTTGATCGCCAGTGTCCGAGGTGTGCCTTAATTGTGCCTTAATGGTAACCGACAAAGGGGGACGTTTTACTAAACACACTCACATATAATAGTGGTATTATACAGATGTAGTGGGAAAAGACAATAACATGCTTTCGTATTGTTATTGTTACGGAAGCGTACGAAACGTGTCATGCTATTTCAGTCAGTTTGAGTACAAGATGTAAGCTAGGAACACACTACGCGGACGTCCGTCGTGAATCGACCGCGGACGGGAATCTGGACAATGACATTACACATAACCGTGCAAACTATCGGTCGACGGACGCGGACGTGGCCTTGAGCGCACGGACGTCCGATCGAAATCTGGCTCTCTGGATGTTTTGTTCCGTGCACACTGATAGGTCGCGGTCGCGGTCGTTTTACGACGGACGTCCGCGTAGTATGTTCCTAGCTGTACTGACATTGACTGAACTATAGCATGACAAATACGAACGTTTCCGGAAAAATACGAAGTAAACCCTTTTCGCAATACATCTAACTTTTGCCCTTGGCTTTGCTCACGTTAAATTCGAAAATTGCGAGGTGCTGCATACAAACTCCCCCCCCCCCATTTTAGGGAAATAAAGGATTAGAAAGAGACAAAAAGTAGCTTATGTTCCTCTCCATCCCTTCAACCATCTCCACTTAAAAAATCATGTCAATTGGTTGCTCCGTTTTGCCGTGAAAGACGGACAAACAAACAGACACATTCCCATTTATACATAAACATATACCTACTCATATCATAGTACCCACATACCACAACTTGTTGGCCCAGATATGATCAGTGTTACGGACAAAGTGCCAAAAAGTTGTAGGTGAAAAATTCAAAAATACGATGCAAAGTTTTTAGGGTTCCGTAGTCAACTAGGAACCCTTATAGTTTCGCCATGTCTGTCTTTCCGTCCGTCCGTCCGTCCGCGGATAATCTCAGTAACCGTTAGCACTAGAAAGCTGAAATTTGGTACCAATATGTATATCAATTACGCCAAAAAAGTGCAAAAATAAAAAGTGGAAAAAATGTTTCGTTAGGGCACCCCCCCTACATGTAAAGTGGGGGCTGATATTTTTTTTCATTCCAACCCCAATGTGTGATATATAGTTGGATAGGTATTAAAAAACGAATAAGGGTTTACTAAGATCGTTTTTTGATAATATTAATATTTTTGGAAATAATCGCTCCTAAAGGAAAAAAAAGTGCGTCCCCCCCCTCTAACTTTTGAACCATATGTTTAAAAAATATGAAAAAAATCACAAAAGTAGAACTTTATAAATACTTTCTAGGAAAATTGTTTTGAACTTGATAGGTTCAGTAGTTTTTGAGAAAAATACGGAAAACTACGGAACCCTACACTGAGCGTGGCCCGACACGCTCTTGGCCGGTTTTTGTAAAATATTTTGAGTTTGAGAATTAATTAATGGGCTGTCAAAATCTTCAAGCTTTAACGATTTTATAGTTTAACAATGTCAAACGTAACATTATTAAAGCGTTTGATGTAATGTATGCAGTTAACGGAAATATTTATTGCAGTAGGTACATATAATATATGTCAATGTCAATATTGGCACAGCGTTTAGTACAAAAATACGACGGAAGAAAAGAAAACACTTTTTCATTCAGATTAAAATAATGAGTTGACATTAGTAGGTGTAACTTTTCACATTTGATTTAATGGAAGTAAAAATATTTTCTCAAACATGGTATGAAATGTTGATGTTATGTGCCTTATAATTGGCAGCGAAGTATGACGTTGCAGGTGCGGCTAGGACGATTGATAGATAATGGAATTTCATACAAACCTTGCAGGCCAAGGCCGGCAAAGTCCTCTTTTTTAATTTCCAAACACAGATAATTGTGACATAACATGCAGGTATTTAGCCAAATAAAAAAAAAACTATAAGGGGCTTTATAGACGTGCCGACTGCAACTGGTACGGGCCCTAGACAATATTTGATTTTGGGTGCGTTTTCATACAAAAAAAATTTTTTTCGTTTTTTTTTTAATTTTTTTTTAACTTGTTTTTTTATAAGCGTATACGGGGTATCAAAGGGGAACGAAAATTCGATTATTTTTGCGCTACGACGCACCGTTTAGGAGATACAGCCATCCAAGGTTACTATTTTCAGTAGACTTTATTTATTTCATACCATGTTTGAGAAAAGCACTATACATACCTCGGCGGGAAATGGGGTTGCCCGCCTCAGTAGCCGAATGGCATTTCTCCGACGCCAAACGAAAACGAAACGCCACGCCAGTTAGTCCGGCTCTGTCGCGCCAATACGCACGAGCGATAGAAATAGATATCTACTAGCGTTTCGTTTCGTGAGCGTTTCGTGAGCGTTAGTACCATTCGGCTACGCACCCTGTTTAGTTTAGTGTATATTAAATTTGTTTGTTATTGTTACAGGACGCGAGACACAAGGCAATGGTGCACCCAGCATTCGCGAACGCCGGCAGGCAAGCCGGTGTGGAGGTCTGGAGGATCGAGGTACGCTCATTTTCAAGTTTTTAGGGTTCCGTATCTCAGCAAGGAAAAAAAGAGACCCTTTACTTTCAGGCAGGCAAATAGTGCGATTATACCTATGGCCTGATACTTTATCATTTATCGCGCGACAATGCTAAGTAGATATTCAATTTCTCGTCTTGTTATATTTCTTGCACATATTAGCTCTTATTGATCTCTGTTTGGCCCAAAGGTTAGCTGGCAGAGAATGCCTTTTGGTATTAAGTTCGCCTTTTGTACATTTTTTTTACTGTGCAATAAAGTTTAAATAAATAAATAAATGCTTGCCTTCTGTGACACTTCCCAATATGCAGTTCCTTGAAGCGATGAAATATTTTAACCTAAAAAATTAAAAAGATACGCAAAATAATACGACGTTTTATGCCACAAAAAAACGTGTATTATTCCACACTCAAACTTTTCACCTAATTCAAATAACTGGGACTGAACTAAGTAAACTAATGTATATAAGTATGTATTTATTATCTATATAAGTATATGTATATATCTATATAACTATATGTCGCCTAGCACCCATATTTGCACAAGCTTTGCTTAGTTTGGGGCCTAGGTTGATCTGTGTAAGGTGTCCCCCAATATTTATTTATTAAATAAAAATAATAAAAAAACTGTGTCTATCTTATAAACTAGGTATTACTAGCTTTTCCCCGCACCGCCCACGTACTAAAAGTAATCTTATTAAAACGTTGACCTTTGGACCCCAATTTCACCCCCTTAGAATGTGGATTAAAAAAATCCTTTCTTAGTACTCCTCTACACCTTATAAGGAACCTACGTGCCAAATTTGGGGTTTCTAGGACCAGCGGTTTCGGCTATGCGTTGATATGTCAGTCAGTCAGTCTCAGTCAGTTTCTTCTTTTTTATATATTTAGATGTAAATGAGTAGGTAATTAATTTTTCATCACATTTGCTGTTTAAAGGTCTCATTGCGTCTACGTGTACTGAAGAATAATGTACTATTTTATTCCCAAGGGAGAAATGGGTTTAGTTTTAAAAATTAATACAATTCCGTACAATACTGAAGTATTGAAGGCAAAGGATGTTTCAATCAGCCGAGGATTTTTTTTGCACAACTAAAATTTGACTATTACGCTAAAAATATATTATACGATATGAAAAATGCGTTTTATTTATGTTTTACAGTGTGTTTTACATTTATTTTGTAAATTTCACGTAGATAAATCGTTACAATTTGCAATCTGGGTGGCTAGCCGAATGGCACAATCGCTCACGAAACGCTCACGAAACGAAGCGCTAGTAGATATCTATCTCTATCGCGCTTGCGTATTGGCGCGACAGAGCCAGCGGCGTATCGCTTTCGTTTGGCGTCGGAGAAATGCCATTCGGCTACGGGGCCTGGCAGGAAATTGTGACGGCCATCTCGATTTGCGCTTGACCATTTTTTTCTCTGTGTTTTCTTCTTAAATGTGATGAAAAATATTGTGTGTAACTCAGGAGGTAAGGATTTTGTAAGCTCGTGTCTATAACTCTCTCCAGCCTGCGGCTTTTTACGGCGAGTTACTAACACTCGTTGACAAAATCCCCCTTACCTCCCTTGTTGCACAATATACTATGTTTCAGGACTTCAACCCAGTGCCCGTACCACAGAAAGATGTTGGAAAATTCTACAAAGGAGACTCCTACATTGTCTTAAAGGTAGATACCAGAGATCATGGCATTATTGCAGATTCATTTGCGTTGAATGAGTGACTCTTTTAGCATTAAATTATGTTTTTTTCTAGACTTCAGCGGACAAACGCAACAACCTATCATGGGACATCCATTACTGGATCGGCAGCGAATCGACGCAGGACGAATCCGGCGCGGCGGCCATCTTGACGGTCGGGCTGGACGACAAATTCGGGGGCGCCGCTGTGCAGCACAGAGAGACGTTGGGACACGAGAGCGCTAAATTCTTGCAATATTTCCAACCAGGTTAGTCTACTGCCTTTCTCTCTTTCTCCAAAATAAAATAATGTCTCCGAAAATGAAATTCTCTTGCTCTTCCTAGTTACTTGGGGTCGGCGCAGCATGTCTTCCTCCTCCATACTTCATGCATGTCTCTATCACCCGTCATCACATCATTAACTTGCTTTCGTTTAACCCAACTCCCCCATTTTACAGTACAGTCACCGTCATAAATAAGTGATGATTTCTGTACAGTCAGACAAAAAAGTGGTTTACCACACACATAGAGTACCTACAGTCAACCAATTGGAACCCTAGGCCACTATACAACCATGTCAAAATGACAAGCAGTAAGAGATTTCTAACAATCTGATTTATAACGTCACTGTGACATAGTTCTACAGTGGCCTAGGGTTCCAATGGTTGACTGTACCTAGTCTGTTAATATTTTTTTTGATGAATATTTTTGCCTGTTAAATTTTATCTTGTTATTTAATGCATGTTAATTATAAGATGTAATGTTTTGAAAAGAAGTGGCCCGCCGTGTTTCTTGCCGGTCCCATAGTGGATATCCCCCTCCCAACTGAGGGGGGACTGAAATCTTCTCGAGGCTGAGGCGTAGGGTTAGAGCCGTATCTTTATTTGACTACTTGAATATGCCTACTTGAAAAATAAATATTTCATTTTCATTTTTCATTTTCGATTAACCACCTTCTTGTCTGACTGTACCATGTCGCTTTTGATCGTTTGACAATTTCGTATGACATTTCAGAGAAGACGTTAAGAGGATACGGTAGCGAAAATGCTAAAATGGAAAGGAACCCCCCTTTCAACTTGGGAATTTTAGTTAAATAATACAAGTGTTATTAACTAGATTTATCGAAAAAAAATTGTCCATTAAATAAAACTCAGTAATAATAAAAATAAAAATAAAAATGGTTTATTCATTAACTTCAGAACTTAACAATGTACATGATGGTGTCTCTTTTTAAGTATACAAGATACCTGTGTCAAGAGACACCGCTCTTCCTTACTGGGTTGCTAATTAACGATAACAAAAGTCAAAGTCAGTCATCAGTCAAAAGATATTTCAAAAAAATCTTTAAAATCGAGGTTCCGCTCTCGACTCTTTCCTCCTTCAAAACTTAATCAATCGGAACGAAATCTGAGAATCTGAATAACAATGAAATAATCTATATCGGACCGTTTAGCTTTTTTGGTTAATTGTTACCAATCTTGAGTATCACACCTTTTTTTTTGCGCCACAATGAAAAAGGCCGTTTTTGGAAATTTTTGATTGGCTCTAGAGTCTTTAAAAAGCAGAATATCAAAAAAATCAAAACGGTCCGACACAGATAAAAATAATAACAATCTGTGTTGAAAAAATCATTGCTCTATCTTCAAAAATCAGGGAAGAAATAGTCGAGAGCGTTTGTATGGAGAATTGACCCCTACCGTATCGTCTTAATGTGACAGGGTATAGAAATCATCACTTATATATGCCGGTGACTGTACAAACCATGAAGGCATTCCGCTTGTATGCCTATTTTGGATAGACAACGCAATGACGTTCGACGTCATTATTCCATTGTGCGATTACTCATCAATTATCTTGTTCAGTCTAAATTGCGCTAATAATCCTGTTTTGTTTACTTCTACGTATCAAAACATTCTTCTGTTCGTTTACCTCTCGTTTACCTACTGTTTCTATGATTATGTCATAGTAGCAAACATTTGTCCAATACCGGGTGAAATCATATCACAACAAGTTACCTGATCGCTTTAAACACATGGACATTAAATTATTTAAGTCTAATGTAAAAATGTGGCTGATTGAGAAATGTGTTTTTTACTCAGTAAATTATTATTTAAGTCCATCAATTTAAGTATTCAATATTTATGATTCAGAATCATCATTTTACCAGCCAGCTTAAGACGTCAGGTAAAAATTTGTATGAAATTACTTTGCACTCTTGTGGATAATTTAAGTTACTCATAATAATATTTATATTTAAGTTTAGTTGTAAATGTATGTATGCCTGAAAAGGTAAAGTCTCAGTGTAACTGAATGTGTAATTGTACCTTTATTTCGACCTGCAATGTAACCTGATTCTTAAATACAATAAAATCTTTGAACTTAAATAAAAAGGACCAGCCATACTGACTTCTGAGTTCATAATCAACAACTTTCATTATGGGACCAAAGCAGAAATCGCAATAAAAAAATTGGCTAAAAATCTCGTGTAATTAATATTGCATCGGCGGCGACAAGAACACTAGATGAAAAAAACCTAAGTGGTTATTAAAAGGTGAAGACGATGACTTGAACATGAAGGAAAAAGAAAAAGTTCATCCTCGCTTTCTCGACACGGTGCACAAATGAAACAAAACAAGAACAAACGGACCTCTCGCTCGTTTTGGCCCAGAACGTACAAATTGTGGACTGAGGCTACCTTTTGAGGTGTTTCCCTTACGCTATGACATGGGGTTCTTCAAGAATCATGACACCCCTCACGTGACACCCCTTGAGTTGCGGGCGTCCATAGGTTACGGTGACCACTTTCCATCAGTCGGGCCGTATACCTGTTTGCCACCGACGTGGTATATAAAAAAAAGTGTATTTAGGGTTATCAAAGGTTGGCGACGCATTTTAAGTGGGTCCCAAGATGTCGCTTATGTCCATCGGGGCGATGACTGCTTCCCATCAGGCGGCGCGTCTGCTCGTTTGCTGTCTATATCATACAGAAAAGTACTCGTACATTTTGTTGTTTCAGCCATTCGCTACCTGGACGGTGGTCACGCCTCAGGCTTCAACCATGTGACCACCAACGCCGGCGCCGCTAAACGCCTGTTCCAGATCAAGGGCAAACGCAACGTTCGCGTCAGACAGGTCCGTACTGTTTCCGAATATTCATGCTTTACAAAAGTGAAATAATTTTTTGCCTGAGCTTATAGCCTGACCAGAAATATATGATTATTGTATTTATCTTTATCTTTAAAATTGTCAGGTAATCCAGTAACTGTATACATCTGTAGTTAGGCATCAAATCCGGTTGTTCTGATTTTTTGCAGAGTTGTTTATGTTGTTGGTCTAATGAATAATCCAAGTTTGTGACCTCGAGCGCCTAACACAAATTTTCCAAATATCGAAAAAATATCGATTTTTGATTTATATAATTCTATCTTCATTACCTACATAGTAATCTCTAACGCTAAGTTTGAGGACCTTTAGGTATTTTATATTGACCTCTATTCCTAAATCTCCAGGTGGAGCCGCTGATTTCCTCCATGAACAAGGGCGACTGCTTCATCTTAGACGTAGACCAGAACATCTACGTATACGTCGGCGAGAAGGCCAAGAACGTAGAAAAGCTGAAGGCCAACTCCGTCGCCAACCAGATCAGGGACCAGGATCATCACGGCAGAGGACGGGTTGAAATCATTGGTAATAACCCTTATATTATCCTAAACGACCTTAGCCTAACCTTTAGTTTGTAAGAGTCACATTGTTGGGTCTAAATGCTAGGCAACATTTGAGGAAACTCTAAACAAACTTGTCATTTGTATGTGTACCTATAAAAATTCACTGCCTTTTACAAAGTTTTCGTCAAATTCCTGCTGATAATTTCTAAAAATTTTTCGGTGTTCCACAAGGGAGCATATTTGGACCCTCACTATTAAATACTTACCTAAATAAGCGATGGTTCAATATTATTGTGCTTTCGATCAAAATTTATTATAAAGACGTTAAGATGAACATCGACCTGGACCCAACCCTCACATTTTATATTATTACTCAGAAAATTTTAAAAGATCTGTTCCAATGTATTTATACAGAAAATTAAGTAACACATTTCTTATGCATTAACTTTTTTTTCTATAGCCTATAATGTGTCCCACTGAACCACTGCTGGGTGCAAGGTCTTCCCTTTTTTCCACCACTCCGCCACAAAATGAGTCCAGGTCTTTCCGTTCCGTCATCGGATTTTCGGTCTACCTCGGCCTTTGGTAATTTGTGGCGCCCATTCGGTCGCTATTTTGGGCCATCTTTCTGCATTAACTTATAAATTATTCTTTAACTTTACAGACCAATACTCCAGCGAAACCGACATCGAGAAATTCTTCACGGCTCTCGGATCTGGCTCCAAGGACAGCGTGCCTGAAGAAAGCGCCGGTGGTGATGATCAGGTATGTATACACACATGTAAAGATTTCTTCAGGTCTTCCAACATAAAGTTGACCCACTAAGTAATTATCTTACTTTGATTTGTTTTAACAGTAAAAAACCTCGTTCCGGACTATTTTACTTTAATGCCGTTACGTTAGAGTAGCATTCTATGATGAAAAGTTTCATATCGTTTTACAAGTTTATGTCTAAAGCGTTCTACTTTCAAAAATCCTAAATGATTCAAGCCAACGAACAGTCTATCCATTCGTTTACCCTACCGCTCGGTACTAGGATTGAAATTGGCAATTATTAAGTGCCGGAGATATTTATATTAATTATTAATTTTTAATGTTGTTTCTCTCTTACAGGCCTTCGAAAGGAGCGAGGAACAGACCATTACCCTCTCTGAAATCTCTGACAGCACCGGGTCTCTCAAGATCACCCCCCTGCCCAAGCCCTTCCGCCAGGAGCAACTCAAGCCTACTGTAAGTCCTGATTTACTTTGGCTTCTAGTTCTTTTAGTTCTACTACATTTCTGAGATTTGCTCAGAGATTTCTGGCAACATTATCTTCGACTACAAAATCTTTAGCAGTACTACCGTTGGCTCTGATATCCTTAAAAGTACTGGTTCTCTTAAAATCATCTCAATGTCTGTACCCTTTCGCTAGGAGCAGCTCTAAGTCCCAATTATCATTATCTTTGGCTCAGAGACTTCTGGCAGCATTGTCTTTGACTCGGATATTTTTAGACAGCATTGTCGTTGGCTGGCAGATATATCTAACAGTATTGGATCCACTTTTTCAAAACGATAATAATATGTATACGTAAAAACTGACTGATTGATTTGTTATTAGGAATGTTACATCTTGGATACGGTCAGCGGCAGCATCTACGTTTGGGTTGGAAAACAGTCTACAGATAAGGTAAGAACAATTATTAAGCCAATATTATTTTAAAACGTTTAATATGAAACATTAAATTAAATAGAAATTAAAATAATTTTTATGTCTTTCAGGAAAATTCTGAAGCTATGAACAAGGCCCAGCAGTATTTGAGTGCTAAAAACTATCCTAAATGGGTAAGTTTTCATCTACCTATAATTTTTCGTGATCTTCCAAACGCAGGCTTTAGTTTTAGTTAAACTCCAGAAAAATTATACGCTTCTATTATTAACTGCGATCCTACCAATAATACGTAGTGGTACGGTTTACGGTAGATGTCGCTACGGGTCCCATTTACCTATTTATATGGTGGAAAATTTCGCTGGCTTGGTTGAAGTCGATGCTCTGCCTGCTGAACCACAGTAGTCGATGCTCTGCCTACTGAACCACTGCCTGTGGGGTCAAGAATCACCCGACAGTAATTTTCCTATTTTAAATTTAAATCTACTTATTTATGTTACCAGGTGCATGTATCCAGGATCCCTCAGGGCACAGAGCCGGCCGCCTTTAAACAGTACTTCACCACTTGGAGGGACGTTGGCATGGCACACAACCGCTTGGTTAGGTCGCTCAGCGGTGAGTTACAATTTGGTGCCGATGACCAGGATAATTGAAATACTTGCTTTATACTGAACATTATAAAGAATAAAACTTGTTTATTATCTGTGTGCTTTCCAATAAAAAATATTCTATTCTATTCTATACTTATCAGAATTATAGACATATTTTTAACATACTGTGAACAACGTTTGACTCATGTTACATTTGTGTTACATTAATTGTCGCTATTGGCAACTTGTTTCGGAACCATCATCTGTACAGCCTTTCTTCAATCAGGCATGAGTGTTACATTACATTTTTTCCATCTTCTTTGAGAAAAAAATTAATGTCAAGTTGAATAACGTAACAGACTTCAATACAGATGCAGATTTTAGGGCACTAAGGAATGTCTTTATTCATATGAACTCTGTTGCAGATGATGAGTACTTCAACGGTGACGAAGCGACATCTGCGAAGCGTGCTCGCGTTGTTGGCAAGACTGGTTCAGCCCGTGGCTTCATGCCCGACCAGGGTGATGGCGAATACGTTGGCTACAGGTTTGTACACAGGTGTTAATGGTTAATGTTAACACATTCACGGCCAGACAAAGAATGACTCACTATGTCAGAAACCGATTGTTATCAGAATTCTATAATCGCCCGCTAGTATGGCAAGAACCAGGGATACCCCCATTTTCCAGAATTTCATTTGCCATAATTTTATTTGCCATCCTATTCAACAACCATAATATTGTTTCTCATAACATCTTATGCCATAATCATTGTTTACTATATTAATCATGTGCCAGAAACTTTGTTTCCCATAAAGTCAGTTTCCATAATGTCATTTGTCAGAATCATCGAAATCCGTAATTACTACATTCCATAACATCATTTGTCATCCAAATTAGCTACCAGAAAATTCAATTTCTATAATGTGATTTGTCAGAATCATCGAAATGCGTAATTATTACAGAGACGACATTACTAGAGAATGAAACTGCTATCAGAAAGTAGGTTAGGTTAGAACTGTGACCCCCTGGAAAATGAAACTGCTTGCAAAGTAGGTTAGGTTAGAACTGTGACCCCCTGGAGAATGAAACTGCCATCAGAAAGTAGGTTAGGTTAGAACTGTGACCCCCACAAAATGAAACTGCTATCAGAAAGTGGGTTAGGTTAGAACTGTGACCCCCCCACAAAATGAAACTGCTACTGGAAAGTAGGTTAGGTTAGGTTAGAACTGTGACCCCCACAAGATGAAACTGCTTGCAAAGTAGGTTAGGTTAGGTTAGAACTGTGACCCCCTAAAACCGAAACAATTGATAATTTCTTATGGCGTTTGAATATCCTATTAAAAAATATTATTGCTCTTAATATATATGGGCAACAATCAATATGGCAATAATTGCTTATTGCGTTTGAATATTCTATTAAACCATATTATTGCACTTAACTGGCTAACAAATAGTATGGCACTGTATGATTATGGAAGGTAATGTTCGGGTAAACAACCAGTATGTCATACAATTATTATGGTAAACAAATCATTCGGACAAATGAAATTCAGGCAAGTTAGATTCGGGCATATGAATATTATGTTAAATTACTGTCGGGCAAACAATAGACAACTGTTAAAGGTTGAATTAAACATTGGATTAAACCCTAGGCTCCAAGTATGTTAAACTAAAATTATACTTTCCTAGAAGAAAAATTTCGTGACATGTTTTCGTAAACCTGGAAACAACATTTTAATGTTGCTAAGCAAAATATGGAAAATTTATTCTGCTACAAGCATACTACTAATAATTCTTTGAGAATTGTGAAAAGAAGTAAATGCTGGCATCTGATAGCATGCTCATGTAATTTTGGTAAAACTGGATCTGGCCACAGCTCATGCTCTTTTTAACCGCCTTCCAAATCTCAAAGGAAGGGGTTCTCATTCGTCTGTATTATTATTTTTTTTTTTTAATGTTTGTTCCTCGATATCTCCGTCGTTACTGGACCGATTTTGAAATTTTTTTTTTGATTGAATGTATATGCATACAGATTAGTTCCATTTTTCTTAGAACCCAGTGCTGGTGGTGGGATCCTGGAGAAATCGAGGGAACTCCTCAAATCTGAAAGGCATACATATGGTGATTTTTGTGTTTTTAAAGGAACAGCATGCATTTACGTACGGGACAGTGACAGTGCAGTGGAACTGCTGATGATGGTCAGAATGGAACTCCTCAAATCTGAACGGCACACTTATAGTGACTTTGGTATTTTTATAAGAACAGCATGCACTTACGTCCAGAACAGTGACATTTGGTGCAGTGGAACTGCTAATGATGGTCAGAACGGAACTCCTCAAATCTGAACGGCACACTTATAGTGACTTTGGTATTTTTATAAGAACAGCATGCACTTACGTCCAGAACAGTGACATTTGGTGCAGTGGAACTGCTGATGAAGAGTGAGCCGCCCCTGGTTAGAGTTCCGTTCTGATAATCATTCTCATCTGTAAGTACTTCAGAATCATCCAAATTTCAAAATTGGTTCAGAAATGACGGGAGATATCGAATAACTGACATTAAAAAATATACAGACGAATTGATAACATAATCCAACATTTGAAAGTATTTATCACCAGAAATCCAAAGGAAGGCGGTTTTTTTTTCTTAAAAATTTTTTGTATTTTTTCTCACATCTTTTGTTCTTTTTTTCACCAGGATTGAAGGTTTAGAGTTAGCCAAGATTTACGACTCTGCCTCGCCCGGAACTGAACCTGGCAAGCGTTTCGGTGAGCTGTACCAGGGAGACTCGTACGTCATCCAGTACCAATACCAGGGAGAGAATGGCCGTGACCATATTGTCTACTTTTGGCTGGTAAGTTATTTGCATATTCTTCAGAGTCATCCAATGTGCTGGCCACAGATTTTACATATACCGTACATCAAGCAAACGTTTCTACCTACGCGTCTCAAATGAACTCAGTCAAAACAACTGGGTTGTCCGTCTACTCACAGCTTGCAGCTTATGTCTATGTTGGTTACTTCTCCAATTTTTATATCCCTCTGACGACATACTTTCATTGAAACATTGAATCAATATTATAAGATGGTAATAAAGGTACTGACTTCTACCACTTTTTTATTGATTGCTATGCTACTCCTAAGATTTGGCGTAAGCACTCATTTTACGAAAGCGACTGCCATCCGACCTTCCAACTCGAAGGGAATGTAATTCCAAGACCTTCCAAGAGTTCGGTATCCTCACGATGTTTTCGTTCACCGAAAAGCAACTGAGAAATATCAAATGACATTTCGCACATAAGTTCCGAAAAACTCATTGGTCACGAGGTGGGGTTCGAACCCATGACCTCCGGATTGAAAGTCGCACGGTCTTACCGGTAGACCAACAGCCCTTCGCTAAGTATGAATATTACCAACACCTATTATTGTTCTCAGGGCAAGGATTCTACCTTAGACGAGAAGTCTGCAGCGGCTATTCAGTCAGTTGGTCTTGACAACGCGGTAAGTTGCCTACTTTTACTTAGTCTAATTTGGCGTTTCACGTCGGTAGCAAACAAGCATATGACCCCCTGATGGTTAACGGTCACTGCAGCCTGTTGGCTCCAGGGGCCCATTTCTCGAAGCTACAAGTTACAATTCACAAGTGGTTGTGTGGCTAATATGACAAGTTGAAACGAGACTTCCGCTTGTAATTTGTAACTTTGTTTTGAGAAATGGGCGCCAGGTGGTATAGGTAATACCTACACTCGTTGAAGAGTCTTTAAAGACCATATTCACTGGTTTGCCACTATTCCGAATTCATTTCCAGTAGCTTTTTCTTAGACGTTCCCTCATGTCCAAAATGGCCATGGAGAATCGTGACCAACAGTGATTTCTCTCCACTTGACGTGCTCCAGGGTCATATGGACCACATATGGACTGTCATCTGCAGTAGCTTAATAAATACCGAAACTTAGACGTTCTCGTTCTTCGTTCTTTTCTGCTTCCTCTTCCTCCTCCTCTTTCCTTTCCCTTTCCTCCTTCCTCCCTTCCCTCCTATTCTTTGACAATTTAATCAAATGAACAAGTGGGCTGCCTTTGGTTATGGAACGCACGCAGAAGCAGCACTAGCCACCAGGGTGTTAAGCATCATTTGAGAGTCCTACTGATGTGCAAGTGTAGGAAACTTTACAAAAAAAAATGAAAAATTAGTGGAAATATCATAAATGTTTCACAAGAAATAACGGATATTTATGAAATGGAAAATTTAAATGTCCATACATAATTGAGAAAAGTTTAAAAAGGTCTTTTAATGCACCGCCTACAATCTTCTCTGCTTTGCCCAAAGGTTGACTGGTAGAGAATACCTCATGGCATTAAGTTCGCCTTTTGTACATTAAGTTGTTCTTTTGTGCAATAAAGTTTATCTTGAAAATTTAATATTATCGTAATGTTTCCGTCGGCACATCAGTAGAGAGTCGGCAATAATTATTATTACTTATCTTCTTTTTGCAGCTCTCTGGTAAAGCTACCCTGGTGAGGGTGCCTCAGGGCGAGGAGCCGCAGCACTTTCTTAAGATCTTCAAGGGTATGTTTAATAATTCACAATCTTCTGCCCATAACTAATTGGAGCCATGCCAGAGTTTTATATCAGCTGGCGCTAGTAGCCCACAATTACTATTGTACGGTGATTTCTGGCCAGGCCTGCTAGCCAAATGGCATTTCTGCGACACCAGGGGGGTTACCATGACGTACTAAAGACGTTCAGTTTAGGTTGAGAGAAAGGGACACAGCTATAATAGCAGTTACATAGCTCCGTCCCTCTCTCTCAACGTAAACTGAACGGCTTTAGCACGTCATGGTAACCCCCCTGATGTCGATGGAAAGGCCGCTGGCTCGCGCCAATACGAAAGAGCGATAGAGACTGCGGCCTTGCGACCGGCGTCTGGCGTCGCAGAATCGCCATGCGGCTACGGGGTCCATTCTCGGTGAATTTCGGTCCCAGAGAGTCCCAGAGAGTTGCTCTAAGTATTGCCATCTTTCACTATTTGCCACATATTCTAGAAAAACAAAACTACTGCTACAGTAAGGTATACCAGAAACTCGTTAGTCGAAAAAAATTGCTTTTAGAACTTAGCATTTAAGTTCTTACCGTTTTATCACAATACTTTATCGACAGGCCGCCTGGTAACCCTCCTGGGAGGAAAAGCTTCTGGATTCAGGAACTCCAACCAGAAGGACAACTATGACACCGACGGTGTTAGGCTGTTCAGGGTAAGTTAGTGCTTCTCATTTGACCCTAGACGAAATTTTAAAATCATAGCGCATCGGTATTATCAATATATCTTTGATGAAACAAATAACTATTATGCTTCTTTGAATGAAATGTTAAAATCATAGCGAATCGGTCTTATCAATATATGTATTTGATGATGACAACAGATCCACGGCACCAAGGCAGCTGAAGACATGAGGGCAGAACAGGTGCCAGAGGTCACCGCGAGCCTGCAGCCTGAAGATGTGTTCCTGCTGGAGACTCCTAACAAGGTCTACGTTTGGCATGGACAGGTGAGAACCTTCCTTCTAATCATCTGTAAAAAAAAACATTCGCAAATATTGAGACCTGCAAGGCTGCTGCTATTAAGGCCTGCCAGGGCATTAACACAGCGCCTATTAGGAGCCCAGAAGACTGTGGTGAATGGAGAGCTTTGGTGCACAAAATAACGAGCTCAGTCATGAGGAAACTTAGAAGAAATATTGAAGCACAAACGTGACATTCCAGTGACGTGACAGTTTGTCAGCCTTTCGTCTACACCACAATTTAACCCATATCCCACAGTTGACTTCTACGACACCTACGGGAAGAAAAGGGGTGGTGAAATTCTTAAGTCACCACATCGGGTTAAAAAATAATACACATTCATCATCCTCCTTGCGTTGTCGCGGCATTTGGGGTCTGACAACGCTTTGACAACTAGTCCAAAGAGTTGGCGCAGGCACTAGTTTTACGAAAGCGACTTCTACTGACCTTCCGACCCCAAGCGTTATTGGAATTAGTGCGGTTTCCTCACGATGTTTTCTTTCACCGAGAAGCAACTGGCAAAATGTCAAATGACATTGTTCACACAACATACATTTACTAATAAATACAATGAATATTTTCAGACCTCAAGCGACGTGGAACAGCAAGAGGCAGCTCACTTCGTGGAGAGAATCCTTGGCGCTAACAAGCAGTTCGAGGTTATAACTCAGGGCAACGAGCCTGATGACTTCTGGTCCTACCTGAGTGAGTACACGTCACAGAATTTATTGTTGTTCTTTAGGGCACCTCAAAGGTGCATAGGGTCCACAAGATCCTTCCACGCCTTTCTATCTTGAGCCTCTCGTCTTGGCCTCCTTCCAGCTCAGTCCAAATTCCCGCAGCTCGTTCGCTACGCTCCGCCTACGTGGCGTTTGCGGGCTCGCTTTCCTCCTTGAGGCCGCCACTCAAACGCGATAGCGCTGTTGGCAGTTCCTCTTCGAAATGTATGATCGCTCTCCATTTCCTGGGATACCGGAGATTGTCGGCTCGGCACATAATCCAAAAATCCTCATCCTCATTCGCAGAATCTAGTGCCTGATAAATATAAGACCAAAGACTTATCTTTATGTCTTTATCCTTTCAGCCGGTGATGCCTCGCAAGTATCCAGCACCGAAGCCTGGCATGAACGAGTGACTAAGCGCCTTGGAGCTGAACCGAGACTATTCGACGCCGATATATCTGGCAACAACGCTGTCAGCTTTGAGGAGATCTTCAACATTGAACAGAAGGTATCTATAAATCTCCTGTCCTGAAGGAAGACTTTTATCAAATCTGTCATGTATGAGCTGGCGATAGCGCGATTGAGTACCTAATCAAGTGCCCCGGAGCTAAACCGAGACTATCTATCTGGCAACAACGCTGTTAGCTTTCAGGGCATCTTCAACATTGAACAGAAGGTATCTCTAAAACTCCTGCCCCTCTAGCACAACTTGCCTTGTCGCGCGCGAGTCCATACTTGAAGTCGCGCTTGATGTATGGACTTGCGCGCGACAAGGCAAGTTGTGGTAAAGGGTCTGGAGTCTTTTACCTGATCTCAAGTATAGAGCTGGCAACATCGCTATTGAGCGACCAAGCGCCTCGGAGCTTTTCGACGCTGATCTATCTGGCAACAACGCTGTTAGATTTGAGGAGATGTTGAATATTAAACAGAAGGTACCTAAGGAAACTACTTTATCTCATATAGAGCTGGCAACATCGCTATTGAGCGACCAAGCGCTAGCGCTAAACCGTCTGGCAACAACGCTGTCAGCTTTGAGGAGATCTTCAACATTGAACAGAAGGTATCTATAAAACTCCTGGAGTCTTTTACCTGATCTCTAGTAGAGATTTAACCAAAATGTTGTATATCCACAGGCACTTCACCAAGATGACGTGTACGTGCTGGATTCCGGCGATGAGCTGTACGTCTGGATCGGCAAGGAGGCCACCGACGCCATGAAGAAAGCTGGCAACCATATCGCTGAGGTAACCTTACACTCATTTAAGACGATGTTGTTGTTGATCGTCCTAGGGCACCCCATAGGTGCATAGGGCCTCCACAAGATCCTTCCACGCCTTTCTATGTTGAGCCACCGCCTTGGCCTCGTTCCAGCTCAGTCCATATTCCCTCAGCTCGTTCTCAACACTCCGCCTCCAGGTGTGTACGGGGCGTTTGCGGGCTCGCTTTCCTCCTTGAGGCCGCCACTCAAACGCGATACTGGCGCTAGTGTTTAAGACGATACAGGAGCGAAAATGCTAATGGAAAGGATCCCCCCCATTCAATTTGGGAATTTAAGTAAAATTGTCCATGAACAACTCAGTTAAAAGATATTGCGATTTTTTTTTTAAATCGAAGTTCAGCTCTCGACTGTTTCCTCCTTCAAAATTTAATCAATCGGAACTCGCTACGCTCGCGGTTCAATATTCGAAACTTTCGCTTGCTCGGGTATCAATATTGGCACGTGGTTAAATAAGATAAGATGAATCCAGAAAAGATATCGTTTATTCAAGTAGGGGTTTTACAACCTTCTTTCGAATCGTCAAAATTACATTAAAATAAATTAAAAAATAAATAACAAATTTACAGAAACAATATAACTTAACAACAAACCTATGAAATTTGCTTCTAACATATTATAAATATTATCATTCATTATTCATTCATTAAGTTTTAGTTATAGAAGGCCATGCATTTTTGTCATTGATATATTCTTGAACAGTGTAGTATGCTTTACGTAACAGACCGGACTTTACATATTTCTTAAGTGAATGTATTGGTAAATCCAATGCTTCCCTTGGTAATTTATTGTAAAATGCTACACATTGTCCTAGAAAAGATTTCTTTAATCGCTTTACACGAGACCTAATTATAACTATTTTGTGATTATTTCTAGCACTGTTACATTTTTTAAACGTTTCTATATTTTTTAGAGCATATAATATGCAGTCATAGATGTATTGTGATGCCATTGTTAGAATATTTATATCTCTAAAACGTTCTCTTAATGAAGAACGCGTTGGCAGTTCATATATATACCGCACTGCTCTTTTTTGCAATACAAAAATGGTTTGTATGTCGGCAGCTTTACCCCAGACTAAGATTGCGTATGACATTATGCTGTGAAAGTAGCTGTAGTATACCATTCGGGCTGTTTCAACATTTGTGAGTTGTCTAATCCTTCTCACTGCATAAGCTGCCGAACTCAAACGCTTTGCTAGAGAAGTAATATGTGGACCCCACTGCAAGTTTTTATCTATGGTCACACCTAGGAAAAGAGATTTTTCAACCATTTGTATACATTCATCATTTATATATATGTTACCACTACTCGGTTTTACATTAGGTAATGTGAATTTAATACATTTAGTCTTATTGGAATTTAACAGTAAATTGTTACTTGTAAACCAGTTTGAGACTATCTTCATGGTATTATTTATATCTGTATAATCTTCAGAATTCCGACTAACTTTAAAAATTAATGATGTGTCATCTGCGAATAACACAATTTCGCAAAGATTTTGTATTATGCTTGGTAGGTCATTTATATAGACTAAAAATAGAAATGGACCCAATATAGAACCCTGCGGCACACCTAACCTAATAGTAGAAGACTCCGATTGAGTTTTATTAATCACAACTGTTTGTGTTCTTTCACTGAGATAGCTTGAGACTAAGTTAATAGCGGCGTCAGATAATCCATAATGTTTAAGTTTCAGTTTTAAAGTCGAGTGATCAACACAGTCAAAAGCTTTTGACAAATCACAAAAAATTCCTACCGCATCGCAAGACTCTTCCCATATGTTATAAATATGCTTGATGAGCGTAGAGGCAGCATCAGTGGTAGAACGACCTTTTGTGAATCCAAATTGACGATTATGAAGAATTTTGTGTCTAGTGAAATGAGTTTGTAATTGATGTAACATGATTTTTTCAAAAATCTTACTAAGCACCGGCAAAATAGATATTGGACGAAAATTTTCCATGTTAGTTTTGTCTCCAGACTTAAATAAAGGTAAAACCTTACTGTATTTCATAAGGTCAGGAAATATACCACTGTCAACACATGAGTTGAAAATAACGCATAAGTATGGTGAGATTATTTCGATAATATAGCCTACAGCTTTCACTGACATGCCCCATAAATCTTCTGTATTTTTATTGTTAAGAGACTTAAATGTTTTGTATATAATTCTTGGAGTTACATAGCTAAATTCAAAATTACTTTCACATTTCTCCAAAGAGGAACGGAGTAAAAGGTCAGCTTGCATTGCAGATGATTTTATCTCCTTAGTAGTTTTATAAGCCATATTCGAAAAATATTCCTGGAATACGGCAGCCACCTCCATGTCAGAGTTAACTAACTTGTCTTGACAGTTCAACTCAAATTGACAATCACGAGGCTTTTGACTAGAACTTTCCTGTTTTATAATGTTCCAGACAGTCTTTATTTTATTTTCAGATGCCTTGACCTTTGTACTAATATGCTGTGATTTGGCGGCAATACAAACTTTCTTAAATATTTTGGAATAATTTTTAACATAATCTACAAATACCTCAGATTTATCGTGTTCTTTCATGCTATACAATTCATAAAGACGGTCCCTGCTCTTGTAGATTCCGGGTGTCGCCCAAACACTAAATTTCTGATTTCTGTTATTCGAAATAGTTTGCGTTTTAAATGTCGAATTGAACTGCGAATTAATGATATCAAATAATTCATTATAAAACGAATTAGGGTCATTGGGACGAAAAGAAGACAGAGATAACTGTAATTTGATGCCAGCTTGAAATTCATTTATTCGATTTTCAGTCATTGGCCTGTATGTTGTAGTCTGTGGTATATTCTTACAATGATTTTGAAAAGTGGCGGCTAGGCCAAAATGATCTGAACTAAAGCAATTAAATACATTCTTATCTAAACTAGGACAATTACAAAAAATATTATCCAAGCAGGTAGCACTAGTTTCCCCAATCCTAGTTGGTTCAAGAAATAAGTTTTTTAAGTTATAAGACTGAAAGAGATTTAAAAACCTAGTAGTTTGCATTGAGTCCTCGAGTAAATTGATATTAAAATCTCCACATACGATGAGACGCTTTTGGTCTTTCGTAGCAATATTCAATACATTATCCAATCCTACCTCAAACAGACAGTAATTTGCCGATGGCGGTCTATATACACATATTATTATAAAGTTTTCTAGTTCTACACATGACACTTCCATTATTCGTTCTATTGACAATTTTACAATGTCTTTTCTTTCCTTACATTTTATATTATTATTAACTAAAATGAGGGATCCCCCACGAGTAGCCTTAACTCTTGAAAAATTACTTACAATGTCAAAGTTGGTAAAGTTAAATTTATATTGATTTTCTCTTAACCAGTGCTCAGTAACACACATTACATGGATCTGGTGACTTTCTAGGAATAATCCCATTTCTATTTCTTTACTAGAAAGACCCTGTACATTCTGGTGGACAACTCTAACATTCACTGATTTTTTAAAGTTTACGACACCGGCCATCGTTTTATGAGGCGCTGAGTGCTGTTTAGTTATTTTCATTTTCTGGCGAGTCAGCACGAAAAAGCGGATCACTTTGTTTTATTTGCGAATCCTGTATTGTAATCCTAGACCGAATTTCTCCCGTTGTTTCATTTTCTAGACATTTCGTACTTGCAGTCGGAGTAGACATTTTTTGAGTTCTTTTAGGTGTGTGTCTGCCATGATTATAAAAGGCGTCTTGATAGTCAGTTTGGTCTATATTAGTATTTAGTTTTCTACAAATATCTTTAAGGAATAATCTTTTGGTGACATATTTTCCATTCAAAGTGTCAATAAATGTGATATTATTTTTAACACATATCAGGTTGAGCATATTATTCCAGCATTCGCTATTCATATGTTGACATCTTCCTATACCAATTATAAATATAGTTTTTTTGTTGATTGACTTCAACAGTGAATGTAAGCTTACTATGGTAGCCATGGGGTTATCGTCATGTTCTCCTAAAGATAAAACAATTTTGTCTCCTTCTGAATAGTTATGGAGTGAAATTGAATTTAATATTTGTTCTGTCGTAGCACCTGGTTTGATAAAAGATGTAACTTCGTATGTCTTTGAGACGTAGGGCAATGTAAGGCGTGAACTCAAAATTGACGATGCCAAGCCCTTGCATTGATTTCCGCCAAAAATAAATATTCCTCCTTTTTCTTGGTAATGATTAAAAGGTGAATTTCTCTCAATCTTATTTATTGATGTATCTTTTTCTTGTGTTGCATTTTTAATGTGATTATCACTGTTGGAAGGCTCAGTGTGTTTATTATGACTAATTGTTGATGATGATGATGATGTATTATGTGATTGAAGTTCAGTGGATTCTAAATGTTTAGCAATTTTCTTCTTTTTCCCAGATTTTGGTGTAGATTTATTAAGACTGGAGTATTGACCTTCACCTAGCAGCTTTTTTAGAACAGATATTTGTCTTTCTAGCTCCACTTGGTTTTTAGAAAGCTTATTTACCTCTGAGTTTAGGCATGCAATTTCTTCGTGCGCGCCGTCAAGCTGGAGAGTCAGATTCGATATTTCATTTTTCAGGTCCCGAATTTGAGTGCAATCAGCAAACATAGGCAGACTGCAAGCACTATTTTGTGACTGAGAAGATACACTACTGTTTGAACTAGTGAATGATGTCGGCGTAGGTACTGGTGACACACTGATACATCTAGCTTGTTTTGGTTTTCTAATTGTCACTCTGTCAATTTTATCAGGCGATTCGGTAATGTTCGTCTCACTGTGCTCCAGGACGTCACTAGCGGGTCGGGAGGGAGTCGACGAAGAAGGCGGAGGGGGAGGGTTCTCTTTCGTTTGCGGTGTCGAAGATGACGAAGTCTGGCAACACTTCCAATCCTTTTTATTTTCTCGATTCATTGACAAAAATTTTTTTAACGTGACATTTTTTGTGCATTTGATATGATATACACGATGACAAGTAGAACATTCCAAATATTCTTTGACGTTTATCGTTTCAGGGCACACAGAGCACTTCATTTTCTTATTTCTATTTGAAAAAGACATAATTTCACCAAAGGATGTGCATTGCAGTCTCCTTGGTTTTCTGGCAGAACCTGCATGTCGCCTCTTGTTTCAAACCCATTTGAAACATGTGTTTGTTCAGCTTGCATTTTCCAGTCAATATTCAGGATACCGCGCAGATTTTGTATCTTTTGAGCCTTAGGACCCTGCCCTGCCCTACCTTGCTTGCACGTGCTTTATTTTGTGTTTATTTTTTCGCACTAGTTCGCATAGTACTTTTATCTGTGTGCGTAGCCGAACTCACAAACGCTCACGATAATATATCTTTCGTAGCTATCTATCTCTATCGCTTTTGCGTATTGGCGCGACAGAGCCAGACTACCTTTCTGCGGCGTTTCGTTTTCGTTTCGCGTCGTAGAAATGCAAGAGGGATAGAGATAGATATAGATATCTACGAGCGTTTCGTTTCGTGAGTGTTTCGTGAGCGTTTGTGCCATTCGGCCGCACCATGGTAGGAGATGAGAAAAGTACAGTCAATTGTTTAAGTGCAAATATTTTTGTGATTAACTATATTTAGGTGTGTTGTCTAAATATTAATTTCAACCTTCCCATGCAACGCTCTAGATTACAAATTTTCGAACCACTCACTATTCTCGTGGATCAATTTTAAACGATAACTGTCAAACTAATAACATTTTCTCTTTTTTCAGAAAAACAAGAGTTCGTCTGAAGAAATCAACAATGATATCGAATAAGAACAAATATTACCTAGGTATACTTATAGCGTGCACAAATAATGTGATATTTATAACTATTAAGAGATGTAAACTCATTTTTATAACTTTGTGAAATAAATGTTTGTTTAAATACCTCCCTGTATTGTTTCCGTCCCTTTCAGTTTCCTCAGTTTAAATTTAAAAGTGGAAAATGTGGTGGAAAAAAATTTGCTAGCTTGGTTGAAGCCTTGGTGGCTCAGTTGGCAGAGCGCTGGGGTATCGATCTAAAGGCTGTGAGTTCGAGTCTTACCCAAGGCAGACATTTTCCACTTTTATTCTAAGCCTAGCGGCATCGGTTGCAGATAAATAAGGACACTGGACACACGTCGTAGATATGTTGCTCTTCTGAAAAACTGTACTATCATAATAGGCTAGTTTCCTACTACATACTTTTCCACAGAGTGAAACACAATTTTTTTCACCACACCAACACGAACAAAATTCTGAACAAACATCAAATTCAATCAAATCCATCAATTTATTCAATATACATGATTCAAAATAATCATAGGCAGGTAAATTGTGCCAGTCAGCCTAAGACATCAAGTTAAAAATTGTATGAAATTACTTTGCACTCTTGTGGATAAAACGCAATTTTGCTATCTATTTTCGAATAGCAAAATAAGCCTTTAACAGTCGGTGTGGTGAAATAGTTATTTGTTATACAAGGGGGCAAAGTTGTATTTTAACGCCGAGTGTGGAGTTGAAAAACGAGCAAGTAAAATGATTCTATAGAATCCTGAACTTGCGAGTTTTTTAACAGACGAGAAGTAAAATACATTTGCATCCGAGTGTAACACAAAACTTTTCCCCTCACTACAGCGAGGAAACTACAACGCAAAAAATGCGTTTATCACTGTTTCCAGTAGTTCCACAGGTGGTAAATCATCTTTATTACCAGATTCACCTACTTTTATCAATTTTAAAGCAGTTAATTTGACGTTATTCAAGATCAAATTACTTTACCCACTAGTGGATAAAATGCGGTTTTACCCGCTGGTATTAAAGGACAAAACACGTGTTTCCGAGCACTAGCTAGTGAGGGGAAAAATATTTTATTTAAGTATAAGGAAACTATATTTAAAATTATACTAAATTATACTTACAGCTTGACAAAAGAGTAGAAAAAAAGTGGCAAAATCACAGTGTCCCTTTTCTCACACTTCTGATGTCTATGTTTAAATCAGCAGCATCGGGTCGATTCGACCCACTGCACTTATGTTCGTTTTAAAAAGTGAAATTTTAATTCTGTTCTTAAAGCTAAATATAAGGATAAGTATAAGGGTGTCCGTTTTCACATTATCCGATCCGATATCGGATGTCGGAAGGATTTCAATAGAAAAAATCCAAGATGGTGCCTGTAATTGTATGGGATATCGGTCAACTACATCCGATATCGGATCAGGTAATGTGAAAACACACTATGATGATTTTTAACATCCCGTCCGGTGCAAATCTTATTTCAAACTTCAAACTTTTATGAAATTATAATTTAAATAGTATTTATAATAAGGACGAAGAAACGATCTCAATACAAAGATTCCCTTGTTGACATCATAAAGCAAAGTCGCCAATACGCCAGAAAACAATAATTTACAAAGAATGAGGAAAAGATAATCAACAGTCAATGAACCTACAACATACACATAATCAGGTAGGTAAATATTCAGACAATTATATAACATACTAATAATAGCTATAAGAACTGTAGCCGCTTGAGACATAAACGGACTTAAGTCATTCTGAGTCTGTAGAAGAACATGTTGACATTAAGCCAAATTAGGTAAAGTCATTATCTCAACTTGAATAACTTGATTAAGCTTCTGGGACGAGATTTATTCCAAAATCATATTAATGGTATGAGATATAAGGTTGAAGTTAATAATACATTTAAACATTTATAGCGTATACTTATTTGTTTCTATAAACAAAATCTTGCAGTTGTGATTAAAACCTCGAAGTGAAGTGATATTATTAATAAAATAAGTATGAAGAGTTTTATTTCTATTTTGTTGTTTTGTTTAGTTTTAAAAGCGAACAGTCATGGTATGAGCGTAGTGTTCTCATGGAAGCAAATTAGTTACAACTTTGATGGAGTTATTTGTAAGTTTTTATTTTATTTAAAGACAAATTAAAGCTTTTAACAACACCATTATTGACATTAACTAGTATTATTGAATTTTCTATATTGAATGAATATGCAAGAGCGATAATGGAGTGAAATCACAATACATATTATTTTATTTGCTAAGTGGTGTTGGCCGAGTGGATATGAGGCCCGATTTCGTAGAAAATTTACGTTTACCTACATCCAACAACCTACACTTAAAACAGCGGCGGGTCAAAATCACTGTCAACTGGGGTGGCAACGCGCATGTGACACTGTTTGAGTTGCAGGCGTCCATAGGTTACGGTGACCGCTTTACATCAGGCGGGCCGTATGCTTGTTTGTCACCGACGTAGTATTAAAAAAATGGTAACATCGTGTCGTCTCATTTTCTCACACATATTGGTAAGAAAGGGATGACACGACAATGTAGCGACTTAATTTATATTATTTTTTGCCACGCTGTATTAAGCTAGGTATGACTATAATTATTTCAGACACAAAGAGCTCAGACTACGACCGCACCATAGGCTACAACGTCCACTTTGCCGACGAGCTACAAGACGCAGAGAAGTTCTTCATTCAGTACAACAATGTGCCCATCGGGTTTGAAGTCTATGGAGACACGGTGTTCGTCACAGTGCCGAGGAGACGACATGGTACGCTTTAAATGTTTTTTCTATTCAAATAATGATTTATGGTAGAAATTCAGCTCGTCCTATTAATTTAAAACCTATTTTTATTTCCTGTAGAAGAAGTCATTAATTTTATAGGAGTAGGTTTTGAGGCAGCGTAGGGTCGAATCGACCCTATGCCACACAAAATTAAATCAAATCGAAAATAAATTCACGAAAATAAAGTAGGCTTGGTTTTCTTCGAAGTATTATTGCTGTCACAATTATTTGTAAACTCAGCTGGCGTAGAGAAATCTTACACACCAAAAATTCAACTTCAATACGTAGTTTATTTATAAAGATAACTACAATTAAAAGCTAAACTTAAATTTTTTATAATAAACAGTCTCAGTAGGCTACGGACACCTGCAATTCTTATCTTCAATTTGCGCTCTTTCAGGTATCCCCTCCACCTTAAACTACGTAAAGCTGTCAGACGCAAACCCAGTACTGCGTCCGTATCCTGACATAACCAGCAGTAGTTTAGTGTCCGTGTACAGACCAAGAGTTGATGAGTGCGGACGGCTTTGGATGGTAGATACTGGACTACTCGAGGTTCCTGGTAAGACCAAAGCGTAACGCTATACATAGGCGTAGGGATGTGACGAGCCACTGATTTTACCACTGCAATCAGTCAACGCAGGGCAGTTTGTGGCGAGCTGTTGGGGAACATCGACCCTACGTACCCGAGTGTTCCTGGGAAGTTTTGTTACCCGTGAGGTGGGTGGGACTCCCTCTGCTAAACCTGTCAGATGCCAGCCTGGTACTGCGTCCGTATCCTGACATAACCAGCAGGAGTTTAATATCAGTGTACAGACCAAGGGTTGATGAGTGCGGACGGCTTTGGATGGTAGACACCGGTCTTCTGGAGGTTCCTGGTAAGATCAGTCTGTACCAGTTCTGACGTTTTATAATGATTTCTGTTATATGACGAATTGACGAAGCCTGCGCTGTGGATCTTAACGTATGTATTTTTTAATGATTTCTTTTGTTATCTTTAATGAGTATGTTACTTGATACCGTACATTTTTCAATCTGTTATTTATTTGAAAAAAATACCCAAATGTTTTTTCTGAGACTTTTACTGTAGGTATTCATTAAAGTATTATAAATATCAAAACTATTCAAGGTGAAGGCACAGTTGTTTTAGGCCCAGGTGTAAAAAAGAGACTTATTACACCTGTAAGCACTTAGAACTCCCCTGCTCTTTCTCCATCCCAAAATTATTGACGGGTTGCCTGGGTCCTAGGCCCGGTATATGTGTTCCTGAACTTCCGTTGATGCACTAATTTCTACAGTTTAAAACATGTGTTAAGGATAATACCTAGTACCTATACATTCTCTGTCGCACCGTCAATATCGAGTATATGTTTCAGGAGAGAGGAAGCAAATACAGCCTCCCACAATAGTCGTGTATGACCTCAACAGTAACAGACAGATCTTGAGATACCAGCTCAAACCTACGGATCTGGTTGACGAGAAGACACCAGGAGGTAAGATATTAATTAATTAATTAATTTAAACTTCATTACAAAAGAAATCTTATAGTAGAAAAGGCGGACTTAATGCGAAAGGGCATTCTCTACCAGTTAACCGATATTCAAATAAGTCTAAGTTTTACTATAAAGAGACTCAGGGCGCCCAGACCCCACGGACCCAGGGCCTCGACGCCGAATGGAATGAAATGTATTCGGCGCCGAGACCGCGGTACCGATTTTACATTTTCGACCGCCTCTGTGGCATCTGTCGCCCTCGTAAAAGTTCCGTGGAGATGTGAAAGGGCTAGCGTGTCAACGCAGGTTGCATCCCACACCAGCACCCGCCCCATATTCCACGGAACCACTGACATCCCGTCGGGTCTCTTGCCATCGCTTCGTGAAATGCAGCTCTAAAATAGCAGGCACATTGACCGACGCAAGAGTCCAACGGATGATGTCGTTAAGGGCGGCATGCCTGGAGAAGCGGCCCGCGCTTCTCTGGCAAGAGAGGCCTTGGTGCCCTAACTGGTCTACATCCGCACCGCATGTTTTACGATAATATTCCTCGTTACAGGTCTAACCTCCATAGCTGTGGATGTCGGCTGTTCATGTGAAGATACGTACGCGTACATCAACGACCTGGCCACCAACGGTCTTATTGTCTTCTCACTCAGAGAAAGAGACAGTTGGAGGATACAAGACGACAGTTTCAAGCTGGATGAAGGGGCTTTGAACTTCACTGTTGCTGGTAAGTTTTGTGCACCTGTACAATACCAACAAAAGGCCGCAAAAATATTTGATACGATCCTATTTGCAGGGCCATACTTTTGCGGTCTTCGAAGAGCAACATACTTATTATTGCAGACGACTGACTGTTCACACGAGCCTCAGGCGATTGATTCCACCTAATTAAATACCCTTTCTTCCTTAGTTTGAACTTCTAGACTGAATCAGACCGAGCTAAGATGCCGGCGATTTTGAGAGCATAAACTCTGTATGACTTTAGGTCAACATTATATTTTAAATAATAGAAGTTTGACGTTCTAAATAATTTTCGCACGGTCTGAGCTGTCAAAATTTAGGCCAACATAGTTAATTTGGCCTAACTACAACTTTACAGGTCACGTGATCAACTGGCGTGATGGGCTCTTCAGCGTTGCCCTATCTAACCGGGATGCTACAAACTGCAGAACAGCTTTCTTCCATCCACTGGTGTCTACTCAGGAGTTCGGTATCAACACGGCCGTGCTCAAGTCTTCGAGACACGGGTATCTCAGCGGCAAACCGACGGTATGAATGAACTTTTATTTTAGTCGCCAGCTGATTAAAACGTCTGAACCGACATCTCCTTCTCATAATACTTTTCCTAAGTTCGCCATACGAGAGTGAAAAACAGGTAAGTACCTCAATATGTGAATTCCTCTCAATTTTTTGCCAAACCAACTCACCCACAAACAGTTTATTTTATCGCCACATGCAACATATTTGGACTCATAAGGCGAGCCGCAATGAACTCGCATGCCTGACAAAGAATCACCGAACGAATCAAAATATCGTCACTACTTTTAAAAAATCTCGTATCTCACGCTGTTCCTCAAAGTTAAAACGCAGTAAGTCTATATGCATTCTATACATACTTACTACAATTTTCTTTTCATTGACAGACGAAGATACAAGTTTTTTTAAAAGTAGTGACGATATGTCGCCAACGGCCACTAGCGAAACAATAAACATGAGTTGAACCGCGCTTTTTCAAAATGTAACACGTTCGCTCCGGCATCGGATCTATTCGACCCGATGCTGGTATGTTCGATTGCGTTGTAACTAATGGTTGTATCGAAGGTTTCTTATCATAGATTAAATACAAGAGATCATACCATCCCATACATTAAAATGCGACCGCCTAAGAACGCGCATACACTACACCACACATAGATGGCGCCACAAAAAAAATGTCTTGTAGCTTTCGATTATACTTGTAGATGGCGTTAAGTGTCACTTTTGACATAGATTTATGGCTCGAAATTGACACTTAACGCCAATCTACACATAACCGATAGCAACAAGGCATTTTTTGTGGCGCCATAGTATGATCTTCTTATATTTAATCTATGGTCTTACGAAAGAAAGTTTAACTTTTATTATGATATTTTTATCCAGCTCCTAGGCACTAGAGGCCCGTTAACCCAAAGCGGCAGCCACGACTACTACAACGGCATGCTGTTCTTCGCCAACGTGGCCCAAGACGGTATCCTCTGCTGGAACACTAGGAAACCACTAACTCCAGAGAATATGGTCTTGGTGGCACAGGACCATGAGAAACTTGTGTATATTTCAGGTACAATACATTAACAGTATTTATTTAGATTTATTTATTTCATAATATAAAAATTACATTATAAATTATTCTACCTTAATCTATACGAACGATATTATTTTCGATACCCTAGAAACCTAAAACCACAACTTTCACAAGCCTCGCCGTAAATTGGTCTCAGTACAGGTGGTGCTTTTTTACGCACTTTAGGGCCGTCAGTACTGAAAAACGTCGTACGATACACGTGCGAAAAGGAAATGCGTAACTCGTGTAAAAAATACTGCCTTCGGTTGTGTTTTAATTTTCGCCACTCGTTTCGAACCTCCTCTTTTCCGCACTTGTATCGTACCTAATGTACTATTTTTTCTTCTTCTTCTTCTTCTCAGCATATTTGCGTCCACTGCTGAACATATGCCTCTTTCATGGATTTCCATTCTGTTCTATAAGCGGCAGTTCTGTGCCAGGTCGGCCCTGCCGTCTACTATTTCATACAACATAAATCTACTATTTCACCATACGTGAGGAGGAAAATTCATCCTTATGGTTAAGTTATAAACTGTTTTTTTAATTTTTTTAATGTTTGTACGTTATTGCAGATTTAAAAGTGAAAGCTGGCGAGGTTTGGGTCCTAGTGAATCAAATTCCCCGTTTTGTCTACAGTACCCTAGACCCTACACAGAATAATTTCTACATTCTCAAGTAAGTCACAGTTTTTTTTTATCAAATTCATATAACTAGCGCTTATCTTCCAAAATGAACACACACGATAAGTGATGATGTGTTTGTCATTAAGACATTATTAATAAGTAGACATACTGATTAATTTAATGGTGTGTAGGTATATGTAGTTACTGTGCTTGTAAAGTTTCGTTTTGTTTTAATTTAACACTTTTTATAACATACCTGTTTATAGGGTCGAATCGACCCGATGCCGCATCGAACGTATTAGGCGAACTACATATCTATGCAAATTGTGAGCTGAACCAACATATTTATTTTCAAAACAATGTAATCAAATCGAACATTTCTTTTTTCAGAGGGAGGGTACCAGACTTGATCAAAAATACGAGATGCGCGTAATTTTAAGAAACAAAATAGTTTTAGACGTTTTAGTATGATGTTAATGAAAAGAACCCCTTTAAGAACCGACACAAACTAAAATTCCAAAATCTGAAGAGATTGATGTGTGTTGAAAAAACATTGCTCTAGCTTTCAAAACCATGTAGCAAAACAGTCGAGTACATTTGTAAGGGGAAAAGACCACTCCTGGGGGCCGATTTTTGAATCTCGGCCATTCGATTTCGTGAAATTCGTTCAATAATATCTCCACTACTAGCGATTTAAATTCTACTAACAGAATCGAAAACGAGTGGTCATTACCACTAGTTTCAAAATTACTAGCCGTCCTTTTTCAAAAATAGCATTCCGTCGTTTTCCACAGACTTTCGAACGGCGGATTCAAAAATCGATCCCCTGTTGCCCTGTCAAGGAAAACACCGTGCAATTAAATACTTACAAATAAAAAAAAGGCTTGAAAAAAATTTGTTTATTTCAACCTAAATCCTACCATATCCTACTTAAATACCTACATAATAAAAAAACAAAAACACCCTTGGTGTTCTTCATACACGTCCTAAGTGAGGTAGACGTTTCAGGAGCGTATTCACTGTAAACATTTTTGTTCGAAACACGGTTTCTTAACAATATTTCATAATAAATACTATATTCTTTTGAGAAACAATGTTTCTAAACCGTGTTTCGAAACAAAATACTTATGTTTGTATTGAATACGCACCTTTCTTGTTGCCCACCAACATTTAAATAAAAATACTTAAAAATAACGAGTCTCATTATCAAGATCTGATAACTAATAACAAAACTAAATTAGTTGAAACAATATTAAAATGTAGGTACATAAATAGTCTTAGCTGATAAGTGAATGCGCTTTTAGTGACTTAAAAATATAATAATATAATATAAATAAATATTGGGGACACCTTACACAGATCAACTTAGCCCCAAACTAAGCAAAGCTTGTACTATGGGTGCTAAGCACAGATCAATACAACAAGATGGCCCTTACAGGGCGACTCGCGGTCACCAAGCATACGACAAATCAGGTTTATAAAAGTTTGAACGCGTGCGACACCGATCAGTAGCGACCAAGTATACGACCCGCTAACAGTGTCCGTGTCCGCTCGGGAAAAAATCTTAAATAATCAATTTTGGTTGCAAACAATGGTCTCTTACAGCATAAAGTGGTGTGGCAAGTCTTCTAACACTTCTACATGTAAAAAAGATGGAACAACATTCCACAGTTAAGTCAAATTAATTATTTTGTTGAATATTGTTTATTTTCCGCGGAGTTCATTTATACTGGTCAATATGGTTGTGCTGAGCGGCGCCGAGGCGCGTCCATCCCTCTTTACCGAGTTAACAATGTGATATGCTATCCCTTTCACGTAAACGACTAGGCATGGGGCCATGTTAGTTTATGTCTGTTGCGGGAACTTCGTACTGCCGTTCGTACCATGTGCTACCATTTTATGAAATATAAAAGAAAGCAGATTTGTAATAGTGAATAATTATCTAGAATCTGTAGAGTCTGTAGTGGTATTTAGTTCATTGATTAGTTTAGAATATTTAGTTGGTTATTTAACTTAGTAAACGTAAGTAAAAATGCACAGTTTAGTTATTAGTTACTAGAATGATTTTTATTGAGATGCTATCACAATTATCATCCTCCTTGCGTTATCCCGGCATCGGCATTCGCCACGGCTCATGGGAGCCTGGGGTCCGCTTTGGAAACTACTACCAAGATTTGGCGTAGGCACTAGTTTTATGAAAGCGACTGCCATCTGACCTTCCAACCCGAAGGGTAACTAGGCCTTATTATAATTTAATTATAATATTATAATTTGTTGCAAAACAAATTCACCACAGTACTGGTACCGGTACCATTGTCTATAATAGACATGTCCCATTCCCATCCCTATTGCTAATCATAAAGGCGCGCCATTATTTGAAACGACCAATGGCAGCACCGTGCGCGCCCGCCTCACCCCGCAAGGATTGGTGATTTGCGTCTCGAACAATATCGCTTGCATTTGGCTTCTAGTGGGGTGTTCTGTGGTGCTAAGCGACGATATACATACTTAAATAGATAAATACATACTTATATACATAGAAAACATCCATGACTCAGGAACAAATATCTGTGCTCATCACACAAATAAATGCCCTTACCGGGATTCGAACCCAGGACCGCGGCTCAGCAGGCAGGGTCACTACCGACTGAGCCAGACCGGTCGTCAAAAAAAATACCTATATGTGACTTTCCACTACAGAAGGGTCCTTTAAACTTCATCTGTGATAAGGGGAATTTTTCTGCACTTAACTATGGTAACGCTATGCCCCCTGTTGCCTCCTTTTACGTATTTAGAATATTTGGGAGTTTCGGTACTCGCGATAGGCCTAATTTTGTCGAATGTTTTGGTAATAGTGCTTAGTGTGGGTGCTTAGGGGGAGGACACAGCTTTAAACTCGGTGTAGGTGATGAATCCATCATTGTCCTTGTCTGCCTGCCCTAGAGCCCCCTCCACGATCTGGCTTAGATCATCGTCTGTATACACCATCTGGCTCTCCACTTTCACGCCGTCATGTCCTGGGGAAATAAAATTTGTTACAAGCTGTGCCTTTGGCGGGAGCATGCACAAAGCCGTGACGAGTGGCGGAAAACAGGGGAGGCCTTTGCCCAGCAGTGGGACACATTATAGGTTATTTAAAAAAAAAATAAGCTGTGCCTTATTCCATTGGGGTTAGCTAGAGGGCTACGTCATAGGTTGCCCTGTTTGAATTGTTTTATTAGATTTGGCATAAAAGGCTTCCATGCAGACACTAAAAAATTGATAAAGGCAGAAGCGAGCCCTGGTGGAAACGTGATGACGGCATGAAGCGAAGGCGATATGTGGTCCACTAAATAAAAACGTCTTGAGCACTCAACAAATTGTTTTATTTATTCCATATAAATAACGATACAATTTGCTTACATCCTTTAAGGATGTATCACGATTAAACTTCACATAATAGATTTAAAAATTAGACTAGAACTATAAATCGGCCATTGCAGAGCTCAGATAAAAAAAGGAAGTTACAAAGCCGGAAGAGAAAGCCAGTCTAGAACTGTCAAAAATATTGGTATTGCCAGTACAATTATGAAAAGGGTATATTACACGTTTTCCAATACTCCTCCTTACACTTTACATATTGTGATATCAATACTAAGTGAATATTTTTATATAAGCATGGCTCTACATATGGCTTACTTATAAAATACATGCTGCACGCTTAGAGTTTAAAAATAAAACAGGTACATATATTCTAAGTCATGCGGCTAAAATTATATACAATAGGAATGAATTTCAAATTTAAAAATAATAACATAATACATAAGAGAGATGAACTTTAGTTAATTTTGTAAAGATTTCACATTAAGACCTTCTCTAAATTTACAATGCTTTTCAGTGCACAAAGGTTTTGTTAATACATCAGCTATCATTTCATCAGTTCGCAAGTATTTTACATTTAAATGTCCTTTTTGGATTAGATCCTTGATAAAGTGATATCTTAGGTCTATATGTTTTGTGCGCTTATGGGAGTACTCTTTGACTAACAGTAACTTTTGTGCTGATTGGCTATCATTAAAAATGCAGGTTTCTATGGTTTTATCGAAAATTTCTGACAAGAAATTTCGTACAAAACATATATCCTTACAACAGTCACCAATAGCTACATATTCCGATTCACAGCTAGAAAGACTTATACATTGTTGCTTCCTAGCCTCCCAATTAATAACGGAGTTGCCTAATTTAATCACAAAACCAGTATAGGACTTGCGATCTGAAAGGTCATTGGCCCAACTTGCGTCAGCAAATGCTGTAAGGTTAAAAGTATTGCTCTTTGTAAAACAAAGGCCATAATCAATAGTACCTTTTAGGTATCTCAGCACTCGCTTCGCTATGCGCCAATGATTTTCATCAAAACATGTGTTAAACATACTGAGTTGGCTACATGCAAAAGATATGTCAGGTCTAGTACAGACGGATAAATACATTAAACTTCCTAATAATTGTCTGTACTGATAGACTTCATCATCTAAGTGAGTCTTGTTAGATTTTTCAAGTTTACAATTGACCGGTAACGGTGTAGAAACAGATTTAGACTCTGACATGTTATATTTAATTAGCAAACGCTTAACATATTCTTTTTGGTCTAAGGTTGTAACACCATTCTCTCTATGAACATTCATTCCTAGACAATTGTGTAATTTCCCTAAATGTCGAATTTCAAAATTGGTTTGTAAAAGTAGTAAAATACCATTCAAGCAATTATTATGAAAAATGTAAAAATCATCGACATAAAGGGCAATTATAATATACTCTTTATCATTTTTCTTAAAATAAATACATGGTTCACATTGGCTCTGTATAAAATTGTGACTAGCTAAAAAATCATGTATTTTTATATTCCACATTCGGCTTGCCTGCTTAAGGCCGTATAAGCTTTTCTTAAGCAAACAAACCTTATCACAGTTCTTAAAACCAGATGGCTGTTCCATATAAATCTTTTCATTAAGATCGCCATTTAAAAATGCGGTTGTTACATCAATATGGTCTATCTCTAGGTTCAGTTGTGTAGCTATAGAAAACAATATCCTCAAAGTGCTATGTCTTACTACAGGAGCAAATGTGTCCGTGTAGTCAATTCCCTCAATTTGACTGAAACCACGGGCAACCAATCTCGCTTTAAATTTAGCAGGCTTACCTGAAGTGTCTTGCTTCTTTTTATACACCCACTTGCACTTGACGATATTTTCATCAGCTGGTCTGTCTACCAAGATCCATACTTTGTTTTTAATTAAAGAGTCATACTCACACTGCATGGCCTTCAACCATTCTTCCTTTTCAGAGGATTGAACGGCCTCGCTATATGTGGTAGGCTCCTCTGGCGAATAGCCTTCCGCCATCAATGATAAATCATAGTCTCTGAGATGTTGTGGCACATTACCTCTTGTACTACGCATGGGACGTGGCCTCAACGCGTCGGAAATAACCGATAGCGTAGGCTCATTGTGTGTAGACTCCGGCAGAGAAGAGACAGCACCCGTTGGAGCACCCACTTCATCACCATCGTCACAACCATCAAGTGATGACTCTGGCAGAGAAGACAAGGCGCCCTTCGGGACGCCATCTTCATCACCATCGTCACTTGCACCATCATCGCCCGTGCAGTAGTGTTCAGACAGCGGCGACCACGCCGGTGGCGTTGGTGACTCAGCATCTGAAACATTTTTAAAAGAGGATGAGCACTCAGCTGATTTATCAATTATATTGTTTTGAATGACATCATTAAATTCATTATTAATAATTTGATTTAAATTAGAGTCATTATTAAAATTATTCTGAGCATCACAATTATTTTCATTATTTGGCAAATGAATATTAAGGCCATCAATTTCATAATTATAAAAATAGTTTCTACAAGTCTCTTTACAACTGTCATGTTTTCCTAAAAATTTATCCTCATTAAAAATAACAGACCTAGACTGCACAATTTTACGAGGATTATTTGGATCAATTAAACGGTATCCTTTAAAAGTTTCACCATAACCAACAAAGATGAGAGCTTTTGCTCTAGCATCAAGCTTTTGACGTTTTTGACTAGGTACATATGCATAAGCAGTACACCCAAAGACGCGTAAATGACTGATGTCAATAGGACGACCAGTCCACATGGTCTCGGAAATTCCACCCGCAAGCGCTCTGGTAGGAGATCTATTTTTAAGATAAATGGCTGTCATAACAGCCTCTCCCCAGTAGCGATTGCACAGGCCGGACTCCTGCAGCATAGCCCTAGCTTTATTAAAAATCGTTAAAAAGGCCCTTTCTGCAATGCCATTTTGAGCAGAATTGTAAGGGACAGTGGTTTGGTGTATGATACCATGGTCTTTAAGATAATTGGCCAGTTTAGAATTAGTAAACTCAAGGCCATTGTCACTGCGCAAAATTTTAATAAATAAACCAGATTGTTTTTCTATCATATTTTTAAAGTTAATAAAATGAGATCTCACCTCTGATTTATGCTTCATAAGGTATCCCCACGTTTTCCGGGTGTGGTCGTCTGTGAAGGTCAGAAGGTAACGAGCTCCACCCCAAGTTTTGACTTGCATAGGTCCGGTCACATCTGAATGGATGAGTTCCAAGGGCTGGGTAGTGCGCTTCGTGCTGACAGCAGGATACGGTGAACGCACCATCTTGCCAGTCAAGCACGGCTCGCAACTACCATTCATGACATCTTGTTTCTGTAAAAGAAAGTTCATGCATGTCTTCCCATCACCTAGAACCTTCATACCTGCTTCAGACAAGTGTCCTAATCTCCTATGGATTAAGTCCATTGGGACAGTCGAAACAACGTGAGCATTCGCTGTCTCTTGCCTAGAGTGCAAGAGCTTAGAAGACTCCTCCTCAAAGGTGTGTCATCCTTGAGCCTTATATTTATACAAACCATTATCCTTTGAAGCGATTATTATTGGATTGCCAGTGACTTTAACATTATCAAAGACTTTACAATGATCCTTATCGAAAACAACAGTGTAACCTCTATTAGTGATTTGGCTTACAGACAAAAGATTACTTGAAAGGTCCGGCACATGGAGGACATTGGTCAAACTAACATTAGAGCAAAAAGGGACCCTACCAGTACAATTACTATGTAATTTACTACCATTAGCAATTAAAATGGTTGAATTTTTACCTATAGGATCTTCCAGTAGCTTCCTGTCAGAAACCATATGTTGAGAGGCACCACTGTCAACCACAAAATCGTGGCTGCTGTCGCCTCTGCTGCAAACCATGGCCGATGCTAGCATTGTGTGGTTTTCCTCATTCTTCAGCTCCTTCTGGCGTTTGAAGCAGCGCTTAATTGTATGTCCGCTCTTCTTGCAAAATTGACAAGACATAGGTGATGATGATTTCTTCTTCTTGTACCCGAGGTAAGCCTTCAAACCTTCCTGATCACTTGCATTCCGTCGGTGTTCTTCTTGTAGCAACCTTGTTCGCACAACTTCCACCGATAGTTTACTTGTCAGACAGGCGGTCTCCAGGCCGGATACTAGGTTGTCGAACTCCTGTGGCAAACCGCTGAGCAGGATCTCCGCAACCACTTCATCCTCTATTTTCTTGTCTATGTCAGAAAGCTGTTGAACCAGCCGCATAACAGCCTCAACATAGTCAGACATATTGCCGTATTCATTATATTCAATTTTGTGAAGTTGCCGCAATAAGAGAACTTTCCTGTAGAGGCCCTTAGACTCAAAGGCGTCGGAAAGCTTCTTCCATGCATCCTTTGCAGACGTGGCATCTCTTACATATTGATATAGGGACGGCTTGATCGTCAAACATATCTTGGCCAAAGCGCGGCTGTCGTGGGTCTTGTCAGTGTCTGTTCCATCCACACAACCCCAAAGACCATCTAGGGTTAGTAACATCTTCATTGCAAACTTCCAGTTTGAATAATTCTGTAAGCCATCAAGCTTCTCGACGGGAATGTGCCCGCCATTATGCTCGTTCTGTGAGTTTGACATCGTGACAATTTATTTGTTGAGTGCAATTGGGTTAAATGCCATGAGGGACTGACATAACCTCAAAAAGTTAATTGACGTTTGAAAGTGAACAGCGTACCTTTCTTGGTTTCTTGAATCCGCCTCGCAGCATGATCTTCTGGGCTAATAACCTGATAAAGGCAGAAGCGAGCCCTGGTGGAAACGTGATGACGGCATGAAGCGAAGGCGATATGTGGTCCACTAAATAAAAACGTCTTGAGCACTCAACAAATTGTTTTATTTATTCCATATAAATAACGATACAATTTGCTTACATCCTTTAAGGATGTATCACGATTAAACTTCACATAATAGATTTAAAAATTAGACTAGAACTATAAATCGGCCATTGCAGAGCTCAGATAAAAAAAGGAAGTTACAAAGCCGGAAGAGAAAGCCAGTCTAGAACTGTCAAAAATATTGGTATTGCCAGTACAATTATGAAAAGGGTATATTACACGTTTTCCAATAAAAATTGACGAGGCAATATTGAGGCAAGCTATGATGGCGCCGTCTAAAGAGAATAAGTAGAATCACTTGGTGTCATCTGGTAAATATTACGACAGGCTTCATATTTATGTGTTATTTGAAAGTTACCGCAATGAATATAATGTCTACCATATAGCATAAGGTATGTGGTATGTTATGTGGAAAGAGAGTTCCCATACATGTAACATAACATAAATTACTTACTTTTAATAAAACTCAATCAAGCATCACTAAGTAGGTATACTTACATATAAACTTAGTTCTTACCTTAATAAATCTGTAAAAAAAAAATTGTCAAGCGATAAAATTAAACAACTTAAATTTGAATAAAAGCATTTATTGCAAAATATTTATTTTCCTCTAAAATAATTACCTCTTACAAATACAAAGCTGAAAGACGTCAAAAGTGATTATCACATTTGAATTCTACTTGATTCTACATAATTATGGAGTTGCCTATATACATCGGGTCGATTCAGCCCGATACATGTACAGTTAATTGCATTGTTACAAGTTGCCGGAACAAACATTTTAATCAACATAATTAGGTATTCTAATAGAAAATGTGACGTTTTCATTTAAAAGGAACCAAATTGTTAATTGTCGATAATTTCGATAAGATTGACTTCATAGCTAGGTATTATCGAAATATTGGCAAACGACAATACGTCCCAATCTGAGATATTTATTACTTTACTGGCCTAAAGTGGGTGAGAGACGTACGAGCAAGTACGCGTACTTAAAGATCTCAAACCGATTGGATCGTCGACGACTACGCGTGGCGGTTTTAAAGTACGCGTACTTACGGTGACACACAATCGAAAAAGGTCGTCGAGCCATAAGTACGCGTACTAGCTCGTACGTCTATAATATGAATTTTCTGAGATGATTTTTTGGCTTTTGCCGTAATCTGCTAAACAAAAGCCTTTGTTTCTATTATTGACGGCGGCTAGCTCCCGTTTAAACGGCACGCGCTAAAGTCTCAGTGTAGTTAAAAAGCAACTATCATGATAGTAATAAGGTTCAAATCTATAAAAAGCCATTTCGGAAATAACACGTTTTGTCATCTTCGAAAAAAGTTACCTGCATACTGCGAACTGTTTCATAAATGTCAACCTTATTGCTATTATGATAGTTGCTTTTTAAATACACTGAGACTTTAGCGCGTGCCGTTTAAATGGGAGCTAGCCGCCGTGAATAATAGAAACAAAGGCTTTTGTTCAACAGATTACGGCAAAAACCATCAGGCGCTTTCCATCAGGCGGACCGTATGCTTGTTTGCCACCGACATAATATAAAAAAAAAACCATCTCAGAAAATTCATACTACAGCGTGTGTATTCCATATGGTTTATGTCCTGTCAAGTTAATATGGACGGCGTACATTGCTGCTTGGTCAGATTAAAAAAAATAATTACTCTTAATTAATAACACTTTTTAATAAAATGATTATATTATATGATTTGTATGGTTAGATACTATAACTGGATACATTATTCGCCCGTATGGAATCCACATGTATACATGCGCTTTAGTATGTAATCTACTTTACTTAGCAATAGCAGCGGCTTGCGCCTTCTTAGCTTTAGCCTTGTAGTTGCTGACCCTGTACTCGTGGTAGTCGACATACCCGTCCTTGTCTATGTCTGTGTGTTTAAGCACGTGTTCTAGAAGATCTTCCAGCTGCTTGTCTGTGTACGTTGCGTGGTTTTTATCCACTTGACCTGAAAACATTTTGTTTACCTTACCACAGATTATTTATAACTTTTATAAGTTACTAACGTAACAGATCCTTCACTCGCCCGCAAAACGACAAATATCTACGTTTCATTAACTAATAGACTTGGTACCTAATACTAATAAGTTACTACGTAAAACTCCGAAGAATACTAGGTACGTGCCACGCTGCCACGCGACTACACAGGCGGACGCGTGGCACCCTCGGCCACTTGTTCATTCGAATGAACGGCTAGCGTGTAGGTACTTAATGCACGACCGCGAACGAGTGACGTAGGCCTGACCTTACTTCTACCAGCGCAATGGCACAGGGTAATCGCTAACTCGGTAGCAAACGAATCGTAACTGACTCTGTCACTCTAGCACGGAAAATTGAGAGAGCTTCGCTACGAAACGTGAACGATTGACTAAGCCGGCAGATTCTTTAAGAAAACTGTCAATTCCATATTATATCTAAACACAGACTGTCACATAATCTGCAGTATCATATTATTCTTCCATATTAGTACGCCAGGACCAGGAGAGTGAGTAGATATCATCTTAGCTAGAAACCCTGAATTTATTCTGTTATTTTGTTACCTCCTACCTACTGTTTTAATAGTTTTAATAATGTAATTTATGTAATTCACATTGCCAAAGAATGTATTACAGGAAAGTATCTACATATAGGTCTCTCCTAGGCATGCAGTGTCCTAAACCTTCAATTTCAAATATCATAAATATAAAAATTGTTAAAAGTGCAACTCAAACACTCCTCGATGATCTATGGTGTAATTCTATATTATCTATGGTCGCTCCTCTCCGCCATGATCCTTAGAACTAGCAATGTTTCTGTGTAATGTTTTAATTCATTTAAATAGTAATAAACAGTGTTATAAAATAAAAGAATGTTTAATTGACTAGAAGAAACTCAGATCCACCAGACCTCACATTAGTTATGGGACCAGTTGTCGTGAAAAACAAGAAATAGTGAAATTAAGAGACGGCGTCAGGGCGTCACTGCGAAAAAATAAAAATGGCGAATGGAAAAGAGAATTTTCATCGTTTCAACATAGAGCAATTTAATGGAGAAGGATTTAACAATTGGTCTTTTAGAGTTAAAAGTATTTTAAAGGAAAATTCGTGTCTCGAAGCAATTCAACAAGATAAGTATGCGGCTGATAAGGAAAACGTAAAATTAGAGGCGAGGGCACAAGCTATTTTGATTGCCGCTGTAGCAGATAGCCATTTAGAATACATAAGAAAAGATACGGCATACGAGATGTTCAAGAACCTTGAAACGAGTTTCAAAGACAAAGGCGTAAGAAGCAAACTGTTTTTAAGAAGACAGCTAAGTGAAATGAAATATAAAGATACAATGTCATTAATGCAACACTTAACAACAATTCAGGAAATATGCACGCAGCTGAGAGAGGCCGGCTCCACCTTGTCTGACGAGGAACAAATAAATTATATACTACTGTCCATGCCAAAGACATATGAATCTGTAGTGACAGCGTTAGAAACAATAGGGGATTTGAAATTAAATATAGTGAAAGACCGACTTTTAGCAGAAGAAGAAAAACAGAAGAAGTATTATAATAAATATCCGGATAATCGAGGTCAATCAACATCATTTAATTGTTTCGTTTGTGGTAAACCAGGACATAAAAAATATCAGTGCCGAGGAAATGGAAGAGGAAATATACAAGGACACAGAGGTTACCAAGGACAAAGAGATTATCATGGACAAGGACAGAGAAATTATCAAGGACAAGAACATAGAGGATATCAAGAACAAGGACATGGATCTGGAAGCTGGAATCGGGGAGAAGTTTTAATAGAGGACGAGGAGGATATAATGGACCGAACAGAGGAACTGGATATAACCAAGGACGTGGACATAGCAGCACAGGAAGACCGGACCAGAGTACCAACTTTGTAGAAGATGAATCGGCAGCTTTCTATTGTGGAAATGTGAGTAATGAACCAAATTTAAAGTTTTATGTAGATTCAGGTTGTTCAGATCATTTAGTGTACTCCCTAGACCATTTTACAGAATATATTGAGTTGAAAGTGCCAAGAAAAATAGCAGTAGCAAAAAATAAGATAAGTCTAGATGCTTTTGGAATAGGAAATATTGAAGTAATGTTCAGAGTAGGCAAAACTTTAAATAAATGTGTAATCAAAAACGTATATTATGTTCCAGATTTAAGAAAAAATTTGTTATCAGTGTCAAAAATGGATGATGTCGGATTGAGAATTCAGTTTGCAAATGGAAAAATAAGAGTTTATAAATACAATTACTTGTTAATGATCGGAAACAAAGAGGGAACACTATACTCAGTAGAATGCCAGGTGAATAAAAACTCATGTCAATTAACTAATACAGTAGATACAGATTTAGATTTATGGCACAGACGTTATGGCCACTTGGGCTCACAAAATTTAAATATTCTTGTACGTAATAATTTAGTAGATGGTTTATCCGAACTAAAAAATAAATTTGTTAAAGATGGTATATGTGAAGCATGTGTTTTGGGAAAAAGTCGTAGACAACCGTTTAATAGAATAGGGACTAGAGCTAAGAAACCTTTAGAATTGGTACATTCAGATGTCTGCGGACCAATCACTCCTGTGACTTGGGATGGTAATAAATATTTTGTAACATTCATTGATGATTACACCCACTTCACAATGGTATTCTTAATAAAAAATAAATCGGAGGTTTTCAAAAAGTTTGAGACATATTATAATATAGTAACAAGACATTTTAATTTAAATTTGCTAAAGCTGAGAATCGATAATGGTCGTGAATATCTATCAGATGAATTTAGGGAATTTTGTAATAGGAATGGAATCATCATGCAACATACAGTACCTTACAATCCAGAGATGAACGGAGTGGCTGAAAAAATGAATAATACCCTTATGGACAAAGCGAGGACTATATTGATAGATTCAGGCATGAAAAAAGAATTTTGGGGCGAAGCAGTCTTATATGCGACATATGTAACAAATAGAAGTCCAGTTTCAGGAAGAGAGAAAACACCTTATGAAGTATGGGAAGGTAGAAAGCCTAATGTATCAAATTTAAGAGTATTTGGATGTGCAGCCTATAATCATATACCAAAAGAATTGAGAAGAAAACTTGATGACAAAAGTAAGAAGATGATTATGATAGGATACAATGTAGGAGGATATAAACTTTTTGATGAAGAAAAACAAGTAGCTGTGACAGCAAGAAATGTTGTTTTTGACGAGAGACCCATAAAATCGAACAAGACAGTTAACATACCGGCTTATGACACTCGGGAAGAGATAGAAAATAGACCTAGACAAGAAAATGAGAATATGGAAATAGAAACGGCTGAAAATAAGATAGAGGAAAATAAAAGTATAGAGACAGCAAATAATATACAAGAACGTGAACCAGAAAATGAGGTAAGAAGCAAAGAAAGAGGAAGAGAGAAGAGGAATATTCAAAAACCAAAATGGCAAGAAGATTATGTACTGGATTTAGAAGAAAATAATGATGAAGCACTGATTGCTCTACTTAGTAGTAACTATGAAGATGTTCCAACAACATATGGTGATATTCAAGAAAGAGAAGACAAAAGAGACTGGGAAAAGGCAGTAATAGAAGAACTGAAAGTATTAGAAGAAAGTGAAACTTTTGAGATAGTACCAAGACCAGGGGCGGCTCACTCCGCGATCCTATCGCCGCGCTACAGGTACATGCCGGCGGCCGCGAGTTCGCGGCCTACTCAGGGGTGGCGCGCATTCTCATGGAACGCACGTTCGCACATTCTAATTGTTACTTTACGTCGCGAGTTTTTTTTAAGTTTCATATGCGATGTCCGCGTGTGGAATGGCTAATAAAGCTTAGTTAAATAGACATCATGAATAAAATAGCACAATTTTACATAGATCTACTATTGATTGAGTCCCACGGAAAAGTTCAATAAGGCTTGTGATGTTGGGACAAACAAAAATATATAAATGCTGTATATATACCTAGAAAGTACCCAAGACATGAATATAATAGTATAACATTTTTTGTAAATATTAATTAGTTTTAATCTATAGGCAACCCTACCGTCCGACGCTGCGCACGTGCGGCTCGTTTCTTTGTTAGAATTTTGTAGGCATTTTAAAAAGCGGCATTTCGTGAACATCAAAGCAGTGGGCCTTCTGTACTTGTACTATTATATATTCTGTGCCAAGACCAAATGAAAAATTGTTAGATGCAAAATGGGTTTTTACAAGGAAAGATACAGGAAATAATACTATATGTAAGGCAAGACTAGTAGTTCGAGGTTACCAACAGCAAGAAAAATTTGAAGATGTATACTCACCAGTTTTAAGACTACAGACACTTCGGACATTATTATCAGTTGCGGCTAGGAGAGATTACCATATACATCAGATGGATGTTAAAGGGGCATTTCTATATGGAAGAATTGATGAGGATGTGTATCTTAAACCTCCAGAAGGAATGAATATACAGGATGGCTATGTACTAAAGCTTAAAAAATCTTTATATGGGTTGAAAAAGTCACCGAAATATTGGTATGAAAAATTTAATGAGACAATCATATCATATGGTTTTAAAAGATCAGATAATGACTATTGCTTATTCACGAAAGGAAACTTGTACTTACTTTTATACGTAGACGATTTATTGATACTCAGTGATAACTTAAAAGATGTAGAGTCAGTAAAAAATTTTTTGAAAACCAAATTCCGCATGAAAGATATGGGAAATGATAATTTAATGTATTTAGGTATATCCATTAAAAAACACTCAGAAGGCATCTCAATAGACCAATCTAAATATTTACAGAATGTACTTAAGAAATTCAATATGGAAAATTGTAAAGGTTGTGATACACCAATGGACATTAATTTTAAATTTGATGAAAATGAACCTGTAGATATGTCATATGAACATAAATGTAGATCATTAATAGGATCACTTATGTATGCAACTGTTGGCTCAAGGCCTGATTTAGCAGCTTCTGTGTATTACTTAAGTAGATTTCAATCTAAGCCCAATGCAGGGCTGTGGCGTGCTTTGAAAAGATTACTAAGATATGTAAGAAAAACTGTAAATTTATCATTACTGTATACAAAAGATGTGTCAAGTGAACCTTTGGTAGGATATGCAGACGCTGATTTTGCTAGAACTGATGACAGAAAATCAACATCTGGGTATCTTTTCAAAATATTTAATAATAGTGTAGTTTGGAAATCAAGAAAGCAGACTACTGTTACTTTAAGCACAACGGAGGCTGAATTTGTAGCTCTTTGTGAAGCTATTATGGAGGCTTCTTTTATGTTAAAATTGTTAGCGGATCTAAATATTAAAATTAAAAATGTAACCATTTATGAGGATAATCAAAGCACAATTAAAGCTATTAAAAATTCAGATCAGAAAAGATTAAAACATGTTGATGTAAAGTATAATTATATTAAACAAAAAGTTGAACAGAATATTGTCAGTGTAAAATATATAAATACTAAAGAACAGATTGCAGATATTTTCACTAAACCGCTTGGTAAAACAATTTTTGTTAATCTTTTAAATAAACTTGGTATGATCGAGGACTGTTGTGTTGAGGAAGAGTGTTAAAAGTGCAACTCAAACACTCCTCGATGATCTATGGTGTAATTCTATATTATCTATGGTCGCTCCTCTCCGCCATGATCCTTAGAACTAGCAATGTTTCTGTGTAATGTTTTAATTCATTTAAATAGTAATAAACAGTGTTATAAAATAAAAGAATGTTTAATTGACTAGAAGAAACTCAGATCCACCAGACCTCACATTAAAAATCAACACAAATAATAAACAAAACAGCACTTACCCTAGATTCAAGTAGGGATTTCGCACTAAGTAGTCACACACTCACTTTAGGTCACTTGTACAACGTTAGCCTATTATAACGTTTTTTTGTACTCGAACCGTATTTTTTCACGTTACAATACGTAACATAAGCTAGCAAACATAAAAACCTTACTTGAAGCGAAGTTGCAGACACCATGAATCCATGAAGTAAATATATACACCGTGTTTTTTTTTTTATTTCCGTTAAATGTAAGGGAAGATTCTTTAGGACAAGTATTATTTATTTTAGAAACTGTTATTAAGTTATTCAAAGCAATAAATTTAATGAATGAGCAAGTTTAGTGTATCACGACCTTTATGACTTCGCTACGTCATCGGGTCTATTCGACCCAATGCTGGTATTCTTGAATGCGTTCTAAACTAATTACCGTAGCGAAGGTAATAGGTTTAATATTTATTTTATTTTCGTCAGATTTTTGACAGTAATTCTTCTCTTAAGGTTTTCTCACACTTATTTATTATTATGCATAAAAACACAAAAAAAATAACAAAAAGCGATATACCAAGTAGCTCCTATTAATGAGCCTAACGATGTATCGAATTTAGCGGAAAAAACACGGTGTATATATAAAACACGCAAATTAATTCTGACCATAATATGCTATACAGAGTGTTTATTACTTACCTGCAAACATTTACGGCACATTACACGCAACAGCACGAGGTACACTGCACAATTCATACTAAGGTACATCGGGGCAAATCTCGACTGGGGGACAATTATAACTAATCCATTTTTTCATTATTACACTATGATATTGAGTTCCACATGTATCCACTGAACACGCCTACCATATACATATAACCGGTGGACACTCTATTTACTAACGCAAACATTGTAAAACATGGAAAAAATTGACCGGTTACATTGGCCACCCAGTCTAGATTTGACTCGGTATCCTAACCAAATTCACCACCGCCCCGAAAGCACAGTATCATAAAGAGTACTATCTATCGTACAGTATGGCCACTCCCGCACACCACAAAGATTCCTCTTGTCTGTTAGTGTCAATTTTAACCCTTAAATGCGTAGTGATGTATATGCATCATGTATTTTAGACTCTATTCATATATTGTCAACATGTCAAAATTCAAATTTGAACAAAATATTGTCAAGGTTATTCATTTAAGGGTTAAGGAATAAATAGGTAAATGATTTTCATTTAATGGGCTGCCTTTCGGCCTGCAAGGCATTTTTTAAACCAAAAAAATCAGTTTTCTCAAACATGCAATGAAATATTGTCTTTACGTTCCTTAAAATGGGCTGGGAAGTATCGCTTTTTGGGCGCAACAACTCGAGAGGACTGTAAAGGGATTTCATATTATTTTTTAGGCCTAGGCCTGCAAAGTAACTTTTTGAAGTAAGCTGTCAGTACTGTCATGTCACTTTTTTTTTACTTTTTGTGTGACCTGGATACTTGTCACACTTGACGTTTGAGTGTATTTGTATTTTTCTCAAACATGCAATGAAATATTGTCTTTACTTTCCTTAAAATGGGCTGGGAAGTATCGCTTTTTGGGCGCAACAATTCGAGAGGACTGTAAAGGGATTTCATATTATTTTTTAGGCCTAGGCCTGCAAAGTAACTTTTTTTTATAAAATATTGTCCTTTAGAGCATTTTTTTTTATTTCATTGTATGTTTGAGAAAAGCACTATACATGCCTCGGCGTGAAAACGGATTCCCGGCCTCGTATCCCTATCCGGCCTCGCTCGCACGCTCGCTCGGCCGTATATACCCACTTGGCCGGAAATCCTCATTTTCCCGGCCTCTGATGTAATGTACTATTGTCACTTAATAAATAAAATATTGTCCTTTAGAGCATTTTTTTTTATTTCACTGTATGTTTGAGAAAAGCACTATACATGCCTCGGCGTGAAAACGGATTCCCGGCCTCGTATCCCTATCCGGCCTCGCTCGCACGCTCGCTCGGCCGTATATACCCACTTGGCCGGAAATCCTCATTTTCCCGGCCTCTGATGTAATGTACTATTCTTTTCCTCGTCGAAATAGTTAAAACTACTTTTCTAGACCTTAAAACCTAAAATAAACAAAAAAAAACATCAAACAACGTTTATTAACCCTTAAAACGTCAGCACGCGGCCATCTTTAAGTTCCAACTCCTTCCTATTTTCCGTCCTTTTCATCCCCTCCTTATACTCGGCGTATTCTATGAACCCATCTCCGTTATAATCGTTGTTGGCTAAAACCATGTCTGTGAGTAAAGACAGCTCTGTGTCATCCATATGTGTCACTTTCTTTTCGTGCCCATCTGCAACCGGAATGACGTTTATAGACGTCAAGTTGACTGAGAATTTTGATTCACATTTTGAGCGGTTGAGGAGGTTAGCCATGACTTTTATTGACCCCCGACGCAAAAACGACGGGGTGTTATAAGTTTGATGTGTCTGTCTGTCTGATCTGTCAGTGTGTGTGTCTGTCTGTGGCATCGTAGCTCCCGAACGGATGAACCGATTTAGATTTGAGTTATTTTTAGGGATGTACCGACTAGTCGCGGACTAGTCGGGACAGCCGACTATCCGGCCACATTTGTAGTCGGCGATTAGTCGGCAAAACAGGCCGATTAGTCGGCACTTTATAAGTCATAGAATAACAGTACAAAAATAAATTAACAGCTGATATAATTGTATTATGTACCGATTCGTTATACCTTTGTTAGTCAAAAGAACAAATATCTGTGATCATCACAGAAATAAATATCCTACCTAAGACTACCGGGTTTCATAGGCAGGATGACTACCCTACCCACTAAGCCAAACCGGTTGTTAAAAATGGAAAATGTGTAAATATTCTCATAGACCTTTGAAAAATTGAACCTGTAAAAAAATTAAAAGCGCAAACGAAGGACCAAAAATGCAATTCAAAAATTCTGATGAATTTATACGAAAATTATGTTCTGGCCGACTAGCCGACTAGTCGGCCGACTAATCGGCCACCCAAGCGCCGACTAGTCGGTAGTCGGCCTAGTCGGCTAAATCAATAGTCGGTACATCCCTAGTTATTTTTGTTTGAAAGCTTAGTTAGTCGGGTCGGGAGTGTTCTTAGGCACTGGTCCCACCACGAGCTAGTAAGCTATGAGCTATCGGCTATAAAAACGAACAAAAGATAAAACACTCCCGTGTAAATAAAAGAGACACGGTGATGTTTATAGTTACTCGCCCAGCGGTGAGCTATCAATACCGCCGTGTCTCTTTTATTTGCACGGGAGTGTTTTATCTTTTGTTCGTTTTTATAGCCGATAGCTCATAGCTTACTAGCTCGCGGTGGGACCAGTGCCTTAGCCATGTTTGATGAAAATCGGTATGCCGGGGGTTTTCCAAAATTTTAAATTTGTGGTTAGGTTCTTTAACTTATAGACGTCAAAAACTACCTACAATTTGTGAAGCTGCGAAAGGGTTAAATTCAAAAAGCAAGGTTATAATTTCCGTTTAATATTTCAAAATGAAATCATCCGCCCGTCCTTCAGTTCTATTTGCTGCCTACCCTTTGGTTCTTTCAACGCATTTTTATACTCGGCGTAGTCAATAAAGCCGTCTACATTCTTGTCGATATTCATCATCATCATATCAATGAGTAGGGATAGGTCTGAGTCTTCCATGTGTGTTACTTTGACTTCTTTACCGTCTGTAAGCGTATTTGACGTAGTGATTAGCGTGAGGGTTAAATTGTTACAGTTAGTATAACACTTTGATGTTCATTATGTATAGTATAAGTATTTTAGTATTCATACCAATCATACCACATGGGTGATAAATAACAGGGTACGTAGCGGAATGGCACAAACGTTCATGAAACGATACGATCGTAGATCTCTATCGCTCTTGCGTATTGGCGCGACAGAGCCAGACTACCTTTAGCGACTTTCGCGTCGCAGAAATGCCATTTGGCTACGGGACCTGGTAAGAATACTAATACGCAACCTCAACAAGTTATAAAAATGCAAAATATCAATATTTTGCTATTATTTTGACTTGTGCGGTCCGGTATACAAGACAACGATAGAACGATAAGCTTACGCCGTCGTCTTGTATACAAGACACAGTTTCAACAGCTCACTAAATAGTCAAATAATAACAATTAGAAATGCTTATGCACTGTGATGTTATGTGAAGTTGAAGTAAAAGATACCACATTGTCGCTTACCATAGAAATTAGCTGGTATCTTTATACGAATAAATTGTTAGAGCGTCCTAATGTACAAGTGACAATGTGATACGTTTTCGTTTTGCTTAAAAACTTCGCAGTTATTTTTCCTCTTTGGTTGGTAAAAATTGGTCCCATTTGTCCCTACCGAGACTGTAGAGCCAAGAAATGGGAACACACCACCAAAATTATAAATAATAGATAGTTATTATATCCCAATAAATGAGAACATAATAAACACATGAGGAACATATGGTAGGTACGAGTATAAATATCTGCCAGAAATGTGTTCTTTAATTTTAGTCACATATTAAGTACTTGTAATTAATACTTACAATTTATATAACGATGATTAAACGCCAGCAGTCAAGGCAAAGAAGGGCCTTTAACTAAGTTTTTATACCCAGATACGAAAATGTCAATTTACGTCTAATCCATACTTTTGTAACAGGTCCATTTTTTTCAGTTGTCCCCACTTTTTTTTTATTTGAAAATTTTTATGTGGTTGCCACTCAGAATCGCGAGTTCTATCAATAATAGGAGAAAAAAAGTGTCCTCAGGTTTTTTCCCATTCCGTTACCATTTTTTCATACATTTTGTGGAAGGTTTGAAAAATGTATGGAAATCTTGGGACATTTTTTTTCTCCTATCAGGGGGCCGATTTTTGAGTCTCACGGCGTTCGAATTCAGAAAATTGTCACTGAAAATAATAGTCAATTCACCGTTTTCAACCGGTATTTTAGTGACAGTGAGACTCAAAAATCGGCCCCCAGGATTGAAAGTAAAAATAGCGTAAAAAAATACCCATGTTACAAAAACAGTGGGGTGGACAACGTTGAAAAAAATGGCCCAGCAATATCGTACCACAAAACAGATCGGTAAATGATGGAATCGAATGACCATTTTTGTATCTAGAATAAAACGAAAACCACTAAAACATTAGGATTACAATATTTTGATAATCCTAATATCAACCCCTTGAACGCCAAAACCTTATGTTGCACGAATGTTGATAGGTATTGGACTGTAGCCGTGTGCGTCAAATGACGTCCTTGGCAGTCAAAGGGTTAAAAAGTAAACTTATTTGAATAGTAACAATAAAAAAATAGAAAAACATTTCAATGTTGTATATTTAAAATCCATCACTTAAAATAACGACAAAAATCGGCAAAAGTAATAAAAAATAGTATATTTGAGAAAGGAAATGCTCAGTTTCATAGGGAATTCGAGTAGAACTTACATAATAGATAAATGTACCCTGAAGTCCAATCAACTAGGTCGCCAAACTAGACAATACACATAGTAAAAAGAAACTGATTTGACTAGTAGTCAAATACCTTATTTTATTACCACAGATTTGAACTCACACACAGTTGTAGACCGCTTTCCATGCCAACGAGTCGTGTCACCACGCACAACGACAACTGCATGCCAATGAGTTAACCCTTAAATGCATGGTGATGTATATATGCATCATATATTTGATGGCCCGTGGCTCGATATGTAGCTATCCTAAATTAAATTTATTGCTTAATTATCATTCAATCTTCCTCCTTGCGTTATCCCGGCATTTAACCGACTCATGGGAGCCTGGGGTCCGCTTTGACAACTAATACCAAGATTTGGCTTAGGCACTAATTTTACGAAAGCGACTGCCATCTGACCTTCCAACCCGAAGGGTAACTAGACCTTATTGGAATTAGTCCGGTTTCCTCACGATGTTTTCCTTCACCGAAAAGCGACTGGCAAATATCAAATGTCATTTCGCACATAAGTGAAAAACTCATTGGTGCGAGCCGGGGTTCGAACCCGCGACCTCCAGAACGAAAGTCGCACGCACTTACCGCTAGGCTACCAGCGGTATTTATTATTATTTAATAAACAATTAAATAAATTAAATAATATAATGATTTACTATTTATTATTACAGGGTTAAGATGAAATGGCGAAAAAGTGTGAAAAAACTAGACGATGGTGATTTTTAGTATGTGATTTAGGCAGATTTTTTGGAGTTGGTAATTAGTTTATGTTTAAACATTTTATCATAGGGGTCTCACAAAAAGTGTACCTTTTTAATAGTAGTAATGTTTTTTAAAATATAACTTACCAATAACAATATATTTATACATATAAATGATGGCCTATTTAATTTGTAACACTGAATTATAAACTGAAATAGATACCATACACTAAAGAAAAAAGTGATCAAGCCCACTGGTGGCGAAGCCGGGAATCGAACCTCCAGCTAACGCGGCTGACGTGATAAACCGCTACACCACAAACAAATCAAAAAATATTTAATAAAATAATTTGATTTGTTCCCTACATTGTAACACTGATTTAGTATAAAAATCGAGCTTAAATATTTTTTTTATTAAATAATATAAATTCCCAGAATCATAAAACCACTGTCTATATTAATATCTCGTTAAAAGAAAAATTCATGCATTTAAGGGTTAACAACGACACGTCCGCTGGCGGCTTGTCCGCTGGCGGCTTGTCCGCTGGCGGCTTGTCCGCTGGCGGCTTGTCCGCTGGCGGCTTGTCCGCTGGCGGCTTGTCCGCTGGCGGCTTGTCCGCTGGCGGCTTGTCCGCTGGCGGCTTGTCCGCTCTCTAGTATTATATGCTAATTACACAGTTAAAGTTCAATATTTAATACGGGATTATATATTTTTATACAATATAAATTATGAAAACGAAAAATATCATAGTTTGACTTCCTGTTGATTGGAAGACATGAAAATAATAACATAAAATAATGCTTCTAAGATTACTTTAGAATCATGTAGATCACATAATTAATACATATAATTTGAGTAGTATTGAGTACATAGCAATCTATCAATAAAAAAGTGAAGAAAGACAGATATACGCCTAGTATAACAAAAAATAAAATAAAAAAATATGTTGAAAAAAAAAGGTTGTCAACAAGCATACAGTCTACCTAAAAGAAAGCGGTAGCTGTAGTATAGAAAGGGATAGTCCCATTAGTCAAATTTGAAATTGGTCATAGTTATATCAGTTTTAACTGCAGAAGAGTAGCGCCATCTAGTTTGACTGGCACATTTAGGGGCATTTTTTTAAGAAACCCTTATCTCTCGCACAGTCAATAATTCATTGCATTTGCTAAGCGTACAAAAGATCAAAAAAGCACCCTTTTGGTTAGTTTCAGTTTTCTAACAGTAAATATTTGTGTTAAGAATTCGATTTTTGTTTTAATTAAATAATCGACGATTTAGTTTGGACATAAGAATAATCGATAAATACAAATTACGCAAGTCGATTGAAAGATTCAATAATTTCTTAAGGAAACTAAAACCGATTTTTAATCGATTGTAATATGTGTCGCTTAACTTCAAACTTGGGTAAATCCATTGCTATAAGGTTGATTATCTTTCAGATATTTTTTTTGTAATTTAAACATGTTGAAATTAAGCTACACATATATTTGTTAAAGCGAACACTAGCTTAACTCAAAATATGGACTGTTAGAAAACTAAAAACAGAATAACATAACAAAATATACATAAAACAACCAAATGGAAGGATCATCTCATCAGACACTTTGAGTGCACAGTCAGTCACATCAATATATTATACATTATGAGACTTACAATATAGGAAGGGCACTTAGCATGATCAATTTAGTTCATTGACCCGCGTGTTTCTCTTTAGCACAAGCTTGTTTTTCCCTGTTTTTTTTATACTACGTCGGTGGCAAACTAGCGTACGGCCCGCCTGATGGAAAGCGGTCAACGTAACCTATGGACGCCTGCAACTCAAAGAGTGTCACATGCGCGTTGCCACCCCATTAGAAACTTGTACATTCCCTTTTGCTGTGTTAAATACACAGCAAAAAAAAAAGCACAAGTTCCAAGGAGGGTTCGGGTTGCCGACGACTACTCAAAGGACAATAGACGGAATAAGTCAGTACCGTAAGTCAGCAATTCCCGTTTAGTTTGTACATTTGTATCACGTCTCCGATTTGGATAAAAATTGGTAGGCTGATAGAGTCCACGATGCTGAGCAAGATCCACTAGGTTTCATGAAACTTTCCTTTTTTGTTACCGAAAATGTATAGAAATCTGGTAACAAAAAAGGAAGGTTTCATACAAACTACATAGGACATTTTGGGAAACCTAGCGGATCTTGCTCAGCATCATGGACTCTATCAGCCCACCAATTTTTATCCAAATCGGAGACGTGATCCAAATGTACAAACTTAACGGGAATTGCTGAAGTCCTCCCGTCATCAGCACATTGCACCCTCGTTGAGCTCTGGCAGCCTTACTCACCGGCAGGAACACAACACTATGAGTAGGGTCTAGTGCACATTACTAAGTGTCATTTGACCGCTCACGCCATAGTAAGGCGTGAGTAGACGCTTGGTCGTACAGCGGGGTGGGGGGGGCCTTTGTTTTTTTTTTGCACGTTATGCCGTGGACTCAGCACACTTGTATGAGCTTCAATTGTTTGACATGCGCGCCGCGCGCCCCGCCCGCAAAACGCAAAATATGAGCGATCAGTCAGGCATCACACATAAGCGAGACAGCGATACGATTACGCGTGTGCGATAGAAATAGCAACAAAGGGGTCATTGTACGAAATTCTTCGCGTTAAGTGACCTTCCTTTAGCTCAATGCGTAAAGTAATTCTTACGGCCCTGGTCAGTAAAAATTACTTTACATAGATTTTAAAGTATTTCGGATAGTAATCTTATCATTGACAAAAATGTAAAAATTGCAGTATCTAGATTTCATTTATTTAATATAATTCGATCCACATATTTTTCACGTCTTTTTGTTCAGTTTTGGCACTATTCGTTATACATGACGTTTTTCAAGCAATTATATACAAACAAGATCTTCTCTTTTTATATTTTTGTGTTTACTTTTTATAGAACATGTGGATCTAAAACAGCGTCAGTTATAAGTCATATTTATTTAAATTTGTTTTTTTATCATGCAGAAACGTCTGCGAGCGATATTAAATATTTTTAAATTAAAGGAAAAATGGGAAAATTCACACCTCCGGCGCCTCCTGTTAAGATCTATTCTTAAGGGTAGATGTTTGCTTTAACGCCACCCTAAGGCGGTTGAGAATTAAGGGAAGGCATGGATAAATTCGCACACATGCAGCAGGCCTCCGTGGCGCTTGGAAGCGCGATGGCTCCGGCAAGGCCAGAGGTCGCAGATTCGAGTCCTGCCGGAGGTGTGAATTTTTCCTTTAATTTAAAAATATGTTATATTTCTTTATCCACAAGTTACAATTTTACTAATTTATTGATTTGAACTGAGCGAATTATGAAGTTGACCATTTTAGACTTGTAAAATTGTAATTCATATCATACAAAGATGAAATATCAAAATACATTATAGTTGTTAACACAGTATGTATATTTTGACATTTTAAATTAAATAGTGATTTAAACATATAACTGACCTGTTCATTTAGTTATATCCTCATTTGAGCTCAAATTTCAGCTACCAAAGACAGAAGTCCTTTAAGATTTTTTTTAATCCTAGCGAGGTCCTAATTTCATGTCCTTTGTGACCTTTGATACTTTTTTTTCTCTATTTTAACTCTTAGTATGCGTTCTTATGGTGATACTGCCACACTATCGAATACCAAGCCGCAGACTTAGATTAGACACATTCTATGAATCTAAGACTTCGACTATCACCCTGTTTTTAAGGACGACTCATTAGTCAATCTCCAGTAGCAGCGACGCGGTCGGTATCTACTGCGCAATGTCACGCAGGGTTGAATAAAATTCCTATAAAGTTAATTGACTTCGTACAAAGTAAGTTGTTGTTATCTAATGGGTACTATTAACTAGGTTGTTGCAAGTCTTTTGAATCACGCCAAAAAACCGGCAAAATAGGGAGCGGTGGGCATGATGAGTAGCGCGGCCACACTATGCCTCTGCCTACTTCCCACGCCGCTCGTCGAGTGTGTGGCAGAGGTATAAGAAGTAAAAGTAAGCAACCCTGAGTATACATTGGACCTCGCTAAGAGGTATTAAAACTTAATAACAGTCTATTCAAGTCTGCTCAAACGAGGAAATTCACCCTAACGTCTCTATCTAACAATGGAATGTCTACTACTGCCCTTCCTTATTCTGACTCTTCTGCTGCGCCCTAATGAACTCAGGATAATCTATATACCCGTCCCTATTATGGTCATCCATGTTTAAAATAGGGTCTATTAAATTAACCAGCTCATCGTCCCCGAAGATCTTTTCGCCGGCTGGAGGTGATCCGGGCTGGGGTTGTTGCTTGCTTCCCTGTTCTGGTATACAAACAGACAGACACAGATGTGAGCGTAGGGTAACGACTACTGGCGATATCGTGCGAGTTTAAGTTTTTGTCAGTGCAAATATAACACCCTGTATTCATGGGTAGCAAACACCAAAAATGTGGCATTATTTCAAAAATTACTTATTTTGATATCGAATTAAAGTAATTTTTGAGAACTATTCAACATTTTCAAGTGATTCCAGTACGATTTTTTTATAAAAAAAAAATAATAATAAAACTCAGCACGAAAATCGACAGTTAGTTGTTACTATTTAATAGCGGATAAAAAGTCTCAAAATAATAAAAAAAAAGTTTGGAGAGACTTTTTATACAATGCAAATGAGTAAGAAAAACATTTCAATTCGCCCACAATTTATTGCCAACTTTGCATATCGAAATCGAAATATTTTTCTTAATAGCCGAGTCCACACAACGCGTATCACATCGCGAAGCAATATTCTCGGCAAATGGACGTGCCTCGAGCGAGGCAGATTGCTCGGCCGAGCAAAACGTGTGTACTGCCTCGGACGAGACATTATAGGTACTTTTGCCGCGCGCATATTGCCTCGCGGCGTACCGCGCTCTTTCTTGAACTCGGCTAATAAAATACCATGAACACATATTGCCATAGCCATGAAAGACCCACCCTGGCAACATTTAACATTTAAACACTAGCAACATTTAATCCCAAAACAACATAAAATAAAACCGTCAACCCCAAAAATAAACATAAATAAAAAGAATTTGTTTTAAAAAAAAAACAGTGTGGAATATCCATGTTTTGTCATTTGAGACGGTAAAACGCCCCACTGTGTACTATTGTAATTCGTATCTTAGTGTACGTTTGTTCATATTTTTATATATTCTGTCTGATTGTAAAATGAGAACTGAAAATCTACTTCCGATCGGATTTTATCTCTGACGTCCAACGGGTAATAGGCGAGACGACTAAAAATAACGAATTAGTCCGTCAGTTAGATTATCAAAGAATTTTAGACACGTATTTTTTCTTTTTTCTCGTAAACGAAAAATGACGACGGTACATCGCGTTGAAGTTTCGCGTGACGTCACGCCTAGGTACCATTTTTACTGTATTTTTTCATTAATTAGAAAATTTTTTACATCTTTGTATTTTTTCATTAATTAGAAAAATCGAAAAATACGTGTTCAGTATTTTTGGACGATCTACCTGACGGACTAAACAGAATGCCATTTTTTATGTAGTCGTCATCCCTATTGTCATAATTAAAAAGTGAAGTACTCACCATGCCAATGTATAAGGCTCTTGATAAGTTCGCAGCCGTCCAGCTTGTTATTGTTATCGGCGTCGTGCATCTTGAAGTAGTGGAACTGGAGCTCCTGCTCCGACATCTTGGATGTGTCTATGGGCACGTCCATGTGCTCCTGGATGTGTCTGGAATGGCACAGAAACTTAGTCACGAGAGTAACCCCCTTAATCATTTTTTTTTTTTTTTACTTTAGGAGTGTGATTATTTCCGAAAATATGAGCATTATCAAAAAAATATTTTAGTAAACCCCTATTCATTTTTAAATACCTATCCAACATATATATATCACACGCTAGGGATGAAATGAAAAAAAAACACTCCGCACTTTACGTGTGGGGGGGGGGGGGGGTACCCTATTAAACATTTTTTTGCACTTTGTCGGCGTGATTGGTACCAAATTTCAGTTTTCCAGTCCTATCGGTCACTGAGATTATCCGCGGACGGACAGACAGACAGAAATGGCGAAACTATAATAAGATAAGATTGGGATAAGGGTTCCTACGGAGTTGTTAGTTGACTACGGCACCCTAAAAAGCATACTCACTCTCTTTCATGCTGAATATTGGCAGCGTTCAGCAGTTGTGGTTCTGTGAATAAAATTATTTGGTTAGGTAATATTATTTAAAAAAAAAAAAACTTCATTTTTATGTATGTAACTAGTTTGACCAGACAAGTTACACCAGTTTGACAGGACTGGCTTCCCTCGAAGGCAACTGATTGTATGTAACTAATTAATTAATTATGTTCATTGTTATGTGATTTTTGGAGATTTTGTTCCTATCATTCAAACTTGAGAAATTTCATTATCCCTTTTGGGAATACTGACGTGAGGTTACCCAATAGGGAACTTGACTGTAGTTAAAATAAAATATTTTATACCATGCACGAAATAAAGCATCAGATAATTATATGAAAAACATGGACAGAAGTTATTTTTAAATCCAATATCTATTTAATAAGTCAGGTAGAAATATATAAAGTAACTGAGTTGACCGTGACGTCACTCAATTCGATTTCATATAAATTCCATATTAGCAAGTCGTTCAAATTCGTTTTGACAGTTCTTAAAAAGAAGCTGATTTGACTAGGAGGCAAGTAGCCTATTCCGTGAGTTTAAGTGCTAGTTCAGACACAGTGGAAACCGCGCGAATTTTATTTTAATAGCATAGTACTAGACCGTCCACACTACATCCGCGCGGTGTAGTGTGAACGGTTTAGTGCTAAGCTATTAAAATAAGATCCGCGCGGTTTCCGCTGTGTCTGAACTAACACTAAGTATGTGTGTGTATGTATGTATTGTCCCGGAGCTGTAAGGGTGCGCGCCCACGGGGGACACAGTTGCTCGGCGACTTTCGTATTTGTATGAAAAGTTGCGTCGCCTCGTGTGCGCACTTTCATACTAGCCCATAGACCGATGACGTGAGCGACAAAAAAAGTCGCCGCCTAAAGTTGCCCGTGTGCGCGCCTCTCTAAGTTCACATTTTTGACACATGACAGCGTCCACAAAACGTAAACTCGCGCGACCTAATGAAATTTTAAATAAAATCCTGTAATAATATTTAAAAAAAATCAAGTACTTAAAAACAATAATAAGACAATATAAGATAAGTTCGCCTTTGTACTGTTTATCCTATGTCATATTTGTGTTTTGTACAATAAAGGGTTTATACATAGTACCTATACATACATACAATATTTCGCTTACTTTAAACATAATCTAACACATGTTACATTTTTGCGGATCTTCATTAGTGAGTATTTTACGATATTAATTTATGACGCAGGATTTACTTATTATGTCATTTATCATGCACTTTTATTTTTAAACTAGTGCTGTGGCAGTCTGTCATTTCAATTCAAATGACATTTCAGTAAGTTGATAGAAATCGTACATTTGTTAAAGCGCCTCCTTGTACATAGGGCCTAATCGATTCAACCAATTCGTAAATAATCACTAGATTTGGCAAACGAAACGTCTTAGCCACATCGCAACATACTACAAACCAAATGTGTCAAAAATGTGAACTTATTGCTCAGGCACAATGTACTCTTGTTGATCGTCCTAGGACACCCCATAGGTGCATAGGGCCTCCACAAGATCCTTCCACGCCTTTCTATCTTGAGCCACCGCCTTGGCCTCATCACACCTCGGACACTGGCGATCAAAAATATGAAAGAGGCGCGTTCCTAGCACACATTCTAAGCTCGTGTATGTGAACGCGTACCATGCTTGTATGAGTGAGATATGACAGGTCGACTGTTCGCGTTTTTGACAGGCGGTAACTGTGAGGTAACCGAGAGGGGGTGGGTGGCACTTTCAGCGGGGAGCGGGAGTGGCCACACTGTACGATAGTACTCTTTATTATACTGTGGCCTCGTTCCAGCTCAGTCCATATTCCCTCAGCTCGTTCTCAACACTCCGCCTCCAGGTGTGTACGGGGCGTTTGCGGAGTCGCTACAATGTACTCTGCAGAATGATATACATGACGAATGACTTACCACCATGATGATCATGCTGCACTAAGATCTGCCCCTGCTGCGGTTGTTGTTGATACTGTTGTTGTTGTTGTTGTTGTTGTGGTGGTGGCGGCTGCTGATATTGTTGTTGCTGCGGCGGCGGGGGCTGGTACTGCTGCTGCTGGTATTGTTGTTGAGGGACCTGCTAAAATATAAAATATATATATATATATATGTCGGAGAATGACTAAAATGTGGTTTTACAGCTTTGTACAACCTGGCTGGTATTCGACTGAGTTCTGGCAAAACGTCACAGAGGACGCTACTGTCTAAAAGAATAGAATTGAAAAACAGATGAAAAAAACAGATGATTGGAGGATGCCAATAGAGCTGCAGTAGAAATGGTTGAGGAGTGCTGGCGTTGTTGGAGATTCTTCGGTCTAATCCGGCAGTTTGCTCGAAATATTAGGCGGAATGTATTACTGTGATGTAATTTAATGAGTTATCGGTTTTGTGCAGTAAATTCTATGATATGGACATGGTATCAGCAATTCCCGTCAACTTTGTACAATGCCACGTCAGCAAATTTTAATTGATCCTATTTTGTTACCAACATTTAGTAATATAATTCGACTTTCGTAAGATATATACAGGATAATTGTTATAATTAAGAAAATATAGATACTAGAGAACCTTAATGCCGAAATAAAACTTAATAAAATCTCAATTCATCAACAAAATCTTGGTAACAAAGTAGGAATTAATAAAAACAAATTTAACTTTTCCCTTAATTTTTGCACAAAGTTGACGGGAATTGCTGGTATTTCATTGAAAAGCTCTCATAAACAACCACAACGGGTCCTGAAAACGGTTCTGGTATGATACGCCCACGATCACACGCCACGATATATAAAAGTTTATTTGCCAAAAAGTGTTACAAGTATTTTACCTTTGACCACCACACTGGGCTAGGCCTGTCTCGTGGAGTCAGTCCAAACATTACCATTTTCATTTTTAAGACAAGACTTAAGTATAAATATTTAAGACTATGACTAAAGCTAACCAGACTTAACAAGGGTAACACGGTTAATCACAGTATAGTTCAGTAACAAATTTTCGATTTTATTAATGTTAACACATTTTATTAATATTAATTAACATTTATTGTATACTAGCGACCCGCCCCGGCTTCGCACGGGTACTATACCTACATGTAAACCTTCCTCTAGAATCACTCTAACTATTAAAAAAAACCGCATCAAAATCCGTTGCGTAGTTTTAAAGATTTAAGCATACATAGGGACATAGGGACAAAGAAAGCGACTTTGTTTTATACTATGTAGTGATTTGTTTGTAGTCAGCAGGAGTGAATGACTTGTATGTAAGGTGTGTGTGTATGTGACACAGGTGCTGTAGCAGAATAGCATTTCTGCGACGCGAAATGAAAACGAAACGCCGCGAAAGGTAGTCTGGCTCTGTCGCGCCAATACGCAAGAGCGATAGAGATAGATATCTACGAGCGTTTCGTGAGCGTTTGTGACATTCGGCTACGCACCCTGATGTATGTACGAACTGACTCTGTCTGAACTAGCCTGACAAGTAGGAGCGTTTACGTAAGAATATGAAGGGAAAGCATTTTGCACTACCGTCAAATAAGCCAACTTTGCCCGCTTTTTTCGAAAAAATACGAATTTCTCAAAAAAATCTATGAAAGTATTTTTTTTTTTGGTTTACGAGGTCCATTATGACAATCTGCAGCCGTCCATTAAGTCAAAAATAATTTTATCTCGTCATTTTGTATATTTTTTTTTTACGATTTTAAGGGCGGGTAAAGTTATCCGGGTTTTTGGCCAACATTGCCCACGTCGATTTTGCACTGAAATTTAGCTCGTACAGCATTGAAACAAGAATCACAATAAGCTAATGGGCAATCCTACCGTTTGCTGTCAACAGCTTAGCGACATCTGTGCAAACTTTAAAAAAAATCAAGTGGGCAATGTTACCTGGCCATTTTTGCCCTTTTCCATACAAACGACACCTAAGCGATTTACAAGTGTTAGGGTTGTCACTTTTGAGGAAACATCATTAATTTAGTAGCCAGTAGTTACTATCATTTCTCACTTTTTTATCACTATTTCGATACATAGCAAAAGACTTACTACCCCATTATTCATAAAAAAGTTAACAGACGTTTTAGTAAAAATATGTTTTATCCCATTCTAACAAACGCAAATGTTATAGTGCCAGATAAAGACAAACAATCATTTAGCTAATCAGTTGTTGAAGAAGGTTTATGAATAAGGCGGTGAGGGTTCAATTTCCTAAGTGTTTAGTATGTTTCATTCGCCAACGTAACGCGACGACCGCGTTTCTGTTTGCACATAATATATATATTATCTACATCTCGTTCCCAGCAGTATAGGTGGAGCGATTGGGAGTGAGATGCAAATATGAGCTAACCCAAACACGATCGTTGCGTTACGTTGTCAAATGATATATACTAAACACTCTGAAGAGGGATGAGCTACCTATAAAAGCGAAATTACGATGTAAATAATCATTTACTTATAAAACAATGTTATATTTTATTCAAGTAGGTAGATAAAAACTAACAGGTGACAACCCTAAGACATTTTTGGCGATGGGCAAAGTTTGCAATGACTAGTCGCTGCATTACAGGGTAACATTGCCCAAGACCATAACTCCGTTAAAAATTAGTTTTACGAAACTTTATTAACAGAAAAACAATCTACAAATCTTATTTTATTACATGCTATGGGTTTTACTCACTAGCGTTTTCCCCATTTTGCACAATTCACGATCAAACTTCACAAAAAAACTGCCCGCGAAATTACGCACCGCACTCGACGAGTTCTGACATGCAACTGATGGCAGTTAGATACAAAAGTGATGCTCAGTGTTGCTACCCATATAACCTAGTTTCTACTAAAAATAATGGAGTTGCCAGAACTCTGATACATTTTTCTACACAAACCGATTTGTTTAAGTTTTGGGCAAAGTTTCCCCTGGTGGCAAAGTTGGCGTATTTGACGGTACATCTGTAAATAGGATTAGTCAAATGATTGACAGCTGTCATTTGGATAACCATCTGCAGTGATGGATGAGCATTGGACTTGAGCTTTTTTTTGCAAGGACTTAATCTCGTAAGCCCCTGTGTACTTCTACTAGTACACTGCAAATTTGAGTTTTGAACTGTTATAAAAAAAAAAGGGTATAAATAATAAGTTTCTGGAAGCTCCTTATTCTTTTTTTGCAGTTTATTTTATGTTGTTTAAATGCAAACAGGGTGATTGTTACTAGAATTATAAATAACTATGCAAAAAGTGACCATATAGCTCAATAGCATAAATTGCCAATATTGAAATTGGTCACTTTTCAGGATTTTGGTCAACTTCTTCAAAATAAGGGTGACTTTTTTAGCAGTCATTTTCTTCAGAACTGCAGTCAAATATTATCTATAAGTACCTGCTGGTGTCCTTGAGGTGGTGGTGGGGGTGGGGGTTGCTGATAATTCTGAAAAGAACAATTAAACATACAAAATTATACAAATCTAAGAGATAAGTAGGTAATACAAGAAGGCATTGCATGATTTTTTTAGTTATGATGGTAATATGTTTAGTTGTGCTTAGTCTAAAATAAAAGTTGACTATTTGTTCTATTTTATGGCTTTTGGCCTATGTCCTCAAAGGACAAGACTCAAGTTAAAGTTGTCAATGGAAAAAAAATAGTAATATATATTATAGGACATTCTTAAACAGATTGACTGAGGCCCATGGTAAGCTCAAGAAGGCTTGTGTTGTGGGTACTCAGACAAAGATATATATAATATATAAATACTTATATACATAGAAAACATCCATGACTCAGGAACAAATATCTGTGCTCATCACACAAATAAATGCCCTTACCGGGATTCGAACCCGGGACCGCGGCGCAGCAGGCAGAGTCACTACCGACTGCGCCAGACCGGTCGTCAAAATATATTATAGTTATAAATAAAAACAAATAGATAATAAGCAATAATAGTATATGTGTAGAAAAAAGCTTCAGTAAAAAAAGGCTATTTTTTTTTTTATGAGGAACAGGTAAACCAATTGACCACAATCTCACCTGATGGAAAATGCCGATGCAGTCTAGGATGAAGCATGTTTACCCAAAAAATGTCTATTCACTCTTGATTTAAAAAGATCCAAATTATAGTGGGTTGGAAATAGACATGCAGGAAGTGAGTTCCACTCCTTAGCCGTTCGCATGATAAAGCTAGATGCAAATCGTTTAGTGCGAATCATTGGCAAGGAAACGATGTAAGGGTGAAACGCAAGTCCGCATTTTACAAACAATCAGATGACCATAAATTAATAATCCAAAAAGCATAACATTGCAATAATAATTTTATATCATAATCTTCAAACTTACATATTTCAATTGGTCTTATTAATTCTCAATCATAATTTATATGACATTATTTGTAATCACAGACCAAAACAACAAGACGGCCCTTACAGGGCGACTCGCGGTCACCAAGCATACGAAAAATCAGGTGTATAAAAGTTTGAACGCGCGCGACACCGATCAGTAGCGCCCAAGTATACGACCCGCTAACAGTGTTCGTGTCCGCTCGGGAAAAAATCTTAAAATAATTAAATTTGGTTGCAAACAATGGTCTCTTGCAGCATAAAGTGGTGTGGCAAGTCTTCTACCACTTTCACATATAAAAAAGATGGAATAACATTCCACGGTTAAGTCAAATTAATTATTTTGTTGAATATTGTTTATTATCCGCGGAGTTCATTTATACTGGCCAATATGGTTGTACTGAGCGGCGCCGAGGCGCGTCCATCCCTTTTTGCCTAGTTAACAATGCAATATGCTATCCCTTTTACGTAAACGACTAGGGATGGGGGCATGTTAGTTTATGTCTGTTGCGGGAACTTCGTACTACCGTTCGCGTTCGTACCATGTGCTACCATTTTATGAAATGTAAAAGAAAGCAGATTTGTAATTCTGAATAATTATCTAGAATCTGTAGAGTCTGTAGTGTTATTTAGTTGATTGATTAGTTTACGTAAATATTAATGCACAGTTTAGTTATTAGTTAGTAGAATGATTTTTATTGAGGTGCTATCACAATCATCATCCTCCTTGCGTTATCTCGGCATCGGCATTCGCCACGGCTCATGGGAGCCTGGGGTCCGCTTTGGCAACTAATCCCAAGATTTGGCGTAGGCACTAGTTTTACGAAAACGACTGCCATCTGACCTTCCAACCCGAAGGGTAACTAGGCCTTATGGGAATTGAGGTCAACATCACAATCAGATATGAAATTTAATCTATGGCCACGTTTCTGGTCCATCAGCAGATCAGCTCCATGATACCATAATATTGCATCGTCACGTGATTTAGACAATTATGTGTGCAAAATTTCAGCTCAATTGGTTAAAAATATCTGCTTTAAAAGTAGCATGATTTCACCCGAATATACTAACATTGCAAGTTAAATAAAAGCTTGCAAAAACCTAACCTAACCTAACTTGCGCATTTCTTACCATTACTTGTAGAAATAATACTTTTTAACTAAAGAAATATAAATAAGTTAGAAAAACTGCTATAATATTAAAATTTGTTGCAAAACAAATTCACCACAGTACTGGTACCGGTACCATTGTCTATAATAGACATGTCCCATTCCCATCCCTTTGGCTAAGCGTAAAGGCGCGCCATTATTTGAAACGACCAATGGCAGCACCGTGCGCTCCCGCCTCACCCCGCAAGGATTGGTGATTTGCGTCTCGAACAATATCGCTTGCATTAGGCTTCTAGTGGGGTGTTCTGTGTTTGTAATACACTGTTAGATTGGAATTAAAAGTACAACTTTAGGTCATTCATTATGTATATTGAGGACTGGTTTTGACTATACAACCTCCAGAAAGTACCATTACTTCTTATTTTTTTAATGCAGTTTTGTACTTTATTTCATCAACTATTTGGACTAAGACTTATTAAAATGGATAACACTGAACTGGTAGCATTAAATTCTTAAGAATAATCTCCTCTTTCTATAATTTTTAAAATATACACTATATTCATATTCACGACGAAAACATATGGGGAAACCCTAAATTATGCCAACTTGACATAACAGCTAGCATAGAGATAGGGAGAAGCAACTGGTTACCTGATAGTTCTGAGGGGGAACCCCAGGCGCAACCTTTTGCTGGTACTGTTGCGATATACAACACTGCAGGAACGCAGCAAAAACTAGATAACGCAACATCTTTCACACCTGAAACGTATACAACAACAATTACAAAAACTGACGACACACCTCAACTCCTTTTTTTAACCATAGAAAGTGAAATTACAAGTGAAAACTTTGAAATAAAACCAACGATCTAACCTCCGTCTTAAACCGAGATAGGAGCGTGGCTAATTGATTTACCTCTAAATGTAAGCTACGTGGATATTACGGCGATAAAATGCTTATCGAATATTCTGATAATGTAAGCCGATTTAGAAATCGCAAGCGTTTCGAAAAAGTGTAACTTCAAACAAATCGACACGTCACGTCAAACGTGAACGTCATTTGACATTTTGATCGTTTTGTTACTGCACTGTTTGTGATGGAATTTTGCGATTTTTGTATATTTTTCATAATCAATAAAGAATCAAGACGACAAATAAAACATACCAATTACGATAATGAGCATCAATTATCCAAGAGAAATTTAGATTGAATCTATACCAAATCTATACATTTTCGAACTGCATGTTCTTAAATCTATAATAGACCAGCGTACTTGGGCGCATCCAGACAGTGATTCAATGCTCTTTGGACAGCAGCAGACGCAAGCTGACTGGGGCTTATCAAGTGTCAAAAGCATACATTATTATACTAGTGTCAAAGAGCATTGAATCAAGTGTTTGCTGGGGCGTATAAAAGTAGTAAGGTGGTCCGCCTGTAGTTTGGTACGCCCGTCTGATACAATTCTACTGTCACTTCCCTCACAACTGTCAATGTCATTCATGTGTCAGCTCAGTCCTCAGTCAGCTGTCAATGTCAGTTGTCCTTGTCCTACATTGTCTCTTGAACCGCTGTTTCTTTTTTATTATTTATACGATTATTTCTCTTATCTTGTGATTATCATTCCGTTTGGGAAGAAAGTACCCTCTTTTCAATAGAATTCAATACTATATATTTCAAATACGCATAGATAAATCAGAACGTAACACGAAAGTCCAGGAACTTATTTCAACTTGTAACAGAGGGTTTCTGTGAAATATGTCTGTCGAGCGGAGGTAAGGGAGCCAGTTATTGTTTATTTTTAGCCTTACTTAGCCCAACCCAATTCACAAAACTACTTTTAGAATAAGCATAGATACTTCATGTGTGTTTCTTTTTGAACTGTCTTATAACAGGAATGACTCAGATGACAGTGCTTTTATAGTATTTTATGCAACAGGCGTTTAAAGGAGGTCAAAGAAGACGAGTGGCGTGGGTAACAATTTGAGGCGAAGCCGAAAATTGTTATTAAGACGCCACGTGTATTTTTTGACTCAGTTAAATACCGTTGCATACAATACTTTTTCTACGACCATGCACTTAGTTTTTAAAAGTTTTCTTGAATAACTTTCGTGAAATTCGCACTGTTTCCTGTATTTTGACGCAAAGGTTTGCACAGTCAGCTCAGCTGCCCGAAGCCTTCCCGCGCACGCGTGCAGTATCGTTATAACAATGCGTTGCCATGGTTACAGAGCCAAACAATGTGTTTTCAGTTTTTTCGATACTGCGCGCATGCGCTGAAAGCCGGCGGACGCTGGCTTTGGGAATAGACTTTTATGTAGGGTTTTAAAGGCCTATGCACGACCCTGTAAATGAAGAATAACAGTTCGGGAGTAGAAAAAATTGTAAATTTAACTTATGTTTTAGTCAACGAACTGGAACACTGAAGGCATGTATTCACCATAAACTAATTTGTTTTTAAAGAGTGTTTCTAGACAAAGCTTCCCAGTAAATGTATGCTACTCATCTCTTATACTTGTAGAAAGCTAGAATTAGACCAACATTGCGACGATTTTAATAACAGACTGCAAGGATTATTAATTTGCATCATCGTCATCTAAACCATATCCGGCTATGGTGACTCATTGTTAGTCTATGTGGTCTGAATTTTGGTCTTGGTGAGCTCATAAATGACTCGCAAAACCGGGCTTGGTTTTAATCATGCGATTACACAGAACACAATACAGCCGACCACGACATTGGTCTAAGCGCGACAGCGGTGAGCGGCAGCCATACGTGCAAATGAAAAGTCCCATCGCTGTGTCTCGCTCCAATGTATGGCCGCCGCTCACCGCTGCCGTGCTTAGACCATGTCGTGGCTGGGACGTAAGTGTAGCATGCCTTTGGTCTGGTCTTCCGGGAATGGTGTTTTGCGTCGAGTGCGGAGCGGACAAGTATGCATACTGTCTATGCAGTGCTGACTGCTGACTCAGGACACTTGTATGAGCTTCCACTGTTTGACATGCACGCCGCACGTCGCGCCGCACTGCACGCCGCACGTCGCGCCCCACTGCACGCCGATTATGAGCGTGCACTCAGGCCTTACTGCTAGCATTTCTCTGCGGACGTTTGTCTGGTTGCCTTTGGCATAGGCCGTCCCATATTTCTCCATGTTTCTCTGTCTAGAGCTTGTCTTCTCCACAAGGGCTTTTTTTTTTTTTTTATACGTCGGTGGCAAACAAGTATACGGTCCGCCTGATGTAAAGCGGTCACCGTAACCTATGGACGCCTGCAACTCAAACAGTGTCACATGCGCGTTGCCACCCCATTAGAAACTTGTACACTCCCTTTTGCTGTGTTAAGTACAATGTGTGTTGTGTTAAGTACACAGCAAAAAGGAGTGTACAAGTTCCAAGGAGGGTTCGAGTTGCCGACGACTCAAAGGACAATAGATGGAACAAGTTAGTTCCGTAAGTCCTCCCGTCATCAGCACACCGCACCCTCGTTGAGCTCTGGCAGCCTTACTCACCGGCAGGAACACAACATTATGAGTAGGGTCTAGTGCTATTTGGCTGCAGTCTTCTGTAAGGCGGAGGTACTTCCCCAGTTGGGCTCTGCTCTAGATTCGAGCGAGACGATATCCGCTGTGCTGTGCCCTACCACACAAAGCGGAATATCATTCGCTATGCCCTACCTCCTACTGGGCTCCATCTACCTTTCTGGATTCATTGTCCCATCTCATTTTTTGGCCGCTGTCCTTCCTTTTACCATCCCTTGGGTACCATGATGATGTATATCCTTTGACCATTTTTTACAAGCTTTTATTGTACTTGCCTTGTTAGTATGTTAGTTTGGGTCAAAACGTAGAAGCTAAATTTGACCCACTTCCCGGTTTCCGATTGTGCTGAAATTTTGCACACATATGTAAATCACGTGACAATGCAATGTTATGGTATCATGGAGCTGATCTGATGATGGAGCAGAAAGGTGGTCATAGGAACTCTGTTATGAAACGTCATATCCCCATCGAGTAAGGGGCTTTTAAAAACGTCTCGGATGCCAATAGATGATTGTTGAAAGAAAGGTACAGTTGGCGATAAAAGCTTGTGCCAAAAATTTTTTTTTTTAAACTTGTCTCTTTTATCTCAGAGCATTTGGCCAGTCCATTTCCACTTTAGTTGCTTCATTGTCTGATTTACGTCAGTTATCTTTGTGACTCAAGCCTTACCTAATACTTATAGTCTTTCTTTGCTTTGCAGGTAACACAAAAACTTGTCAACTATGTCAGTGGATGTATCAATAGTAAAAGAAGAACCCGGGGAGGAAAGCAGAAGCAAGGAAGCTATAGATGAAGATTTGTATGAAGACCATGTTGTCAAAAAGGAAGTTGTTGTGGGTCCGGAGGTTTTTCGGAGGCCTGATGTGACATTGGCACGGAAAGGTACTAAAGTTGTTACCATTTGAGTCCAGGCTGTGCTAAGAAGTTGCACTCTAATCGAGCTTTGTATAGCTAAAGAGGATCGAGTATTATAGAGAGTTACTGTCTTCAATTGTTTGACATACTCGCCGTATGCCCCGCCCCCGCACGCCCAATATGAGCATGCATTCAGGGGCCCGTTTCTCGAAACGCACAAGCCTTGTATTACAAGTGCGCGAACTGTCAAATCGTATGGGTTGTCATGGAAACACACTTGTAATACAAGGCTTGTAACTTTCGAGAAACGGGCCACTGCCTTACACTAACAGTTATGCTTGAAAAGAAATAGGTGATTCTCTATGGTTGCACATTGACACTTGCTATAAGGACATTCTGACAGGTTGTTCTTCCATAGTACAAGCAAATTTCGTCCTTAGTAAGAGACATTGTTTGTCTTTTACTAAAGAACATATCATGTGTATTTAAATTACTTAACAGCGGTTTTATTTTACAGATAAAGAGAATGTCAAAAAATGTGACGAAATAAACCAAAATGAATGGGACATACACACCAAAATAAAGGTAGAAAAAAAGGAAGAAATAACAGAGAATAATCAAGGTAACTCAGTAATCTTTGATAATGATTCCAAAAAGTTAAAAGAAATCGAAAGTAAGGATGCAATAAAATCTAAAAAGTACACAATGTCAGAACAAGAAAAACATTTTACTTGCAATAAGTGTAAATCTATGTTTTCTACCAAACTGCTACTTTTAAGGCACAGGAAATCCAAACACGGATACGCATATTTCAAATGTAGAAAATGTAAATACGTCGCTGGCCGTAAAGCACATTATCAAAACCATTTACTTACACACACTAAAAAAAAGCCCTTTAATTGTCACTACTGTGACTATAAGTGTAGCCGAAAAGATGCTTTGACGGTACATGAAAAGATACACAATGAAAAGAGAGAGAAACAATATCAATGCACACAATGCAAGTTCAAAACTGATAGTAAAGCAAGCATAGCCCGTCACGAGATGATACACAGCGGGGACAAACCATATAAGTGCCGCCACTGTTCGTTCGCTACCAGAGGCAAGAAGGACTTGAAAAGACACGAAGAAATACATGATAGGCCTGAAAACGCATACCAATGTGATATATGCGGTCATTCATGTCCGCGAAAATGTGACTTAGGACGGCACAAAAGGTCACATGCTCCTAGACCTTTCAATTGCACGGAATGTGCTTTTAAGTGCAGCCGTAAAAATATATGGTTGCGCCATCAGCAAATGCATAGCGAAACAACATTCCAATGCAACGAATGCGACTTCATATGCAGCATGAAAAAAAGGTTTCTTTTGCATTTAATAGGACACCGTAGTGACAAACCATATAAATGCGATCAATGTAAAAAAGAATACAAATTTAGCAGCCACTTAAGAGTACATAAAATGTCGCACACTGGTGAAAAGCCTTTCAAATGTAGCCAGTGTAGCTACAGTTGCAGCCTTCACCATAATTTGCTGAAACACAAAATGAGACACGGTGGCCCCAAACCATATAGTTGCGAAGAATGCGGATTCAAATGTCGTTTACGAAGTGGTCTGAAACGTCACGCAATGATTCATACCGACGAGAGGCCGTTCAAGTGCAAGTCCTGTGATTACACGTGTAGGGATATCCAGTCTTTACGGATACACGAGAGAATACACAATAATGAAAAACCATACATATGCGATATTTGTGATTATTCGTGTCGTTGTAGAAGTAATTTAACCAAACATTTCAAGACTTGGCACTAGAAGTCAGTATACACAGTTATGTACTATTGGACAAATAGAAAACATGTACTTTGATGAAACACTTATATATAATCATGAAGCATAAATATATGTAAAATAGGTAAGGTGCATTAGGATAATTCCGAAAGTCGTCTAATTTCGAAAGTCGCATAAAAATCACAATTTTTTCCATCATATCAAGATTCCCCTTTCGGAATTACCCGAGCATTTCTGCTATTCGGAATTACCCTAATGCACTCTAATAAACTTGAGCTTATGTAAATAGTACAGTATTGATGGTTCATGATAATGTTGCTATTTATTAATGACAAGTAGTAATTTTTGTTTGTTATATAACTATGAGATAAATAAAAGATTTATATTTTTTGAAATATTTGTTTTATTAATTGTTTCTGCTCTTTCGTATTTTTACCTGTAAGAATCTTGTTTTTTTTTTTCAATTATAAACTCTGTTTATGTTTTATGTCCACTACAGGACAGGCTGTGCCTAGTGTGGGGACCAGAATAACATGTAACACTTTGTTATTTTAATAAACGTTTCTTTCTTCTTATTTATACAGGTAGTTATATAAGAGCTGGCAGGAATAGAATGATTAGAATGAACAAACTTTGTATTTTAAGTGACGTCTGTATCGCTATACGCCTGTAAAGCCTAAAGCTGAGTTTAGACCAGCAATATATTGCTGCAAGTTTTGAGGCGCAACTATAGGTAAGAGTGGCAAATATCTGCATCTCTTTCTTGCATATACTTCTGTCTCAAAACTTGCAGCAATAACTTGCTCGTCTAAACTCTGCTTAAGAAGTAAGAATAAGCGACATATTGCGGAATTTCATCAAAACTATGTTCTTCATACTTACTGAACTGTCACCGCACACATCAGAATAACAGTGCCCTCTTGACAAGTCATATATTTTTCCCCTCACTAGCTCGGAAACACGTGTTTTGTCCTTTAATACCAGCGGGTAAAAACGCATTTTATCCACTAGTGGGTAAAGTAATTTGACCTTGAATAAAGTCAAATTAACTGCTTTAAAATTGCTAAAAGTAGGTGAATCTAGTAACAAAGATGATTTACCACCTGTGGAACTACTGGAAGCAGTGATAAACGTATTTTTTGCGTTGTAGTTTCCTCGCTGTAGTGAGGAGAAAAGTTTTGTGTTACACTCGGGTGCAAATGTATTTTACTTCTCGTGTGTTAAAAAAACTAGCAAGTTAAGGATTCTATTCTCGAACCACTCGCTTCGCTCGTGGTTCAACTATTAGAATCCTTTCACTTGTTCGTTTTTCAATTCCACACTCGGCGTTAAAATACAACTTTGCCCCCTTGTATAACAAATAACTATTTCGGTCAAGCTGTTGAAGTTTAGGATGAAACAAAAGATTTTAAGTTTGTTTCTTTATAACAGGTATTGTCTTTGAAATTTACTGAATAAAACATCAAAATGACATGCAAAATATAATATTTATTCAATGATAAGCACTTCTATGAATTATTTACAAGTTTCTCAAAACAGCTTATTTTGAATTAACGGCTCAGCCACGACATTGGTCTAAGCGCGACAGCGGTGAGCGGCGGCCATACATTGGAGCGAGACACAGCGATGGGACTTTTCATTCGCACGTATGGCTGCCGCTCACCGCTGCCGCGCTTAGACCAATGTCGTGGCTGGGCCGTAAATCCGTAAGAACAGAAACGCGATTACAGCTACTAATCATCATCATCACAAACTGGTGGCCATGGTTCTCTATAACCTCCAACGGTGTACCACCCTCACCACTGGCTACTTCCATTTCCACTATTTCTTCTTTAGGGGTCACCTCTTCAATTTCAGTATCTACATTGCCCGGTTTTATTATTTCAATTTTCTCGATTTTTAATCTACTTTCTTGTTCGGTTCACCTTTTTTAACACGCTTTTATTAGGTCGTCGTGTATGTAACTATGTATGTAATGGAATCTAAGGAAGCTAATTTAACCATCTTCCAGGAGTCGTAGCGTAATGAAAATTGGCAGCTATATGTAGTTCCGATGACAATACAATAATATGGTACTGTTGAGCTGATCTGATGATGGAGTCGGAAGATATGAACTGGAACTACATGATGGAACATCGTATCATAGCCGTTTTTGGGTTTCTTAGAAAAGTCTTGTAATGAACTTTGACTACAATTAGGTTTCAAGGTCTGATGATGAAGCCGAAAGATATGAACTGGAACTACATGATGGAACATCGTATCATAGCTGTTTTTGGGTTTCTTAGAAAAGTCTTGTAATGAACTTTGACTACGATTAGGTTTCAAGGTCTGATGATGGAGCCGGAAGATATGAACTGGAACTACATGATGGAACATCGTATCATAGCTGTTTTTGGGCTTCTTAGGAAAGTCTTGTAATGAACTTTGCCTACCATTAGGTTTCAAGGTCTGATGATGGAGCCGGAAGATATGAGCTGGAACTACATGATGGAACATCGTATCATAGCTGTTTTTGGGCTTCTTAGAAAAGTCTTGTAATGAACTTTGACTACGATTAGGTTTCAAGGTCTGATGATGGAGCCGGAAGATATGAACTGGAACTATATGATGGAACATCGTATCATGGCTGTTTTTGGGCTTCTTAGAAAAGTCTTGTAATGAACTATGACTACGATTAGGTTTCAAGGCCTGATGATGGTGCCGGAAGATAAGAACAAAAAAAAGGGGGGTGGGGGGGGGGGGGGGGACTCGAGGGGGGAAGCATGAAAGAAAGATCAACGTAGTATTTAAAATAAGTTGGGTTAGCGTTTTCTTGTGACCTTTCAGAGCAAACAAAGGGGGGCTCGGGGGGCGAAGCCCCCCGCATAAAAGAAAGATTAACGTAGTATTTAAAATAAGTTGGGTTAGCGTTTTCTTGTGACCTTTCAGAGCAAACAAAGGGAGGCTCGGGGGGCGAAGCCCCCGCATAAAAGAAAGATCAACGTTGTATTTAAAATAAGTTGGGTTAAGGTTTTCTTGTGATCCTTAAGAGTAAAGAAAAGGGGGGCTCGGGGGGCGAAGCCCCCCGCATGAAAGAAAGATCAACGTTGTATTTAAAATAAGTTGGGTTAGGGTTTTCTTGTGACCCTCTAGAGTAACGAAAAGGGGGGCTAGGGGGGCGAAGCCCCCCGCATAAAAGAAAGACCAACGTAGTATTTAAAATAAGTTGGGTTAGGGTTTTCTTGTGACCCTTAAGAGTAACGAAAAGGGGGGCTCGGGGGGCGAAGCCCCCCGCATAAAAGAAATATCAACGTAGTATTTAAAATAAGTTGGGTTAGCGTTTTCTTGTGACCTTTCAGAGCAAACAAAGGGGGGCTCGGGGGGCGAAGCCCCCGCATAAAAGAATGATCTACGTTGTATTTAAAATAAGTTGGGTTAAGGTTTTCTTGTGATCCTTAAGAGTAAAGAAAAGGGGGGCTCAGGGGGCGAAGCCCCCCGCATGAAAGAAAGATCAACGTAGTATTTAGAAAAAGTTGGGTTAGCGTTTTCTTGTGACCTTTAAGAGCAAACAAAGGGGGGCTCGGAGGGCGAAGCCCCCCGCATGAAAGAAAGATCAACGTAGTATTTAAGATAAGTTGGGTTACCGTTTTCTTGTGACCTTTAAGAGCAAACAAAGGGGGGCTCGGGGGGCGAAGCCCCCCGCATAAAAGAAAGATAAACGTTGTATTTAAAATAAGTTGGGTTAGGGTTTTCTTGTTACCCTTAAGAGTAATGAAAAGGGGGCTCGGGGGCGAAGCCCCCGCATAAAAGAAAGATTAACGTAGTATTTAAAATAAGTTGGGTTAGCGTTTTCTTGTGACATTCAAGAGCAAACAAAGGGGGCTCGGGGGCGAAGCCCCCCGCATAAAAGAAAGATCAACATTGTATTTAAAATAAGTCGGGTTTGCGTTTTCTTGTGACCTTTAAGAGCAAACAAAGGGGGGCTCGGGGGGCGAAGCCCCCCGCATGAAAGAAAGATCAACGTTGTATTTAAAATAAGTTGGTTTAGGGTTTTCTTGTGACCCTTAAGAGTAACGAAAAGGGGGCTCGGGGCGAAGCCCCCGCATAAAAGAAAGATCAACGTAGTATTTAAAATAAGTTGGGTTAGGGTTTTCTTGTGACCCTTAAGAGTAACGAAAAGGGGGGCTCGAGGGGCGAAGCCCCCCCGCATAAAAGAAAGATCAACATTGTATTTAAAATAAGTTGGGTTAGCGTTTTCTTGTGACCTTTAAGACCAAACAAAGGGGGGCTCGGGGGGCGAAGCCCCCCGCATAAAACAAAGATAAACGTTGTATTTAAAATAAGTTGGGTTAGGGTTTTCTTGTTACCCATAAGAGTAACGAAAAGCGGGGCTCGGGGGGCGAAGCCCCCCGCATAAAAGAAAGATTAACGTAGTATTTAAAATAAGTTGGGTTAGCGTTTTCTTGTGACCTTTAAGAGCAAACAAAGGGGGGCTCGGGGGGCGAAGCCCCCGCATAAAAGAAAGATCAACGTTGTATTTAAAAAAAGTCGGGTTAGCGTTTTTCTTGTGACCTTTAAGAGCAAACAAAGGGGGGCTCGGGGGGCGAAGCCCCCCGCATGAAAGAAAGATCAACGTTGTATTTAAAATAAGTTGGTTTAGGGTTTTCTTCTTACCCATAAGAGTAACGAAAAGCGGGGCTCGGGGGGCGAAGCCCCCCGCATAAAAGAAAGATTAACGTAGTATTTAAAATAAGTTGCGTTAGCGTTTTCTTGTGACCTTTAAGAGCAAACAAAGGGGGGCTCGGGGGCGAAGCCCCCGCATAAAAGAAAGATCAACGTTGTATTTAAAATAAGTTGGGTTAGCGTTTTCTTGTGACCTTTAAGAGCAAACAAAGGGGGCTCGGGGGCGAAGCCCCCGCATAAAAGAAAGATCATCGTTGTATTTAAAATAAGTCGGGTTAGCGTTTTTCTTGTGACCTTTAAGAGCAAACAAAGGGGGGCTCGGGGGCGAAGCCCCCCGCATGAAAGAAAGATCAACGTTGTATTTAAAATAAGTTGGTTTAGGGTTTTCTTGTGACCCTTAAGAGTAACGAAAAGGGGGCTCGGGGGCGAAGCCCCCGCATAAAAGAAAGATCAACGTAGTATTTAAAATAAGTTGGGTTAGGGTTTTCTTGTGACCCTTAAGAGTAACGAAAAGGGGGGCTTGGGGGGCGAAGCCCCCCCGCATAAAAGAAAGATCAACGTAGTATTTAAAATAAGTTGGGTTAGCGTTTTCTTGTGACCTTTAAGAGCAAACAAAGGGGGGCTTGGTGGGCGAAGCCCCCCGCATAAAAGAAAGATAAACGTTGTATTTAAAATAAGTTGGGTTAGGGTTTTCTTGTTACCCTTAAGAGTAACGAAAAGGGGGCTCGGGGGCGAAGCCCCCGCATAAAAGAAAGATTAACGTAGTATTTAAAATAAGTTGGGGTTGCGTTTTCTTGTGACCTTTAAGAGCAAACAAAGGGGGGCTCGGGGGGCGAAGCCCCCCGCATAAAAGAAAGATCAATGTTGTATTTAAAATAAGTTGGGTAATGGTTTTCCTGTGACTCTTAAGAGCAAATAAAGGGGGGCTCGGCAAAAATGAAATACTTAAGTTTTGTTTGAATTAGTTGACTCCTGTGCGACAAATGTCGCTGAGACAATACAGCTGGGAATGGATTGTTTCATTCCCAACTCGTTAGTCGCTGCAGGAGCAAAGAAGCGACCTTGGTTTAACCGGCCCTGTAAGGAAGCTACAACACGTAAGCAAGCCGCTTACAGGGCTTGGACCAAGGCCGTAGCTGATAAGGATCCGAACGTTACTGATGTGAAACGTAAGCTGAACGCTGCCTCGAGGTCTAGTAAAAAAGCTATTGCCAGAGCAAAGTTCGATTTTGTCGGCAGATTTGGTGAGAAACTCGCAGGCTACCCATCCGGGAGTCGCGCTTTCTGGTCTCTTGCCAAGCTGCCGGGGGGAACTTTTGTCGGTCGTCTTTACCACCACTGCGAAATGCTGACGGTAATCTGGTCCATAGTGCAAAAGAGAAAGCCGATCTTCTAGGTACTCTTTTTGCCTCGAACTCGACTGTGAGCGATGACGGTAGCACCGTGCCACCTACCACCATACCGCGGTGCGCACACTCCATGCCGGAAATCCGCATCTCCCAGAAGGATGTTCGGCGGGAGCTACTGTCCTTAAACGTTCACAAGTCGAGCGGGCCAGACGGCATACCTGCAGTTGTGCTCAAACGCTGTGCTCCAGAGTTGTGTCCCGTGCTAACGCATCTCTTCACGCTTTCTATTAGCAAACGGGAAGTTCCATCTTAGTGGAAAACGGCCCTTGTGCACCCTGTCCCAAAAAAGGGCGACAGATCGGATCTATCAAACTATAGGCCTATCGCTATTACCTCCCTTCTCTCTAAGGTCATGGAGCGTGTAATTAACTCGAAGCTCCTTGGATACCTAGAAGAACACGATCTAATAAGCGACCGCCAGTATGGCTTTCGCCACGGTCGCTCTACTGGTGATCTTCTAGTGTATCTAACTCACCGCTGGGCTTCGGCCATTGAGAGTCAAGGTGAGGCATTGGCAGTTAGCCTAGATATAGCGAAGGCATTTGATCGGGTCTGGCATAGGGGCCTTTTGTCGAAGTTACCATCTTATGGACTGCCCGAGGGATTATGCAAATGGATTGCCAGCTTTTTGTCCGGCAGACGCATACGAGCCGTAGTAGACGGTAGCTGCTCCGATAGCATGGACATAAACGCTGGCGTCCCGCAAGGTTCTGTGCTATCCCCAACGCTGTTCTTGCTGCATATCAATGACATGTTGTCTATCGGCGACATCCATTGCTATGCGGATGACAGTACTGGGGATACATTTTACACGGGCCGTGCTAATATCCCTCGTTCAGTGGTGCTAGAAAGTCGTGAAAAGCTTGTGTCGGACATCGAGAGGATTCTGTCCGGAGTCTCGGTGTGGGGTCGGGACAACCTAGTCTGTTTCAATCCCACTAAGACACAGGTGTGTGCGTTCACCGCTAAGAAAACCCCATTTACTGTGGTTCCACAGTTTCAAGGCACAGCCCTTACCTTGTCAGGAAGTATTGGGATCCTCGGAGTCGACATTTCGAGTAGCGTCCAATTCCGTTGTCACTTGGAAGGGAAAGCTGCGTTGGCATCCAAAAAGCTCGGTGTGCTCAACAGAGCGAGGGGATACTTTACTCCGGGGCAAAGACTGCTCTTGTACAAGTCGCAAGTTAGACCCCACATGGAGTACTGCTGTCACCTTTGGGCAGGAGCACCTGGATACCAGCTTGGACCCTTTGACTCGATCCAGAGACGCGCTGTACGAATTGTCGACGATCCCAAACTCACAGGCGGTATTGAACCCTTAAGTCTAAGGAGGGACTTCGCCTCCTTATGTGTGTTCTATCGCCTGTACAATGGGTTGTGTTCTGAAGAATAGAATAGAATAGAATAGAATATAATTTATTTCAGTATAAAAACACAGTTATACAATGCATACACAATGAGATGAAAAAAAAAGAAGACTTATAACTAACATGTACACTGTAGGTAATTACACTGAAAAAGGTGAACACTCAAGGTGAAGAACTGTTTGACATGATGCCAACGGCCACTTTTCATCATCGCACCGCTCGCCATCGACAGGGCGCTCATCCACACACCTTGCAACCTAAATGGTCGCGCACCATGCGGTTTCAGAGGAATTTCCTCCCACGAACGCTCCGGCTGTGGAATGAGCTCCCTGTCGAGGTATTCCCGATGAACTACAGTATGGGGTTCTTCAAAAAAGGAGTGTACAAGTTTCTAATGGGTCGGCAACGCGCACGTGACACCCCTTGAGTTGCGGGCGTCCATAGGTTACGGTGACCGCTTTCCATCAGGCGGGCCGTATACCTGTTTGCCACCGACGTGGTATAAAAAAAAAAAAAAAAAGTTGAAATGTGACAATATTTTCTAATCGAGTCAAACAAAATCCCACTAGCTGAGAGCTTCAAAACAATGTATGGTGAAAGTATGTCTCTCTAATGTCTTCAAAAAGTCCGCGATGGCACATGTCTATATTGTCTATCTTTTACGGATAACTTACTAGGTATAAACATTTTTATGATAATACCGTAATAAGAAGGTAGCCGCTAGTTATTATTAAGTAGCAATTAGCAATAAGTACACGTTAAGCCACAAATGGCATGTAAAATCCGCCTACTTGAAATAAATTTATGTATAAATGTTAAAAGTATTTCATTATTAATGACTAAAAAGTATAAAATAAATTAATAGTTTAAAAAACACTATAAAACACGCTTTTATAAATGCACGTAAAAGCCAAAAATAAATTATGGATCGTTCAAGTTGTCTCTATTTGTGAGCTGAAGTTTAAAAACTATGTGCTTTTAATTATAATATTTGATTGTAAAAGCGTGGGGCGCTGGAACAGGAAAGACTTTCTTGTAAACAAATACTAATCCGAACTTCCTGGCGAATGAACTTGCATAAGAACATAACGTTTACATATGCTGCCTAAGGGTTACCAAAGAGAACCAAAGATATCTCGTCCACGAACAAGAACTCTGCATCCTGTCACTGTAGACACTTTCCCCTTTTGTACTTTTATTACCGGAAAAAAGCGGCGTTCTAAGTGTCGGTGACAGTCGACTCTCCTCGCTACTAGCGCATATTTTGTCTGAGTTCGACAAACTGGTACCTACTTTGAACACTGACTTTTAATTGATTTGACTGTTTAATGTAGAACCTACTAGTCATGCTGCAACTCCAGTTAGCGCGTCAATCTGTGTAACCTCCTTCCCGTAACATAGTTTAATTTGATTTATCAGCAAGTTATACAAAAAGTCTTTCCTGTTCCAGCGCCCCACGCTTTTACAATCAAATATTATAATTAAAAGCACATAGTTTTTAAACTTCAGCTCACAAATAGAGACAACTTGAACGATCCATAATTTATTTTTGGCTTTTACGTGCATTTATAAAAGCGTGTTTTATAGTGTTTTTTAAACTATTAATTTATTAGACCTCTTCTTCTTTGTCTTGTAAATAGCAGATTCTTCGGTGTATAGATCTCATGATATACATTAATAACCCCACCGGGACCCGAACCCAGGACATCCATACTAATATTATCAATGGGAAAGTGTCTGTCTGTTGTTAGTTTTTTTTTTTTAATACCACGTCGGTGGCAAACAGGTATACGGCCCGCCTGATGGAAAGCGGTCACCGCAACCTATGGACGCCCGCAACTCAAGGGGTGTCACGTGCGCGTTGCCGACCCATTAGAAACTTGTACACTCCTTTTTTGAAGGACCCCATACTGTAGTCCGTCGTTCAGAGCAAAATGGAGCGACGAATTGACCTGATTTTTTTTAGTCAAAGGTCAAAAGGATAGAGTGACATAGGCTCGTTTTTCCCTATTTCTACCCCCCCCCCCCCCTACTTCCTAAAATGGGAAGTTTGTATGGACCATTCCGCAAAATTCGAAGTTTGCCCGGCAAAAGCCAATAAAAAATAAACTATTGGTCACCGAACTAAGATATCAGTAAAACAACTAACTTTCAATTAGTCATAATTTCAATCTTCGTCCTCACAAGCTATCCTATACATCTCCCCGTTGATCATCACGAACTGGTGGCCATCGTTCTCAATAACCTCCAGCGGTGTACCACCCTCACCACTGTCTACTTCCATTTCCACTATCTCCTCCTCTTTAGGGGTCACCTCTTCAATTTCCGTATCTACATAGCCCGGTTTTATTACTTCAATTTTCTCAATTTTCAAGCTAGTCTCAGGCTCACTGATTTGAGCGACTGCTGTTTCTATCTCGCTCTTTTTAGATTTCTTCTTCGACTTCTTCTTAGTCTTGTAAGTGGCAATTTCTTCTGCGTCAGGACTGAATATGAAGTAGTTCTCGTATTCTACTGGTTTAGATTTCTGTTCTAGGTAGTCCATTAGTTCTACATTTAATTGCTGGACGATTTCTCTCTCTAGTTCGTTCATTATTATTTTCATGTGTGCGTAGACAAGCATTTTGTCTTTATGTTTGGCCACCTTGGTCTTGATAGGGGGGATGACTAAGTCGTGGATGGTCTCGGAATGCTCTTTCAAGTTCTTCCAGTAGGAGAATTCGAGGCCACAGAATTCGCATTTGAAGAGTTTGGTTGGTTCGTGGACCTGGGGACAAATGTTTAGAATTATTTATCGTTAAATGCATAGTGCATACACATAGCAATTTTTTCTATACTACGTTGGTGGCAAACAAGCATATGGTCCGCCTGATGGAAAGCGGTCACCGTCACCTATGGACGCCTGCAACTCAAGGAGTGTCACGTGCGCGTTGCCAACCCATTAGAAACTTGTACACTCCTTAATGCATAGTTGAATTAAATCTCTTCGTTTATTAAAATATTTCAATTGTTACACTAATTCATTTTCTAATGCTTCGTTCTTGCGCGTTTCTCTCGGACAACGGCAAAAATATGAAAGTGGCGCGTTCCAACGCACTCCGTCTAAGCTCGTGTAGGTGATCGCGTACCATGTTTGTATGAGTGAGATATGACAGGTCGACTGGTCGCGTTCTTGACAGGCGGTAACTGTGAGGTAACCGAGAGCGGGCGGCACTTTCAGCGGGAAGCAGGGAGTGGTCATACTGTACGATACTACTTATTGTCGCAGCGATCCAAAATGAGTCTTGGCCTCCGACACGAGTGGACGCCAATTATCTCGATCCTTAGCGACGTCCCTCCAGTTGTATGGCGTAACGGCATCACGTGAGATGTGTGTGAGTGAGTATGAGTATACCTCGAGTATGTGGTCCTTGCAGTCGCTGCGGAACTTGAACCGGCGCGCACACAGCGCGCAGCAACACGGGCGGCGCGCGTGCTTGCCAGCACGTGAGATATGTGTGTGACTGAGTATGAGTATACCTTGAGTATGTGGTCCTTGCAGTCGCTGCGGAACTTGAACCGGCGCGCACACAGCGCGCAGCACCAGGGGCGGCGCGCGTGCTGTGCCAGAACGTGTGCCACGTGCTGCGCGGGCTGGGCGTGCGTGGACGCGCACAGCCGGCACTGGATGGTGGCGGCCTCGTGTGTGCGGATGTGCGCTTCCAGGAACGGCTTGAAGATCTGTTCACAAATCGAATGATTTTCCATTTATCGAATGATTTTGTACTGTCAAGGTAATTTTAACTTTAAGGGCCAACCAGATCAAGCGTCGGGTTTTGCCATACAGTTGGTCCGCCGCTAAGCTCGCGAGACGTTAGATATTGGGGGGGGCTCAAGTGAGACTCAATATTTTAAGCGGTTTACACACGTATTAAAGTCGATATAACGCTCGACATGTTTCGATACATTTCTGAGGACCTTTTTCATAAAAGTAACGACCCCCGTCTTAACTCGTCGACGAATAACTAACTTAACACATGAGTAACCCGCTTGACATATTTTAAATACTGTCAAGATAAAAAATAAGTTCCGTAGGGTTTTAACTATCAGCTAAATAATTTATTTAATCGTATGGCGTATAATAGGCTAGTTTCCTATACTTAAAGTAAAATATTTTATGGAGTGCACGAAATAAAGCACCACATAATTAGAAGAAAAATATGGACAGTACTTATGTTTAAACATAATTTCTATTTAATAAGTCAAAGAGAAAGATATAAAGTAAATGAATTGACCGTGACTCCTCAGTATTTCATAGTAATTCCATATTAGCAAATCGTTTTGACAGTTCTTAAAAAGAAGCTGATTTGTCTAGTAGGAAACTAGCCTATTGTAAAAAATATTATAATATTATAAGTCGACATCCAGGTCACGCAACCAACCTATCGCGTGGTATCAAGTTGGTATAGAGATCCTCCGGGCTGCCATGGAAACGTCTCTTTGGGCATCGTTCGACTATGTGCTGGGTAGTTTGATCCTTAAGTCCGCGGTCACATAACGGACTCTCGTCCCATTTTGTGTCGCATGTGTTAGCACATGACTGCCGCGAAAGTATGCCGCCGCGAGATAGACCCCTCCTTATGTCATTAATACAGTTAGAAAAAAGACGTGTCACCTATCTCGCGGCAATCATGTGCTAAGCCTACTGTGCTAATTCTATTTAGGCGGCACCAGCTAAAGAAATGTCGCAGATACTGTTGCGAGTGAGGTATCGGTATCGGTAGTGCATCTTGTACTGCGTCGCGTTGTGCAGCATTTCTGCACAGTGCACACTGCCAATAAATGTCTTCTTGCGTCCTTGCGTTATCCCGGCATTCATCACGGCTCGTGGGAGCCTTGGGTCCACTTTGACAACTAATGCCAAGATATTGTGTAGGCACTAGTTTTACAAAAGCGACTGCGCCATCTAACCCGAAGAGTAACTAGGCCTTATTAGGATTAATCCGGTTTCCTCGCGATGTTTTCCTTCACCGAAAAACGACTGACAATCATCATAAATTATAAACTGAAATAGCTATCATACACGAAAGAAAACACGACAAGGCCCACCCACTGGTGGCCGAGCCGGGAATCGAACCTGGGTCTTCAGCTTACGCGGCTAACGTCCTTACCACTAGACCACCCGCCAGTTGTAATCATCATAAATTTCGAAAAACTCATTGGTACGAGCCGAGGTTCGACCCGCGACTGCCGGATTGAAAATCACACGCTCTGATCGCTAGGCCACCAGCTTTTTTTTGTGCAGTATTTCCGCACACTGGCAGTAAATGTTAGAGAATAATGGCAATACTTACAGACTTGCCGCAAATGTCGCAGATGCTGTTCTGAGTGAGGTACCGGTACTGCAGCGTCGGATGCGAATGCAGATAGTGCATCTTGTACTGCGTCGCGTTGTGCAGCATTTCCGAACACTGGAAATTAAGAAATAAGTATTACAGGACATTCTTACACAGATTGGACGAGTCCCACGGCAAAGCTTGTGTTGTGGGTACTGAGACAACTACAACTACATTATATTATATTAAGGCCCCAAGTTACCAGAGTCCCTGGCTACGACAGCGGCCTTGACTTTAGTGCGGACAGGGGTGCGAAGAATCACTGGAAGAGACCCGGCTGTCACACAAAACTATATTTGGCTGCTGTGGAGACCAAGACTGGGAAGCCGAGGTGAACCACGAGCCAGATGGTCGGACGGTATCAAAAAGACGGCAGGGCCGACCTGGCACAGAATCGCCGCTTACAGAACAGAATGGAAATCCATGAAAGAGGCATATGTAAATAAATAAATAAATATTATAGGACATTTTTTTACACAGATTGACTGAGGCCCACGGTAAGCTCAAGAAGGCTTGTGTTGTGGGTACTCAGACAACGATATATATATAATATATAAATACTTATATATATAGAAAACATCCATGACTCAGGAACAAATATCTGTGCTCATCACACAAATAAATGCCCTTACCGGGATTCGAACCCGGGACCGCGGCGTAGCAGGCAGGGTCACTACCGACTGCGCCAGACCGGTCGTCAATATATGTATATGTTCAGCAGTGGACGAAGAAGAAGAAGAATATTATATGTACTTATATAGAAAGCGTCAGTCCTCATTACACAAATAAATGCCCTTACCGGGAGTCAAACCCAGGCGGCTAAGCTGGCAGGGTCACTACGCGCTAAGCCAGACTGGTCGCCAGTGTAAAGGCGCTATATTACTGATAGTGTGCATGTGGTGTTTTTTCCCCACTAGTTCGCAAAGTAGGATATTTCTTGTCAGGGTGCGTAGCCGAATGGCACAAACGCTCACGAAACGAAACGCTCGTAGATATATATCTCTATCGCTCGTACGTATTGGCGCGACAGAGCCAGACAACTGGCGCGGCGTTTCGTTTTCGTTTGGCGTCTGAGAAATGCCATTCGGCTACGCACGCTGGTCGAAACATCAAAGGGGTACTGAAAATCGTCGTACGATACACGCGCGAAAAGGTAATTCGTAACTCGTGTAGATTCAAAACACTCCCTTCGGTTGTGTTTTAATTTATCACCACTCGTTTCGAACTTCCTTATTTCCGCACTTGCATCATAAGGTACTGTTTTCAGAAATAATTTTCTGTTCAATGAAGTCCAGTGTCTGCACGTGTTCCAAAGATTATATCAATCTGAGGCTACAATCTAAAGGCTTTGACTTACAAAAGTTTTTTGACATTGCAACAAGCCCTTAAACCGAAAAGTGTCACTTTGCTTCCTCATAACAGGGAAGAAAAAGTCCGATTTCCTAATAGGTGAATAATAAATTTCATAATTCAACATTTCCATCTCCATCATTTAGATGGCTGGCAGTCCTCAACTGTGCGTTTCTCCAGAAACTTCCTGCCCTGCACCTAAACTGTGGAATTAATTGTAGCCAGCGGTATTTCCGGACCGATACGACCTTCAAATCTTCAAGAAAAGAGCGTACACCCATCTTAAAGGCCGGCAAGTGGCAACGCACATCCAACACCTCTGGTGTTTCTGGTGTCCATGGGCAGCAGTGATCGCTTACCATCAGGCGACCTGTCTGCTCGTTTGCCTCCTATCCCATAAAAAAAAAATACTCACGTAGCAGCACTTGCGTGGATATTTCCTCGCGTACACACACACGACAAAGTGCGTTTCTAGATCTTCTTCGGTTTCGAACAACTTCTTGCAGGGTATGCACGCAAACCTGAAATAGTACATTGTGTCACAAGGGAGTAAAGAGTTATAGAGGTCGCGAAATATTCGAAAATAAGCATTTCTTTTTTTTTTTTGCCACTTTTATGAAGTGTGATATTTTTGAAAAAAAAAAATGCTATTTCTACTTAGAATTACTAGCTTTTTCAATCCTAAAGTAGTTAAAAAAATTGTCCCATACGAGTTTTTCTTATTTTGTTAACATTTTCCGTACATGTTGTATGGGGCAACAAAAGAGGAAAGTAACAAAAATGTATAGAAATTCTGGGACACTTTTTGTCTCCCAGTAAGATTGAAAGTACTCGTGATTCTGAGTACAATTGACCTAAAATTCCCTAAAACAATCAAAAATTTTTTATTGGCAAAAAAAAAGAAATGCTCAAATACATAAATATTAATTGTTTGAAATAGGACAAAGTGTTTATTTCAATAATTCCCGAAAAGTTTGTACATTTGGATCACGTCTCCGATTTTGATAAAAAATGGTAGGCTGATAGAGTCCATGATACTGAGCAAGATCCACTAGGTTTCCCAAAATGTCCTACGTAGTTTGTATGAAACTTTCCTTTGTTGTTACCGAAAATGTATAGAAATCTGGTAACAAAAAACCGGCCAAGAGCGTGTCGGGCCACGCTGTAGGGTTCCGTAGTTTTCCGTATTTTTCTCAAAACCTGAACTGAACCTATCAAGTTCAAAACAATTTTCCTAGAAAGTCTTTATAAAAAAGTAGAACACTTTTGTGATTTTTTTCATATTTTTTAAACTTATGGTTCAAAAGTTAGAGGGGGGGGACGCACTTTTTTTTCCTTTAGGAGCGATTATTTCCGAAAATATTAATATTATCGAAAACGATCTTAGTAAACCCTTATTCATTTTTAAATACCTATCTAACAATATATTACACGTTGGGGTTGGAATGAAAAAAAATATCAGCCCCCACTTTACATGTAGGGGGGGTACCCTAATAAAACTGTTTTTTCCATTTTTTATTTTTGCACTCTGTTGGCGTGATTGATATACATATTGGTACCAAATGTCAGCTTTCTAGTGCTAACAGTTACTGAGATTATCCGCGGACGGACGGACGGACAGACAGACATGGCGAAACTATAAGGGTTCCTAGTTGACTACGGAACCCTAAAAAGGAAGGTTTCATACAAGTTACCTGGAACATTTTGGGAAACCTAGTGGATCTTGCTCAGCATCATGGATTCTACCAGCCTACAAATTTTTATCAAAATCGGAGACGTGATCCAAATGTACAAACTTTTCGGGAATTGGTGATTTAGTCACCACAGAACTAGATTTAGAAAGAAGAAACGTTCATCTATTGTATGGCGGCCGAGCGACGAGCGTGTCAGATTTTGTACTGAAGTTATTGTTACTTGCCTGTGATTTTAAATATGTCTCAGGCCCTTGAGTGTTCATAATTTTTGTGTTGTTGCAATTAAATATCACGTAACGAGGCATTTTTAATGTTATTATTGACTTCAACTTACAAAAATGGACGCCCGGAAGCTGCAAGCTGCGATTAAAGACGGACAACTCAGTGGATTTTACTGAGTTCATTTGACACGCTAAGTAGATACGTTTGCTTGATCTATGGTATATATGACATCCGTGTTTCACTTCAAACCTATCATATCATAAGCTTGCGGGTATTATATTTTTTTAATGAATACTTTTGCATGTTAAATTTTATCTTGTTATTTAATGCATGTTAATTATAAGATGTAATGTTTTGAAAAGAAGTGGCCCGCCGAGTTTCTTGCCGGTCCCATAGTGTATACCCCCCTCCCAACTGAGGGGGGACTGAAATATTCTCGAGGCTGAGGCGTAGGGTTAGAGCCGGCGTAGCTTTATTTGACGTTCATATGCGCATTGTAATATGCCTACTTGAAAAATAAATATTTCATTTTCATTTCATTAATTTCATTTTCATTTATACTTACGGGACCATATCCACCCCCTTGTGGTTCATATTGACGAGGTGGCGGTCCAGGCTGCGTCGGTCTACAAATTGCACGCTGCATTCGCTGCACTTGTGATTTGGATCGCCTAGCAGTGGGTCGTTTATACTCTGCAAAAAAAACGAGATCAGAATCTCTCAAACTGAATAATCATGTAGATGTAGTGAAGGGACGCCCGGCCGGAGGCTGGGGGGCTGTCGATCACTTGTTGTGTTCATTCAGCCCAGTTCCCTGGAGTTGGAGCTGCAGGTTACTGTTCCGGCAGCATTCCCACACTTAATCCTTCTTCAAATCTGAACAATCATAGGCATTGGGGTTACCCTCATCTGGCAGAACAATTTTAGTCAGAAACACACTTCGCATAACATGTTTCGCAGAAACAGTTTCGGTCGAATGGTAATTTTGCAGAAAACTTAGTTGGCATTATTACTAGCACGCATAACACACATTTTGTAGAATATTGGTTTGCAGAACATTACTTTGGTCGAATTTGTTTAGCATTATTTTATGTACCATAATAATCGTATAGCATACTATTACAAGAGCAAAATTATGACACGCTAACAAAAAGGAAATACTGTCACAGAGCCACCGTTAGGTACGACGACGAGCGAAGCGAGGAGGAGTGTTAGGCATCTTGCACCCCAATACAACCGACTCACTATCAAAAAGCTAATCGGAAGAAGGAAAATTTTATGCCGCCTAAGTATTATGCAAAAAAATATTATCTGAGTACAATTCGCCTAGAAGACTATTATGCTCATATATGTACATCATGCCAACATACGATTATAAAAATCTGCGAAATGATTTATGCCAAAGCATATTCTGCGTAAGGTGTTTCTGCCAAATGTGACTTCTACCAAGAATTATTTTCTGCAAAATGTTTCTGCAAGACAATAGTGAACCGATAGTGTGAAAACGAACTAACAGAGACCTATTTCAGTGACACTTCGCCTTTCATTGCCCGTTCAAGAACTGCTGAAGCTGAAGAACAGGTACACCTCGGACATTGGCGATGAAATATATAAAAGAAGCGCGTTCCTACGCACACAGTCTAAGCTCGTGTAAGCGAACGCGTACATGACAGGCGGAAACTGTGAGGTAACCGAGAGCGGGTGGGCGGCACTTTATTTATTTATTTATTGATCCAAAAAAATTACACAGCATTACAGCGGACTAATACACTGTGGAATTTATAACAGACAGTATTTATACTTAACTAGGTACATAATACAATACTTATAAAAAAAAAAGGAAAACACAGATAAACTAATACAAGACAAAAGATTCACGTTTATCCATCATCTCACAGAACCTCATACATTCTTTACACAGATCCAAACAACCACTTAGCTGGGAGCGGAAGTGGTCATACTGTACGATAGTACTCTTTATTATACTGTGGCGAGGCAATACTCACGATATATCCATGCTCTCTCAGCTGGTGGTTATAAAAGGACTTCGGCGATTTGACCGCGAGTCCGCACAGGTTGCAGGGGACGCACTTCGTGTGCTCGGCCGTAATGTGCGTTTGTAGCTTAGTTGAGTTCCTAAAATAAATACATTTCAATTTTGATATTTTTATTTTACCTCCTGGGGCCCGCTTCTCGAAAGGTACAAGCCTTGTATTACAAGTGTGTTTCCATGACAACCCATACGATTTGACAGTTCGCGCACTTGTAATACAATCAATCAATCAATCAATTTATTTTGCAATAATAAGGTACAAGGCTTGTAGTACCTTTCGAGAAACGGGCCCTGGGGTTCAATGTCCTAACACTAGGACAAAATACCTACGACGGAATTTGAATCTACGTTAAATAGAATTGAGTTGCTTATGATTCATTCCATTTTCAAAAAAAAAAGTTCAGCCCTGTTTTCTAGTACCATTGATTCGAATTTTAATTGGCATTTTTTTTGTATGGTGGGTCGCTAGCGGTTATGTTAGGCACTGGTCGCACCGCGAGCTAGTAAGCTATGAGCTATCAGCTATGGTGCCCGATTGATATTCCGAAATAAAATACGCCGATTTTCGGTACGCCGACAACGATTCGCCGACGTCTGTTTTGGCCGAATAACGATTGGAAGATTCTCATTTCGCATAATATTCGTTCGTAAACGGAGTCAGTAGGCAGAAATTTGATACGCCGATTTACTTTTCGACGAACAATCATTTAGTAATTGTAAAAATTGGCCGACACAAAATTGGTCGAAACACAATAGGTCGAGTGATCATTTGGTATTTTTTTTGGTGAGTTGGCTGGAGCCTGGAACTTGCGTACAAAGTGTTCTGCGGATTCAAGAATCTAGTTGTTAGATCGTTTGTAAGAGTAATTCACATTTATTTCATTTACTTATTTATATTAATCATCATGTTCTGACTCTAAGGATTAATTTTAGTAAATTATTTATTGTTGTTTTCAACTCACCAAATTTTTTACCGAACATAATGTTGCCAGTATATGTAAATTATTACCGCAACGAAAAGAATTTCACATTATACATTGTTCAAGACACCCCCCCCCCCACTTTCTTCCCGTGGGTGTCGTAGAAGTCGACTGTGGGGTATGGGTTAAATTGTGGCACTGTCACTGCAATGTCACAATCTGGATTTCTTTTAACCCTTTTTTGCCAAGAGTGGCACTGAAACTTAAGAGTTCATGTGCTCTACCTACCCCTTTATGGGCTACAAGCGTGATTATATGTATGTATGTATGTAAGAAAAAAAAGTGTCTATGAGTGCGTAATTTTTTTACAACAGCGATAAGTCATTCATTCGAAAATATTTTAACAATGTATAAAATGTGAAACGTTATTCGACTAAACGTGGCCTGAACGAAAATATTACTTTGCTAAATGTAAAATGTCCAATAATAGTTCGGATAATTTGCACAGAAGCGAACTGAACTGTATGCGAATCGAGATTCTACGTAACGTTATTCGACCAAAAGTGACAGCGATAGTTTGATTATTCGGCTAAATGGCATTCGGCGAATCGTTGTCGGCGAATCAATAATCGGCTAAAAAATTGTCGGAGAATCATTAGGTAGCCATCAGCAATAAATAAAAAAAAAGCACCCCCGTGCAAATAAAAGAGACACGGCGATTTTAATAGCTCACCGCTGGGCGAGTAACTATAAACATCGCCGTGTTTCTTACATATTTGCACGGGAAAGATTGTCTTTTGTTCTTTTTTATAGCCGATAGCTCATAGCTTACTAGCTCGCGGTTCGACCAGTGCCTCCCATCTCCCATCGCGAGCTAGTAAGCTATGAGCGATAGGCTATAAAAACGAACAAAAGATAAGCACCCCCAGTGCAGATATGAGACACGGCGATTTTGATAGCTCACCGCTGGGCGAGTAACTATAAACATCGCCGTGTCTCTTTTATTTACACGGGAGTGATTATCTTTTGTTCGTTTTTATAGCTGATAGCTCATAGCTTACTAGCTCGCGGTTTGACCAGTGCCTTAGGCTAGCTTTTACCCGCGGCTTTGCTAGCGCGTTAAATTTGAAATTTGTGAATGATCCATACAAACTTCCAACCCCCCATTTTCGGGAAGTGGGGGTTAGAAAAAAAATACAGACGAATTGAGAACCCTTTCCTTGAGATTTGGGGCAAGGCTCGGAACCGGTTTATTTTTTACCGGTTAAAACCGGTTTATTTCGATTTTACTCCGAACTTTGTAAAGAACGCGAACGTTATGAGAACTTTATTTTAACCGAAATAAACCGGTTTATTTGACGAGCGGCGAGACGCACCGGAACCGCATATATACGTGCGTTCACGCAGCGACTTTTTTGTTTGGTTAGAACAGTATATTACCTATCATGCTGTGGAATAAACCGGTTTATTTCGTTCGAAACCGAACGAAACCTTTATGAAAGCGTTCCCCTAAAAACCGGTTTAAAAATAGCGGTTTTTCGAGCGAAAACGAAATTTAAAGGTTTTGCCGCAAGTACATGATAACGGTTTGAAAATTTAACCGGTATCCGAGCCCTGATTTGGGGCGGCGGTTAAAAAAACCTAACCTAAGGTGCCGCCAGCAAAGGACCCAAGCTGCCGGTGGTTAGGGCTGCAGACTGAAGATTGACGTACCCACGTTTTGTTTTGGGTCGCTGCGCTAATCGGTATGCATGTGTGTGTATGTATGTATGCATTACTCACTTGAATGTCTTCCCACAAGTCTCGCACGGGTGTTTCCGCGGGTGCACCTCATCGTTATGCTGTATGGCTTCTCCTCTGAAAATATGTTCGTACGTTATATTTCAATCATAAGGAAATAGTAAAGTAAATATTATAGAGAGAACAGTTTGGGACAGTTTTCTGTCAGTGTCGGCTACGGCCACTTACGGCCCAGCCACGACATTGATCTAAGCGCGACAGCGGTGAGCGGCAGCCATACGTGCGAATGAAAAGTCCCAACGCTGTGTCTCGCTCCAATGTATGGCCGCCGCTCACCGCTGTCGCGCTTAGACCAATGTCGTGGCTGAGCCGTTAGGGTTTCATGACTTGATCGGATTACGGTTCGTTACTACAAAATATAATATGTTCTTAGAATGTCGCAATTTTAAAACTTAATAGTAGTAAAATGTCTAAAATTACAAAAATACCAATTTTCAGTACATCTAAATGCCCAAATGACATTTTCCTAACATCAAATATCCAAAACGTATTAGTTTCATAATAATCATAATAACCAAAATTAAAAATTACATTTTTTTAGAATACCTAAAATTGCATTTACACTTTTACAGTGTGCATTATATTCCTTGCACTATATTTTATGATTAACTTTAGTATTCATTTAGTTAATTAACGCTATTTATGAAAAACTGTAAAAATACAGTTTTCATGGATACTGCATTTTAGGCATTTTGAGAAAGTGAAGTTTTGTATTTAACACTTTCTAAACCGGGCTCTACGCGGCGCTACGACATTTTCGCTACATACGGGGAAACCCATGTAATCGGCTACGCTTCTACGAGCGGTGTGCCCGACAGTCGGGTTCTTGGTAGCGAAAGTGTTAAGTTAATTTGACTTTTAGACATTTTGAGAATACGATAATTTGAGAATTTTGACATTGCGACGTTTTAGGAATATGGTACATTATAAAATTTGGTTGTAACTAGGGTTGCAAAAAACGGTCTTTTTTCTGGCTTGAAAAAAGACATGAAAAAAAACCTCTTCTTTCTGGAGTATGTTTTTTTTCCAAAGGACGAAATATCAAAATTTGCAAAACAGTTAATACTTTTATACGTTTTTTTTATACTTTAAACGCATTAAACGAATTTAATTTAATAACTTTAATTTCTGGTTTTATAAAACTAGCATGTACACAATCTGTAGTTAGTAGTTGTCGCTATTTACTGTTGGCAACGTCACCGCCTCTCCACGCTCCACGCCGCATCGGGGACTCCCCAATAAACGTTTGCATACCGAAACCGAATGTTTATCGAATTAAAATGTACGTTATTGTTATTAAAACGTTAAAAATCACGAAAAACCGTTATTGTCGTATTATTTGTTCATCAGAGAAAAAAAACATATTTAGAAAAAAACCATGGTGCTTGGTTTTTTTTCATGTTTTTTTCATAATTCTGAAAAAAAAAATTTTTTTTTCTATTTACAACCCTAGTTGTAACGAACCGTAATCCTTCATCGGACCCCGCAATGTATTTAACTATTTATCCAACTCACCGCGTAGTGCACACCTCCTTGCAAAGCTTGCAAGTGTACAAGTACCGATGTCGTAACACCATGTGCTTGGACAGACTCTTCCGGTACTTGAACCCGGTGCCGCAAATGTCGCAGGTGAAGTCGCTCTTTTCGCCCGGCTTCGTTTGTCCCGCCTGTAAAACAACGTAGTTTTTCATTTCATTTATTTTAGCATACATAAGCATTACAGTGTTAACCAAAGTTTAATAGTTGGCGGCGGCGTTGGCGAGATGACCTTGGTCCTTGACGCTTTTGATGAGAACTGGTGGGAAATGGGTCAGGACCGGGATACGTGAAAAGGGAAGAGGGAGGCCTTTGCCCAGCAGTGGGACACTCTAGGCTCATACACCCTGTTTTTATTGAATTCCGTTAACTTTAAGAGTAGGTTCTTTAGATCAAATACAATTAATTTCTCTAAGAAACAAGCGTCTTAACTTCTACGGTTATCGAGTTATTAAAAAAAATAAGATAATTACTGAACACGTGTGGGACAGCCTTCACCAATTCCTCATGTTATTTGTTTTGACATTTGCCGTCAATCACTTGACACTAAGTTGAATGTAATTCTTAAGGGTCTCTCACACTAATAAATTCGTTTATTAAATATTAAAACGACGAAAAAATTTTTTTTGCGAATTTAACTAAAAGTGATATGGATGGTTTCTGAAAATTAACCTAACGACGTGTCGAATTTAACGGAAAACAAAAAAAACACGGTGCATAAATAAATACGCGTTTTTACCCGCTGGTATTAAAGGACAAAACACGTGTTTCCGAGCTAGTGAGGGGAAAAATGTTATTATTTCATACCTCCCGTCTTCTGATTTCTGGCGTCGAACGTAGCATCATAACGTCTTTCAACATCTGTTGCGACATTAAAGTTATAATGACTAGCCAGTTTGTCGCAGTTACTACGAAAACCTAATAACGACTCCCATGCCATCATAAAAAAAATTCATACCTCCAGTCTTTTACGACGATTTTCTGGTCTCAAACGTAGCAACATAACGTTTTTCAACATCTGTTGCGACATTAAAGTTATAATGACTAGCCAGTTTGTCGCAGTTACTACGAAAACCTATGTAACGACTCCCATGCCATCATAAAAAATGTAATAATTTCATACTTCCACACACTGATTTAAACTTTCACGATTATTACACATCATTATTTTTAAATCGGGACTTAATCGCGTATAACTACATATTAAACTGACCTCCAACGTTTCAAGGACGGCGTTGTCCCCGTGGTCTCGGAGAAGACTGGCTTGAAATGACATCAACACCTTCTGACAGCCGCGCGAGTTTTTCGAACTACCCGCACTTGGTTTTGATTATCAACTTGAACTGTTTGCGCACTAGGGATGGCGCAATGGCTTCACGCACTTTTCTACTGTAGAAAAGTGCGTGAAGCCATTGAAATCAAAAAACATCGCAATTTCAATCGGGACGAAGGTTTTAGGATCTCATCCACATGGAATCCTGTCATTAATAAGTGTAAGCCGAAAATAATATCGACAGTCGTTAAATCAAATATCGTCAGTGTTGTATGTCGACAGAGTAACATCCCTAGTGCGCAAACAGTTCAAGTTGATAATCAAAACCAAGTGCGGGTAGTTCGAAAAACTCGCGCGGCTGTCAGAAGGTGTTGATGTCATTTCAAGCCAGTCTTCTCCGAGACCACGGGGACAACGCCGTCCTTGAAACGTTGGAGGTCAGTTTAATATGTAGTTATACGCGATTAAGTCCCGATTTAAAAATAATGGTTCATACTTCCAGTCTTTTACAATGATTTTCTGGCCTCGAACAGCATGTCTTTCATCATTTGCTGCGACATTGAAGTTATAATGACTAGCCAGTTTGTCGCAGTTACTACGAAAACCTATGTAACGACTCCCATGCCATCATAAAAAAAAATCATACCTCCAGTCTTTTACGATGATTTTCTGGCCTCGAACGTAGCAACATAACGTCTTTCATCATCTGCTGCGACATCGGAGTTATGGTGAAGATGGACAGAGTTTGCTTCAGTTCCCGCCTACGGATCATCGCTTGTACTAGCTCCAGACTTTCTTTTGGGTGCTTGGATTTATTGTGGATCACTGCGTCTTTTCTAGAAAGAAAGGTTGTGTTACAAGGGAGACGACCGGTCTGGCTCAGTCGGTAGTGACCCTGCCTGCTAAGCCGCGGTCCTGGGTTCGAAATCAAAAAATCAAAATCAAAATAATTTATTCAGCAAATAGGCCACAGGGGCACTTTTACACGTCACATGTACATAGGTATTTAAAAAAATATTTAAAATTGAGTTGAAATTACAATTGATACTATTATATACTAATTCTAAGTTCTAACTAAAGTTAACTCTATACAATTAATTAGAGATGTAGAAGGTCTCTAAATGTCGAATTACAACCAAGAACTACACTAAATTTTAATATAAAAAGTACAAATACAAAAAAAAAAAAGTCTAAAATTACTTTAGAGGTGCAAATGACTCTAAATGTCACAACTAAAAATAAAATGTATATCTACTTAATCTAATTCTCCTTAGAGATGTATATGGTCTCCATGAGTCAAAATCATATATTTAAAATATTCACTAAAAGAAAGGAAACAAACGACAACCGAACAAAGTGTCCTAATTTAATAAAAATTAGAATTAAAGTTACTAAGTTATAACAGCCCCAGTAAGCTTAAACAGACCGGTCTTCACAGACGGCACCCGTTCACGAGTATGACGCGTATCTCAGCCATCGAATCCAGGTAAGGGCATTTATTTGTGTGATGAGCACAGATATTTGTTCCGGAGTCATGGATGTTTTCTATGTACATAAGTATAATTATATTTATCTATTTCAGTATGTATATTGTCGCTTAGCACTCATAGTACAAGCTTTGCTTAGTTTGGGGCTAAGTTGATCTGGTAAGGTGTCCCCAATATAAAAAAGGGAGCAAAATAAAATTATAAGGTGAGGCCGGATAAAATTGAAATTTAATGATGCATGTGATACTAGTGACTAACAGATAGGTGGCATAAGTATATTAATTTAGTCTATAATAAAATATTGATTTAAGTTACATGCCCGTCTTTGGGTCACAGATTTACATGTGTCTACCGAATTTCAAGTTAATTGATTCAGTAGTTTCGGAGAAAATTGGCTGTGACAGACGGACAGACAGACGAACGAGTGATTCTATAAGGCTCCTTGTTTTGGGCGTTTTCCAAATTAAATCCCGAATATCGAGTTTCACCAGATCTGGACGTGTTTGGGCTCATTCTTCTCAGAATCACGAGCTGATTCGATCCCGACGACAGAAAAATGTGTCCTATTTTTTTTTCTTTTACGTCACGATTTTAGTATGAACTTACTACGAGCGTGACGTATTGGAAACTCGAATTTTGTATGGAAAATTTGGGATACATTTTTTATCGTCGGGATCGAATCAGCTCGTGATCCTGAGAATAATGAGCCCAAACACGTCCAGATCTGGTAAAATTCTATATTCGGGATTTAATTTGGAAAACGCCCTTTTCCATCTTGAGGTACGGAACCCTAAAAATGCATGTATTTGTAAATCTTGTAACACGAGAATATTAGTAGCAAAAAGTAAAAAAAAGAACTTGGCGCGACAGATCATACAAGTTGTTTATTTATATTTTTAAATTTTTTTAACCCCCCACGCAAAAACGACGGGGTGTTATAAGTTTGACGTGTCTGTCTGTCTGTTTGTCTGTCTGTGTGTGTGTGTGTCTGTCTGTGGCATCGTAGCTCCGGAACGGATGAACCGATTTAGATTTAGTTTTTTTTGTCTGAAATCTGAGTTAGTCAGGAGTGTTCTTAGCCATGTTTTATAAAAATCGGTCTACTATGTCGCAGTCGGGGGTTTTTACAAAATTTTAAATATGTGGTTGTTAGAATATATATACTAAAAAATATTAGTTGCAAAAAAATAAACACTTACTGGGTGTAGACCTTGGCGCGACAGATCTTACAAGTATATTCGTACATATGGTTATTGGCCACGTGCGCGTTGAGCTCTTCCGCCGTGGGAAAGTTGTTTTTGCACACCTGACAACTGTGCGCGAATTTTCTCTGAAAACAAAGAACATGCTGTACTTCTGTTGATTTTATTTTACCATAAACCATATTTTACAACAGTTAAATAATAAGTAAGGAAAAAAAAAAATTTAAAGAACATGTCACTACACGGCCGACAGCGTTTTCGGTGGTCAAAATAAAAAAAAATACTCGCATTTTTAAATTAAAAATAGTCATCGTACACATTTAATACCCAAAATAGTTAAATATTGGTTTCTCATGTCAAATATTACAGGAGACAATCATTTCTTGTGTCAAATTAGATATGAGACTAGTATTGTTTGACATGCACGACGCACGCCCCGCCCCGTTGCACGCCTAGGGTTGCGCTTCTATGCCCTCTATGTACCATCCTGCGGATCCCGAGACAAAAGAAGCCAAAAAACCGGCCAAGAGCGTGTCGGGCCACGCTCAGTGTAGGGTTCCGTAGTTTTCCGTATTTTTCTCAAAAACTACTGAACCTATCAAGTTCAAAACAATTTTCCTAGAAAGTCTTTATAAAGTTCTACTTTTGTGATTTTTTTCATATTTTTTAAACATATGGTTCAAAAGTTAGAGGGGGGGGGACGCACTTTTTAGGGTTCCGTAGCCAAAATGGCAAAAACGGAACCCTTATAGTTTCGTCATGTCCGTCTGTCCGTCTGTCCGTCTGTCCGTCTGTCCGTCTGTCACAGCCGATTTACTCGGAAACTATAAGTACTACAGTGATGAAATTTGATGGGAATATGTGTTGTATGAACCGCTACAAAATTATGACACTAAATAGTAAAAAAAAGAATTGGGGGTGGGGCCCCCATACATGTAACTGAGGGATGAAAATTTTTTTTTTCGATGTACATACCCGTGTGGGGTATCAATGGAAAGGTCTTTTAAAATGATATAAAGTTTTCTAAAAAACATTTTTCTTAAAGTGAACGGTTTTTGAGATATCAGCTCTCAAAGTCGTAAAAAGTATGTCCCCCCCTCTATTTTTATAACTACGGGGTATAAAATTCTAAAAAAAATAGAGGTGATGCATGCTAATTAACTCTTTCAACGATTTTTGGTTTGATCAAAGTATCTCTTATAGTTTTTGAGATAGGTTGATTTAACTGTAATTTTGGTTTTATATTTGCTGCTACGGAACCCTTTGTGCGCGAGCCCGACTCGCACTTGGCCGGTTTTTTTCCTTTAGGAGCGATTATTTCCGAAAATATTAATATTATCAAAAAACGATCTTAGTAAACCCTTATTCATTTTTAAATACCTATCCAACGATATATCACACGTTGGGTTGTAATTTCTGGTCTTACAAAAGTAACATTTACAAAATCTGTAGTTGGTAATTATCACTATTTTCTGTTAGCAACACCACCGCCTCTCCACGCTGCACGCCGCATCGGGGATTCCCCAATAAACGTTTGTATACTGAATGTTAATCGAATTAAAATTTACGTTATTGTTATTTAAACACGTTACAATTCACGTAAAACCGTTATTGCCGACTTATTTGTTCATCTGAAAAAAACCATATTTAGAAAAAAAAAACATATTTGTTCATCTGAAAAAAACCATATTTAGAAAAAAAAACATGGTGCTCGGTTTTTTCATGTTTTTTTTTTCACAATTCTGAAAAAAAAAACATTTGTTTTTTTTTTCTATTTGCAACCCTATGCACGCCCGATATGAGCGTGCACTCAAGACCTTAGTAATATACTTACTTTGTTATGGTACCCTACATGTTTAACCAAGTCATTCATTGTCTTATGTATGGTCATACACATAGAGCACTTATACGGCGCTCGACAAAATGGCGGCAGGGACTTCCTCAACTCCATCTTCTCTTTCTGTTCTGCTAAATTCAAGACTTTCAAATCAAATATCAGCATTGTTTTAGCAATAGTGTTATCTGCGAATTCTCTGGCCAGCTTTAGTTCGTCAACTTCTTTTTTTGGTTCCGGTACTGGCGGTGGTACGAAGTCGTCATTGTCATCACTTGGGTCATCCGGTTCAGTCTGAAGATCTTTAAAGATGTCATTCATGTCAATATTGCTTGTGTCAATATCTGGCTCGAGGTAATCATTGGTTGGAATATCTTCAACATCATTGTTGGTTGTATCATCTTCTGGAGAGTTAGCTTCTTCTGGTATTTCAGTATCTACTTCAGGTTTGATGTCGATAATATTTTTACTGTGTGGAAAAATACATCAGGTAACTAAGGTTTAATTATACATATTTATTTTTACATAAAAAAAATACATACATATGTTCATAGAAGAAATTCAACAGTAGTAGGCCTAGGCTGGTTCCTGGAGGTACACCTCATTAAATAAATCATTTAAATATCAAAATGTAGTGAAAAACAGTGAGGACATTATTTTAAGAAGCTTATTTTATCCATAATTGTAGAAAATAATAAATAATAGAAGTTTCAATAATGGATAACAAGTAAAAGTTATGGCATTGTGGATCAAATGCTTCTGAAAAACCATAAAATAGAAAATTCTTCCAACCTACCTATGACATCTTGTATATTGAGCTGGATCCAAGTTATATTTCTGTAGGGAGTCATCTTCATCGCCTTCGTTATTGGCTAATATGTAGCAAGCATTGTGGTGCGGCTCCCAGAAATTCAGAGATGATTCCAAGTTAGTTTTCTTTCGGTTCACTGTCACTATGTCACTATAGGACACCTGATAGAGAAAATTGAATGAATTAACCAGTACATAAACATCAAAATGATAACTAAATAATGTTTAAATTATTTGCATGGCCCTTATCTTAATTAATTGGTGAAACATTTTTTTTCTTGCATTGAATCTGTAACATTATGTGGAGAAAATTAATATTATAAATGGGAAAGTGTGCGTCTGTTTGTTTGTCCGTCTTTCACGGCAAAACGGAGCGACGTATTAACGTGATTTTTTCAAGTGGAGTTAGTCGAAGGGATGGGGAGTGACATAGGCTACTTTTTTTAGTCTCTTTCTAACCCTCCACTTCCCTAAAATGGGGGGAGGACGTTTGTATGGAGCATACGGAAATTTTCGAATTTAACGCAAGCGACGCCGCAGGCAAAAGCTAGTGTATAATACATTAATGATTTGACTCACCTGTTTTCTAACATTCAGGATCTCCTTGAGAACAAAGTGCGCGCGGCGACTCTTTCTCCTAAAGGCCAGACTCTTCCTGATGTTATGCCGGCACTCCATGCAGAAGTAAACAGGGTAGCCATCACCCTCTGCAATCTGTTATTGAAAAAAGGGGAAAAACTATTATTAAATAGTTTATACACAATATTAAAACTAAAGTGTTGGTAAAGGCAATTTTAATTTAGGCTAATTTCATCAATGAACATAAATATGCATATCATCATTCGCATGCCCTAGATCTCCCCCCCCCCCCCCTATATAGTTTTCACGTAAATATTTATAAATGACGTTTTAAATCAATTTTTTCAGAAAGTTGTCATTTTGTCTATGTCAAATTTAATATTTGATTTTAATGACGCGTGTTTGTGTGAGCGTCAGGACCCCTGGACCACTACAGATATTTGATGTTTAGTACATACTAAAATTTAGTACCTATTTGATACTATTTGGTACCTGAGTACATATATTTGGTACCTCCACTGATATCGAAAAATCGAGCGAATAAAGTGGCCAGACATTCTGACGTCAGGATGTCTGGACCATTTTTGGTTTACATAGTTCTAGACAATACTACTAATTGATATCTTAGTCAATATTTACTACCTATTTGGTAACTGTCAATATATTTTTTTCAAATTTTCTTGGCATACCAGAAAAAAGTTATGACGGAATTTAAAGTTGTGAGCCCGGCCGTGCCGTTGAAGTATGTAGCGCCTGTTTTGACCCTGTTTTGTTACTTTTATATTTCGACTATATTAATGCCACTAGTCAGTAGAGATGATGTGCGAGTCCTAAAAATAAATTCCTATTTAAGTTGACGCGCAGGAGGGCAGGCGGATTTGCCTCTATTCTTTTGACATGCGCTACATACTTCAACGGCACGGCCGGGCTCACAACTTTAAATTCCATCATAACTTTTTTCTGGTACGCCAAAAAAATTTGAAAAAAATATATTGACAGGTACCAAATAGGTAGTAAATATTGACTTAGATATAAATTAGTAGTGTTGTCTAGAACTATGTAAACCAAAAATGGTCCAGACATCCTGACGTCAGAATGCCTGGCCACTTTATTCGCTCGATTTTTCGATATCAGTGGAGGTACCAAATATATGTACTCAGGTACCAAATAGTATCAAATAGGTACTAAATTTTAGTATGTACTAAACATCAAATATCTGTAGTGGTCCAGGGGTCCTGACGCTCACATGCAAGTCATCTTTTTTTCCGGTCTTTAAACAATGATTTTCCTTTCATAAACTTCATGATCATGACCAGCCTATATATGCGTCCCACTGCTGGCCAAGGCTGGGCCAATATTCCACAGGTTATGTGACAAGAAATTAAACTTTGACAACCCCCTTCCCCCCCTAAACGTGACACGTAGTTTGGGTATGTTCCCTTATCCCAGTCATTTGGGGTCAGTGCAGCACGTCCTTCTCTTCCATAACTCTCCATCGCCCGTCATATCAGTATTATAATCATCTTCATCTACCTCTAAATATTCATATAACTCTAAGCTAATGTTATTCTTAGAATGTAGGGTGTATTTTATTTTGCTTATTGATACCTGAAGACCTGTGATGGCAGTGTATTGCCTCTTGGAAGCCTCTCCTATTTTCTCCAGCTTGCCCTTTACTGTGAGGCAGCTCCGACATGCCTTCACATCCCATATTCTTGACATCCTGAATATGTCAATGCAAATTAGTATTATCAATATTATCATATAATTATTTATGCATGCATAAAAGTTTCAAGTGAAATAGGGTCCTTTCCATCCGAAATTCTAAGGGCACCTTTGACGTGGAACCACATTTAACGAACAGGTTCATTATTTATTTTTATGTTTAAATTTAATATATCATACAATTGTAAATCATCTTTGTTTATTGAAATTATAACTGATAGATTACAACATTTACAACTAGGAAGATTTTATCCAAATACCTATGGAACAAAGAGAGAACGCGACGTACCTTTCTTTAACTCTAAGCTCTTTATCAAAATATCAACTTAGTTTAATCTTATAATAAATAAGTAACTACATTTTGAATATTTTCAAGCGCCAAATCAAAATAATAACCACAGAATGTTAAAAATCTATATCAAGCAAGAGAGATCACAAAAATCTACAAATCGAACAAAATCCGATCAAGTTGACAGCAGAACGAACAAAATGGCGTACGACAGCGTGTGGAAATCCAATGCTGCCAATATAAAGATGATTTGTAGGGTAGCATTGACAACGGTGAAATACAGCGTTTTTGTCTATATCTCAAACAAACCAAACCTAACTGAGCTTGGCAGCTTCGATCTCTCGATTTTATTTTGTTTGTGTAGTTTTAAACAAAAATGCTATCAAAAGCAACATGTGGTGATATTTTTAAACTGTTCTAAGCGTGTATAATGTAACCGAATTTCTTCTTAATTGGTGTATTTAATCAAAAACATCAACAAAGCGTCATAACCTCAAAATGAGTTCCATACAAGAAAGGCTTCAGCTCAAAAGGATTCCTTTGGATACCTGGAACGTTAGGGAGCAGCTATGTCTAGCTTCCGCTGTGGTCAGGAGTGGGGACCAGAACTGGATGTCTGTGTCCAGAGCGTTAAAAACTGTGGGAGAACCTAATAGGCCTGCAGATTGGTATTCCCAAAAGAGGTAAGGACATTTATGATATAACATTGTACATACAAGGTTGTTACATTTTATTATTTTACCATTCAGTAAAAACTTTAAGCTACTATTATTGTACCAAAGCAATTAGGTACCCAACTATATTCAGTAATTTTCATTATTTATGTTTTGTTTGTAAACAAACACATTTAAATCAGTCTTTAAATATCAACGAATATGTTCTTATTTTCTGCATCTGCTGCTCTTTCATATACTGTGGCAAGCTAAGTATATATTATATTTCATTTTATTTTATTTATGTTATTAAAACTTTGTTGAATACCCTTTATAAGTATAAGTATAGCTATATAAATATCTATCTTCTCATCTTAATTTATTAATAATATCCTCATATCATATACTTATTATAGTACATATAAATCTGTCACAGTCTAACAGATACATACCCGTACATTCAAGCAAATACTCGTACGTACACGCAGCTCAGTGTTGATACCAAACACAATTATTTAAATATATTACGTTACACAAAAAAAAAATACAACTTTTTTTTTGTGTAACGTAGCTTTTTGTACTTCATTATGCAACTCGCTCTACAAATTGTTTAGTTTTATAATATATTGATTAAGGTACTAGTGCGACGAAACTGCGTCCTGTAACACAGGGTTTCCTAGCTCAGGACACAGGGTCGCGATTTTCTGTAATTGTTAATTTATATAATAAACTTTTTTCATTTTTAATTTTTTTTCATCTTTTACAAATTTTATTAGTTTATTTCATCCTCCCGACCCTTTAGCACAACTTGCCTTGTCGCGCGCGAGTCCATACATCAAGCGCAACTTCAAGTATGGACTCGCGTGCGACAAGGCAAGTTGTGCTAGAGGGTTTGGTAACATATATCACTCAACGCCCACCACTCAAACGATGGGAGGACGAAATTATAACCACTGTAGGGCCTTTCTGGACTAGACTGGCCAGGCAGAGGAAATACTGGAAAGAGCTGGAGGAGGCCTATGCCAACAGGCACACTGAACTACGCGACTTCATCTAAACAAACAATCATAAACACTAGAAGAAAAGGCTAAATAGATAGAACATATATCACTACACTGTAGAATCGATTTTAAGGCCCGGTCCTGATCTAGTGTGGACCCAAATAATCTGCTAACCACAGATCTGATGTCATATATACCATAGATCAAGCAAACGTATCTACTTAGCGTGTCAAATGAACTCAGTGAAATCCACTGAGTTGTCCGTCTTTACTCGCAGCTTGCAGCTTTCGGGCGTCAATTTTTGTAAGTTGAAGTCAACCAAAACATAAAAAATGCCTTGTTACGTGATATTCAATTGCAACAACACAAAAATTATGAACAATCAAGAAGAGCCTGAGACATATTTAAAATTATAGGCAAGAATCAACTTCAGTACAAAATTTGACACGCTCGGCCCCTATACAAATATATGAATTTGTTTCTTCTATCTAAATTAAGTTCTGTGCTGCTAACACATTGAATGCCACACTAAAATGCCCACATTTGTCTGTATGTGGTTTCAGTGAATGACTTAATATTTATTATTTGTTAACGCACAGGCAGCTTATAGCTGATACATGCACATCAATGTCCTGTACTTGTGATTTGTCCAGTCGAGAAATATTTATCAAATCTGTTTTTAAATCTTCTTCTTCGTCAAAGCTCATGACTGAGGGTTGTGACCACCATAAGTCGCTGTACGTCGCAGTGCTCTCCACTCAGGCCGATCTTTTGCCTTCCTAAAGGATCCCTGGAGCCCTACTACTCTGTGTCCGTATCAACTTCAAAGAATGTCCTCTCAATCTGTCACATACTCCGATTGAAGATATCACTTAATGAAATTAAAAAATTAAATGAATAATTGCTGCGATCTCTTGTTCATGCACATGCTAAGGTTTTAAGCTGTATAACTTGTAAATTAACTTAGAATTTAGTATTCCACATATTACTTGCTTCAGCTGTGCGGCCCAATACGGAGTATTACTAGAACATGTGGAGACACCAAAGCGGAAGAAACGCAGCTCTGAAGGTGCCGTGGAGACTCCCCAGGAGAGCATCCTTAAGAAACTCACTCAGGAGCGCATCGCTGAGATACAGGAGGCCGTGGCAGAAATGAACCGTCAGTATGAACAGCTCAAGGTTTGTTTACAACTAGTAAAGTCACCGGCTTTAGTTTAGTTTAGTTTTGTTGGGCATTTTCCGCAAGTCGACAACTATTCCCAGAAGACGTGGTCTCAGCACAAAATGTGAATCAGTTTAAAAATAGACTAGACAAGCACATCACATCTGCAACTCGGCTACGATTACTGTCACTATGATCACTGGATACAGGCTATATCAGTTTTTTTACTTCCCGCCTGCTTATTAAATAATAATAATAATAATATTGTGCCTGTGCCAAAGTCACCGGCATAAATAAATTATTATTTCTGTACCTTGTCACCTTAACGTCGTGTTTGAAATGTCATACGAAATTGTCAAACGATTAACAGCGACAAGGGACAAAAAGCATCGCTTATTTATGACGGTGACCGTACCTCATAAATAATTCGACGACTGGTCTGGCTCAGTCGGTAGTGACCCTGCCTGCTGAGCCGCGGTCCTGGGTTCGAATCCCGGTAAGGGCATTTATTTGTGTGATGAGCACAGATATTTGTTCCTGAGTCATGGATGTTTTCTATGTATATAAGTATGTATTTATCTATTTAAGTATGTATATCGTCGCTTAGCACTCATAGTACAAGCTTTGCTTAGTTTGGGGCTAAGTTGGTCTGTGTAAGGTGTCCCCAATATTTAAAAAAAAAAAAAAAAATACAAACAAGCTTTCAAAATTTGACAACCACCTGGCCTAGTCTGTAGTGACTGCCTGTTAAGCTTTTGGTTCTGGGTTCGAATCCGATTCGATATTTGTTCCTGAGTCATGGATATTTTCTTTGTAAATAAAATGAAAACAAAAGTGCCAAAAATATTGTATCTATAACTTTAATGTGTAAGCAATAAAGTCCTGTATAAAATGGATACAGCTTATATTGTGAGATTTATCCTGATATTTTAATGTCCAATAAACTTTTTTTGTAATTATTTTTTTGTATTGGGTACTGTAAGTCATCAAAATTATTTACTGAATACAATATGTAAATACTCTTTATTGCACACCTTGATAAAATAAAACAATACAAACAAGGAAGCAACACAAACAAAGGTAAACAACAGGCGGTCTTATCGCTAAAGAGCGATTTCTTCCAGACACCCTTAATATACCCAACCTGAATATTTCCAACTAAAATATATTTCAAAAAAGGTATTCTATTTCTCTCTCATGAAGGTTTTTATTGATTTATTATTGCATTCAATTTTATTCCAGAACGAAATAAACGAAGTCCGTAACCCAGCGACCTCAGAAGACCGAGTGCGCGAACTATGGACCGCCATTGAAACGTCTAAGCGGGCGCGCGAGAGAGAGACAGCCAAACGGGCCGCCTGGCTGAAAGAAAGAGAGGAACGACGGGCTAGGGCCGAGAGGACGTGGCGACCGCCTGCACAAACCAATCAGAGCGCGCCGTGTAAGTACAGATAGGATAGCTAGACCAATCAGAGCGCTTCGTGTCAGTACTGAGAGGATAGGTAGACCAATCAGAGCGCTTCGTGTAAGTGTTCAGTATCTCAGATGAAGAATACTATAGATTTGACATAAGCGTACACCCGTAAGGGACAGATATAGAATAATGGTGCGAAATTAAGAAGTACTTTAAAAATGGCTGACAGTTTACCATAAACAACCTACGTAATCTGGGCGGATAATAAGCTTGACGTCACGTACATATCCCTTACCGCATGTGACGTATACAATATTTGTTCAAATTTGAACTATAACAGTTGTCAGTAGAGTAGAATTTATAACGGCCAAATTTGGAACAATATGCGGTAAAGGGTTATTGTTTGCCACAAACTCGTTTGTGGCAGCGGCGGAAAAGTGAAACTATGACAAAGACAAACAATAACATTTTGCTCTCTGTCACTCTTATTATAATTTGTATGTGACCATCTCGTTCGGTAGTGGTATTATTATTTGGCTGTCTAGTCTATAGTATCCTTTGTTTAAGTTCACTATAGATGAGAGAAAGACAGCCAAACGGGCCGCCTGGCTGAAAAAAAAGACAGGAACGTCGGGCAAGGGCCGAGAGGACGTGGCGCCCGCCTGCACAGACCAACATGCAAAGCCATTTACATAGATGGTGGCTCCTCTATTTTGTGCCATGTCATTTTCATGTACTAACTTGTGATTATTTACAGCAACGCCGCCGCCGCCGTCGTCCCCGCTGTTGACATCTTTGTTAAAATCTTCCCCTGTAGTCACCACGCCGCAGCACATACCTCACCCCGCCACCGTTGTTGGTAAGTCTAACCTTAATAACCGGGTTCACATTAAGCGAGTCAGTTTGCTCAGCATCATGGCGCTCACGTTTGCCTCGCCCGAGCCAATTTGGTCGGCAAGATGGCGCTCACGTTTGCCTCCCCGAGCCAATTTGGTCGGCAAGATGGCGATCACGTTTGCCTCCCCGAGCCAATTTGGTCGGCAAGATGACGGCCATTAGTCAGCTGTTAGTTTAGGTACTTTAGCGGTAATTTTCTATATACTTGATCCCGTTTTCCGCAACAAAAGTATCCTAACGCAAGCTGCTGCTGCCTCACGAAATTTTAATTGTGTCGAAAATGAGGGTAGTTTCTCGCCTCCCCTACCGCCGCCGACGCCCGCGCCGAGTCATCGGTCGCGGCGAGCTGCAGCCCGCAGTCTGCCAGTCTGCGTTGGGATAGTATCGCGCGAGCTCAATGAAAATGCTCCTCGTTACGGAGCGAAACATGTCGAGCGTTTCTCGACTATTTTGCACGTGAGTGACCCGGTTTATACGTTTAATATGCCTCACGAAAGTTTAACGTCCTAAGCTTTGCCTTTGCTTTTTGATTTCTTTGTATTTTTAAGCCCCGACGCATACACGACGGGGTGTTAAAACTTATAAGTTTGACGTGTCTGTCTATCTGTCTGTGGCATCGTAGCTCCCGAACGGATGAACCGATTTAGTTTTTTTTTTTGAAAGCTAAGTTACTCGGGAGTGTTCTTAGCCATGTTTCATGAAAATCGGACCACTGTATCGTGGTCGGGGGTTTTTTCAAAATTTTAATTTTGTGGTTATTATAATCACATATTTACCTTTTTTTTGCAGAAACTATATCGCCATCTGCCGGCGCTCCGACTCTATCTATGCTGCTGGAGAAGCCTGGCTCTACAAGTCCTCACGACAATAAACACGCCGCTATAGAGCATATCAAGAGCCAGCTGGTACAGATAGAGCAACAACTCAAAGGTATGTAATGGGCCTAACTATTTATAATAAACTGCCCGACACAGTCACCTCAGCTACTTCTTTCTCTGGCTTTAAGCATAAATTAAATAATATCTGGGCAACCGAGCTTCGCTCGGTTCTGTTTCGTATCCTTGACATGTGTCGCCATCTAGTTCAAAAATGAATAGTACCTACATCGAGCGAAAGAATTCTCAGCCTTAACAACACAACTACTGCACACGAGATGGCGCGCATTTCGCCACAAAAACTCAAATAGTGTATTTTCTATTCGTTTTAGCCTTGACCTGTGTCGCCATCTAGTGTTTGCAATAAATAGTACTTACATCGACCGAAAGAATTCTGTCTTAACAGTACAACTACTGCACACGAGATGGCGCGCATTTCGCCACAAAAACTCAAATAGTGTATTTTCTATTCGTTTTAGCCTTGACCTGTGTCGCCATCTAGTGTTTGCAATAAATAGTACTTACATCGACCGAAAGAATTCTGTCTTAACAGTACAACTACTGCACACGAGATGGCGCGCGAAGAAAAACGCATGAAAACTCGAAAATTCGCGTTTTCCGGGACCTAAGGATAAGTTAGACCGATTTTTCACCCCCAAAAACCCCCACATAACAAATTTCTGCGAAATCGTTAGAGCGGTTTCCGAGATCGTCAGTGTAAATAAATATATATATAAATAAATAAATAAATAAATAAATAAATATACAAGAATTGCTCGTTTAAAAGTATAAGATATAACAAGATCATACCATCCCATACATTAAAATGCGACCGCCTAAGACCGCGCTTACACTCCACCACACATAGATGGCGCCACAAAAAAAAATGTCTTGTAGCTTTCGATTATACTTGTAGATGGCGTAAAGTGTCACTTTTGACATAGATTTATGGGTCGGAATTGACACTTAATGCCAATCTACAAATAATCGGTGGCAACAAGGCATTTTTTGTGGCGCCATCTATGTGTGGTGGAGTGTAAGCGCGTTCGTAGGCGGTCGCATTTTAATGTATGGGATGGTATGATCTTGTTATATTTAATTTATGCTTTAAGTCAAAACTGAAACGTTGGCTTCTTGAGCACACGTTCTATAGTTACGAAGAATTTTTAAATAGTTAGTAACCTAATAATATATATATATATATATATATATTAACCCATTTACAGTTAATACATGACATGTTATATTATAAATATAATAAAGAATATGAATATGTAGTCTCTGTAGGTTAATTAAGTAAATTATTGATAGTGCTCTAATGTATGTTTTAGCTCTTCAGCATTATAAATAAATAATATAAAAAATAAGTTCGTCACACGTGCGAGAATGTCATTCTTCTCGCACTTATAACGAAATGTACTATTATTAAGAACCAAGATATGAAATGATTTTTTTTTTAATAGGCATATTGCAATGCGCATATGAACGTCAAATAAAGCTATGCCGGCTCTAACCCTACGCCTCAGCCTCGAGAAGATTTCAGCCCCCTTTATTTGGAGGGGGTATGGGACCGGCAAGAAACTCGGCGGGCCACTTCTTTTCAAAACATTACTTACAATCAAAGACCTATATAACTTCGTATAGACCGATAAAGTCTAAGAAAAAAACGTACCCCAAAACCATAACAGAAAAAGGTACGGTGAGCTAGATGGCGATACACCTTTGGGGTACGCTCGGCTAGATGGCGCTAATATAAATATTTGACATTTTAAAACATATCAAGCTAAGAATATGGTCCAAATTGTCAAAACTGAAGTTCAAAAGTTTTAAGCCTCTGTCGAGAGATGGCAGTCTATGCACTGTGATTACACATTTTACTTTGACAGTAACTCTCTTTAAGGTGGCTCGCCTAGGTTACCCGAAACTCAGGCTGCGTTAGATGGCGTTAATCTGCAAATTACCGGTCTTATTTTTTTTGTGGAGTCGTACAGGCATTTATATACTTTCAATTATGCTTCGCGAACATTTAATATTAAAATTAACGTATTACAACAAACATTCAACTTCTCATTGTAACGTTAATCCCCTTAATGTAAATAAATTTACTATTTTACACTATTTTTAAGTACCACTCACACATACAAACAGTGTTTTTGTATTCATTCTAGTCGATAATTTCACGCGGCGACAGCTTGTCTAAATAGCCTTGCGGTAAATACGTGCCATCGCATGATTTACATGGAAGCACTGGGTTCGAATCCAGGACTTTTTCTCTTTTTTTTTTAATACTACGTCGGTGGCAAACAAGCATACGGTCCGCCTGATGGAAAGCGGTCACCGTAACCTATGGACGCCTGCAACTCGAATAGTGTCGCATGCGCGTTGCCGCCCCATTAGAAACTTGTACACTCCCCTTTGCTGCGTATGCACAGCAAAAAGGAGTGTACAAGTTCAAAGGAGGGTTTGGGTTGCCGACGACTCAAAGGACAATAGACGGAACAAATTAGTTCCGTAAGTCCTCCCGTCGTCAGCACCCCGCACCCTCGTTGAGCTCTGGCAGCCTTACTCACCGGCAGGAACACAACACTATGTGACACTATTTTTTGTTCGTCGAACTCAGAATTTCTAACATAATTATCCTAATCTGATATTTTAAAAAAATCCAAAAAGTATAGATAAATTTTAGTTTCTAAACTACGATCCGAATGATTTTTTTTTTCTAATTGTTTATTTTTGATGGAGCAAGGGTATTCAAATCGCTTTTGAAATCTTAAATTAGTAAATGAAAATGCAATAGTTAACTGAGTAACGTAATGCTTTAAAAACTCAAGTGGACTTTTTTATCTAAGGAGTGATTTAGATAAAATATTATATTTAGCGAGGGTATTAAAAGTAGTGTTTTATATCTCAACTTAATAAATAGAAAATCAAAATGACAATAAAAAAATCAATATGTTCTCTAAGACAAAATTGATACCTTCGGCTCTCCATTCTTGCTCAGTCAATAAAAAAAACGAAATTTATATCCAAAAAAATACAAAAAGTTTATAGAATCCTGGGAATCGAACGCACCATCACGGCGTGACAGACGATTGTTCCCCAACGACGCCATTACATAACACGCTGTTACCGATGAAATTGGGCTATACATATATAATTATTTAAATATAAATAATAATGTCAAATCCATACTAATATTACAAATGGGAAAGGGTGTGTGTCTGTTTGTTTGTCCGTCTTTCACGGCAAAACCGGAGCGACGAATTGACGTGATTATTTAAGGGGATTTAGTTGAAGGGATGGAGAGTGACATAGGCTACTTTTTGTCTCTTTCTTACGCGAGCGAAGCCGCGGTCAAAAGCTAGTTTATTATAAATGGGAAAAGCTGGTTACTCTATAATCTGAAGTGGAAGAATTCGTTGTTTCACCAAAGATAATGTGTGTTTGTTTGTTTGTCCGTCTTTCACGGCCAAACGGAGCGACGGATTGACATGTTTTTTAAGTGGAGATAGTTGAAGGGATGGAGAGTGACATATGCTACTTTTGTCTCTTTCTAACGCAAGCGAAGCCGCGGGCAAAAGCTAGTACAGCACGGGTAGCATGGTCGCGCGATAGACGATAAAATATCAGGCCGTCCCTGTCGCACTATTAGTAAGTGCGATTATAGGGACGGCCAGATGTTTTATCATTTATCGCGCGACCATAATTGCCTGCCTGGACCAGATTATATTGATGATAATTATTATTTGTAACCATTTAGTTAATATTGTCTTCAGTTACCGCGATAGTTACTCATGAAATAAAAACTATGAAAACGGATTAAATCGTGTATAATGAATTTACAATTCATCCCGACGTTTCGAACACTACAGCGTTCGTGGTCTCTGAGCTCAGCGGGTGACTGAGGAAAAATTACAATGTGCAAAAGCTACCCACATACCTACATACATATTCATATATATAACTATTTAGTTGTTGAAGAAAAATATTCACACAACAATAACATAGGTCAACTCTAGCTCAGTAAATGTAAGGAAGTCAGCACGTTACTAATACTATGCCCACACTATGACCTATGTACCTGACCTGGGTGGCTAGCCGAATGGCACAATCGCTCACGAAACGCTCACGAAACGAAGCGCTAGTAGATATCTATCTCTATCGCGCTTGCGTATTGGCGCGACAGAGCCAGCGGCGTATCGCTTTCGTTTGGCGTCGGAGAAATGCCATTCGGCTACGGGGCCTGACGTGTAATATTTTATTTTATCAACAAAGGCATAATAAAGATTATAATGTATTTTTGTATGAAAATAAAAAATAGGAAAGAAATATAGTAAGAGTCTTTTTTAATAGAATATTTATTCTATTAAAAAATAAAAATAAAACTTAATAAATCCAAAAAAAGTTCAAATTATTAAAAAAGAGCCCGGAATCGAACTCGAGATCTCCTGTTTCATAGTCAATGCATTTGACCGAGACGCCATTTCGATTTACACTAGCAGTGTCGAAATACACGATATGTATCTTTATTGACAAAATGCGTCATTATTTCTGAGTCTGCTTGAGTTAAGTAAACCAATATCTTTAAATAATTACTTGTCAAGAGCCAAGTGTCACTGATGACAATGTCAACTAAAAATGCGCGAAATATGACGGCTCTGTGTCTGTACACAAAATTTGGCACACACATTTTCGTAAAATTAATAAAAAATTCACATGGATTTGTCCATGATTTCTGTATGAAACAATGTATTTCGTTCAATACTGCGACGATGGATAATGTATAGTAGATGTATGCGCATATTTTTATTTAGTTGTAGTGTGCGGTGACTAAATAAATGGTAGATGTTTTTTGTATGGAAAGCGAGCCACCTTAATACTCGATCCTCTTTGCTTACAATTAACATGCATTAAAAAACAAGATACAATTTAACAGATATTTGAAATAATCATTTTTTTATAGCAAGCACGACCGTGCCTTCCCCCGTGCCTCTCCCCGTGCCAGCAGTAGACATAGACGACATCGAAATAAAGGCTGAAGATGTGTACGCGTTTAGAGACATCGACCTGCATATACCACCCGTTGCCACAATGCATAAGGGGCCAGTCAGGTATGTACAATATCTTTCTCTCTCTCTGGCTTATATAACTCTGCTGAGACAGAGATAAAGGCTGCAGATGTGTATGCGTTTAGAGACATCAAGGGGTCAGTCAGGTATGTACAATATCTTTCTCTCTCTGGCTGATACAACTGTGCTGAGACAGAGATAAAGGCTGAAGATGTGTATGCGTTTAGAGACATCGACCTGCATATACCACCCGTTGCCACTATGCATAAGGGGCCAGTCAGGTCTGTACAATATCTTTCTCTCTCTCTGGCTTATATAACTCTGCTGAGACAGAGATAAAGGCTGAAGATGTGTACGCGTTTAGGGACATTGACTTGCATATACCACCCGTTGCCACCATGCATAAGGGGCCAGTCAGGTATGTACAATATCTTTCTCTCTCTGGCGTATATAACTGTGCTGAGACAGAGATAAAGGCTGAAGATGTGTACGCGTTTAGGGACATTGACCTACATATACCAACTGTTGCCACCATGCATAAAGGGCCAGTCAGGTATGTACAATATCTTTCTCTCTCTGGCTGATACAACTGTGCTGAGACAGAGATAAAGGCTGAAGATGTGTACGCGTTTAGAGACATCGACCTGCATATACCACCCGTTGCCACCATGCATAAGGGGCCAGTCAGGTCTGTACAATATCTTTCTCTCTCTGGCGTATATAACTGTGCTGAGACAGAGATAAAGGCTGAAGATGTGTACGCGTTTAGAGACATCGACCTGCATATACCACCCGTTGCCACCATGCATAAGGGGCCAGTCAGGTATGTACAATATCTTTCTCTCTCTGGCGTATATAACTGTGCTGAGACAGAGATAATGCTGGAGATGTGTACGCGTTTAGAGACATCGACCTGCATATACCACCCGTTGCCACCATGCATAAGGGGCCAGTCAGGTATGTACAATATATTTCTCTCTCTGGCTTATATAACTGTGTTGAGACAGAGATAAAGGCTGAAGATGTGTACGCGTTTAGAGACATCGACCTACATATACCACCTGTTGCCACCATGCATAAGGGGCCAGTCAGGTATGTACAATATCTTTCTCTCTCTGGCGTATATAACTGTGCTGAGACAGAAATAAAGGCTGCAGATGTGTACGCGTTTAGAGACATCAAGGGGCCAGTCAGGTATGTACAATATCTTTCTCTCTCTGGCTTATATAACTCTGCTGAGACAGAGATAATGCTGAAGATGTGTACGCGTTTAGAGACATCGACTTGCATATACCACCTGTTGCCACCATGCATAAGGGGCCAGTCAGGTATGTACAATATCTTTCTCTCTCTGGCGTATATAACTGTGCTGAGACAGAGATAATGCTGAAGATGTGTACGCGTTTAGAGACATCGACTTGCATATACCACCTGTTGCCACACTGCATAAGGGGCCGGTCAGGTATGTACAATATCTTTCTCTCTCTGGTGTATATAACTGTGCTGAGACAGAGATAATGCTGAAGATGTGTACACGTTTAGAGACATCGACTTGCATATGCCACCAGTTGCCACACTGCATAAGGGGCCAGTCAGGTATGTACAACATCTTTCTCTCTCTGGCGTATATAACTGTGCTGAGACAGAGATAATGCTGAAGATGTGTACACGTTTAGAGACATCGACTTGCATATACCACCTGTTGCCACACTGCATAAGGGGCCGGTCAGGTATTTACACATTGTGTAAAAGTTTTTCTCGACTTGTAGCTTTTTGGTCCCCTACATCATAAATTAAATATAACAAGATCATACCATCCCATACATTAAAATGCGACCGCCTACGAACGCGCTTACACTCCACCACACATAGATGGCGCCACAAAAAATGCCTTGTTGCCACCGATTATTTGTAGATTGGCATTAAGTGTCAATTCCGAGCCGTAAATCTATGTCAAAAGTGACACTTAACGCCATCTACAAGTATAATCGAAAGCTACAAGACATTTTTGTGGCGCCATCTATGTGTGGTGGAGTGTAAGCGCGGTCTTAGGCGGTCGCATTTTAATGTATGGGATGGTATGATCTTGTTATATTTAATTTATGCCTACATAGAAGCTTTTAACCCTGGATAAAAATGGGATCGATTGGCATCAAAAAATTGACAAAATTGTCATTTTTCTCGCAACCTGTATGATTTTTCAAAATCAAAACGTCATTTTTATTAGTTTGAAATCGAGGGAAGGTCTTCTAAGACCGTTTTCGCGTAGCTGCCCTTAATGACTCGCAATCAAAATACATAGAACACTAAGGCACTGGTCCCACCGCGAGCTAGTAAGCTATGGCTATTATAGCCATAGCTTACTAGCTCTTACTTATCTTTTGTTCGTTTTTATAGTATAAAAACGAACAAAAGATAAGCACTCCCGTGCAAATAAAAGAAACACGGCGATATTAATAGCTCATCTCTGGGCGAGTAACTATAAACTTAACATAACTTTTGTTCGTTTTTATAGCCGATAGCTTACTAGCTCGCGGTGGGACCAGTTCCTAACGCCTATGGAAGATGATAGACGTTTCAATTGAAATGACAACGTATTTTTATTACAGAGCGGTCGAGAAGCCGCCATTCAAGAAGGACGAAGAAGAAACTCCAATGGTCACAGAAGAAATCAAGATTGAAAATGATCCCGCCCCGATCGAGGCAAGTATTAACTCAATAAGCTTTGCTATGACGGTCTGGCCTAGTCGGTAGTGACCCAGACTGCTAATCTGCTGTCCTGGGTTCGAATCCCGGTAAGGGCATTTATTTGTGCGAGCACAGATATTTGTTCCTGAGTCATGCTTGTTTTCTATGTATATAAGTACTAGCTTTTTGCGCAGCTTCCCTCGCGTTAGAAAGAGAAAAAAAGTAGCCTATTTCACTCTCCATCCCTTCAACTATCTCCGCTTAAAAAATCACATCAATACGTCGCTCCGTTTTGCCGTGAAAGACGGACAAACAAACAGACACACACTGGATTTGGTATATTATGTATATCGTCTGAGTACCCACAACACAAGCCTTCTTGAGCTTACCGTGGAACTTAGTCAATCTGTGTAAGAATGTCCTATAATATTATTTTCTCAAACATGGTATGAAATATTGATGTTATGTGCCTTATAATTGGCAGCGAAGTATGATGTTGCAGGTGCGGCTAGGACGATTGATAGATAATGGAATTTCATACAAACCTTGCAGGCCAAGGCCGGCAAAGTCTTCTTTTTTAATTTCCAAACACAGATAATTGTGACATAACATCCAGGTATTTAGCCAATTAAAAAAAAACTATAAGGGGCTTTATAGACGTGCCGACTGCAACTGGTACGGGCCCTAGACAATATTTGATTTTGGGTGCGTTTTCATACAAAAAAACGAAAAAAAATTTTTTTTTATTTTTTTTTAATTTTTTGTTTTTTTTATAGGCGTATACGGGGTACTAAAGGGGAACGAAAATTCGATTATTTTTGCGCTACGACGCGCCGTTTAGGAGATACAGCCATCCAAAAGTTACTATTTTCAGTAGACTTTATTTATTTCATACCGTGTTTGAGAAAAGCACTATACATACCTCGGCGGGAAATGGGGTTGCCGGCCGAAGACATATAGACGGCCGAGCGAAGCGAGGCCGGATAGGTCTGAGGCCTCTGTAGTAATGTACTATTAGTTAGTCAAGTAAAGAGTGTACTCCCATATTAAATGCCGTCAGCCGGTTTTCCCCATTAAAAAAAAACAGTAGCTCCATACTCATATTATAAATGGGAAAGTGTGTATGTCTGTTTGTCCGTCTTTCACGGCAAAACGGAGCGACGAATTGCCGTGATTATTTAAGTGGAGGAGTCGGAGAATGATCGAAAGTGACATAGGCTACTTTTGTCTCTTTCTAACCCCCCACTTCTCTAGAAAAGGGGGGGGGGCATTCTGAAATTTTAGAATTTAACGCGAGCGAAGCCGAGGGCAAAAGCTAGTATAAAGTATAATATAATCCTGAGAGTAACGTAGATTTACAGCAATGGCCTAAAGTGTATGTCCATTCAGGTTCAACCAGTGGAGGAAGAAAAAGTACCCGAAGAAATTCACGTGGAAGAAATAACAGTAAGTTACAGTAGTCCATTTTTCTTTATATTAGGTTACACATAGGGTTGCAAAATAGTACATTACATCAGAGGCCGGGAAAATGAGGATTTCCGGCCAAGTGGGTATATACCGGATATACGGATAGGGATACGAGGCCGGGAATCCGTTTTCACGCCGAGGCATGTATAGTGCTTTTCTCAAACATACAATGAAATAAAAAAAAATGCTCTAAAGGGCAAAATTTTTTTTAAAAAAAAGTTACGTTGCAGGCCTAGCCTAAAAAATAATATGAAATCCCTTTACAGTCCTCTCGAGTTGTTGCGCCCAAAAAGCGATACTTCCCAGCCCATTTTAAGGAACGTAAAGACAATATTTCATTGCATGTTTGAGAAAATACTTTTTTTTTCTCTCAAAATTTGCAAAGCTGTTAATACTTTTATACGGTTTTTTAGACTTTATGTTAACTATTAAACGAATTTAATGAAATAAATTTAATTTCTGGTCTTATAAAACTAACATTTGCGAAATCTGTAGTTGGTAGTTATCAGTATTTACTGTTGACAACACCACCGCCTCTCCACGCCGCACGCCGCATCGGGGATTCCCCAACAAACTTTTGTATACTGAATGTTAATCGAATTAAAATCGAATTAATGTGTGTCACATCACGAAAAACCGTTATTGTCGAATATTTGTTCATCGGAAAAAAACATATTTAGAAAAAAACAATGGCGCTAGTATTTTTCCCCTGTCTTATATTGAGATGGGGGGGGGGAGACAGAGAGAGAGGGAGAGCGAAAGAGAGAGAGAGAGGGAGAGGCAGAGAGAGAGATTCTTTAAAATTACCAATCATCTTCCCGCTTATTTGATTTATTTATTTATCTTTAGGTGACCGAGGAGCCTGTACCGGAAGTGCAGCCGCAGGAAGAGCCCGCGCCGCAACCGGAAGAGGTCAAGATTGCGTTCCCGGAAGTCAAGTTCCCTACGCCGGAAATCAAGATCATACACCCGGAGGTCCAGAAGGTAAAGTAAAAATATCAGAAATAACATAACCACAAAATTAAAATTTTGAAAAAACCCCCGACGGCGACATTGTGGACCGATTTTCATGAGACATGGCTAAGAACGCTCTCGACTAACTCAACTTTCAAACAAAAAAAACTGAATCTAAATCGGTTCATCCGTTCGGGAGCTACGATGTCACAGACAGGCGCACACACGGACAGACAGACAGACACGTCAAACTTATAACACCCCGTTTTTGCGTCGGGGGTTAAAAACATAGGAACTAATATGGACCCTTTCCTGAAAAAAAAAAAAAAAACATTTCTTTTGGCAGCCCAAGGAGGAAGTGAAAGAACCGGAAGCGCCGCCGCCGGAAGTGGAACCGGAAGTGGTGGTCGAAGACGTCCCGGAAGTCGTGGAAGAGGTCGCCACTGAGGTTGTTGAAGAAACTATGTAAGTTTAAATTGTTATTAAAACGATTTTATATCCTTACTTACACAGAGAACCTCCTATAGAGTAGCAATCTTGTATATTTTGTTCGCGATACGAGTCACCAGTGTTTGGGGTGCGAGGAGCGGGCGGGGAATGTGTTAAGCGCGCTGTGATTGGCCGTTTCAAGGACGGCGGGCAGTCGCGCCAGATGAAAAGGGACAGAAGTATGACTGTCCCTCTACTGACGCGTAAGTGGCCAATGTAAGTTGACCTATGCCGGCTCTGAATAAATTATAAATATGACTTATTTGTGGAATGTAATGCCGTCTGTTTTTAAATTTGAGCTTCTTGTTACCTTTCCACACCATTTCACACTACAGGTGGACATCTTTAAGGCATCAAAATACCCTTTTCCAATTTTTTAGTGCGAAAAACACGCGCTGCTTTCGGGTCTGTTACTTGGTCGATACTGATCGGGCACGGCGAGCGCCCGCGCTTATATCAGTGCAAATACTAGGAAGGCTGGCGACCGCGAGTCGTCTTGTAATGGATGTCTATAGGGGTTGGTCTGTGCTTACTTATTACCCGACTGCGGCAACGCAAAAGGAGGGTTATAATTTTGAGCGGTATGTATAAATAAATATTATAGGACATTCTTACACAGATTGACTGAGGCCCACGGTAAGCTCAAGAAGGCTTGTGTTGTGGGTACTCAGACAACGATATATTTATATAATATACAAATACATATACATAGAAAACATCCATGACTCAGGAACAATTATCTGTGCTCATCACACAAATAAATGCCCTTACCGGGATTCGAACCCGGGACCGCGGCGCAGCAGGCAGGGTCACTACCAACTGCGCCAGACCGGTCGTCAATGATGTATGTGGGTATGTATGTATGTATGTACATATGTATATGTTCATCTGTTCCCTCCTTCTAAAGTACTCATTAGAATTTGACAAACGATATGTCATTCGAATCGTCTTGATCGTCCGCTGGTTATAGGCTATATGACGTCACCGCAAACGAATCATGGCGCCCTCTAGAGGTCATAAAGTAACGAAGCAAAAAAATAAAATGAAGTTAGGATGACATGTTGTATATCATTTGAAAGGGCTTAATTAGCATATTTCAAATATGTATATATTGTTACCTTTTATTCCCAGCTGTACTTGATTTTAGAATGTCAGTGTTACAGACACAGAGGTTTTCAATGAAATGAAATGAAATTCTTTATTCTTCAATTTAGGCATTAACATAATGCTCTTATGAAAGTCAAGGGTACATTTGTACAAACATAAATAAATAAATTAACCAATTATCCTAACTGAAAATACAATTTAAATTAAATAATTATGCATATAAAGCAAAATACATTATTTTGGTTTGTCACTTAAGTACATTTTCCATATATCCCGGTCTGTGATATAGTCCTTAACTTTATAGTATGCCCTAGCAATGAGCGCCCCTTTTACAACGGCTTTAAACTTTGCGTCTGTAAGATTACAAATTTCTAGTGGAATTTTATTGTAGAACTTTGTACAGTTTCCCAAGAAGGACTTTTTCGTTTTTACTAGTCTACAGGAAGAAACTTTAAGCTTACCCGAATTTCTGGTAACCTTTGCTTTCTCAGAGTTTGTTGGAAAAGCGTACAAATTTCTCCTGACATACATAATGACTTCGAAAATATATAGGGACGGCAACGTTAAAATGTTAATATTTTTAAAGATTTCTCTTAGTGAATCTCGTGTCTTTAAATTATAAATTGCTCTTAATGCTCGTTTTTGTAGTATAAATATTGTTTCTATATCGGCTGCAGAGCCCCACAATACAAGACCGTACGACATCAAACTATTAAAGTAGGCGAAGTAAACCAGTCGTGCCGTTTCTACATTAGTTAACTGTTTCATTTTTTTGACTGCAAAAGCAGCTGAGCTCAATCTATTTGCTAGTGTAGTTACATGAGATCCCCATTGTAATTTTGGGTCCAGCGTTATTCCTAAAAACACCGTTGTTTGCGCAAAGCCAAGCAGCTGACCATTAAGCTTGATATTCGAGACTAAATTTAGATTAGAACCAGTACATAAGGAGAATTTCATACACTTGGTTTTCTTTGGGTTCAACATTAAATTATTTACAGAAAACCAATGGCCTACCTCAGAGAGAGTGTTGTTCACCTCAACTAATTCGGTATCTCTTCTATTCACCTTAAAAAGTAAAGAAGTGTCATCGGCATACATGACAATGCCAGATTTTTGGCTCACCATATATGGCAGGTCATTCACATATACCAGAAACAGAAAAGGGCCTAAAATCGAACCCTGTGGCACACCCATCTCTACCACTTTATCTGTTGAAAAAGCGCCATTTACAGTAACTCTTTGGCTTCTTTCTGATAGATACGAGTGTATGAGATTTAATGCTGGTCCTTGAATACCATAGAAACAGAGCTTGGAAATTAACGTTTTATGATCTTGAAATTAATGTGTAATTAATCCGGGTGAACCAACTTTTTCTTGCCTGCTATTGCCATGGTTACGGTCCCCTGAGTCACGCTGGATTCATGCAAAATTAATAAAATAAAAAGTTGAAAATTTAGCACGGTTAGCACATCGTAACTGGACATCAATTTCCAATATGACTTGTAACTCCGGTTGCCGTTTAAGAAGTTCAATATTCTTACGGTAGATGTCGCTACGGGTCCCATCGACCTAAGTGGTGGAAAATTTCACTGGCTTGGTCGAATTCTCGGTGGCTCAGTTGGCAGAGCACTGGAGTATAGATCCAGATGTCGTGAGAGTGAGTTTCTTACGGTTGATGTCGCTAGGGGTCCCATCGACCTAAATGGTCGAAAATTTCGCTGGCTTGGTCGAATAGGCTAGTTTCCTATACTTGAAATAAAATATTTTATGCAGTGCACGAAATAATGCACCACATAATTAGATGAAAAATATGGACAGTAGTTATTTTTAAACATAATTTCTATTTAATAATGCAAAGAGAAAGATATAAAGTAAATGAATTGATCGTGACGTCACTTCTCAGTATTTCATAGTAATTCCATACTAACAAATCGTTTTGACAGTTCATAAAAAGAAGCTGATTTGACTAGTAGGAAACTAGCCTATTCTCGGTGGCTCAGTTGGAAGAGCACTGGAGTATAGATCCAGATTCCGCGAGTTTAAGTCTCACCACAGTATAATAAAGAGTACTATCGTACAGTATGGTCACTCCCGCTCCCCGCTGAAAGTGCCGCCCACCCCCTCTCGGTTGCCTCACAGTTACCGCCTGTCAAAAACGCGAACAGTCGACCTGTCATATTTCACTGATACAAGCATAGTACGCGTTCACTTACACGAGCTTAGACTGTGTGCTAGAAACGCGCCTCTTTCATATATTTGATCGCCAGTGTCCGAGGTGTGGTTTCACTCAAGGCGGACAGTTTCCACTTTGAAATTTATTCTAAGCTTATTAAGAATAGTTTCAAGAACGTCACTATAAAATATTATCTACATTTTAACAGCGTTCCGCCCTCGCCCCCACCGCTCCCGGCGCCGGAGGAGGCGCCGCCCTTCCCCCCGCTGCCGCCCCCGCCCCCGCCAGAAGACCCGGAACCAGAAGCCGTGCCCGAGGTCACTGACCTCGACAGCATACCCATGCCTAGCGATCCGCCGCCAGAAGACAGCATTATAGGTGAGCTATACTCCGTTAACCAAGTCTGTCAGTAAATAAGAACAAAGAAAACTATATGCATCCTTTTCTTTAGGGTGCTAGAGAAAAGGATACCTATAGTTTTCTTAGTTGTTATTTATTTATTACAAAACTTTATTGCACAATATAATAAATAAAGTACAAATGGCGGACTTAATGCCTAAAGACATTATCTACCAGTCAACCATTCAGTCAAATCATTTACTGACAGACTTGTTTTGACACAATATATTTACATAATTAAAGGCTACTAGACTCGTAACAAAATTGGCACAATAAATGATTGTTTTCTATAGAAGTTGACTTAAGAAACTAATATTTATAGGTTTGAGGTATTAAAAGTGCATTATGAGGTATATTTGACTGATAACCTAACCACAAAATTAAAATTTTGAAAAAACACCCGACTGCGACATAGTGGACCGATTTTCATGAAACATGGCTAAGAACATTCGACTAACTCAGCTTTCAGACAAAAAAAAACTAAATCTAAATCGGTTCATCCGTTCGGGAGCTACGATGCCACAGACAGACACACACACACACACAGACAGACAGACGGACGGACCGACAGACAGACAGAAAGACAGACACGTCAAACTTATAACACCCCGTCGTTTTTGCGTCGGGGGTTAAAAATGATTATGATTTTATTATTTTTAAGAGCGGAGAGAGAAAGTCCCATACAACGAAATTGTGCCAGACAGTTGGCGCAACCGACTCTTAATCTGTTTGTTCCAGTTACAGAACTACCACCGGAACAACCCCCCCACCCCCCATTACCGGAACTGCAGCCGGAGGAGAGCATAGAGAACATCGCCGAGGAGGTCAAGGCCGCGTCAGGCCTCGTGCAGGAGGTTAAGGAGGCCCAGGAGGATCAGGAGAAAGATGAAGATGCTGAGGTCAGTCGGGAACTAATGTTGAGACGAAGAGCTTGATGTGTTTTACAGATATCGCAAGCATAAGGTTTTCTTATCAATCCTTAGTAACTTCTTCTGAACAGAGCCCTTATCTTTCCGTTTTATTCGTAAACGATCTCGGTTTATTTGTAAATTAAATCAGGTGTCTAGTAAAGGTGACAACCGTACCGATCGACTAACGCGAAAAAAAAAATATTATTCGCAAATTATAAATATGCAGACATACTCGTAGGGTTGCAAATAGAAAAAAAAAGAAATGTTTTTTTTTTTAGAATTATGAAAAAAAAACATGAAAAAAAAACAGTAAATAGCGATAACTACTATATTCTGTCAACCAAGTCTGTCAGTAAATAAGAACTAAGAAAACTATAGGTATCCTTTTCTCTAGCACCCTAAAGAAAAGGATGCATATAGTTTTCTTTGTTCTTATTTACTGACAGACTTGGTTGACAGAGTATAACTACAGATTTCGTAAATGTTAGTTTTATAAAACCAGAAAAAAGTTATTAAATTAAAATCGTTAATTAGTTAACATAAAGTCCAAAAACCGTATAAAAGTATTAATTGCTTTGCAAATTTTGAGATTTCGTACTTTAGAAAAAAACATACTCCAGAAAAAAAACTGTTTTTTTTTTCACGGTTTTTTTTTGTGATTTTTTTTTTTCAAGCCAGAAAAAAACCTGTTTTTTCGCAACCCTATGCAGACATCAATCGCATTGAAATATTTAAATCATTTTCATACATACATGAAAGTTTGTCCCTTTCAAATCATTATGTGTAAGAGAACAAGCTTGATCGATGTCGTTATTCTTTAATTTCCACACTTTTTTTTCAGTACGGATGGTGCTTTTTTACGCACTAGTGCGAGAAGTGGATCATTTCTTGTCAAGTCGAAACTTCGGGGGGCCACCTGTACTGAAACATGGCCGAAGGGAGTGTTTTAAATCGACACTAGTCTTTTTTACGCACTAGTTTGCAAAATAGTACATTCTTGTCACGTCGAAACTTCGGAGGGCCATCTGTACTGAAAAACGTCGTACGATACACGTGCGAAAAGGAAATTCGTAACTCGTGTCGATTTAAAAGTCTCTTCGGTAGTGTTTTAATTTATCGCCACTCGTTTCGAACTTCCTTTTTACGCACTTGTATCGTAATTTTGTTTGCAAAATAATACATTCATTTGTCAGGTCTAAACTTAAAAGGGCCATATGCACTGAAAAACTTCGTACGATACACGTGCGAAAAGGAAATTCGTAACTCGTGTCAATTTAAAATTTGTATATCACCACTAGTATTCCTTCTTTTCCGCACTGGTATTGTAATATACAATTTACAATTGGCAACTATCTAAACATCGCAAATATGTGGCATAGGCCACCGAAGTGGCCAGTGCAACGTTACCTGTCCCGCAGGACTCCATCCCGCTCAAAGACATGATCAAGGAGGAGGCCGAGGGGCCTAAGGAAGATGGGGAACAACTGGAGCCCCACGCGGATACTGATGATGATACCCCGATGGAGGTCAGAATGGTGAGTAGGTGTTTTAGAGCGGGAGGCCTAGAGGCCGAAGGAATTGATGGCTCTGACTCAGTGCTGACAACGGAACCACGCAAATGGAGGTCAGAATGGTGAGTATTGCTTAGTATAGGGGGTTTAAAGCGAGAGGCCTAAAGAGACCGAAGCCACTGGAGCCCTATGCGGATACTGATGATGATACCCCGATGGAGGTTAGAATGGTGAGTATTGCTTAGTATAGGGAATTTAAAGCGAGAGGCCGAAAGAATTAATGATTCGGATTCAGTGCTGACAATGGTGATACCACGCTGATGGAGGTCAGGAAGGTGCGAGAGGCCTAGAGGCCCGAGAAATTAGCGACGCAAGGTTCATGTCGATAATCATGATTCATGAATGACACATTTATGGTTAATATAGTAGTCCTTTTAGACCGACATCGAGGTCAGAATGGTGAGTATTGCTTAGTATAAGGGGTTTAAAGCGAGAGGCCTAGAGAGACCTTTTGTACAAATTCGGTCTACATATTGTCAATTTTGATACTACGCCTATAGAGTTACTATAATGTCCTTGAGGCTGATAGAGGCAGCAATATTACCTATCCCATTCCATCGCGCTCAAAGACATGATCAAGATTCGAGCTACATCTACGTTGACTACGGTCAATAGTTTGAAGCATTGTATACAAAGTCTATTTGGTTTAAAACAATGATTTTCGCTAAATTAAATTATTCGAAATTGTTCATATTTTACATACATTTTTTTTTACAGCTGAGCCGAGAAGAAGAAAAGGACGGAAAGAAGAAACGGGATTATTCCCGCAAAAAGAAATCTGACTCTAGAAGTGAGTATTCCCAAGTTACAACTAGCATAGAGGAGTAAGTAAGGGAAGAGTTGTATTTATTTGTATAGGCATAGTTATAGTGACATCTAGCGACAATCACGCGTCAACTAGCGTGAATTATCAGTACCACTACTCGATACTAGGTGTCTATATAGTGTCTCGTCTGCCAAAAAAATAATATTAGAACAGTTAACAACTTATATTACAAGCAGAAGGAATTGAAAACAGAATACTGATTAATACTATTGTAATATTAGCTAAAAATTGGTGAGCATTAGACTTCGTTCGTCGCGACATCTATTGACAAGTAGCAGTACTGATAATTTGCATATTCCTGGCATCAGTCCAGTATTTTTTCAATTCGAGTTGGTAACACTGAGCGTCAAACGTTTGACGTTGCGCGTTGTCAGTTGGAAATCGCATTAGAAGTTTCACCAAATATGCTAGCCTTTTTTGTTCACGATTTAGCCCCCCGCGCATCTAGCGTCTCGCAAGCGTAACGTTGGGCCAACTGTATGGCAAAGGCTGACGCCGCGTCGACGCGACGTCTTTTTCCACGCTTTTTCCCGACGCTACGCTCGCAAGACGCTAGATGTAGGGGGAGGGGGGGGGGCTTAGCAACATTAATAAACTTATGTCTGTCTGTCAGCATGTTCCGGTTCAGAAAGTGCAGCAGAAGCTAGCGCGCCGGACTCCCCGCACGCTAACGATGCTGAACGCCAGCACAGACTGTGGAAGCGCTCTGTCATGCTCGTGTATAGCAGGTGAGTGTCTGTCTGTCTGTCTGTCTGTCTCAGAACGCCACGGAGTATGGTTGTATGCTATTTATTTATTTAATCTTTATTTCTCAAATAAACAAAATTACAAATGGCATACTTAATGCCTTAATGACATTTTCTACCAGCCAGCCACCAGCTCAAACAGAGATAATGATCAGAATATTCGAAAACAACTGATTTATACAACACTTACAAAATACATAAATAAAAATAGTACACTTATTTTATTTTTAACTTGATGAAATTTAATATATACAATTCTTTGGCCAGATTATGCGCGCACAAGTACGCGTCACTTTTCCTTCGACCAATCACGGACGAGGAGGCGCCTGGGTACAGCGTTGTAGTCAAGAGACCCATGGACTTGACTACTATCAAGAGGAACATCGAAGCTGGGAACATAAGGTACACACACAGACACACTCACACACACAGAGACACAGGCGCACACACACACACACACAGACACACACATCAATCACAGACGAACTGAATAATGGACTGAACAATCGATGGAATCAGGCGTTACTTTGCGGAAATCCATGTTGAACTGACAGCGACTCAGTTGCGGGACTTCGGACCGTCAACATCAGCTCCTGAGGATGCCTCGTAGAGAGGCGAAACACGTGTCGAGTTTTGTATTTTTGGTGGTGGGTTGTTATATTTATTTGCGTATTTATTTTTATTTTTGCGGTGGGAGGGTGGGAAAATTAATTGCATGTAAAAAATACGCAAGTAATTATAACAGGTTAGCACTGATTGACTTGAACGTTATCTATTCGCGGATTAGCAAAGGAAAGTTCTAGTTTACGATTAATGGACTGAAGCCATTTACTTTTAAAAAACTAACTACTTTTACTTACTTTTTTCTGTTATCAGGCTATAATAGTCCTAAAAAAGTATTTTCCCTCCGCTAGCTCGGAAACACGAGTTTTGTCCTTTAATACCAGCGGGTAAAAACGCATTTTATCCACTAGTGGGTAAAGTAATTTGACCTTGAATAAAGTCAAATTAACTGCTTTAAAATTGATAAAAGTAGGTGAATCTAGTAATAAAGATGATTTACCACCCGTGGAACTACTGGAAGCAGTGATAAACGCATTTTTTGCGTTGTAGTTTCCTCGCTATAGTGAGGGGAAAAGTTTTGTGTTACACTCGGGTGCAAATGTATTTTACTTCTCGTGTGTTAAAAACTCGCAAGTTCAGGATTCTATTCTCGAACCACTCGCTTCGCTCGTGGTTCAACTATAGAATCCTTTCACTTGCTCGTTTCTCACTTCCACACTCGGCGTTAAAATACAACTTTGCCCCCTTGTATAACAAATAACTATTAAAATGAAACATTAGATGGCTGGCAGCCCTCAACTGTGCGTTTCTCCAGAAACGTCCTGCCCCGCACAGCTAAACTGTGGAATGAATTGTCGCCTGCGGTATTTCCGGACCGATACGACCTTCAAATCTTCAAGAAAAGAGCGTACACCCATCTTAAATGCCGGCAACGCACCTCCAATACCTCTGGTGTTTCAGGTGTCCATGGGCGGCGGTGATCGCTTACCATCAGGCGACCTGTCTGCTCGTTTGCCTCCTATCCCATAAAAAAAAGTACAATGTCAACTGACAGGGCCAACTATAATTGCGCCATCCTAGTGAAAATGTTTCTTTTTTAATACTCGTTATGTAATTATAGAACTACAGCGGAGTTCCAGCGAGATATTCTCCTCATGCTATCCAACGCTCTCATGTATAACAGCAGCGAACATAGCGTCTACCAGATGGCCAAGGAACTACACGAAGAGGTAACACAACTTACACAATCTAAAATATGTCTAACACCTAAATCAATAATATATTTTTACTATGTATAACATTTTCGGTGAAGGAAAACATCGTGAGGAAACCGGACTAATTCCAATTAGGCCTAGTTACCCTTCGGGTTGGAAGGTTAGATGGCAGTCGCTTTCGTAAAACTAGTGCCTACGCCAAATCTTGGAATAAGTTGTCAGAACGGACCCCAGGCTCCCATGAGCCGTGACAAATGCCGGGATAACGCAAGGAGGATATGTTGAACAAAACACCACGTTTGCCACCGACGTAGTATAAAAAAAAAAAAACCGGCCAAGAGCGTGTCGGGCCACGCTCAGTGTAGGGTTCCGTAGTTTTCCGTATTTTTTTCAAAAACTACTGAACCTATGAAGTTCAAAACAATTTTCCTAGAAAGTCTTTATAAAGTTCTACTTTTGTGATTTTTTTCATATTTTTTAACCATATGGTTCAAAAGTTAGAGGGGGGGAACGCACTTTTTTTTCCTTTAGGAGCGATTATTTCCGAAAATATTAATATTATCAAAAAACGATCTTAGTAAACCCTTATTTATTTTTAAATACCTATCCAACAATATATCACACATTGGGGTTGGAATGAAAAAAAAATATCAGCCCCCACTTTACATGTAGGGGGGGTACCCTAATAAAACATTTTTTTCCATTTTTTATTTTTGCACTTTGTCGGCGTGATTGATATACATATTGGTACCAAATTTCAGCTTTCTAGTGCTAACAGTTACTGAGATTATCCGCGGACGGACGGACGGACGGACGGACGGACGGACGGACGGACGGACGGACGGACAGACAGACATGGCGAAACTATAAGGGTTCCTAGTGACTACGGAACCCTAAAAACAGCTATAAAAAGTATGGATTTCACCGCCATACTTGAAATTTGTACGAATATATATATTTCAGCAGCTGATAAAACATCTGACCGTCCCTACGGCGCTGGGCGAGCTCACTCCATCATAGGCCACGTCTTTGTCTTTGGCTAGTCTGTGGCCAAAAGTAAGCCCATTTGTAATTAAAAAAAAGTGAGAGTGTGATGAAAACTAACTATCCCTCTATTTTGCAGGCGGTGTCCCAACTGGGCATGCTGCTGGCTGCGCAGGCGCACGCCGGGCTAGCGGAGTGCGCGCCGCGCCGCAAGCGCCGCCGCGCCGACTCGCCGCAACAACACAAGCGGCCACACCACTAACTATATCAATCACACACTCGTCTATACTGCGAGCACACATCGCCTCGTTAGTGTGGTGTCGCAACTGGGCATGCTTCTGCGCAGGCGCACGCCGGGCTAGCGGAGTGCGCGCCGCGCCGCAAGCGCCGCCGCGCCGACTCCCCGCAACAACACAAGCGGCCACACCACTAACTATATCAATCACACACTCGTCTACTCTGCGAGCACACGTCGCCTCGTTAGTGTGGTGTCGCAACTGAAATTATCCGCGGACGGACAGACAGACATGGCGAAACTATAAGGGTTCCTAGTTGACTACGGAACCCTAAAAACGTGTGGTCCTGCGTCGATCAGTAAACTTCAACTCCTTAAAATTGTAGCGGAGAATATTGTGTAGTTTACAATGTAATTAAGAATAAAACTGCTTTTAATAGACTATGGTTTCATTTCAAGATATTAGAATAGAATGCATTTATTCGTTAACACACACACACAATTAACGTTACAAATTAGACATAAACAAGATGGAGGTGCTACGTATAGGTAATTCCACGGAAGTTGAAGTGAATGATAACACACACAGCTAAATGAAGATTAGTACTCATTGCAAAAAAATGAATGAATGAAATGAGTGAGTGAATGTAAAAAAAACGATTAATATATTTTTGAAAAACATTATTATTTATTGATATACTTATCATTAATGGTATTAAAAGCAGTAAAAAATAATGAACAAATCCTTTTAGAAACCACCGTCACTTGGCATATCTTCATCTGATTCGTTAGGATTGATTATAAGGTTTTGGTTTTCGGTTAAATCATCTATCATAGGTTCCCTTTCCCTATATCTTTCTTCGTTTTCTTGGGTTTTTCTGAAAATACTGTGAAACGTTTCTTTATCAATTGCTGCTATTTCTTCATTTAATTTTCTCATGACGCTATTAAATGTGAACTCAGAATTACTAGCTGGAAGTCGCGGTGGCACGAATAAAATTTTGCTAAGGACAAACTATATTATTTTATTAAATTAAATTATCCGGTGAACTTTATAGCTCATATGAAATTTCACTTACAAATAAGTATACAGCTATCGATATATTTTATATCGGAAGGATGTCCCTATGTTAATTGACGTTATTGCTACTGCGACTTCTATGTCTGCTAATAAGTAATGAAAAAATAGGTAGGTAAACACCATTTTAACAGCTACGATGATAAAATAAGGCAATTTATTACATATTATCTTTGATTTCTACGATTTATATTACTGTCATAATCTGACAATTAATTAATCACATACGAGATATTTTATTTTCTGCTTTGTTTGAAAATTGTTCTATAGACGTAATTCTTAACAAAATAGTAAATAGAAACGTTTTGGTCTTTCTTACAATTCACTGTTGAATCTGCAGTCGGTACATAAGAACACTAATTTCAAAATCTCGTTGTCATTACATGACAGTGTTATAGTGTGCGTGGCCTCAACTGAGTTGAAACTACCTATAGGGTTTGCAGTACCGGTACTGTTTTAAAGAACCGGGATTTTCGGTACCCATGCAATATGGAACCGGGATTTTCGGTACTTTCGGGACTGGTCACATTATTTCGCTGTTTCAACTAAAATAACATAATTTTGTGGGATTTGGCATCTTTTATAATTATATTACTATTAGAAACTCTAGCGAAGTTAGCTTAGTTGTCAAAGCGGACCCCAAGCTCCCATGAGCCGTGGCAAATGCCGGGATAACGCAAGGAGGATGATGATAGAAACTCTAGCGAACCAGATTTTTGTCGCAATCTCGACGACTACTTAATATGTTTTATCGCTTAGTAAAAGAAATAATTGATTAAATACCGGCAAAAAAACCTAACAAAACTCCCCAAACACGTTTGAAGCAAAGGATATATGTATGTAAACTAAATGTAAGAAAATATTTAAATTTCCGCTTCAAAAATAAAATTTTTGCTCGTCAAAGAGAACGTTCTCAAGAAAGTTGGTAATTATCAGGATTTTTTTTTTGCAAAGGAATTCTTAGAAACGAGAACATTCTCGTCGGCATATCACGACTTTAAATCGGTCTATATAAGTTTGCAAATACCACATTATATTTTATGATTAAGCACTGAGACTTGGCACAGTTGTTCCTTGGAATTTTTGGAATATCTGTTAACCCGTTCGCGCACTACAGCAGTAAGTACGCCGAAAAGAACCTCAACGTGTTGGTTTTGGCTCCACGCACGCGTCCCAAACGTCCGGGTTGCCATTTTTCCTTTAAGGAAAACGTTCACCTAACTTTTCAGGTCAAATAAAACTGCTAATAAACATAGAAATTCTTATAGCGCCATCTTTGTCTTATAATGTGTATTCTTATAAGCGCCATCTAACAGAAATTTAAGACATCGCGATGTAAGGTCTTTTACTGACTTTACTGTGGAATAAAACCAAATCTAGTCTGTAACCAGTGCCGCTATTCTACATTAGATGGCACAAAAAAGTTTACAGAAAGTGTTGTCAGATGGCGGTAAGATTGTTTCTACCTACCTTCTACGTGGCTAACCACGAGATGGCGCTATAAACCGAAGCATGTGTAACCGTTATAAACCGTACCTCGAACAGTACCAGAAACGTCAAATTGTGGCGTCGGGCGTCACGCCAGTCAGCTGCAAAGCAAAACTGTCAACAAACGATATTAGCGCCATTGCATTGCAATACAATACATTCGATTTTTCTGTTTTCGTCACATACATCTAGTTAAATATCCATTGTTTTAAAAATGTCCGAAAGTGCATTAAATTCAGAAAAATATGTAAATTATAATTCTTTGTCTTGCCACGCTTGTCTCAGCACTAACAGAAATTTAACAGCGGTTGGCGACTACCTCAACATTTATATCAAAATATGCGATAATTCACTAAAGGTAAGCCATTTAAGTAACATAGTGTATAAATTAGAGTATTTTATAATGACGGTATAATTTTTATGTAAATACACAGAATATATAATAGTACAAGTACAGAAGGCCCACTGCTTTGATGTTCACGAAATGCCGCCTTTTAAAATGCCTGCAAAATTCTAACAAAGAAACGAGCCGCACGTGCGCCGCGATCGGCTATAGGGTTGCCTATGGATTAAAACTAATTAATACTCAGAAAAAATGTTATACTATTATATTCAAATCTTGGGTACTTTCTAGGCATAAATACAGTATTTATATATTTTTGTTTAAGCTCCAACTCTCACAAGCCTTATTCAACTTTTCCGTGGGGAATCAATAGTAGATCTGTGTAAAAATGTCCTATGGTATTTATTTTATTGATGATGTCTAATTTATTAGACATTCCATACGCGGACATTGCATATGAACCTTAAAAAATCTCACGACATAAAGTAACAATAGAAAATGAGAACGTGCGTTCCGTGAGAACGCGCGCCACCCCTGAGTAGGCCGCGAACTCGCGGCCGCCAGCATGTACTTGTAGCGCGGCGATAGAATCGCGGAGTGAGCCGCCCCTGGTAAATACTGAATCAGGAAAGGGGTAAAAAGCATGATTAATTAAAGCTTACAGCGGCCTTTTTTACATGTAAATGTGTGAAAATTGAAAGTGAAACCGTGTAAATATACTAATTTTAGAGTTGACACGCTATCAAGATTTGTTACAATAGTCCGATCAAGAATCCATGACCTATACATATATTGGATGGATTATCCATACTAATATTATAAATGCGAAAGTAACTCTGTCTGTCTGTCTGTCTGTCTGTCTGTCTGTCTGTCTGTCTGTTACGCTTTCCCGCTTAAACCACGCAACCGATTTTGATGAAATTTGGAACAGACAATCTTTAGACCCTGAGACAGAACATAGGCTACTTTTTATTTCGAAAAAAAGGGATGAAGGGGTTGAAAAAGAGGTTGAAAGTTTGTATGGGATTTCTTAATTTTAAAAGATAAAACCATGAAACTTTATATTTTAGCACTTGATAAGAAATCATTAAACATCTTGATAACGTCGAACGCGATTAATTAACATTATTTTTACCTTTTTTTTTGTGTCGTGCGGTGGAAAATAAACATTAACTAAAAGCGGGTAGATTATATTTATTTGTCTACCCCGAACATTTATATAAATTAATATCGGGTAGTTTTGTGTTGTTTACATCTCCGGTGACATTTTGCTGGGACGTCAGTCTTCCGCGACCACGGCCAGTGCAACCTGGCCGAAACGTTGGGAAAAAAGGTAAAAATAATGTTTATTAATCGCGTTCGACCTGTATGTGACTTTAAATATGTGTACAAAGCGCGAGAACTTAGTGTTATCTTGATAAGGGATAGGGATAGCGATAGGGATAGCGATAGGGATAGCGATAGCGATAGGGATAGCGATAGCGATAGGGATAGCGATAGCCATAGCGTTAGCGATAGCGATAGCGATAGCGATAGCGATAGAGATAGGGATATGGATACGGATACGGAAACGGATACGGATAATATGGGTATCGTTAGAGGGATACGGATAATCGGTCGGCGGTCTCTTACAATCAAAGTGCTCTAAGACGATCGTTGTTTGCTTGCTTGAAGATTACGTTTGCGATAAGTATAAGCAAAATGTAAAAAATTGTAAGGGATAATAGAAAAAAAGTACTTTTTACCCACCGATCATATAGTGTCGAAATACGGGCTATGTGGGATGTTTATAAAGCTTACCCCAGCGTATATAGAATTACCTACGCTGTGGTCGATGTGTAATATTTCTACAATCATTGCAAGCAAAAGTATTATGTGCAATCGAAATAATCGCAGATAAATATACCAGAGAAACCTAAGGATCCAAATGAAAATCTTAATGAATACTTTTTATTACGCGGGCGAAGCCGCGGGTAAAAGCTAGTATTATTATAAAAAACACCACCTCTCTGTTGATTTGGTGGTCTCTGGTGGTGATGATGATGATTATATCCTGTTGTCCCTCATCAGGGGCATAGGGCTCTTAGGAAGGATTTCCACTGTTCCCGGTCCGACGCGGCCTCCTCCAGGCGCGCCCAGTCGAGGACCACTGAGCCAGCCTCCTTTTCCACCGTGCGCCTCCAGATAGTTCGCGGGCGACCTCTCTCCCTTGTATTCAATATTTAGAAGAAAATTGCAATTTGTATTTTCTGTTTTGTAGAAGCTGAGTTCACAAACAAATGTGTGCTGGGAGTGCCTTAAGAGCGCTTTCAAAAAATCTGCTTGCTCGAATTTCGACGCCGGCGGCGCTGGCGTGCGCCTGTGTGCAGACGCACACTATAACCAGAAGCATAACGATTGTAGCCTGCGGTACAGACATAGCGTGCGATCCTCTTCGAACCAACCTTACGTGCGGCTAGAGCGAAAGGGATAGCATTCATGGTCGGTACCGCCACGCCGTCAGTAGCGTTGCGGACTAACCATTATTGATACTTGCGTAAAAACACCGCCATATAAATTACATATTTGCATACATGATTTCGTGCATAAATACTTGACCTTTTAGTTTAATTATTAAAGTTATCACAGTTTTTTCTATTAAAACGTGTGTAGCCTTGGAAGAAATAATTTAAAAACCTTTTATAATATAATAAATTGTGTATATAATATTGTCTTCTGTCACCGCGATAGTTACTCATGAAATAAATTTATGGAATCAGATTATTTCGCGTATAATGAATATAATCCGTTTTCTTAGTTTTATTTCATTTTGCATATGATATATGTTTTCTAGGTTCTTTTCGGTGAAGGAAAACATCGTGAGGAAACCGGACTAATTCCAATAAGGTCTAGTTTACCCTTTGGGTTGAAAGGTCTGATGGCAGTCGCTTTCGTAAAAACTAGTGCCTACGCCAAATCTTGGGATTAGTTGTCAAAGCGGACCGCAGGCTCCCATGAGCCGTGGCAAATGCCGGGATAACGCAAGGAAGATGATGATGTTTTCTAGGTACATATATATAATGGAACTAAGATCGGTTTTCTTTAATTTTAAGTAGTTTTTTTTATATTTAAAATGTGTTTTTAGGGTTTCGTAGTCAACTAGGAACCCTTATAGTTTCGCCATGTCTGTCTGTCTGTCCCTCCGTCCGTCCGTCCGTCCGCGGATAATCTCAGTGACCGTTAGAACTAGAGAGCTGAAATTTGGTACCAATATGTATATCAGTCACGCCGACAAAGTGCAAAAATAAAAAGTGGAAACAATGTTTTATTAGGGTACCCACCCCCTACACGTAAAGTAGGGCGTGATTTTTTTTTCATTTCAACCCTAACGTGTGATTTATTGCTGGATAGGTATTTAAAAATGAATTACTGAAATCGTTTTTTGATAATATTAATATTTTCGGGAATAATCGCTCCTAAAGGAAAAAAAGTGTCCCCCTTCCCCCTCTAACTTTTTAACAATATATTTAAAAAATATTTAAAAATCACAAAAGTAGAACTTTATAAACTTTCTAGGAAAACTGTTTTGAACTTGATAGGTTCTGTAGTTTTTTAAAAATATGGAAAACTACGGAAGACCCGAGCGGCTATCTACCGGCTGAGAGCGTGTCGGGCCACGCTCAGTGCAGGCACTGAGCGTGGCCCGACACGCTCTCGGCCGGTTTTTAAATATTATGTTGTTTTAATTGCATGGAGCACAGGAAGGTCCACATCTATGTATTAGTTTTTTGTAAGGAAATACAACTCTACGCTACGCCTACTTGCTTTAGTTGACTGTTGACACACTGAGACAGTGGATGCGCCAGAGTATAAAAGAGTGATTACCATCTCTTGTCAAAGATCTTGTTGAGACGAATCAAACGAACCCAAACAAGAAGTGGTTTCAAGACCTGGTCGTGGAATACTCTTGACTACCTTCCAGCTTCATCATCAGATCCTGGGTACCATCTCTTGTCAAAGATCTTGTTGAGACGAATCAAACAAGCCCAAACACAGAAGAGTTTCAAGACTTGGTTGTTGAATACTCTTGACTACCTTCCGGCTTCACCATCAGATCCTGGGTATCATCTCTTGTCAAAGATCTTGTTGAGACGAACCAAACGAGCCCAAACACGGAGTGGTTTCAAGACCTGGTTGATGAATTCTCTTGACTACCTTCCAGCTTCATCATCAGATCCTGGGTACCATCTCTTGTCAAAGATCTTGTTGAGACGAACCAAACGAGCCCAAACACGGAATGGTTTCAAGACCTGGTTGATGAATTCTGTTGACTACCTTCCGGCTTCATCATCAGATCCTGGGTACCATCACCTCTTGTCAAAGATCTTGTTGAGGCAAATCAAACGAGCCCAAACACGAAATGGTTTCAAGACCTGGTTGATGAGAACTCATGACTACCTTCCGGCTTCATCATCAGATCCTGGGTACCATCACCTCTTGTCAAAGATCTTGTTGAGGCAAATCAAACGAGCCCAAACACGAAATGGTTTCAAGACCTGGTTGATGAGAGCTCATGACTACCATCTGACTTCATCATCAGATCCTGAGTACCATCTATTGTCAAAGATTTTGTTGAGACGAGTCAGTAACCTAAAATGATATTCAATAATAAATAATACTTACTAAAAATATTAGTCAAGTTAATTAGTTAGTTACCAAAGTCGTCAACCCAAGGATCAAAGTTTTCGGTCGCAGTATACATGCAACAGTACAGCCAAACACGCACACAAGTGCGGTTTTGGACACGGCGGGTGCCGCACACAATGACAAAATAACTTCGCGATCGTCGAGCCGCGTGCGGAGCGGACTAACATACGTCCTGCCTCTACAAGCTCTGCCGCGGTACTGACATCGCAAGCGCGCGTAACCGGTAATAAGGAGGCATTTTTAAAAAATCGTCAAAAATATTAAATTGCAATTAATAGAAAACTTTTGCATAAAATCTGTTTAAGTAAGCGTTGCAGATTATTTTTATATTAAAACTACTTCAAAAACACGTAAGTTTTCGAAGAAATTGACACTTAATCTGAGGTGATTTCTGAAACAAATTGGATTCATCATATCCTCATTTACTCTATTCTAAAGCCTTATAACAAAGAAGTAGTCTCAAAAGATTGTAGTACAGGATATACATAATACAAATTTACCACTTGAAGCATTCAAAACTATCCAAATTTTACAAATTAGACGGACTAAGTCAGCACTTTTCGCGGGTTTTCCTAAACATGCACCAGAAAAAAATCATAATTAATTAAGTGAGTTAGTTTTTAAAAATCCAGTCTCACAACATGTAAGTTAAGAAGATGTCCTAATCGAATCCTGAACTTAATAAGTCTTTTAGATGACGGAAAGTGTAGCATTTTGCCGACTAAAACTATCAATTTTACATTATTACGACGTTTTCGTTGAATGCCCTCCTGACTCTCTCAAGCATTGAAACAACTACATTTGACTTCCCGGCTATAGATGAAGACAGTCTGTGCACTGTCACTAGAAGGGCACGAGAACACAATTATTTGCAGAAAGTTATTGTAATTGATGACTCGGACAAGTCGGAATTAAGGCAACAAGACTCATATTTAGAAAAATCGGATTTGAGGCAAGAAGACAATGAATTAATGATTCAAATAGAAGATGTCAGAGGGCAGTGTGACATACTACATGAACCTATATTGGATTCGTCAGGTAAGCAATATATATTAATGATAACTTTAAGTAAGGTTGCAGCCAGTCTTGTTTAGTGGGTGACTTTGGGTTGAAATTCCATAAGTTTTCAGTATTCATTCATTGCAACTATTGCAAGCATTTATTATTTAATTTTTATTCCCAAAAATAATTTACAAAATTAACTTATTTGAGAATACGAATTTTTATATTGAAGTTATAGAGAAATGTAAATATTGACTAGTATGGTATGTTTCAGCGAGTCCTGAGGTACGAACCAAAATAGAGCGCTTGAATTCCCCGGCAGGTGAGGCCGAGAGAAGGCACCGCCGGTGGCAACGCGCCACTATGCTGGTCTATAAAAGGTAATATCTCTAAATATACACCGTGTTTTCATTGAAATCCGTTAACTTGAAGGGAAAGTTTTTTTAGGTCAAATACAATGAATTGCTCTAATCAGGGTGTCCACTTTCTGGAAAGTCAGGGAAAAGTCAGGGAAGCTCATAGTGGTCATAGAAAGTCAGGGAAATGATTTGGAGGTCAGGAAAAAAATTGGCACCAAGAAAAAAAAAATGAAAAGTATTGAAATAAATAATACGATGAGATATTGATAATACGATACGATAACTTCACAGCACTTGGAAACCTAAAGGCATAAACACCTAAATGGGCATCCCGACGCTGACAACAGAGAAAAAATTTCACGCTTGCTTCGCTCGCGTTTACAACTTCTACTTAGGTCATATATTTTAGTTACTTAGTCAATACTTCGCGCTCACTACCCTCGGAATCTCGTTTCATTTCAAGCCTGCTTTCCTGACTCTGCTCTGATAGACTAGGTACTCCATTTTGTTTGCTATGTTATGTACATAATAACTACTATCAGCCCCAGGGACGTAGATGTAGATAGATGTAGTGTAGGGACGCCTGGCCGGATACAGGCGGGCTGTCGATCGCTGGTGCGTTCATTCAGCCCAATTCCCTGGAGTTGGAGCTGCAGGTTACTGTCCCGGCTGCCCTCCCACACTTCTCTCCTCAAATCTTCTTGTTTTCCTGCAGAATAGAAGGACATGTTTAAGTTTGTCATCCTTGAGTTCATCTTCTCCCAGATTGTCTCTACCGAATGTGTCATGTCGCGGTGCCGCATACATGATACATTCTGCTAGTAGGTGCAAGCTAGTCTCCTCCTTACCACAATGTGGACAGGATTCGTCACTACTACCTATTATCTTCATATGTCTGTTAAGAGTGTTGTGTCCCGTTATGATACCGGTCAACATTCTTAGACTGTTCTTACCTAGTTTCAGAAGATACTTAGTTCTCCTTTGGTCTCTACCTTCTATCATCATCTTCGTTTGTCTACAACTGGTCTCTCTTTCCCAGTCTCTTTGTGCTTCCATCTCTTTTATCCTCTCAATGACTCCTTTCGTGACGTCAGCTGACATAGGCAGAGCCGGTTCCGGACCCAAGAATTCCGTCTCCGCCCCCGCCCTTGCCAACTCGTCTGCTTTCTCATTACCTGTGACTCCCTGGTGTCCCGGTACCCACGCAACCGTTACACTTCTATGCTTGCCTATCGAGTTGAGCTCTTCCCTGCATCATTTCCCAGGGACGTATAAAAGGGAAAAATTATTTCGCGTTCGCTGCGCTCGTTTTATAAAACCAGAAATTAAAGTTTAATAGCTAACATAAAAAAACCGTGGGTGTCGTAGAAGGCGACTGTGGGATATGGGGTAAATTGTGGCGTAGGCGAGAGGCTGGCAACCTGTCACTGCAGTGTCACAGTTTCGTTTTCTTTCAACCCATTATTTGCCAAGAGTGGCACTGTAACTTTAGCAGTTTCATGTGCTCTGCCTACCCCTTTATGGGAAATAGGCGTGATTGTATGTATGTATGTATGTATGTATAAAAAAACCGTAGGTACAAAAGTATGAACTGCCTTGCAAATTTTAATATTTCGTACTTACAAACCAAACATATCCTAAAAAAAATTGGCTGTGACAGACGGACAGACAGACGCACTAGTGATCCTATAAGGGTTCCGTTTTTCCTTTTTAAGGTACGGAACCCTAAAAAAACTGCTTTTTTTTCAGGTTTTTTTTTCAAGACAGAAAAAAACCGTTTTTGCAACCCTAAGCAAAAGTGGTAAAATGTCATCAAAAAATGAAAATTTGGTCAGGGAAATTTTCTTAAATGGTCATGGAAAGTCAGGGAAAAGTCAGGCATTTTTTTTGGGTTTAGTAGTGGACACGCTGGTCTAAGAAACTACCGTCTAAACACTTACGGTTATCGAATTATTAAAAAATAAATTTGATTACTGAACACGTGTGTGACATGCTTTTCCTAATGTTATTTGTTTTGACATGTGCCGTCAGGCACTTGACATTAACTTTAATGTTATTATTAAGGTACACACTCACTCACACTAATTTATTATGTATGGAAACGAAAAATATTGTTTTTTTCGAACTTATCAAAAAGCGATATATCGAGTTTTTCCTGATGATGGAGCTAACTGCGTATCGAATTGAACGGAAAACAAAACACACAGTGTACGTATAACTTTGTTGGGGAACTTGCCTGTGCTTAAAATAAAATTTATTATACCAAGCACGAAATAAAGCATCTGATAGTTATGAGGAAAACTTGCAAACAGTAGTTATTTTTGCGTCCAATTTCTATTGCTTTTGCCCGCGAAGAATTATACAATTTGTTAGTATATTATTTGTTGTTATATGATTCAATAATTATATCAAATGATCGTTATTACGACTAAAAATATATCAAAAAAGTTATATCGATCGATACGCACCCGATTATTATTGTTTTATATAATACTAGCATTTTCCCGCGGCTTCGCTCGCTTTAGAATGAGATAAAAAGCAGTCTATGTCAATCTACTGATATTCAACTAAGATTTTTTATTTTATTTTATTACAAAATTCTGATTTCAATTCTTGTAAAATTTGTTTTGTCTTATTTTTAGCTGTAGTGTAAATATTGTATTTGCATGCATGTTTATGTGTTTTTATGCAAATAAATGAATGAATATCAATATGAATCTCCATCGCTTCAACTATCTCCACTTAAAAAATCACGGCAATTCCTGGCTCCGCTTTGCCGTGAAGGACGGACAAACAAACAGACACACACTCCCATTTACAATATTAGTAAGGATTATTATTGATTTATATAATATTCTACAGGATATGCAGTCACCGCTACGCGCAGCACTTTCTGCGTCCCGTGACGGACGACATAGCGCCGCTCTACAGTACCATTGTACGTCGGCCTATGGACCTCTCCACTATCAAAAGAAGGATTAAAGATGGCGTCATCAGGTAATGTCATTTGACGACCGGTCTGGCCTAGCGCGTAGTGATACTGCCTGCTAAGCCGCAGTCCTGGGTTCGAATCCAGGTAAGGTCATTTATTTGTGTGCCTCGATTTCAAAGCAGTGAAAATTTTTTTACCTTTGCGTTATCCCGGCATTTGTCACGACTCATGGGAGCCTGGGGTCCGCTTTGACAACTAATCCCAAGGTTTGGCGTAAGCACTAGTTTTTACGAAAGCGACTGCCATCTGACCTTCCAACCCTAAGGGTAACTAGGCCTCATTGGAATTTGTCCGGTTTCCTCACGATGTTTCCCTTCACGGAAAACGACTGGCAAACATCAAATGACAAACTCATTGGTACGAGCCGGGGTTCGAACCCGCGACCTCCGGATCGAAAGTCGCACGCGTTTTGCACCAGCGCTTCGCATGCGTTTACCGCTACGCTACCATCGCTTCCTGTTTATAATGTTAGTATGTATTTGCTTGTCAGGACGACGGCGGAGCTGACGCGCGCTTTGCAACTGATGTTCTCGAACGCTCTCATGTATAACAGCAGCCACCACTTCATCTATCAGATGACGCTCGAATTTCGGGAAGAGGTACCGTTCATTTTTTTTAACCCTTTATAAGTATAGAACTAATATATATTTGTATTGTTTTGTATGTAGTTTTGTATTTTACCTTTATAATCATATTATAAAAATACCTAGCCTAAGAAAGAGAATAAATACTGAGTTAAATAAAATAAATTGCGGAATGCTCCATACAAAGTTTCACCCCCCCATTTTAGGGAAGTGGAAGGGGGGGGGGGGTGAGAAAAAGACAAAAAGTAGCCTATGTCACTCTCCATCCCTTCAACTATCTCCACGTAAAAAAATCACGTCAATTCGTCGCTCCGTTTTGCCATGAGAGACGGTCAAACAAACAGACACACACACACTTTCTCATTTATAATATTAGTATGGATAAATAATGGTTAAGGTACAGCGGGTTAAAACCCGACTGGGGGCCAATTGTAACTGATCTATTTTCTCCATTATTACACTATTACAGTTCCACATGTATCCACTGACATAGACACTAGAGACACTAGACATATTCATTTATATTATTATTATTTTTTGTAACCTATTAAAAATGTCACAATTTCGTTTTCTTTTAACCCCTTATTTGCCAAGAGTGGCACTGAAGCTTTAGTAGTTTCATTTGTTCTGCCTACCCCTTTATGGGATACAGGCGTGATTGTATGTATGTTGTATGTATTAAAAAATAGAGACATATTTTCGTCATACATCGTTTTGATATGGCTCAAACGGTTTAAGTAGCGTTTTCGATTAAAACTCTCAGCCAGCGGGATTTTGTCCGACTTGATTAGCAGATATTCAATTAAAATCAAAAAGGTAATCATGGTCTATATCCGGGTCAATATAAATCTAGCACATATTGTCTTATTTCAATTCAAACAAAATCTCAACAAATTATATACCTAAACGTACCTCAAGAATCACTCTATTCATAAGTGAAAACGGCATGAAAATCCATTCAGTAGGTTTTAAGTTTATCGCGAACACCCACACACACACACACATACAGACAGATGCGGAAGACCTTGTTTTATAAGGTGTAGATATGTCATAGCTGTTGGAGCTCCAAATAAATATAATTGATACATTTATTAATTAAAAGTATACTAAAAATATGTGTGCGTGTGGATTGAGTGAGCACCTTCCGAAAAAAAAAATGCTGATCATTTAGTAAAAGTTCTAAAACAATTGTAAAACGAATCTCTGAATTTGTAAAAAGATAAATCAAAAGATACAGTCATTAACATGTGCTCACTCAGTCCTCACAAACTACCAACGAAAACAGTGAATGTATTCATTTACCATATAATATTTATATACTAATACTTAGTAAAAAATATGCCAACTTACCTCTATAAATTTTAGATCACCTAGTGACGTATTTAATTTTTTACAAATAGTTTCTTATGCTCACTCAATCCTCACACTTTTGAAAAGCCGAATTTTGATGAAAAACATAAGATTTAGACCGCTATTATATGTGTATAGTTTAGTAAAAGTGAAATGGGAATTTGTAAAACACAAAACGAACCACTAAAGTGTCAGGTTTTTTTATAATAAATTTTTGTAAGTGCTCACTCAGTCCACACGTTTTGAAAAAGTTAAAAATGTAAATATCTTAAGATTTGTAGCACCACAGACACTCGAAAGTACTTCATCAGTTAGTAAAAATTTTTACTGTTATAAAGACATTGTGTTGTTTTGTGTAGACGCTCCGTGAGCTGTCAGTGCTAGCGTCAGCAGAAGAGGGCGCGGGGGCGGACTCCCCGCTGTCGCGACTGCTGAGCCGCCACGCGCCACCGCCCGTGCTTGCTCAGAGAACTTCCGCTACGCATCGACACCAAGGTATTTGTTTTTTTTATTATGCAGAAACGTCTGTGAGCGATATTACATACTTATAATTTTAAAGAAAAATTCACACCTCCGGCAGGACTCGAACCTGTGACTGTGCTTTGTTGGAGCCATGTCGCTCCTAACTGCGCAACGGAGGCCTGCTGGATGTGTGCGAATTTATCCATGCATTCCCTCGATTCTTAAACGCCTTAGGCCGTTTTCACATTATCCGATCCGATATCGGATGTCGGAAAGATTTCAATTTAAAAAACTAAGATGGCGCCTGTAATGTATGGGATATCGGTCCGACATCCGATATCCGATCGGATAATGTGAAAACGCACTTACGGTGGCGTATAGCAACATCTACCCGTAAGAATACATCTTAACAGGCACTGGAGTTTCAATTTACATTGAGGATTTTCCAGTAACAATGTGCTAACCTTAGGGTTGTAAATAGAAAAAAAAACCAAATGTTTTTTTTTTTCAGAATTGTGAAAAACAACATGAAAAATACCCTTGGGTTTTTTCTAAATATGGTTTTTTTTTTTCAGATGATCAAATAATCTGACAATAACGGTTTTTCGTGAGTTGTAACGTGTTTCAATAACAATAACGTAAATTTTAATTCAATTAACATTCAGTATACAAGGGAATCCCCGATGCTGCGAGTAGCGTGGAGAGGCGGTGGTGTTGCCAACAGTAAAAAGTGATAACTACCACCTATAGATTTCGTAAACGTTACTTTTATAAGACCAGAAATTAAAGTTATTTGATTAAATTGGGTGAATCAACTTTTTCTTGCTTTTTGCAAGAATTGCCCATACTTATTATTAGCTCTACTTTTGTGAGTTTTAACCTGGCCATCGTGAATAAAGATCCTTATTCTTATTTTACATTAAGGGAATAATTAAAAAAAAACATTTACAATTAAATCTATATGTGACCCAGTGGAAGAGACACTTTTTTCATACAAAAGTGAGGGACAGCTATGTCCACTGGGTCACTGCTCGAAATAAAGTAATAAAATAGCAAATCCTATAAAAACATGATTTATTGCATAGCTTGTATATCTGTTTTTAATATAATAAGTATAAACTAATTACACTAAATACAAATTAAATTTTCTGACCACATGTAGTCGAAGTATGCGTAATTTTGATGGCAAAGAAAAGTTGATTCACCCAATTCGTTTAATAGTTAACATTAAGTCCAAAGAACCGTATAAAAGTATTAATTACTTTCAAATTTTGAGATTTCGTACTTTAGAAAAAAAACATACTCCAGAAAAAAACTGTTTTTTTTTTCAAGCCAGAAAAAAAAACCGTTTTTTTTGCAACCCTAGCTAACCTACCCACCACTAGCTGGAGTTGGAAATGGCTGCTCCGTCACCAAAACCCAACAGTTTCGCTGCAGGTTTAAATTTGGGACGTGTGCCTCGTATGCACTTGCTGGTGGCTCGAATTACAGCAGTGCATATCCTTGTTCTAAGCCAAGCCTTCCTCTATGATACTTATTTACAATATTTTAAGTACCTCGAGTATTCCTTTTGACGTAAAAGTTAAAACACTTGGGAATTTTATTTAAGGCGGCCGTAGGCCCGTCGTGAGCTTCTCAAGACACGTTTTTCCAAAATGACACAGTAAAACTTCATTTCAATACTTGTCCCCAGAACTCATAAAAATCGCCCCGGCGTCACGCATCCGCCGCGCCTCCATATACCACGTAGAGGACTCTACAGAACCAAGAAATACGCCGATATCGAGCACACACCGCGCCCCTGCCGACCCTGGGGTTCCTGAGGACTCCAGAAGATCCACTTCAGTGCTTGGTAAACGTAGGGCCTCCGTCTACCAGTCAGCGGACCCTAAGCCGCCTCGGAGTCGTCGCACCTCTATGTACCATCCAGCAGACCCTGAGGTCCCTGAGGACTCCAGAAGATCCACTTCAGTGCTTGGTAAACGAAGGGCCTCTGTCTACCAGTCAGCGGACCCTAAGCCGACCCGGAGCCGTCGCACCTCTATGTACCATCCTGCAGACCCTGAGGTCCCTGAGGACTCCAGAAGATCCACTTCAGTGCTTCGTAAACGAAGGGCCTCTGTCTACCACTCGGCGGACCCTAAGCCGACCCGGGCCCGTCGCGCTTCTATGTACCATCCTTCGGACTCTGAGGTCCCTGAGGACTCCAGAAGATCCACTTCAGTTCTTGGTAAACGTAGGGCCTCCGTCTACCAACCAGCGGACCCTAAGCCGGCACCGCGGGCCCGTCGCGCTTCTATGTACCATCCTGCGGATCCCGAGACCAAGGAAGCCAAAAAACGGACTAAATGGGACTGGCCCAGCATAGAAGATGAACATTTAATACCTAAAAAATACAAAAATTGTGTTGTTGTGTTATAGGTAAGGTCCTGGCATTATAATAAAGAGTACTATCGTACAGTATGGCCTCTCCCGCTGCCCGTTGACAGTGCCGCATGTCAAGAAGTAGCACACTCAACAAAGCCTACCTAGGGTTGCAAAAAAACGGTTTTTTTTTTCTGGCTTGAAAAAAAAAACATTGAAAAAAACCGTGAAAAACAGTATTTTTTCTGGAGTATATTTCTTTTCTAAAGTACGAAATATGAAATTTTGCAAAGCAGTTAATGCTTTTATACGGTTTTTTAGACTTAATGTTAACTATTTAACCAATTTAATCTAATAACTTTAATTTCTGGTCTTATAAAAGTAACATTTTTAACATTTACGAAATCTGTAGTTGGTTGTTATTACTATTTACTGTTGGAAATACCACCGCCTCTCCACGCTGCACGCCGCATCGGGGATTCCTCAATAAACGTTTGTATACTGAATGTTAATCGAATTAAAATGAACTTTATTGTTATTGAAACACGTTACAACGCACGAAAAACCGTTATTGTCGTATTATTTGTTCATCTGAAAAAAACCATGGCACTCGGTTTTTTTTTTTCATAATTCTGAAAAAATAAACATTTGTTTTTTTTTTCTATTTGCAACCCTAAGCGTACCTCATCGGAAATAATTCGTATATAAGCGAATTTTGGCATAGTTGTAGAGAATGGTGTCTTAATTCACATACTCAAAGTACTCGGGGGTGGGGGTGGAGATAAGGGGTGGAGGGGGGTGTAAAGGTCCCTTTTTTAGTTTTTCGTGAATACCTCTTAAACTGTGCCACGTAGCAAAAAATGTTCTAAGACACAAGTAATCTTCAGAAAATTCTCTACAAAAAAAGTATGTACACTTTTTATCTGGGATCAATAGTTCATGAAATATGGAGAGGAAAAGATGGACAGAAAAGATTTTTTTTCATAATGCAAGTTTGATGAAAAATATTGTGTGTAACTCGGCAAGTATGAATATTACTAACTCGAGTCTTTAAATCGCTCCGGCAAGCCAACATACTCTCGTTAGTATTAGTCAACTTCCTCCCCTTGTTACACAATGTACTGTTATTGTCCATCTTTTCCCCTCCATATTTCATGAACTATTGATCCCAGATAAAAAGTGTACATACTTTTTTTTAGAGAATTTTATGAAGATTACTTGTGTCTTAAAACATTTTTTGCTACGTGAGACAGTTTAAGAGGTATTCACGAAAAACTAAAAAAGGGACCTTTATACCCCCTCCACCCGTTATCTCCACCCCCACCCCCGAGTACTTTGAGTATGTGAATTAAGACACCATTCTCTACAACTATGCCAAAATTCGCTTATACACGAATTATTTCCCCGTGAGCGTCAGAATGGCGGGTGTACATCAAGCAATCGTGGTGTGGTATACGTCAGGAGTTAGTGCTAGCAATGTGCCAAATGTGCGCCAAAATTCGAGCAATGTGCTCTTTGAACTCCAGAGATATTTAAGAAATTAATGACACCCGCCATTCTGACGTCAGGTTGGCGGGTGCACTTCCAGTTCTAGCTAATGGCTGCCTACTCAAGGGTGAAAGTACTGCCTAAGGTTAGTGCTCGCAATGTGCTTCCACATGTATGAAACACACACTAATTCAGAGAGCTGTTGAAGAGTAATATGGGATTGAATAAATATATCTATAACGCCTGCTGAAATAAAATAGCAATGTTCATTGCCTGCAATGCAGAATTAACCCTTAAATGCATGGTGATGTATATATGCATCATATATTTGATGGCCCGTGGCTCGATATGTAGCTATCCAAAATCACATGTATTGCTTAATTATTATTCATTATTTATTATTATTTAATATACAATTAAATAAATTAAATAATATAATGATTTACTATTTATTATTTAAGGATTACGATGAAATGGCGGAAAAGTGTGAAAAAACAGGACGATGGCGATTTTTAGTATGTCATTTAGACTGTTTTTTTTCGGAGTTAGTAATTAGTTTATGCTTAAACATTTTATCATAAAGGTTTCACAAATAGTGTACCTTTTTCATAGTAGTATTTTTTTTTAAATAAAACTTACCAATTACGATATTTTTATATAAATATGATTTGGCCTATTTAACTTCTAACACTGATTTAGTATAAAAATCGATCTTAAATATTTTTTTTATTATTTTTCCGAGAGTCAGAAAACCATTATCTATCACATATATTAATATCTCGTTAAAAGAAAAAATCATGCATTTAAGGGTTAACATGCAGGCGCTTTTCACAAAAAAGTGATACTTATAGATATATTTATTCAATCCCATATTACTCTTCAACGGCTCTCTGAATTAGTTTGTGTTTCATACATGTGGAAGCACATTGCGAGCACTAACCTTAGGCAGTACTTTCACCCTTGAGTAGGCAGCCATTAGCTAGAACTGGAAGTGCACCCGCCAACCTGACGTCAGAATGGCGGGTGTCATTAATTTCTTAAATATCTCTGGAGTTCAAAGAGCACATTGCTCGAATTTTGGCGCACATTTGGCACATTGCTAGCACTAACTCCTGGCGTATACCACACCAGGATTGCTTGATGTACACCCGCCATTCTGACGCTCACATTTCCCGGACAGGTAGTTAAAGTGTAAAGTGTAAATGCCTAATAAAGGAACCTAGTCTAAATCGTTATTTTTTAATTGCTGTATTTTTTTTCTGTATTCAAAGAGCTTTTACAGCCTTAGATATAAGAAATAAAACAAATTTAATTTTAAACGTTCTTTTCTTTTTTCCCAGTGAAAAATTAGAGAAAATGTAGTTTTAAAACTTATTCATGGAACCTTATTATTTTTCATCACACTCGCACACTAAATGTGCTATTACACGCAGGCGAATCGGGAGTTCTAGAAAAATCGTTTAGCCTAGGGAGTTACGAAATTTCTAGTACTGTATTTAGCTTTTTTTCGTTTTTACATCCATCCATTTTATAAAACGGAAAGTGTGTGTGTCTGTTTGTTTGTCCGTCTTTCACGGCAAGACGGAGCGATGACTTGACGTGATTTTTTAGTGGAGATAGTTCAAGTGAAGGAAAGTGATATAGGCTACTGTTTGTGTCTCTTTCTAAACCCCCACTTCTCTATAATGGGGGGTGGGAATTTGTATGGAGCATTGCACGATTATCGAATTAACGGCGGGCTAAAGCTAGTATTTCTATATATACAAATGTGGTGAAAAACAATGTGTGTACTCGGAGCGTAAAAATATTGGAAACTTACAATATTCAACTTCCGCCCCGAGTTGCACTATGTACAGTCAACAAATTAGAATCCTATGCCACTCTAGAACCCTGTCTTATTGACTCCCTGCTGTATTTGTCATTAGAACAGCAGTTCTCGAAAAGTTTGTACAAAAATTAAGGAAAAAGTTAAATTTGTTTTTATTATTCCTATTTTGTTACCAAGTTTTTTTTAATGAATTGAAATTTTAGTAAGTTTTATTTCGTCATTAAGGTTCTCCAGTATCTATATTTTCTTAATTATAACAATTATCCTATATATGTCTTACGAAAGTCGACTTATATTACTAAATGTTGGTAAAAAATAGGATCAATTAAAATTTGCTGACGCGGCTATGTACAAAGTTGACGGGAACTGCTCAGAAGTCACTTCGACGCTTACTGTGAAAAGGTTCTACAGTGGCCTAGGAATCAAATGCAACTTTTAGATATTGCATTTTTGGTTGACGTACACTGAATTTAATACTATATACTCAATCATCAGTAGGCCTAGCACATGATGGCCGCGGGAGTATGTCGCCGCGAGATAGATGACACGTCTTTGTCTAATTGTATTAATGACATAAGGACAGGTAGTCTATGTCGCGGCGACATACTCCCGCGGCCATCATGTGCAAGGCCTGCTGGGATCAGTTGCCTCTAGAAAGGAAGAAATAAAATAAAACACCAGATTCATCTATAATATACATTTCACTTATCGTTTACATACAACCTGCGGTCGGTTATAATACTCTTATTAGTTCCTTACAAACTTCGTCAGACATCATCGGGGTTTGGGCCAGAGGCCCGGTACAGGGGTAAGTGCGTTTTCACATTATCCGATCCGATATCGGATCTAGGACCCATCACTACATAGTATAAAACAAAGTCGCTTTCTCTGTCCCTATGTCCCTATGTATGCTTAAATCTTTAAAAGTACGCAACTGATTTTGATGCGGTTTTTTTTAATAGATAGTGTGATTCCAGAGGAAGGTTTACATGTAGGTATAGTACCCGTGCGAAGCCGGGGCGGGTCGCTAGTATCCTATATATTAAGGACGCAATCTTTGATTGTTTCCTTTGAAATACTTCCTATAACGGATCGAATAATGTGAACCGCTCTAAGACTTAGAGCTGACAAGATTATCGTAGCATATAGACCCTTGCTCGCACCTGTAGTATCATTCCTTTAGTTATGTTTCAATACAAAATAAAGTATAAATTGAAATAGATATCATACACGAAAGAAACGACAAGGCCCACTGGTGGCCGAGCCGGGCATCGAAACCGGGTCTTCAGCTTACGCGGCTAACGTCATTACCAGCAGACCGCCCGCCGTAGTACGTGATATTTAGATTCTAGCTTTCGAAATATCAATTGGATTTTACACCTTTTGTCACACAAAAAGGCGAGTTCTTATAAATTGCAGCTCTAAGTCTTATCCTGTACAAATTACAAATCAGACTTATATTTCGCCATTATTGCAAATCTATAATCAAGCGAAATAATTCTACGCACCACGTATTTATTCCATGCGTTGTCAATAAGGAATGAGTTATCTCTTTTTTTCACAAGGTTGACTGGAAGAGATCCCATTAAGGGATAAGTCCGCCTATATTGTATATTACTGACTCTTGTGTCTCTTTTGTTTCCTGTATGTACAATAAAGCTTATACGTACATACATTTTCTTAGTAGCGGTTTTCACAGGATATTCTTAGGGTATGCGCTCACGGGCGACAAAGTCGCTCGGCGACTTTTTTGTCGCACAAATCCAGTGTATGGGTTAGTAAGAAACTGCGCATCTGTTTTTGGGCGCATACTCATCGACTTTGCAGATATTCTTATTTTATCAAAAGCAAACTATGCTTGAATTGAATTGATTTGCCTCCCAGTCGAGATTTGCCCCACTGTACCTTACATATAGTTTAAGTCTCTATCGAGCGAGCAATATAATGCGAACATAGAACATCGTTGTAAAAGTAATATAAAAGTGCATTCGTGTTATAAGGCACAAAAGCTGACAATTTTAGGATGTTTTTCATTTTCTTCACAATTCATTATACTACAGCTTGGCAAAAAAAAAAGTAGAAATGGAACTACTTTTTTTATCATACCAACACTTACTTTTCTCATAAAGAAGTGTCAAAATAGTTACCACATGCAAAGCGGTTCACATAGGCGGTAGCGCCATTATTTTCTACTCTTTTTTGGCATGCTGTATACTGAAAGCCAGTTCCATCACGTATCAGGGGGGTTACCATGACGTACTAAAGCCGTTCAGTTTAGGTTGAGAGAAAGGGACACAGCTATAGCAGTTACATAGCTCCGTCCCTCTCTCTCAGCCTAAACTGAACGGCTTTAGCACGTCATGGTAACCCCCCAGACGTAAGGTTCCCTTCAGAGCGGGACAGTGAAACACATTCACTGCAAGACAAAAAATTACGCGCTACTTCAAAAACTCCGATCGTTATCTTGTATAGCAACCACCCGCCTAGCGGGTTGAGATCTGAGTAAAGTTCACTAGCGCCCACCACGCGGGTTCCTGGCAGTGAATGTGTTTACTTGAACATAAGTTTGTCAGTAGTAGGTCCGTGATGCAACTCGCCGTTTAGTCAATGTTTTTTAACTCTTTGACTGCTGCGCGTAGTGGCAGAAATGTATGGCAATAACACATCGCTACATTACGAATGGTATCTGAAAATATACCAATTCAATGAGGTATTTTTTATAGATCCAGTCAAAGGGCTATGTATTGTTAAAGTGAATTTATAAGTCGTCAACTTACATGTCAATTATATCTAGCGTCATATTGGGATCTCAATGTCATATCCAATTTAATAAATATTTATAATGCAATAATTAAATAATGTATACATGTCAAAGTTTTTATAGTCATGTAGGAATCATACTAAACTAAGATTTGGATCAAGTTTTACTGGATATCAAAAGAATTTTAGTTTGTCATATAGCACTTAATTTTTGTTATAAATAAATATAATATAGGACATACTAAACGGCACAGTAATTTTAAGCAGCGAGATTCGAACCCAGGACCATCAACTTCACAGGCCTAGTCGCTCTCTGCTAGGCCAGACCGGACAAAAATATAAGTATTATTGAAGTGAAATAGTGTATGGGCTTTTTCAAAATTTGGGACACCCCAATTAACGAAAGTTGTTAACAAAAATTACCACTATCAGTTTTGTGACGACAAATTAAGCTTAAAATCTGTCTAAAAATTTACTTTTTTCACATTCTGAATGTAGATTATCGCTTAAAGTTTATGTTATTAACACAAAAACAATATTTTAATAAAAAATTTATGCTTAATAATTATCGTCACGAAACTGACAGTGAGTTAATTTTTTTAACAACTTTTGCTAATTGGGGGGGGTTTCACATTCTGAAAATGGCCGTATTGATGGGTGGAGTATTATTATAGTGTATCCTCATTTCAGCACTTAGTATGACTCGTACATTTCACAATTTTAATGTGTATTTAATAAAATTAAACTTATTCAAAGCTGGTTTTAGTGTCACGCGGACCGACCGCGCGGACTAATCTTATACTTTTAAACGAGCAATTCTTGTATATTTATTTATTTATTTATTTATATATATATTTATTTACACTGACGATCTCGGAAACCGCTCTAACGATTTCGCAGAAATTTGTTATGTGGGGGTTTTTGGGGGTGAAAAATCGGTCTAACTTATCCTTAGGTCCCGGAAAACGCGAATTTTCGAGTTTTCATGCGTTTTTCTTCGCGCGCCATCTCGTGTGCAGTAGTTGTACTGTTAAGACAGAATTCTTTCGGTCGATGTAAGTACTATTTATTGCAAACACTAGATGGCGACACAGGTCAAGGCTAAAACGAATAGAAAATACACTATTTGAGTTTTTGTGGCGAAATGCGCGCCATCTCGTGTGGAGTAGTTGTGTTGTTAAGGCTGAGAATTCTTTCGCTCGATGTAGGTACTATTCATTTTTGAACTAGATGGCGACACATGTCAAGGATACGAAACAGAACCGAGCGAAGCTCGGTTGCCCAGATATTATGTATTAAGTTCAGGAGCTTTTTAGAGTACGGGCGGGTCCGACAACATCATCCATACTAATATTATAAAAGAGAAAGTGTGTGTGTCTGTTTGTTTGTCCGTCTTTCACGGCAAAACAGAGCGGCGAATTGGCGTGATTTTTTTAGTGGAGACAGTTGAAGGGATGCAGAGTGACATAGGCTACATTTTGTCTCTTTCTAACGCGAGCGAAGCCGCGGACAAAAGCTAGTTTTCATATAAATTGGTCGTGCGGATCGGTCCGCGTGACTAAAACCAGCCCAAATCTATTAGGTACTAAATAATTATTTTGAATAATGGTTTAGCTGGAAGATTGTGGATTTGTTGTGCTCTTCGGTTTGTGGTTCATTTCGGTGGGATTCTGTAAATAAAGAAATGTTTAAGTCATTTTTAACAAGTGTTCGTATAAAACTGGAGACAGTGTAATTTTTATATGTTTTTTTCTTATATAATGCTTCGTTGTCAGGTATATTAGAAGACTAAAATGTTATATAAATATTTCCGGATTTCGCTTATCTTCTGAGTTATAAGCATTAAAAAAAACACCAATTACTTATTATTTCTCAGAACAAAACGCTATTTAGATGGCGATGATGCCGTTATTGGACATAATTTAACTGTCTTCGTTGATAGATGTCAAAAAAGAACTAGTAACTCATTGAAAAAAAATATTTTTTTTAGATAAAATATTGTAAATACCTACTATTTGAAGTGTCAGTTTTACCAATAGCATTTATTTTTTATGTTAAAATACATTAAAAAAAAAGTAAAAAATGAGAAAAATTTTTTTTTGCGAAATTCGTTCGACGTCATGTAAATTTTTATTTTTTAAGGCCTATTTAGACGGTACGAGAACTCGTATACGAGTTTTATTACATTGCGGTATTTGATGGCTGTGCAAAATTGTATGTACCCTCAACGGCCCGCAATGTAACTAAAATGCGAGTTCGCACGCCGTCTAAATCAGGCCTTATTTTGCCCTCAGAAATGCGTAAAATGTTTCGGTTCCCTCGTGTTACATCGTGAATAAAAAAGAAATACGGTAAAGTCTGTGTTAAATTGTATAAGATTTATAACAGTCAAGTGTGGGAGTACCATTACAGATGTAGTTCGAAAAGATTTGCCTTCGTATTGTTACGGAAACGTACGAACGTGTCATGCTATTTCAGTCAGTCTCGGACTCTCTGTACTAGATGTACTGACATTGATTGAACTAGTATGACAAATACCATAGAGGAATAAGTAAGGGAAGAGTTGTAACTCCATACATCAGTAAATGCGAGTTATTTGTAGTGACATCTAGCGTCATTCACTCGTCAATCACGCGCCAACTAGCGTAAATTATCAGTACTGCTACTTGTCAATAGACGTCACTACGAACAAAAAGTCTATTACTCAACAATTTTTAGCTAATATTACAATAGTATTAATCACTACTTTGCTTTCAATTACTTCAGCTGAAAATATAAGGTGTAAACTGTTTTAATATTACATTTTTGGCAGACGCAATAGTGTCGGCACCTAGTGTCGAGTAGCAGTACTGATAATTTACGCTAGGTGGCGCGTGATTGACGAGTGAATAACGATAGATGTCACTACAAATAACTCGCATTTACTGATGTATGGAGTTACAACTCTTCCCTTACTTATTCCTCTATGCAAATACGAACGTTTCCGGGAAAATAGGAAGGAAAACCTTTTCGCGGTACATCTGTACGTATACTAACTTGTGAGCTAGACGGGGCGCGCGTGGGGGGGCCCGCCGGGCGGCGACTCGCCCCCCGCCCCCGCCGCCCCCGGCCCGGGGAGCGAGCTCGGGGACAACACGCCCACTGCGAACACAATACATTATAAATCTCCAGCAGGGCTATTATGTTCGCAATTTTATAATAATTTATCGACGTGGATCACAGATGTCATATAAACCATAGATCAAGCAAACGTATCTACTTAGCGTGTCAAATGAACTCAGTGAAATCCACTGAGTTGTCCGTCTTTACTCGCAGCTTGCAGCTTTCGGGCGTCAATTTTTGTAAGTTGAAGTCAACCAAAACATAAAAAATGCCTCGTTACGTGATATTCAATTGCAACAACACAAAAATTATGAACAATCAAGAGCCTGAGACATATTTAAAGTTACAGGCAAGAATCAACTTCAGTACAAAATTTGACACGCTCGGCCCCTATACAAATATATGAATTTGTTTCTTCTATCTAAATTAAGTTCTGTGACGTGGATAAAGAATCCGTAACGTTCTAGCAAGTGTGTCAGTGTGAAAGTGATAGGTGTTTTATCCACGTTGATAAATGATAAAATTGGAAGCATGATAGGCCGGCTGACAAGCTTTTCGTAGCGGCTTCAGCCACTAAGGGCCGGTTACACCTAACTGTCTGTCACTGTTAAAGAGTTCGTTAAATTTTATTGTATGGGAACTTCCATAGTCGTCTGCTGCGTGACGATGTGTCTGTCAAATGTGGTTGATGCAACTGGCCCTTAGTGTGAAGCCTGAATGGACGCTCGGTCGACGGGGCGGATTCGCCCTTGTGCCCGCTATAGAGCGTCGAGTCAGGAGCTCAGGCCCCGTAGCCGAATGGCATTTATCCAACGCGAAACGAAAACGAAACGCCGCGAAAGCTAGTCTGGCTCTGTCGCGCCAATACGAACAAGCGATAGAGATAGATATCTAGTAGCGTTTCGTTTCGTGAGCGTTTACGCCATTCACCTACGTACCCAGGACACTTGGTATGAGCTTCCATTCCTGTTTATAACAGGCTAGTTTCCTACTAGTCAAATCAGCTTCTTTTTAAAAACTGTCAAAACGATTTGCTAATATGGAATTACTATGAAATACTGAGGAGTGACGTCACGGTCAATAGATTTACTTTATATCTTTCTCTTTGACTTATTAAATAGAAATTATGCTTAAACATAACTACTATCCATATCTTTATTCTAATTATGCGGTGTTTTATTTCGGGCACTGCGTAAAATATTTTAAGTGTAGGAAACTAGCCTATTGTTATAATTAAGAAAATATAGATACTAGAGAACCTTAATAACGAAATAAAACTTACTAAAATCTCAATTCATCAAAATAATCTTGGTAACAATATAGGAATAATAAAAACAAATTTAACTTTCACCTTCATTTTTGTACAGACTTTTCGAGAACTGCTGCTTTATCGGCTTGATAACTTTAGGGCCACTTGCACCAACGAGAATGGAGGTTTAACCCCCCATTTTATATGGAATTTGACAGTTGACAACCCACTAACCCTGAGTTAAGTGGTCGGTGCAAGTGGGCCTTAGTGATCGTTTATGAATAGGGGGTTAACTTTTAATATTAGGTTGACTTACCGGGCTGTGGTCGGGGGTACACACTGGGCCACGTCGGCCGTGAGAACAGCGACTCATCCCGGACTTCGGCACCGCAACCGTCCTGCAATAACACATCAAATAAATACACCAAATCAAAAAATACATACCAATATTTACATTTACACCACTTTCTTAATCCTTCGTCTGTGTTTGATCATATTTAAATATAAAAATATTATACCATCCCATACATTAAAATGCGACCGCCTAAGAACGCGCATACACTACACCACACATAGATGGCGCCACAAAAAATGTCTTGTAGCTTTTGATTATACTTGTAGATGACGTTAAGTGTCACTTTTGACATATTTATGGATCGAAAGTAACACTTAACGCCAATCTACAAATAATCCATGGCAACAAGGCATTGTTTGTGGCGCCATCTATGTGTGGTGTATGATGTGGATGGTATGATCTTCTTATATTTAATCTATGGTTTGATTAGGATCCTAATGTAAAGCGTTGCGAGGCGATCCTAATGTATTGAGTTGGACTTTAAATATTTATATCAAATATTGTCTACGGTCGCGGTAGCGACAGTTACTCATGAAATAAAACTATGGAAACGGATTAAATTGCGTATAATGAATTTAATTTTACAATTCATCCCGACGTTTGATTATTAGCTGGGTCCACGCCAGCCGCACTGCCTCGCGAGGAAAACGTCCGAAAACTTATTTTGAACAGCTGACTGAGGGCCGCCATCTTGCCGTACATACAAATTTGCTCGGGCGAGGCAAACGTGCGCGCATGAGCACGGACATGCGGCAGTGTGCGTAGCCAAATGCACAAATGCTTCACGAAACGCTCACGAATCGTGAGCAAATCGTGAAGCGTTTGGGAATTCGGCTACGCACGCACACAACTATTTTATGTCAATTTTTGACAGCCACATACGAGCTTTAAAACTCTCTTTACCTTCCAAAAACTGATAAGAAAATTGGAAAGTTATTTGATGCAAAATTGTGTATAATAAGGTTCATTTGTTTTTGCATGAAAGTTTTACAGCAAGCAAATTTTGTATTTCTGTCAATAGCAAAGTTTGACCGTCGTGCCTTGATTCACTTTCCGAAGCTCATAACTCTCTTAAGCGGGTGATAGACGTACGAGCAAGTACTCGTACCATGGCTCGACGACCTTTTTTGATTGTGTATCACCGTAAGTACGCGTATTTTAAAAGCGCGCGTAGTCGTCGACGATCCAACCGGTTTGAAATCTTTAAGTACGCGTACTTGCTCGTAAGTCTATCACCAGGGTGCGCCAAAGTTCATATAAAATTGTTAAATAGATTATTGGTAGTCCGAAAATGTTTCTCATACAATTTTACATTATAACGATAATTATTTATAACTATTTTATGTTAATAACTATCGTAACTTCGAATGACTTATATTCATAATGTCATTCATCATAAATACGTTTTATACTAATGTTTGAAGTGTGGGGTGCTTCGGGTGTAATGATAACTCAAAAGTCGAGTCAATACTCTTTCTTTATTCAATAAAAATCGTGCTTATATACTATCCTGGTCACGGTCAATAGTCATTCCCATCTGTTTTAACATTACATTTTATTGTATATTTTATGACCAATAATCATTACTTTAATTATACCATAAACTTTATGATTATTTATAATTACATCGTAAAACTCTATGATCCATAACACACAGCTGCATGAGCATAGGGTTGTCACTCTGTATGAGAGTTATATATCATTAGGGTTGTCATACTACACTACATGTTTATGTTTATATACTTATTGATCATAACGATTGCGAGTAACATAATTTATCGTTATATTATTGTTAACAGAACAGACATCACATGTGACAGTCCAGTTAGGTGCGACGACGAGCGTAGCGAGGAGGAGCGTGTTAGGTTGACCGTGAGCGAACCAGAAACGAATTTTTAATGTAAATTGTATATGTCACTGTAAAAGCTTCAAGCGTGCTTCTATAAATGGCACAAATTTTTCATAGAACTTCCCCAAAACTTTTTAAATAATTTTATGATGATTGATTCTCTTAAACACAAAATTATGAATGTTATTAAATATTTGTATAGAATTTATGATTAAAAATTTTCGACTAAATGATTATTATGAACAGTGATAGTAGTACTATTGATAATAATGAAACAAAATTATGATAAGTAAAATTATGAGAAATGATCATTCGGAGCACAAATCGGTATAAACAATAATTTTATAACAAATAATTTTATATGAGCCAATATGGACCCCTATCACCACTATAAGAGTCACCCTAAATATATCAACGCGGAACCGGCTTTCGCAGACGAAAAATCGCTCGTTACGGCCGTCCGGCCGCGTTTAGCGGAAGCATAAGCTCAAAACGCTTTATGTGTGGCGGAGGCTTAAAGCACTAGAAATTTTAGTAAGCAATAACTCAACTCACCTGTCCCTTATAAAACTTGGATTCCGTAACATGATGTATCGTAACTTCGTTGTTCAGCTTCGACCCGACTCTCAACCTCTGGAAGTACGGCAGCGGGTCTCCATTCACCATCTGACTGTTATCATCATAGCTACCGTAGCTTGGTACATTTTTATCATTGAATAGGGCGTTTCTGAAGACATTACGGTCTTCCTGCCCGAATGGAGTGTATAACCCTGCGTAGTCATTCTCTTGTTTTAAAGGAGTCCCTATAGGTTCAGGCCGGACGGTATTCGTGAATAATGATGAGTCGGAGTCAAAAGATCGATTCGAATCGTTATTCGGTCTAGTTCCAATAGGGTTCGGTGAGACGACAGGTTTAGGAGTCGGATTGTCCATGTAATACTCCGGTGTTAAGAAATTCTTCTGTTGATTGTCTTCGTTAGTTTTGAATAGGGAGTAACCTTCGTCGTTCTTCTGTGTGAAGGAGGCTAAGTTCATGATTCGATTTTGGAACTCGTCTTGCTTGGGTGAGTTTCTAGAAGGATCTAAGACATAGGCGTTGGGGTTGGGAGCGGTCTGCGTCGGGGTGTAAGGGTTGGGGTTGACGTAGCTGTAGGGGGGGGCGTAGGGTTGGGGTTGCATGAGGCTCTGCTGGTGCATCATGGACATGAGTGGGTTGCGGATGGTGTACATGCCGTTGGAGGTGGGAGTGATGGTGGCGTGGCAGGCGGCGGCTGGAGGCATGGGTATGGGGTCCGGTATCCTTAGCTCAGGTTTGCTGGCGACGGTGGCGGGTGGTAGAGTGTGGTGGAACATGGGGTTGCGCAGGGTGACCATCTTGGTGGCGTCGAGTTTGGGCGCGGAGGCGGCGGCGGCGGCGGCCTTCTTGGCTTTCTTCTTTGCCTTTTTGGAGCGCCCGGGCTGCGGTGCCGGCTCCGGTATTATTATTGTTTTTGGTTGTTCTGTAAATAAACAAAATATTACATAGGATTGAAGTTCAAGGGCATATCTAATACCATTAAACGAGTAATTCTTGTATATTTATTTGTTTCTACATATACATGGTGTATTTTGATAGCGGGTCAGTGAGGGCAGCTACCAGATCCCGTGTTGCTAAGCGAAAACGGTCTTAGGAGACCTTCCTTCGAATACATTACCGTAAGTCTTCCTTCTTTTAGTACATTACCGTAAGTCGTAAAAAAAACGACCTTTTTCTCACATCCTATATGTTTTTTTTTTTCAAAATCTGTAAACGCCAATTTTCATAAAGGAAAGTCTTTTAAAACCGTTTTCGCATAGCAGTACGGGATCTGGGAGCTGCCCTCACTGACCCGCTATCAAAATACACCCTTTATGTATGTCGGCGATCTCGAGAACAGAATTGCGCTGAAATTTGTTGGGGTTTTCGGGGCTGAAAATCGATCTAGCTTAATTGGAAACGCGTTTTTTAACGTTTCTTATGCGTCTTCCTTTATAAACAATTAGAACTCCGGACGAAGTTCAGTCGCCCAGGGGCCCATTTTTCAGAAAGTACAAGTTACAATTGGTAGTCAATGTCTAATATGACAAGTTGGAAAGAGACTTTCGTTTGTAATTTGTAACTTCCAGTTTAGAGAAATGGGCCCCTGGTACTTAGCACTTGTAAAATAGAAATCTGTCAACTGTGGTTAATTCACCAGCCCTAAAAGTATTAGATTAGATGTTGAACGGTGAGGTTACCCGGATGCGCAGTGGAGAACATCATGGCGGCGGGGTCGGCGTTGATGACGGGCGCCGGGCGCGCCACGGGCGTGGGCGCCGCGCCCAGCGCGTGCGCCTTCCACAGCGGCTGCGACACAATCATACATTACATACATACTAATATTATAAATGGGAAAGTGTGTGTGTCTGTTTCTTTGACCGTCTTTCACGGCAAGACGGAGCGACGAATTGACGTGATTTTTTACGTGGAGATAGTTGAAAGGATGAAGAGTGACATAAGCTACCTTTTGTCCCTTTCTAACACCACACTTCTGTAAAATCAGGGGTGAAAGTTTGTATGCAGCATTCCGCAATTTTCGAATTTAATGCGAGTAAAGCCGTGGGCAAAAGTTAGTATAAATATATCGACACTACTTTTAAAAAATCTCGTATCTCACGCTGTTCCTCAAAGTTAAAACGCAGTAAGTCTATATGCATTCCATACATACTTACTACAATTTTCTTTTCAATGACAGACGAAGATACAAGTTCTTTTAAAAGTAGTGACGATATGTAAGAATTACTGGTCACTAGTGACGCAACGTACTAAACAAACATTTGCATCATTCTCCTTGCGTTATCCGGCATTCGCCACGGATCGTAAGAGCCTGAGGTCAGCTTTGACAAGCAATCCCAAGATTTGGCATAGACACTAGTTTAATGAAAGCGACTGCCGTCTGATCTTTCAAACCAAAGCGTAACTACTAGGCCATATGATCTTTTCCTTCACCGAAAGGCAACTGGCAAATGTCAAATGACATTTCACACATAAGTTCCGAAAAACTCATTAGTACGAACCTCTGAACTGGACAAAAATTTGCATATTATAGGTATAGGTAAAACCTACAGCATCATCTTCAGAACGTTTATGAAAAAAAAAAGGAAACTTTCCACAGGAGTATTTTGTACAAGAAAGAGCTTACTTCTACTAAATTTACAACATCTTATTTCTACTTACAACTGACTTGATGGGAGCGGGTTCCTTCTTCTCATTGGGTTGTACCCTCGTCAACGTAATTCCGGGCGGTAGACGTAGATCAGAAACCTGGAAACATTTGTAGCACGCGTAAAATAGCGTAAATTATCAGTACCACACACTAGGTGTCAACAGTGTCGCGTCTGCCAAAAATGTAATATTTTAATATTACATTTTTGGCATTTTTGGATTTTTTCCTTCTGCTTGTAATATAAGTTGTAAACAGTTTTAACTGTTTACAACTTATATTACAAGCAGAAGGAATTGAAAACAAGTACTGATTAATACTATTGTAATATTAGCTATAAATTGTTGAGCATTAGACTTTTTGTTCAACTCCTTATTTGCCAGGAGTGGCACTGAAGCTTTGGTAGTTTCGTGTGCTCTGCCTTTATGGGATACAGGCGTGACTGTATGTATGTGTATGTATGTATGTATTAGACTTTTTGTTCGTCGCGACATCTATTGACAAGTAGCAGTACTGATAATTTACGCTAGTTGACGCGTGATTGACGAGTGGATGACGCTAGATGTGAGTTACAACTCTACCCTTACTTATTTCTCTATGGTGTAAACAGCAGATAAAGGAACTAAATAGTACAGAATATATATATTTTTTAATTATTATAAATGGGCTTACACTTGGTCACAGACTAGCCAAAGGCAAAGACGTGACCTACGATGGAGTGAGCCCGCCCAGAAGATGCCTGTTCACTCTTGATTTGAAGGTTGCCGGGTTATATGAGCTCGGAAATATAGCCGCCGTATAATATATATGTAAAATGACGCACCTGTACACCGCAGCTGAGTTGCTCCATAATGCTGCAAGACGCCGGCGCCTCCTGCTCGACGCCACACGTGCCCTAAAAATAGCGGGTGTTATTCAAAATAAATCTCGAATTTCACCAGATCTGGACGTGTTTGGGCCCATTTATATGATTATGAATTTTAAGACTGACACTTAGTGATGCTTAAAATGACATGAGCAGAGATGCAGTGACACAGATGTCATATAAACCATAGATCAAGCAAACGTATCTACTTAGCGTGTCAAATGAACTCAGTGAAATCCACTGAGTTGTCCGTCTTTAATCGCAGCTTGCAGCTTTCGGGCGTCAATTTTAAGTTGAAGTCAACAAAAACATTAAAAATGCCTCGTTACATGATATTTAATTGCAACAACATAAAACTTATCAACACTCAAGGGCCTGATACATATTTAAAATCACAGGCAAGTAACAACTTCAGTACAAAATCTGACACGCTCGGCCGCCATACAAATAAATGAACTCGTTTCTTCTATCTAAATCTAATTCTGTGTGCAGTGACGTCATCTGTCATAGACCAAAGGAAACGAAAGTCTAGGCGTGCATACGTAGCATAAATACGGGACGCATGGCAAGGAAGCGAAGAAGTGGAAGCATGGGCACGCGTTGGGCAGACATAATAACGTCTGTGACAAAGACCACTTTGCAGGCTAGCATGCGCCGGGCCCAGGATCGGTGGAGACAACTGGTGAAGAGCGTCCACATTCGTCACGTCCCTCAGCCATGAGGATACGACAAAGAAGATATGTAGCGTATACATATAGCAGTGTCCGCGAATGTGTTAAATGGTTTTGCTTTGATTAAGTGCGCTTTCATATTATCCGATCCGATATCGGATGTCGGACCGATATCACATACATTACAGACGCCATCTTGGATTTTTTCCATTGAAATCCTTCCGACATCCGATATCGGATCGGATAATGTGAAAACGGACTAACTGTAAAGGATACCTTTTTACTGACAACTTCAATGGTGGTGTCGGCGGTGATGTTGATAACCTGCGCCTTTTGTTCTTTCTTCTCTTTCTTACTCTGCTTCGTCTGTTTCGCCGTTGGCGCCGGTTGTGGTGCTAGAAAGAGACAGATGCATTATACATTTGAGCTAACAATACTTGTTAATTTTACGTGTGAAACAGTGTGTATTTCACGAAAGTCAATCTAGAAAACTATTAAAAAAGTAAGTGCATGGTCGTAGAAATAGCACTGTATGAAACGGTGTTAACTGAGTCAAAAAAATACCCGTGGCGTCTTTATTAACAATTTTCGGCTCACTTCGAACATAGAGGAATAAGTAAGGAAAGATTCGTAACTCCATACATCAGTAATAGCAAGTTATTTGTAGTGACATCTAGCGTCATCCACACGTTAATCACGCGTCAACTAGCGTAAATTATCAGTACTGCTACTTGTCAATAGATGTCGCGACGAACAAAAAGTTTAATGCGCAACAATTTTTAGCTAATATTACAATAGTATTAATCAGTACTCTGTTTTCAATTCCTTCTGCTTGTAATATAATTTGTAAACTGTTTTAATATTACATTTGGGAGATGCAACACGGTTGACACCTAGTGTCGAGTAGTGGTACTGATAATGATAATTTACGCTATTTAACGCGTGATTGACGCTAGATGTCACTTAAAATATCTCGCATTTACTGATGTATGGAATTACAACTCTTCCCTTACTTATTGCTCTATGCCACCAGTTGCATAAATAGTTATTTGTTATACAAGGGGGCAAAGTTGTATTTTAACGCCGAGTGTGGAATTGAAAAACGAGCAAGTGAAAGGATTCTATAGTTCAACCACGAGCGAAGCGAGTGGTTCGAGAATAGAATCCTGAACTTGCGAGTTTTTTAACACACGAGAAGTAAAATACATTTGCACCCGAGTGTAACACAAAACTTTTCCCCTCACTATAGCGAGGAAACTAGAACGCAAAAAATGCGTTTATCACTGCTTCCAGTAGTTCCACAGGTGGTAAATCATCTTTATTACTAGATTCACCTACTTTTATCAATTTTAAAGCAGTTAATTTGACTTTATTCAAGGTCAAATTACTTTACCCACTAGTGGATAAAATGCGTTTTTACCCGCTGGTATTAAAGGACAAAACACGTGTTTCCCAGCTAGTGAGGGGAAAATACTATTGCAGATATAAGCCTTAAAAAACTCACCAGCCTTCTCCGGTTTATTCTCCTTCCCTTTATCCTTCTTCTTATCTTTTTTCTCCTCCTTTTTAACCGGTTCCTGTTTCTTACTCTCCTTAGCCTTCTTGGGCTCGGGCTTGGGAGGCTCAGGTTTTTTGTCCTTGTCTTTTTTACTCTTCGCTTCTTGCTTCTGGAGCGCTTGCTGGCTCTTTCGCTCCTCTTCTTCAGCCTGGAAAGGAAATTGCAGTTTTCGTCTGAAATTGTGATTCACATTTGATTCATGATGAGGAAATGATCACATTGAGAAACAGTTAAACGAATCAGAGGCTAACACAACAAAGTAAGGTCACTTTTTTTAATTATTATTATAAATGGGCTTACTCTTGGCCACAGACTAGCCAAAGGCAAAGACGTGGCCTACGATGGAGTGAGCTCGCCCAGAAGATGCCTGTTCACTCTTGATTTGAAGGTTGCCGGGTTATATGAGCTCGGAAATATAGCCGCCGGCAAGGAATTCCACTCCTTGGCAATGCGCATAAGAAAAGAAGAAGCAAAGCGCTTCATATTTTATGCAGTACACGAAATGAAGCACCACATAATTAGAAGAAACATATGAACAATAGTTATGTTTAAGCATAATTTCTATTTAATAAGTCAAAGAGAAAGATATAAAGTAAATGAATTGACAGTGACGTCACTCCTCAGTATTTCATAGTAATTCCATATTAGCAAATCGTTTTGACAGTTCTTAAATAGAAGCTGATTTGACTAGTTGGAAACTAGCCTATTCTCGGTACGACCTCCAAACCTTCAAGAAATGAGCGTATGCCCATCTAAAAAGGCAACACACCTCCAACTCTTCTGGTGTTTCGGGCTTACCATAGACTTCAACTATCCATAGAGTACCTACCTAGTCCATAGAGTACATACCTACCTAGTCTGTTAATATTTTTTTTGATGAATACTTTTGCATGTTAAATTTTATCTTGTTATTTGGCCCGCCGAGTTTCTTGCCGGTCCCATAGTGGATACCCCCCTCCCAACTGAGGGGGGACTGAAATCTTCTCGAGGCTGAGGCGTAGGGTTAGAGCCGGCGCAGCTTTATTTGACGTTCATATGCGCATTGTAATATGCCTACTTGAAAAATAAATATTCCATTTTCATTTTTCATTACCATGAGGCGACCTGTCTGCTCGTTTGCCTCCTCTCGCATAAAAAGGGACAGAAAAGCGCCAGAGAGTTGCTTGGCGAGCATTCTCGATTAGTTGACAGGTAGTCAATTCGTACGTAAAGTCAGGCTAAGCTAACTCTGCAGCTCTGCAATTAGGGTTTCAAATTGATCATTACTTTTATAACCAGGTTTACCTAACCTATAAAAGCACCTAGACTATTGTTAGCTCGTTACTGACCTGTTGCTTGGCGAGCAGTTTCCTTTGCTTCTTGGACAGCGGCTGGCTGTCCGGGAGCGACTGGGATCGCTGCGGTTCTTTCTTCTCCTCCACTGGTTTTGGTTTTTCCGCTTCTTTTTGTTTCTTCTGCAATGGATAGAAATCATTAAGTTTGAATGAGCAAAATAAGTACTTTTTAGGGTTCCGTAGTCAACTAGGAACCCTTATAGTTTCGCCTGTCTGTCTGTCCGTCCGTCCGTCCGTCCGTCCGTCCGTCCGCGGATAATCTCAGCGACCGTTAGCACTAGAAAGCTGAAATTAGGTACTAATATATCAATCACGCCGACAAAGTGGAAAAAAATGTTTTGTTAAGGTTTTTTTTTTCATTCCAACCCCAACGTGTGACATATTGTTGGATAGGTATTTAAAAATGAATAGGGGTTTACTAACATTTTTTTTGATAAAATTAATATTCGGCTTCGCGATTGATTGACGCGATTTTTTAAATGGAGATAGTTGAAAGGATGGAGAGTGAGATAGGCTACTTTTTGTCTGTTTCTAACCCCCAACTTCTCTAAAATGGGGGGGGGGAGTTTGTATGGAGCATTCCGCAATTTTGGAATTGAACGCGAGCGAAGCCGCGGGCAAAAGCTAGTAATAGAAAAATTAGAAAACAAGTCGTCACTACTTTGAAAAAATCTCGTATCTCACGCCGCTTCTCAAAGTTAAAACGCAGTAAGTCTATATGCATTCCATACATACTTACTACAATTTTCTTTTCATTGACAGACGAAGATACAAGTTTTTTGTAAAGTAGTGACGAAGTGTACCTTCTCCTTGGCTCCGCCCTTGGCGAGCTGGTTCATGTGCGCGAGCGCCTGCTCCCACGTCTGCTTGCGCGGCGGCTCGGCCGGCGGCGGCGGCTGCGCGTGCATCACTGCAATAATAAATATATATTATAAGACTATTGGTTGATACAAAACACATCCAAATATCGCATCTCTAGTGCCAAGGCAGCCTTATGCTAGGGTTATGTAATAGTACATTGTGCAACAAGGGGAGGAAGTTGAATATTACTAACGAGAGTAAGTTAAATCGCGACGGCTTGCCGGAGCGATTTAAAGACTCGAGTTAGTAATATTCATACTTCCCGAGTTACACACAATGTTTTTCATCACACTTGCATTATAAAAAACATGCAAATAGGTAAACAAGAGTTCAATACAGTACTAGGAATTTCTGAACTCCCTAGGGAGAACGATTTTCCTATAACTCACGCTTCGCCTGCGTGCAATAGCACATTTAGCGTGCGAGTGTGATGAAAACAATTTAATACGCTTTGGCAATGGATGTTGGCAATTTGGGCCACAGAAGCTTTGTCAAGCTTTTTATTATATACGTGCGAGTGTGTTATCTAACACAACGTAGGTTTAAAGCCTAAAATGATAAAACAGATGTATTTGACGACCGGTCTGGCGCAGTCGGTAGTGACCCTGCCCGCTGAGCCGCGGTCCTGGGTTCTAATAAGGGCATTTATTTGTGTGATGAGCACAGATATTTGTTCCTGAGTCATGGACGTTTTTTATGTATATAAGTATTTGTATATTATATATATCGTTGTCCGAGTACCCACAATACAAACCTTCTTGAGCTTACCGTGGTGCTCAGTCAATCTGTGTAAGAATGTCCTATAATATTTATTTATTTATTCTCGAAATAAATAGTAGATTGTACAATAAGGACATAAAGTGACTAATTTTTACCCGAGGCATTTTTTTTTTCAACATTTGATCAGAGTTTCAAACGCTTGGTTTTCTGCCAAGTCAAACATTTAAAAGCATTTTTGAACGATAATCGATTCCTATTTTACGTGATTTACTAAATTTACTACAACAACGTTAAACATATTATAGGATATAAGGTGCTTTATTAAAATTTACCTACAAAGTCACAAGGGTTATACGTGACACAACATTTATATCCTGAGACCTAAGACCTCTGCCAGACTATGCTCCTCGTGCTGCCGCGATGTTCCCTTCCCCGGCCAAACACTGCCCTACTCGCGCGATTTTCGCACTAGGTTGTTGCCGGCCTTTTGAATCGCGACAAGAAACCCAGTGTTGCCAGATCTCCTGATTTATCAGGAGATCTCCTGATTTCAAGGTGCATCTCCTGATCTCCTGATTTTCCCAAATATCTCCTGATTCTGTGAGAAATTTCTTAGAGTTCACGATTATGGTGTTAAAATTCTATTCTATTCAAATTTCTCGAAGTGAGTGTATTGCGGCAATCGGCAAATCGCAGTGTAATAATAGGCTACTAGACTCGTATCGAATTTAGCACATCAAGTTATTGTTTTCTGTAGTATTTGACTTAAGAAATCAATATTTATAGCTTGCGGGCATTAAAAATGCGTGATGACTGCGTATTTTTAATTAAACATGTGTGTATATTTTTTTTAAATTATGGACTCCGAAAACGGTGTTGGCCAATGGAGTGACGTCACATAATTTTTGCGGGTTTTTAAGTCGTAATAAAATATGGTACTATTTTTTTTCGTTTAATTAGACAGTAATTAATAATATAATAATACTTTGAAAAAGAGTCAAGTAGGCCTATACAGATGTAGTGAAAAAATACTTTCCTTCGTATTTTTACGTACAAAACGTACTGACTCTCTGAACTAGCATGACAAAGACGAATGTTTCCGTAAAAGCACGAAGGAAAAGCTTTCCGCACTACATCTCTACATAGTATTTATCTTCTTAGTAGTCTGTGAGGGAGGCCTTAATTACGTCATAGTAATAGTATTGAAATTGTAATAATCTTAATTTAATTGCTGTTAAATAATTTTATTGATGAACGTGTAATATTTATAATATTATTAATAAAATGTCTATGTCTATGTCTATTATGAATCAATTTTTAAATGACAAGATTTGCTTGACCATAATTTTTTAAAATATTAATTAACGTAGATGTTACAAATGATTGTGAAAATAAACTAAAAAAAGAATAATATTATCAATTTATGACTTTGGAGACATTTATTATGTCTCCTGATTTCTCCTGATTTTTAGGACATGTGTCTCCTGGTTTTTTCAAATTGGACCTGGCAACACTGAAGAAACCGCCAAGAAGAAAAATAGGGAGCGGTGGGCATGACGAGGAGCATGAAGAGCGGCATGACGAGTAGCGCGGCCACACTATGCCTCTGCCTACTTCCCACGCCGCTCGTCGAGTGTGTAGCAGAGATATAAAAGCAGGCAGGCAAATATAGTCGCGCGATAAATGATAAAACATTAGGCCGTCCCTATCGCACTATTAGTAAGTGCGATAGGGAAGGTCAGAATGGTCAGATGTTATATCATTTATCGCGCGACCATGATTGCCTGACAGTTTAAACTTTCTTATTAACTTTAGAACTTAAATTGAGAACCGTACTAGTCATCCATTAATATTTAGCAATATATAAAAAATATTTTTCAAGGTCTCAGGAGCGTACTAAGTTTAAAAATAAAAGCAAAGTAAAATGTTTTGCTCTAAGCAGACATGTCAGTAAATGATCAGTTTTTTTATTAAAGAAATAAAAAAGAAATCGTTCCGTTTAGCGACGTCCTGGAGGCATTTAAATCCGGATTGGCGGGAAAGTGGAGCAACAATAAAGTGGGCTAACAAAAAAACGTGAACACCAACTGGGCATTTTCGCGAGAACCATCACCAACATATTTTTTTCTAAAGTTGATTTTATGTTCTTTCTATTCAGAATCAAGAGCCCTTTCGACGTAAGATAAAAAACAAGGGACCGAAGACCAAAGTTTTTTTTTTGCATACCTACTTTCCACTTTGTAACCGCTGTACAAAGTTTTGAAAATTAAGGGCCGGTTGCACCAAACCGTCTGTCACCGTTAAAGCATTTGTTAAATTTTATTGTATGGGAAGTTCCATAAACGTGGTTGTGTGGGCGGTGTGTGGCTGTCAAATGTGGTTGATGCAACTGGCCCTAAACTAGGGACGCTTTTTTTTTTTTTTTTTCACCAAGATGAATCGAAAGGGCTCGTGACTGTGAGTAGGAAAAACATTAAATTTACCAAAGACATATATAACTCCGTATAGACAGATAAAGTCTAAGAAAAAAACGTACCTCAGTACCATACAGAAAAAGGTACGGTGGCCTAGATGGCATTACACCTTTTGGGTACGCTCAGCTAAATGGTGCTGATATTAATATTTGACATTTTAAAACATATCAAGCTAAGAATATGGGCCAAATTGTCAAAACTGGGGTTCAAAAGTTTCAAACCTGTGTCAAGGGATGGCAGTCTATGCACCGTGATTACACATTTTACTTTGACAGTAACTCTCTTTAATACTCGATCCTCTTTGAATTTACTTATTAAAAAAAAAAATTTTTGGATTTTTCTCGTTAAAATGCCCAACTACTGAGGACTCTACGGGTTTGAGATCGATAGCACGAACTACTGGGGTTGCGCGGTTACCGGTGATTTGCCGGACGGCGTTATGGAGCTGCAGACTCGCGTCCGGCATCGGACGACGTACGCCGGCCGCGTCTGTGTAATCCAAACGCTATTTATTTCAATAATCATACCAGCAAGCGTAACACATTAGTTGGATAAACTTTATTGCATAAGTCCGTCCCTATCGCACTTGCAAATAGTGCGAAGCGAAAAGGCCAGATGACGTATCATTCATCACGATCCCGTGGCCGAATGGCATTTCTACGACGCGAAACGAAAACTAAACGCCGCGAAAGGTAATTTGACTCTGTCACGCCAATGCGCAGGAGCGATAGAGATAGATATCTACGAGAGTTTCGTTTCGTGAGCGTTTGTGCATTCGGCTACGTACTCAGGGGTCGCCAATTAAATATTCAGATGTCCAGTTTTTAAATATTAACGCCGAATGATGATTTGATGACCTTCGCAGTACGCTATGCAGGATAGCTAAGCAATTAATAGGATGCTCCAAGATCGGCAATATCGGTATTTGGTGACCCCTGAATTTTACCCTAATAGTACTATCATTCAACATAGTCGTTAAATGTAGGTAGCACTAGCGAATAATAGTTGTAGCGCTTGTAGCACAGTACAATAAAGAGTACTATCGTACAGTATGGCCACTCCCTCTCCCCGCTGAAAGTGCCGCCCACCCCCTTTTCGTTACCTCACAGTTACCGCCTGTCAAAAGCGCGAACAGTCGACCTGTCATATCTCACTCATACTAAGCATGGTACGCGTTCACCTACACGAGCTTAGAATGTGTGCTAGAAACGCGCCTCTTTCATATACATATATGATCGCCAGTGTCCGAGATATGGTTGTAGTTAGTTTGACTTACTGATGAACGCCTTCTGCTTCTGTCGGTCCATCTTGTCGTTGGCGAACTGTTGTTGCAGCTGGTGTTGTTGTTGTAACTGTTGTTGTTGTTTGATGAGACTTACTGATGAACGCCTTCTGCTTCTGTCGGTCTATCTTGTCGTTGGCGAGCAGTGCGGCGGCGAACTGTTGTTGCTGCTGGTGTTGTTGTTGTAACTGTTGTTGGTGTTTGAGACTTACTGATGAACGCCTTCTGCTTCTGTCGGTCCATCTTGTCGTTGGCGAGCAGTGCGGCGGCGAACTGTTGTTGCTGCTGGTGTTGTTGTAACTGTTGTTGGTGTTTGAGACTTACTGATGAACGCCTTCTGCGTCTGTCGGTCCATCTTGTCGTTGGCGAGCAGTGCGGCGGCGAACTGTTGTTGCAGCTGGTGTTGTTGTTTGAGACTTACTGATGAACGCCTTCTGCTTCTGTCGGTCCATCTTGTCGTTGGCGAGCAGTGCGGCGGCGAACTGTTGTTGCAGCTGGTGTTGTTGTTGTAACTGTTGTTGGTGTTTGAGACTTACTGATGAACGCCTTCTGCTTCTGTCGGTCCATCTTGTCGTTGGCGAGCAGTGCGGCGGCGAACTGTTGTTGCAACTGGTGTTGGTGCTGTTGTTGGAGCTGCTGGTGTTGTTGTTGTAACTGTTGTTTGTGCAGCATCGCCGCTTCCAACTGTAATGTTAGTGTAATGTTATTTTTCATGTTTTGTTCGGGTAAAACCCCCTTACATGTAAAGTGGGGACTGTTGTTTTTTTTTTCATTCCATCCTCAACGTGTGATATATTGTTGGATAGGTATTTAAAAAATGAAAAGGGGTTTACTAAAATCGTTTTTTGATAACATTTATATTTTCGGAAATAATCGGTCCTAAAGTAAAAAAAAAGTGTGCCCCCTCTAACTTTTGAACCATATGCTTAAAAAAAATGAAAAAAAAAAATCACAAAAGTAGAACTTTATAACGAGTTTCTAGGAAAATTATTTTGATCTTGATAGGTTGAGCAGAGCAGAACGGGAACCCTATATATTGAGCGTGGCCCAACACGCTCTTGGCGGGTTTTCTACTTGTATTTATGACATAAGGACGGGCGGTGTGTCTCGTGCCAAGTTTGTGCTGCAGAAGTGCCGTTAGTAGTATCGTTATGGTTAGGCTGTGTACTCACGTGGCGGTGCACCTGCGCGGGCGCGGGCGCGGGTGCGGGCGCGCGGGGCCGCGGGTCGCCCTGCAGCGCGCGCGCCAGCGCCAGCTGCCGCTCGCACTCCTCGAAGCGCGCCGCGAACTCCGACACTTGACGCTCTGCCTCGGCTACCTCCTGCGAATCAAATCTTACTATTCACTACGGATCAAACACATATCGTCACTACTTTTAAAAAATCTCGTATCTCACGCTGCTTTTCAAAGTTAAAACGCAGTAAGTCTTTAATAAAAAGTCTAGTAAGTAAAGTAAGTCTTTAATAACATCTACATATTTATAGCGTTTCGCTTCAACATTTTTTTGCGAACCGCCAAGGAGTGGAATACCCTGCCTGAGTCTGTGTTTCCACATGAGTACAATCCAGGTCTCTTTAAAGCGAGAGTAAATAGGTATCTCATAGGTAGTTAAGCGTGCTCCACCGTAGACCGCAATCACTTACCATCAGGTGTGATCGTGGTCAAACGTCTACCTATTCATACTAAAAAAAAAGGTATGTATAACTGGGTATGTATGGGTTAAATTGTGGCGTAGGCGAGAGGCTGGCAACCTGTCACTGCAATATCACAGTTTCGTTTTCTTTCAACCCCTTATTTGCCAAGAGTGGCACTGAAACCTGAGTAGTTTCATGTGCTCTGCCTACCCCTTCATGGGACACAGGCGTGATTGTATGTATGTTGTATGTATGTATGATGTATAACTGGTATCACTACGTTCAGAATTTAAAATGCCACATGCGAATACACCATTGTATCGTAAATAACTATTAATGACACTTCAAATTGTTTTATTTTCTGGTAATTATTATTTTGCATTATGATCTGTTCTGTACCTTAGCTGTCACATTTAGTAGAGTATTCAATTCTCCTAGTTGTTCAGCTATTAGTTGAGTCTTGGCTTGCTGCGCTGGAGTCATCTTCTGTTTCTTTCCTGTAGGCAAATGATACATTTGTAAGAAACACTGAATGTAAAAAAAAAAAAAAAATTTAGAAGCTTACAGTAGACATGTCCGATGTTAATAAATAAATAAATATTATAGGACATTCTTACACAGATTGACTGAGGCCCACGATGATGATGATGTTAAGCAACCCCAGTAGCTTATTAACGCCTGGGACTCTAAAGGCTCCAATAATGTAGACCTATGTTTCTACACCCTATGGGGCCGTCCATATTACGTCACTCAGAATTGCAATTGTTATATTCCTTTAACATGGTTTGTTACATTTAGTATGACCTCTCCCTCTTCCCCCTTACGCTGTGAAGTTATATTTGGATGAATATAGCGGTGCCGTGTGGTGCCGACATCAGAAGAGAATAGCACCACCCCATCTCATCCCGTGGGTATCGTGTAAGGGCATTTCAGAATTTGGGACCGCCCAATTAGTAAGTTGTTGACAAAAATTAACTCACTGTCAGTTTTGTGACGATAATTAAGCATGAAATTCCAATAAAGTATTGGTTTTGTGTTAATTACATAAACTTTATGCGACAATCTAGATTCAGAGTATGAAAAAAGTAAATTTTTAGACGGATTTTATGCTTAATTGTCGTCACAAAAGTGACAGCGAGTTAATTTTTGTTAACAACTTACGCTAATTGGGGGGATCCAAATTCTGAAAATGCCTATAAGGCGACTAAGACATTGAGAGAGACAGACGAGTCGCACCATAAGGGTTCTAATGAATGGTAAACGCGCTTGGGGTGGGGCTCGTAAGAGATGGTCCGACTGTGTGAAGAAGTCGACTGGCGGCAGCCTATATCGTGCAGTCCACATACCACAGAACTAAATCAAGATAGAAGGAAAATGCTCGGCGATTAACAGCGAAACCGAGCGTGTAACGTTTTGTGTCGAGCCTATGACGTCACGAGTGTACTTTAGTGATGGGAACGTTGTCGCCGCGTAACCCATTCGATCTATTGTGGAGGTTGCGTGCGGGATGCCCGCCGAAGTTAAAAATATCAGATGTTCATCTTCGTTGTGAAATGAAGTAAGTATATACCTGTATTCGTGTGATGACAAACAATTCACTAGTAGGTATATAATTTGCCTAAGGCCAGGAACAAAGATTTTAGTAGGTAGGTATTAATACTAGTTAATATTTCGTAATATTTTTAAGAAAACCGACCATGTACTCACAGCATTATCCTCATGTTATTTGTTACAACTTTTAGTAATATATAAATATAATTAACCATTAACACATTTTTAGAGTTATTTTTATTCATAATAAATATAGAGCGTAAGGTCAGTGTGGGGAAGACCGTCTACCCGGAAAGACCGTCTATTGACAATAACTTTTGTGTTAATATATCTACGCCTCTCACACCTCCGAAGGTATACCAGTTTTTCATCCTTAAGCCATTGGTCTTGACCACTTGACCCTAGGATGAACACTAGTAAACAATAAACTTGATTCGTGTTTCGAACTCGAGCATCGAGTTCAACATGGTTCCGCAAAAAATTAAAATAAAATAGAAGCAGTCGGAATATTTGTATATTATGTGTGTAACGTAGTCATTTAATAACCGTTCTTTCTGATTAGTACTATTAATCTACTCAAAACGCGTTCAATTTCTTGTTTTATGTTCTGAAATATGTAACTTAGAAATTGTGCCTAGTCAGAAAGTCCGGCATAAAAGAGAAAGGCAAGACCGGCATACGATAAACAAGGAGTTGCCAACCTTTTTTAGGCTTTATTGGAAATAAGTCGAGTGTAAACAATATCAATATATAAGTACGTTTTTGGCTTATGATAGTTGTACCGTTTTTGATTTTAACTTCGAAATACAGTTTTGGTAATGATTCGTATGGTGTTACTAATATCATTCAAAAGTATTCAAAAAAAATTACATAGTTGTGAAGAATTATAAGTGGTGAACAGAACTAAGCCTACTTACACTGCATTACTCATCATCATATTTAAGTTGGTAGTGTTTGTATATTATGCAACCACCGGCGAAAAATATTTCAAAAGAGAGTTATGTACCTATTTTAGAAATAAAAGTAAGCATTTTGAATCCAATTATTTATTTAAACAGAAAACATAATATTTGCGCACCCTTGACAAAACATATTTGATAAAGGTTGTTCGTCAGATGGCAGAAACTGAACCCTGGAGGCACAGAGGGTCATATCGAAACTATGACTAGTGGCACAAACTGTGCACTTCTCAAGCAAAATCATTTCGTCTTCCTCGTCGATATATACGCTGGTGTTAGGAAGTGCATCAAAAAAAGGTTCTATCAATACATTCTTCGGAAGATGTATAGACATGACTTGTATATAACAAATATTTATGTATTAAGTATACAAATATTTATGTAAATATTTATGTATTAATGACATCTGAATCTCTAGTATGAGTTTTTGAAGTCGTAATCGAGCAAAATGGGGCAAATGGTGTTTATTGAATCCTGAACGAAGTAAACGAATCTCTAATCTCGCTACGCTCGGGATTCAAAATTAGAATCCTGAGCGTAGTGAGGGATTCAAGTATTAACGCTCAAGGTGGAAATAATTTTGCTACCATGTGACATAATACAATTTTTCACGTCACCTATGAGGAAATTATCAAAATGTTAATAATGAATATACCTACTGCAAATCAGTAGTACGAACTTAATCTACAACAATTTTTAAACGATCATGAAATATAATATCAAAACTCTTTTCATTTAATTAATATGTTATACTGGCAACATAAAATCCTTGAACAGAAAAGAACCACTCAGCTCCTCCAAGACTCGAGTTTGTAATATTCATACTCCCCGAGTTACACACAATGTTTTTCATCACACTTGCAATATAAAAATATGTAAAAAGATAAAAAAAAATTGAATACGGTACTAGAAAATTCATAACTCCCTTGGGAGAACGATTTTTCTATAACTCACGCTCCGCCTGCGTGTAAAATCACGTTTAGTGTGCGAGTGTGATGTAAAAAATTTCGCCTTCATTCATACTGTAGTGACTATACCAAAACCAAGCATTGCTAAGAAATGTTACCAAACTAATTCACGTATCTTAATATCCTATTACGTTTTCTTAATTAACATAGTTTCAAAAACAGATAAGTAGTTGGATTTATATGAGCCTGTAATATCGTGACTAAATTGTATTCGCAGGTGTTCGTTGGAAAAACAGTATTATGCAATATCTGGACCTGAAAAGAAAAGGTTATGAACCCCATCTACGGGACATATGCCGGTCTTGCCTTATAAATAGAAAAATGCTTATATGTTCAAAATTTCAACGTTATTTTAATAGTTATCTAGCACATTCTGCCCCGTTATTACGTAAAATAACAATGATCATGATTTTGGAACCTAGTCTCATATGAAATTACGCGACAACAAGCACTAGACGGTCTTTCCGTGCTCATCGCGGGAGGACGGTCAACCCGCCGAGCCTTAAAAAAAGTGATTTTTATCACTTAAAAGTACCTTACTTCACCAAAATACTGTAAAAGCTTTGTAAAATATAATATTTGCTATCCCATAGGACCATGCGCATTACGCCAGACTGCATTAATTACAGAGTTTTATCCACTCAAACTTTATTTCAAATAAACTATGCCGGTCTTGCCCGCACTGACCTTATTATGTTTGTATTTGTTTTTCTGCCGACCACAAATTCAACGTTAATACCGTAACTGTAACCTATTTTAAAGTTAAATTTACTTTTCACTCGTACTTTATATGTATAGTTTCATAACAATATAAAAACATAATTATAATTTCCACTGCTTCGCAAAATCGATTTAAATCGAATAAGGAAATCGCAGCATACATGACGATATAGTTCCGTGGTGCACCACTATTCTTAAGTTCGACGTGAGTTCGACGGACAAAATAACAAATCTACCTTCACTTTGTCTCGACAGTTTGAATAGCCTATTTTTATATCGCTTGTTTTAAACGCACGCCAAGTCGGACTCGTCAAATTAAAGCCGCAATGGAAAACTAGTTTGACGGCCGTACGTCAGCTAATGTTTTGATGATAAAAATAGGAAAATCGTGTTTTTTATTTAATAAAAAATATTTTAGGACAAATGGTACTTACCGATGATAGGAAACACTTTGTTTAACACCCTTGCTTTTATTGGTGGTGTTTGAACAGTTAATTATCGAATACCGACCCATTTTGTATTTTTCACTGTATGTCACTCGCGGGCAGCGGTCGGGAGCAGACTGACTTGCGCGGCGAACAATGTTGCTCGCTATTTAACTTTTCCGCACGCGAAGTAGATACACTTTTTCCTTCTATCTTGATTTAGTTCTGTGCCACATACACATGGCATGCGCGTTCAATGGAGACACGCTACTTGTGATCGCGATCCTCAGCATTGAGAGAACGAGGAAGAATAAGAAGACGAGTCGCACCATAAGGGTTCTTTTAGTATCTTTTAGGTACACTAACATACCTTTTTTCTTGGCTTGAGCTTGTTTAAGTAGCGCTTTGGCCTCTTCTGCTTGACGCGCGTTGGCTGTATGCCGCGCTTGCATCCCTCGCAGTTCTAGTCGCATACGGTTGAGATGTGTGGCCAGCTGCGTGTGTTCTTCAAGTAGACGGGCCTCCATCTGAGGATGTGAAGAATCTAGTTAATATACGTAATACGTGGGGTTTATAGCAAAATGATTAACTACACTGAAAACAGTCAAAATTTCCTATTTATTCACTACTAGCTTTTGCCCGCGGTTTCGCTCGCGTTAGAAAGAGACAAAAAGTAGCCTATGTCACTCTCCGTCCCTTCAACTATCTCTATTAAAAAATCACGTCAATTCGTCGCTCCGTTCTGCCGTGAAAGACGGACAAACAAACAGACACACACACTTTCCCATTTATAATATTAGTATGGATAGCCTCGTACTGCCCACCATATAAAGTTTGAGTCATTGAAATTTTAGCCAAATTATTGAATAAATAGGGTAGATTTTCCTTTGTATCACGATTTAGGTAAAACATAAAAAAAATTGTATTTTTTGCCTATCCAGACTTTTCATTCAAAATTTCCTTTACAGATCACATTGGGCAGTACAAGGATAGTCTGTCAAGCTATTTACATTACAAGAAGAAAAGTAAATATAAAAAAAATGTGCATAAGTTAGAGTCCTATAAAAAAAATCGTGCCTCTTTTTGTGATAAATTTGTTTGACCAGCTGTTTTAGTTCCTTATTAAAAGTGCTCATTGTAAGCCTATTTGAATAATAGTTCTTTGTTTTACAAGGGGGCAAAGTTGTTGTTTAACCGCACGTGCTAATATTGATACCCGAGCAAGCGAAACATTCCAATATTGAACCGCGAGCGTAGCGAGTGGTTCAAAAAGTGGAATCTTGAGCGTTGCGAGGGTTTCAAGGCACAAAGGTTAAACAAACTATGCTACCGAGTGAAAGACAAAATGTTCACCACAGCAACACGAACAAAATACTGACTATAAAACATCGAACTAAATCAAATCTATCAATCTATTCAACATTTATGATTAAAAAATCCTTCAATGAAATCATCATTTACACGTAAATTATACCAGCAGCGCAAGACAAGTTAAAATTTGTATGAAATTACTTTGCACTCTCGTGGATAAAATGCAATTTTGCTATTTGTTTTCGAATAGCAAAGTAAGCTTTTACCAGTTGGTGTGGTGAAAAGAATATTTTGAATTTTGTATAATATGACCGTGTGGTGACAGGTTAAGAATTTTACCACCCTCTTTCTTCCCGTGGGTGTCGTAGAAGGCGACTGTAGGATATGGGTTAAATTGTGGTGTAGGCGAGAGGCTGGCAACCTGTCACTGTAATGTCACAGTTTCGTTTTCTGTTAACCCCTTATTTGCCAAAAGTGGCACTGAAACTTGAGTAGTTTCATGTGCTCTGCCTACCACCCCTCCATGGGATACAGGCGTGATTGTATGTATGTATGTATAATGTTATATTCCTAGTTTGACAGACCTTCTTGCCCTTCTGCCTCTGTTTCTTGGCCCTCTTCTTGCCGCGGTCGACGTGGCGCGCCGGGCCCTCGATGTACTGCAGCAGCGCGTCCAGGTCGCGCGGGTCCTGCTGCGTCCATGGGATACAGGCGTGATGGTATGTATGTATAGTGTTATATTTACCTTCTTGCCCTTCTGCCTCTGTTTCTTGGCCCTCTTCTTGCCGCGGTCGACGTGGCGCGCCGGGCCCTCGATGTACTGCAGCAGCGCGTCCAGGTCGCGCGGGTCCTGCTGCGTCCATGGGATACAGGCGTGATGGTATGTATGTATAGTGTTATATTTACCTTCTTGCCCTTCTGCCTCTGTTTCTTGGCCCTCTTCTTGCCGCGGTCGACGTGGCGCGCCGGGCCCTCGATGTACTGCAGCAGCGCGTCCAGGTCGCGCGGGTCCTGCTGCGTCCATGGGATACAGGCGTGATGGTATGTATGTATAGTGTTATATTTACCTTCTTGCCCTTCTGCCTCTGTTTCTTGGCCCTCTTCTTGCCGCGGTCGACGTGGCGCGCCGGGCCCTCGATGTACTGCAGCAGCGCGTCCAGGTCGCGCGGGTCCTGCTGCGTCCATGGGATACAGGCGTGATGGTATGTATGTATAGTGTTATATTTACCTTCTTGCCCTTCTGCCTCTGTTTCTTGGCCCTCTTCTTGCCGCGGTCGACGTGGCGCGCCGGGCCCTCGATGTACTGCAGCAGCGCGTCCAGGTCGCGCGGGTCCTGCTGCGTCCATGGGATACAGGCGTGATGGTATGTATGTATAGTGTTATATTTACCTTCTTGCCCTTCTGCCTCTGTTTCTTGGCCCTCTTCTTGCCGCGGTCGACGTGGCGCGCCGGGCCCTCGATGTACTGCAGCAGCGCGTCCAGGTCGCGCGGGTCCTGCTGCGTCCATGGGATACAGGCGTGATGGTATGTATGTATAGTGTTATATTTACCTTCTTGCCCTTCTGCCTCTGTTTCTTGGCCCTCTTCTTGCCGCGGTCGACGTGGCGCGCCGGGCCCTCGATGTACTGCAGCAGCGCGTCCAGGTCGCGCGGGTCCTGCTGCGTCCATGGGATACAGGCGTGATGGTATGTATGTATAGTGTTATATTTACCTTCTTGCCCTTCTGCCTCTGTTTCTTGGCCCTCTTCTTGCCGCGGTCGACGTGGCGCGCCGGGCCCTCGATGTACTGCAGCAGCGCGTCCAGGTCGCGCGGGTCCTGCTGCGTCCATGGGATACAGGCGTGATGGTATGTATGTATAGTGTTATATTTACCTTCTTGCCCTTCTGCCTCTGTTTCTTGGCCCTCTTCTTGCCGCGGTCGACGTGGCGCGCCGGGCCCTCGATGTACTGCAGCAGCGCGTCCAGGTCGCGCGGGTCCTGCTGCGTCCATGGGATACAGGCGTGATGGTATGTATGTATAGTGTTATATTTACCTTCTTGCCCTTCTGCCTCTGTTTCTTGGCCCTCTTCTTGCCGCGGTCGACGTGGCGCGCCGGGCCCTCGATGTACTGCAGCAGCGCGTCCAGGTCGCGCGGGTCCTGCTGCGTCCATGGGATACAGGCGTGATGGTATGTATGTATAGTGTTATATTTACCTTCTTGCCCTTCTGCCTCTGTTTCTTGGCCCTCTTCTTGCCGCGGTCGACGTGGCGCGCCGGGCCCTCGATGTACTGCAGCAGCGCGTCCAGGTCGCGCGGGTCCTGCTGCGTCCATGGGATACAGGCGTGATGGTATGTATGTATAGTGTTATATTTACCTTCTTGCCCTTCTGCCTCTGTTTCTTGGCCCTCTTCTTGCCGCGGTCGACGTGGCGCGCCGGGCCCTCGATGTACTGCAGCAGCGCGTCCAGGTCGCGCGGGTCCTGCTGCGTCCATGGGATACAGGCGTGATGGTATGTATGTATAGTGTTATATTTACCTTCTTGCCCTTCTGCCTCTGTTTCTTGGCCCTCTTCTTGCCGCGGTCGACGTGGCGCGCCGGGCCCTCGATGTACTGCAGCAGCGCGTCCAGGTCGCGCGGGTCCTGCTGCGTCCATGGGATACAGGCGTGATGGTATGTATGTATAGTGTTATATTTACCTTCTTGCCCTTCTGCCTCTGTTTCTTGGCCCTCTTCTTGCCGCGGTCGACGTGGCGCGCCGGGCCCTCGATGTACTGCAGCAGCGCGTCCAGGTCGCGCGGGTCCTGCTGCGTCCATGGGATACAGGCGTGATGGTATGTATGTATAGTGTTATATTTACCTTCTTGCCCTTCTGCCTCTGTTTCTTGGCCCTCTTCTTGCCGCGGTCGACGTGGCGCGCCGGGCCCTCGATGTACTGCAGCAGCGCGTCCAGGTCGCGCGGGTCCTGCTGCGTCCATGGGATACAGGCGTGATGGTATGTATGTATAGTGTTATATTTACCTTCTTGCCCTTCTGCCTCTGTTTCTTGGCCCTCTTCTTGCCGCGGTCGACGTGGCGCGCCGGGCCCTCGATGTACTGCAGCAGCGCGTCCAGGTCGCGCGGGTCCTGCTGCGTCCATGGGATACAGGCGTGATGGTATGTATGTATAGTGTTATATTTACCTTCTTGCCCTTCTGCCTCTGTTTCTTGGCCCTCTTCTTGCCGCGGTCGACGTGGCGCGCCGGGCCCTCGATGTACTGCAGCAGCGCGTCCAGGTCGCGCGGGTCCTGCTGCGTCCATGGGATACAGGCGTGATGGTATGTATGTATAGTGTTATATTTACCTTCTTGCCCTTCTGCCTCTGTTTCTTGGCCCTCTTCTTGCCGCGGTCGACGTGGCGCGCCGGGCCCTCGATGTACTGCAGCAGCGCGTCCAGGTCGCGCGGGTCCTGCTGCGTCCATGGGATACAGGCGTGATGGTATGTATGTATAGTGTTATATTTACCTTCTTGCCCTTCTGCCTCTGTTTCTTGGCCCTCTTCTTGCCGCGGTCGACGTGGCGCGCCGGGCCCTCGATGTACTGCAGCAGCGCGTCCAGGTCGCGCGGGTCCTGCTGCGTCCATGGGATACAGGCGTGATGGTATGTATGTATAGTGTTATATTTACCTTCTTGCCCTTCTGCCTCTGTTTCTTGGCCCTCTTCTTGCCGCGGTCGACGTGGCGCGCCGGGCCCTCGATGTACTGCAGCAGCGCGTCCAGGTCGCGCGGGTCCTGCTGCGTCCATGGGATACAGGCGTGATGGTATGTATGTATAGTGTTATATTTACCTTCTTGCCCTTCTGCCTCTGTTTCTTGGCCCTCTTCTTGCCGCGGTCGACGTGGCGCGCCGGGCCCTCGATGTACTGCAGCAGCGCGTCCAGGTCGCGCGGGTCCTGCTGTGCGCCGCGCCAGCACCCGCCGCCGCTGTGTGACGTCATACTGAAACGGTTACACATTATTACAACCACAGACCTACTGTCGAAAGTAGGGAATGCAATTAACGGTCGTTTTTCAAAACCGGTAATTTACCGACATAGCGTCGCAAAAACCGGTAAACCGGTAATTTCCCGGTTTTGATTTTATTTCATGAAAAATCAATATTTTCCGTCAAAATCGATAATTAAGTAGCTTTTTTAGTAGTGTTCATTAAACTACCACTTTCAAAAGACAAATATGATTAATGAAATCTTGAAAAAGCAGGTTTTAGGACTTTGTTACAAAAAAATAAATACATTTTAGATGGTAAATCTCACAATTAGCACTCATCTTAGATAAAATCAACTAAGACACTAGAAATCATCACAGATTATTCATATAAGTATCACGTATTTGTAATTGCGTAAAGGACAACTACAGGAACTTATATCCCACCAAAAACGTGCTGTGTTACACAGCAGATTATGTCACATCCTGGACTGGCAGATCCCGCAAAAACAGGCAAGTTTCGTCAAAGGTGCAGATCCTAAATATACATCCATTGATAGAGATGGCTTATGAATTCAGTACTTCGATGATCCTCTGCTTCATCGACTATAGCAAAGCCTTTGACTGCATCATTTTGTCATCAAGCATTTGGTAGCTTTCATTGAATTGAAACTCCGTTGAAAAAGGAAACTGAATTGGCAGAGAAACTTCGAGCCCTTTTACTTTTGTAAAAGGTGTTGATAAGATTACCCGTCACCTGCCTTCGGTGAATATGTCATCAGAAGAGCCTGCGGAAGCTGGGAGGGAAAAATCATCATTGGTGCGAACCAAACTAACGAATCTTCGATGATAAGAATCAGAATAATTTATTGAAAAAACCTTATTGCTAATGTTACATAGGCAGATAACACCAATTTTCTGGCCGCCAATGAAGCGAAAATGGTTGACAGCACTGGTAAAATGGAACGCATCAGTCTGGACACGCATCTCAAGATTAACCACAGTAAAATCCAAGCTCATGGTGGTGGATTATGGTAGGTAAAACATCGACAATATCGGTTCTACTGAAAAAAAAAAAGCAGGATACGCATAGGAATGGCCAAAAGAGTCCTACCTACAAGGATTATCTCCATAAGTCTTGGTTCCTGGGAACCGCATGTTTCTAGAAAAACCAAAATCGGATTGGTTTACGCTCTAGTCTTCTTCATTTTCATCTACGGAGCTGAGACTTGGAGTCTGAAAAAGGCTGCAACCGCATTGACGTTTTCGAGATGTGGTGCTAGATGAAGATTTTGCAAATACCCTGAATTGCCTTCCGTACAAATGTGTCTATCTTACGCGAATTGAAAATCAACACCAGGTTATCAACCATCTGTTTACGTAGAATTTTGGAGTTTTTGGAGGGAAAAAGGTCACAACCTTGAGCAACTAATCATTACTGGCAAGGTTGATGGCTAACGATCCAGAGGTCGCAAGATGGACAGATGAGATCCTTTCTATCCTCTATACCCAACTTCAGAACCGGAACAGAAAGTCAAAATAAAACTGATTCTATTGGGACTTCACGACCCTCAGCAATGAAGATACCAATGCGAGGAGGAGGGGGTCTTATCTTAAAAGTTAATCAAATATTTAAATAAGAATGAGTGAAATAATGGTCTTATCTTATCCTTCATTCGGGTTCTAAATTTGGAGTTTATAAAACCAACTGTGATTGTCCACAGTCCACACTTGTTGGTTTTATAGAAATCAGGTTTTTAGGGTTCCGTACCAAAAAGGTACAACAGGAACCCTTATGGTGCGACTCTGTCCGTCTGTCTGTCCGTCTGTCACATTCCTAAATATCTCGAGAACTACTAATGCTATCAACTTGAAATTTGGAATAGTTATGAACATTGTAAACCTCTACAAATCGAAAGTATAATTTTTTTTAATATATTAATTTTAATTGTAGAAAATGGCCAAAATGAAAGGGGGGCAAACTGTAAATTTCAAGTTACTAGGTCAAGTGGGGTATCGTTGGAAAGAGCTCAAATTGAACGTAAATAAGATATTTTTTATAATTTTTTTGTTGTGGAAAAAAAATGAATTTTGAAAGAAAATGTAAAAAAAAATACCGTTCCCCCCCCCTTATCTCCGAAGTTTACCAACGACAAATTATGAAAATTTTAGTAAACATTGTTTTTATGCTAAATATTACAGGAAAAATATAATCGTGTTTGTATTTTGAATACTTTTTTTTTAATTCACAAAAAACTTTTCAGATTTTTACTTTTAATTTACCCACCCTTGCGGATGTATATCGTACTTCAAATTAATACGAGATGTTACGTAAACCATCTTCTGTCCAATAAAGTAAAAACTGTTTAAATCGGTTAACATTATAAAGAATTATCCCTGAAAAACCAGGTCGCGCAAATTAGTTAGCAAATTGACCGGGAGATGACGCTATACACACTAATGCTCATTAGTGCCTATATTTTTGTCTTCTAGTCAAGTCATTAGAGTTATATGAAAATATGAGATTATTTTTACTAGGTAGTTTGAAAGAAAGTTTGTACGGAACCCTCGGTGGGCGAGTCCGACTCGCACTTGGCCGGTTTTTTTTATCTTGGAACCGACTATGCAGGCACGCACAGTGCAGGCAACAATGCACGGACTCTAGCCGCTGCAAGAACTCATGCCTGATGATGGGTCTCCATACTCTCCATATGCCACGAAACATGTCGGCAGACATACTTAGGTAGGTACGTTTATGAAACGACAACCATTCATCCCTCTCGCGCGTATTGACTGTCGACGTATTACAGTGGGTAAGATATAACAGACATGTTTTCAATACTACAATATAGTATAGAAATTACACAAAAAATAAACGTTTTCATGTAGAAAACGAATTCTTGCTAAATAAAGTGTTTACCAGAAGTATCTACAAGTGTTTATTTACGAAGAAATAGCGACAGAAGTGCTTTTTGTAGCAATTTTTAAGTAAATTTAAATTTCGGTAAAAAACCGGTTTTTGAATATATTTACCGGTAATTTACCGAACCCAAATTTGGAAAAATTACCGGGAAACCGGTAAACCGGTTTACCGGTTTGCATTCCCTAGTTACCTCACAGTTAGCGCCTGTCAAAAACGCGAACAGTCGACCTGTCATATCTCACTCATACAAGCATGGTACGCGTTCACCTACACGAGCTTAGACTGTGTGCTAGGAACGCGCCTCTTTCATCTATTTGATCGCTAGTGTCCGAGGCGTGTTAAGGGTCTGTTGTTGCATCAATCGTCACACAGCAGAAGTCAATGGAAATTCCCACGCAAAAAAAATTGCGATCGCTAAATTCGTTAACGGACGGTTTACTTTTTATAGGAAATAGGTAAATCACTTGACCACAATCTCACCTGATTTTAAATGCAAATTTGGTGAAACTCGACCCCTTATGCGCATTGGACATTTGTAAGACGCTTTGATTCTTTTCTTTTAATTTCGGAATATGTTGAAACAGCATACTATCTGTATCTACTAGGTTAAGGTACAGGTCAACTCACAATACCTAGACCGAATGGGTGAATTAAAAGATATATGTGTGACATGTGAGACAGATTACCACTTTATACCTGTATGCCCGATAAGTTGAGCAAACTGGTTTTTGAAATTCGAACTATGTGCAATTTCCACAATGTTGTTATTTCAAGGACAAATTATCTCGATTTATCGGGTTTCACCAGTAAACCCTCGGTATATCGACACTGATCTCAGTTTTGTTCATTCCATTCGTGTCAGCTCTTGTGAATTGCCCTATACCTATATCATGGCGACCCCGCCGAACACTCTCATATATTACTAGCTTTTGCCCGCGGCTTCGCGCGCGTTATAAAGAGACAAAAAGTAGCCTATGTCACTCTCCATCCCTTCAACTATCTCCACTTAAAAAATTACGTCAACTCGCCGCTCCGTTTGGCCGTGAAAGACGGACAAACAAACAGACACACACACTTCCCCATTTATGATATTAGTATGGATTCTATGGGTTTTTTTTACTAGCCTAGTGTAGTGTACCACTACTGGGCAAAGGCCTCCCCTCGCTTCTTCCACTCAACTGGGCTTTTACTTCTAAAATGATAGTATTATTAACTCACCCTGAGCAACCGCTAGAAGTGGAAAACACGCTAGTGTCCCTGCTAGAAAGAGACACCTGCTGTGCCGCCGGCCTGCTCTGACGCTGTTGTTGTAGCTGAAAAGAGAAAAAACTAGTTATTAGCGACATTAATAAAAACTGTAGATCGAATTGTATATTAGGGGGGCGGACGAATTTCCAACACGATCAGCCTTCATTCAAACTGCGTTCCGACCAATGAACATGTTTAGCGAGAGATGTGAATTTACGATTTTTTTTTTTAAATTACATTGCGGTTTTGATTGAGTTGTTGCATTATGTGTCAACGTCAACAAAGCATTGTAACTATAATCGCTAGTTCGCGCAGGGTAAATGAAGGAAAACAAATGCAGTTTGAAAACACATCCTTTGCAACATATCTTCAGTTGAATATGGGAGCAATTACCGTTAAGTTTGTACATTTGGATCACGTCTCCGATTTTGATAAAAATTGGTAGGGTGATAGAGTCCATGATGCTGAGCAAGATCCAATAGGTTTCCCAAAATGCCCTATGTAGTTTGTACGAAACCTTCCTTTTTTGTTACCAGACTTCTATACATTTTCGGTAACAAAAAAGGAAAATTTCATACAATCAACCTAGGAAACTTTGGGAAACCTAGTGGATCTTGCTCAGCATCATGGACTCTATCAGCCTATCAATTTTTATCCAAATCGGAGACGTGATCCAAATGTACAAACTTAACGAGAATTGCTGATGGACAAGTCGTAGATGGGTTCTGGATTTTTTATCCCTGGCCCCGTAGCCGAATGGCATTTTTCCGACGCCAAACGAAAACGAAACGTAGTCCGGCTCTGTCGCGCCAATACGCAAGAGCGATAGGGATAGATATCTACTAGCGTTTCGTTTCGTGAGCGTTTCGTGAGCGTTTGTGCCATTCGGCTACGCACCCAGTTGTTGTTGTTGTTGTTACCTGTTGCTGCAGCTGTTGTTGCCGCTGTATCTGCTGTTGCTGCTGCGGCGTGAGTGTCGGCTTGTTGTGTATGGGCAGGTCGTAGATGGGTTCTGGCTTCTTTTGTGCGGGCGCGGGCTGAGGGACCGGGCGCTGTTGGAACGCGGCCTGCTGTTGTTGTTTTAATTGCTGAAATAATAAGAATAATTACAAACAATCTTACTACTTACACTTTACCTACTTACTACTACTACCACTTTCCACTACTTACTACTACCTACTGGTACTTTTTTTTCCAATTATGCAATAAAGTTTAAATAAATAAATAAATAAATCTGTTGAGCCTCAATACCAGTGCTGAAATTCTCAAAAAAGAAATGCATTTGGATCACGTACTTTGAACGTATTTCGGGTAACAAAACAAAGTCTATTAAACTTCCCGAGACATTTTGAGAAATCTGGTAGATCTTGCTGAGCCAGGGGACCGATTTTTGAATCTCGAAAGCATTAATTCGCCGTTCAAATGTCGTAGCATTACGTCGTTTTCCACAGCCCCCGTACGCGGTCCCTAGCCCACCAATTTCTAACTATCGTACACAGCAACTTATGCAGGTCGCACTAGGTTCCAGTACTGCCGTTTATTAGGGTTCCGTAGTCAACTAATAACTCATACATAGTTGCGTCATGTCTGTCCGCGGATAATCTCAATGACCGTTAGCACTAGAAAGCTGAAATGTTTTATTTTGTTATTCAATAAATATTATTACCTGTAATCGGATCTGCTCCATGGCGTTGGGGTTGACTTTTCCCTCGGCTTTCAAGGCGGGCGGCACGTTCACTTGAATCGGTACCGTGCGTTGTAATGCCTAAAACAATACTTACTTTAAAATAAAGACATATGTAACTCCGTATAGACGGATAAAGTCTATGGACCTCAACGCCATAGAGAAAACGGTACGGTGGCCTAGATGGCGTTACACCTTTGAGGAACGCTCGGCTAAGTGGCGCTAATATGAATAATTGACATTTTAACACATATCAAGCTAACAATATGGGCCAAATTGTCAAAACTGAGGTTCAAAAGTTCTAAGCCTGTGTCATTGTCAAGAGATGGCAGTCTATACACTGTGATTACACATTTTACTTGGACAGTAACTCTCTATAATACTCGATCCTCTTTGCTTTAAAATAATGGTCACTTGATAATTTCATTGTGAAGCTAGTTCACATTGGTGCAAATTAATAGTAGATACAAAGTTTCGTCAGTACGAATCTACAAAGGGAGACCCTCTCAATTATGTCCCACAAATACTTACTTATCTACAATAAATATTTTAATTTTTTTTCATTTTAATTTTTTTTCATTTTTCATTTGCATACTGCTTACTTTATATTTATTATCGCTAAAGTTCATGTCAGCCATCTTGTCGAGCACGGCGGCCATCTTGTCGGGCTGGGACTCACCCTGTCACTTGAGCTACGCATACATTGACGCTGCGGGAGGGTATTAGTTAAGATCCTAGTAAATGTCTCATAAACATGAGTGTACTCACTTTAGGCTTGTCGTCGCTAACGCTCATGTCCGCCATCTTGTCGAGCACGGCGGCCATCTTGTCGGGCTGGCGCTCGCCCTGTCACTAGAGCTACGCATACGTCTACGCAGCTGAATGGTATCAGATAAGATCCTAGTAAGAATGTCTCATAAACGTGAGTGTACTCACTTTAGGCTTGTCGTCGCTAACGCTCATGTCCGCCATCTTGTCGAGCACGGCGGCCATCTTGTCGGGCTGGCGCTCGCCCTGTCACTAGAGCTACGCATACGTCTACGCAGCTGAATGGTATCAGATAAGATCCTAGTAAGAATGTCTCATAAACGTGAGTGTACTCACTTTAGGCTTGTCGTCGCTAACGCTCATGTCCGCCATCTTGTCGAGCACGGCGGCCATCTTGTCGGGCTGGCGCTCGCCCTGGCGCTTGAGCTGCGCGTGCGTCTGCACGGCGGTGAGCGGCGGGCCCGCCGGCGGCAGCGTCTTCGGGAGTGCCTGGAACACAAACTGGAGGTTATTTAGTCGAGGTGGCGGGATAAATAAATATAATATACATCAACAGTCAATTATAAATTTCCAAATGCCAATATTTTCGAAACATATAAAAGGTAAATTTTCATATAAGGATATCATCATATTGTTTGACAACTGTTAACTATCGGAAAACAAATGTCGAAAATTTCGCTAAATGTCGAAAGTTCGCAAAAAACGAATAATCATCTCAATCCATACTAATATTATGGGAAAGTGAAGTTATAAATGGGTGAGTGTGTGTGTCTGTTTGTTTGTTCGTCTTTCACGGCAAAACGGAGCGACGAATTGTCGTGATTTTTTAAGTGGAGATAGTTGAAAGGATGGAGAGTGACATAGGCTACTTTCTGTCTCTTTTTAACGCGAGCGAAGCCGCGGGCAAAAGCTAGTATAATTATAAAAGAAGAAACTGGCTGATTGAGATATCAACGTACAGGCGAGCCGAAACATCTGGTCCTAGAGATTCCAAATTTGGCACGTAGGTTCCTTATAAGGTGTAGAGGAGCACTAAGAAATGATTTTTCAAAATTCACCTCCTAAGGGGGTGAAATGGGGGTCCAAAGTTTGTATGGGAAAACAAGATTAGATTAGTACGGGGGCAAAGCCGCGGGGAAAAGCTAGTTCAAAATAAATACAATTTTTAACAATTTCCTTTGGGAAATTGGGGTTCTTCAAAAAAGGAGTGTACAAGTATCTAATGGCTCGGAAACGCGCACGTGACACCCCTTGAGTTGCGGGCGTCCATAGGTTACGGTGACCGCTTTCCATCAGGCGGGCCGTATACCTGTTTGCCACCGACGTGGTATAAAAAAAAACCTACAATTTCTAAGCATGGGGCTTTATTTTAGTTTATGGTATGTCACTGTAAAAGTATAAATTTGACTGTATGACGAGTTTCATAGTTGATTGATTGAAATGATTGATGAATGTAGTTAGAAATAGAATACGATGTATACTCACTGGCGGCTTAGGCGTCGGCGGTGCGGCCACCGGCTTGGGCGCCTCGGGCGCCGCTACCGGCTTGGCTGTGGCCGCTACCGGCTTCGCTGCCACCGGCTTGGGCGCTACTGGCTTGGCCGCCACCGGCTTAGGCGGTACAGGCTTTACTGCTACCGGCGACGCTGATCCCTGTTAGATAAATGACGATGCGTCAGTGCGTTTTCACATTATCCGGTCCGATATCGGATGTAGGAAGGATTTCAAAGGCAAAAATCAAAGATGGCGGCTTAAATGTATGGGATATCGGTGATACATTCGTCGGATTGGATAATGTAAAAACGCACTTAAGCTACGCGAATGCTGCGAATCCTTGCCGTGCGTTTTTATTCCGCAAAGTCTGTGAAGTATTGAACCTCCTTGAAGTGCGCGCATTGCGGATGATCTGTATGCGTACTAAAATCTGTGGTTTTCTGCAAATTGGTTGCGATGCGGCGCCGCATGAATTTTCTGTGTCCAAATAAACAAACAGTTTCGGAGAAAGCAATGGATGAAATTATAATTGCAGCAGTTTTTAAAGGAGAACCGAACCTCTGTGGAATCCAGCTCATGAACTTCACTATTCCGATTTGTTCGAGTAAACGATCGATTGTAACGATTAGTCGCTTCGTGTATGGCTGGCAATTTCGATGCGACTGATCGCCACGAACGATCGAAGCGATGAATCCTACCGTGAATGGGGCCCTTAATGATGATTTTTATGTAAGTAGTAGTTTTAGAGGTATTTTTGAAAGACATCTCTAATAGCTAGTCATACACGTACGGATCTGCCCAGCGGGCACATCCGTCCGTGTGTGGCGAGAAATAGACAAGGATTAGCCCGCCGGGCACCCGTCCGCTGCCCGTGCTCAAAACGAATGGATCAGGCACGAGTCAGACACATCCGCCGGCTTCCCGCGCGTGTGTGTGTAGCGCCGATGTGCCCGCCGGATCGCACCTCAGTTAATTGCAAGGATATGTCCGCCTCGGATTTGTCCGCCGGGCAAGCCGAGGATCAGACCCAAACCTTGCCCGGCGGACCAATCCGTAACGTGTATGGGTAATCGCGGATCAGATCCGAAGCTTGCCCGGCGGACAAATCCGTACATATTATACCATGTACGAAATAAAGCATCGGATAAAATAATTATAAGAAAAACAGGGACAGAAGTTATTTTTAACTTCATTTTATATTTTATAAATCAATTAGAAATATATAAAGTAAATCAGTTGACCGTGACGTCACTCAATTCGATTTCATATTAATTCCATATTAGCAAGTCCTTACAAATCGTTTTGACAGTTCTTAAAAAGAAGCTGATTTGACTAGGAGGCAAGTAGCCTATTGTCATGAATGCTTACGTTAGCCGTCCTGCACTTTTGCTTCTTCTTATTGAGTATGGAGCGGAGTCTCTCCCGCGTCTCGTTGTAGTTCCGCGGCACCGGCGTCGTGAGTGGCGGCTATAAAAGAAACGATTTATTTTAACTACTTTTTCTAGGAGATTCTAAAGTAGTGAGAAAATTTATACCCTGAAATTGGTCAGTGTGGGCCCGACTGTTAACATTTGATAAAATGCACAGTCTTGCTTACAATAGTTCAGTCACCGGCATAAATAAGTGATGATTTCTGTACCTTGTCATATTAACGTCTTGTTTGAAATGTTATACGAAATTGTCAAACGTTTAAGGGTTCCCCCACATCTCGCGAGCGTAGCGTCGGTCCAACTGTATGGCAAAGTCTGACGTCGCGCCGACGCGGCGTCTTTTTCCATACAGTTGGCCCGACACTACGCTCGCGAAACGCCAGACGTGACAAGGTACAGAAATCATCATTTCTTTATGCCGGTGACTGTTAAAAGAAATACGAGTCCGTTAGTACACTTTAGACAGCCAAATACATTGTAGTGTGCAGAAACTTACCGCGTGTCCGAACACAGTGCAGTAACAACACGTGCAGGGCTGATCGGCGGCGCCGTCGCCCGCGCACGCGTTCGTGCCGTTCGAGTGGCCCACTGAAAACAAATCATTTATATAACAAAATGCTTTTACAAAACACAGATTTAAACTTTCACGTATAAAAATTTCAATCGAGACGAAGGTTTTAATATCTCATCCACATGGAACCAGGTCATTAGCAAATCGTCACTACTTTTAAAAAATCTCGTATCTCACGCTGCTCCTCAAAGTTAAAACGCAGTAAGTCTATATGCATTCCATACATACTTACTACAATTTTCTTTTCATTGACAGACAAAGATACAAGATTTTTTTAAAGTAGTGACGATATTTCATTCTTAATTTTTTCAGTTGTCAAAAATCATTACCCAGAGAGGAAATAGGGGACTACGTTTTTGTGGTGAAGACACAGATTTAAACTTTCACGTATAAAAATTTCAATCGAGACGAAGGTTTTAATATCTCATCCACATGGAACCAGGTCATTAGCAAATCGTCACTACTTTTAAAAAATCTCGTATCTCACGCTGCTCCTCAAAGTTAAAACGCAGTAAGTCTATATGCATTCCATACATACTTACTACAATTTTCTTTTCATTGACAGACAAAGATACAAGTTTTTTTTAAAGTAGTGACGATATTTCATTCTTAATTTTTTCAGTTGTCAAAAATCATTACCCAGAGAGGAAATGGGGACTACGTTTTTGTGGTGAAGCTTCTTTCCGTTTAACAAAAATGCACGACGAAAATTGCACGTCAATCATCCATTCAAACATATTAAATAAGGACTTCCGGTTCGAACGCCATCTTAGCTGGATCGTGTCGTGAATTTTATATAATTTCTCTTTCTTTGGCTCATTAATGTTGTTTAAAGTGTATATCGATAGCTTATTATGCAGTAAACTAATGTTATAGTGAGAAGCTGATGAATAATTTATCTCGAAACGCGTTTAGCTACTTTTTTGCCGTCAACGGCCGGTAGTCCACGTGCTCTTGTTAAATCCAGCTATCAATTTACAAGTGCCAACTCACCGTACACTGTCGTACTTACCGTACCAAAATCAATAACAATAGGCTACTTGACCCTTTTTCAAAGTATGTCTTATATTATTAATTACTGTCTAATTAAACGAAAAAAAATAGTAACATATATTATTACGACTTAAAAACCCGCAAAAAAATTATTTAAAGTTTACTTTTACGTGATCAGGCAAAAACAACATCAGCCATATTAATCTATAGAATATCTATGACATGACGTCAGTATATTTAGAAAAAATATTTCACATTGTCACACCTAGGGTTTGCAAGATCCGCCGATTTTTCGGATCCGGATATTTCGGATCTTAAGATTTGCCGGATCCGGATATCCGGATATTTCGGATAAAACGGATTCGTGTTGAAAAGGTCACTTTTTATAGGGGTTTCGTCAAATCAAAGCTGATGTTACCGAAATAAAATAATTTATACTCACAAAACGACATAAATATAGTCTATTATTGCTCCATTAACTTTTTAGACGAACTTTTAACATACAATTGTGTCGTTTAACTTCAAACTCGTGTAAATCGATTCGGTTTTAAGGATGATTATACAAAAAAAGCAGAATGGATTTACCCGAGTTTGAAGTTAAGCGGCATAATTAATGTCACTCTCATTGTACAGTACAGCATATAACATTAAACAGTAGGCCAATATTTTTGTTTAACATACATAAGCTAATGCAGGGTAATTTACCTCCGTTTTACTGGGGCGTCTATCCGTAACCACAGCCAATAAATACATCCATGCGAAATTGCAGATGTAGAAAAAAAAAAAAAATAATTTTATTGCGTTACACGTATTAGACGTGTAAAATATGTTACACATATTTAGTTATCATGTACCATTTTCAATTGTTTTTCTGAACTTATGTGCAAAATGTCATTATTTTGATATTTGCCAGTCGCTTTTCAGTGAAGCTCTAAGGCTGGCAGCGCACCTCCAATCCTTCTGGTGCTTTGGGTGTCCATAGGCGGGAGTGATCGCTTACCATCAGGCGACCAGTCTGCTAGTTTGCCTCCCATCTTATTAAATACAAAAAAAAATGGATCTGGATTCAGCTTATAAAATAATTACGTATATAATTATATTAATTACTTCCATGATCTCTAATTCATCATTAAGCTTAAAAACATCCATGGCAATCATTTCTGCTTTATAGAAAATTAATAATTTATCGTTATTCCTGCGGGATGGATCCAGTTAGAAACGAACACAGTTTTAAAAACAGTGATTTACTTTTCATTTTATTTAGTTTGTTAACATATAGTTTTATGGATTCATCGCATGGCGTAATGTACCAAACCTAACCTATCTTGATATTCTGGAGTATTTGAATTAAATAAATGTGAATAAACATTTTAGGCGACAAAATACAGGAAATAATTCATCAATTTCATTCGAAAATTCTTTCTGGCGTGGATAGATTAGATACCCATATTTAACGGATCCGTATTATCCGTTTTATCCGGATCCTATGAGACCTCGGATCCGGATCTCAAATTTAACGGATATCCGGATAATTCGGATATCCGGATATCCGGATCTCAAACCCTAGTCACACCCAAAGACCTTTACAGGGGACAGCTCAATCACATTTTTTGCCATACGAAATTAAACCTTATTACTGAAACAGAAAGTCGATCGTATCAGACTAACGAAAACGATCCACATGAGAGGGCATTGTTTGGGCTGGTGTCCCTCTCGCACGTGTTGCCAGTGTTAATGAGGTTGCCATATTAGTAGTATTTTTATCTGTATATTACCTGACTTTTTAACTTCTTATTTTATTTTAATGTTATATTCAAACTAGGGTTTCGATATATTTCAAAAAATTTGAAAATAATTATAATGTAATTATTTTGATGCCAGTAAATCAAAGATTTGTATAATTAAAAAATACTTTCAATTAGGTGTTAGTAGATTTGGTAGTAACTTTGAAAATTGACTGGTATCCCCAATTTATGACAGTGATGACGTCACTGAATAATGTTGACATTGTCAGCAAGTGCGAGAGGGACACCAGCCCAAACAATTACCTCTCATGTGGACACACTTTTTGACCTAACTAAACAATCTAGTTTAATAATTCTAAATCTATGGTCACACCCGTCAACGACTATGAATTTTAATACAATAGAGGTTGCTTCTATGGAGATCAGATTATTACCTCTAATTTCCATAGTTGATCTGAATTATGTGACGTCACTCCATTGGCCAACACCGTTTTCGGAGTCCATAATTAAAAAAAAACATACACACATCTTTAATTAAAAATACGCAGTCATCACGCACTTTTAATGCCCGCAAGCTATAAATATTGATTTCTTAAGTCAAATACTATAGAAAACAATAACTTGATGTGCTAAATTCGATACGAGTTTAGTAGCCTATTAGCTTATATCACCTTGACACTGGCAAAATAGTCCGAATGGACTGAGGCCATTTAATTTTAAAAACTTAACTTATACTAAATAAGGTGAAGCAGGCATGTACAATAAGAGTTTTGAATGATTCACGGTTATTTTCATTAGACTTATATTGACCGGGATATAGACCGTGATTACCTTTTTGATTTTTGTCGAGCTCCCGATATTTCGACGCAGTTGCATGCATCATGATCACGGAAAACTGAGGAAAGGTAATCACGGTCTATATCCCGGGAAGTCAGGCATGTAATGTTAAACACATTGCTAACTGACAAGTCAACCATCAGACCCTCTAGCACAACTTGACTTGTCGCGCGCGAGTCCATACTTGAAGTCGCGCTTGATGTATGGACTCGCGCGCGACAAGGCAAGTTGTGCTAAAGGGTCAGTTGTGGTTAGACATTTTATATTCAGTGCAACTAACCTTTACAGACATGCTGCTGATGCGACGCGTTCTCACACACTTTGGGCTTCGCCACCGGCTTCGCGACAGGCTTAGCCACCTTTACTTCCTTCTTCTTCTCTTCTAGCCCCGTCTTGCTCTTCCCGTCGTCATAACACTGCTTCACAATGTCCCCTAAACACACACTATCGTTGTCCTTGCAAGAATTGCAGATACAATCATTCGTCCATTTGCAATCGGTCTTAGGAGTGTCGCAAGCATCCGACTCTGACTTAGTTTGCCCGTTTCGCATCATATTCCTAAACGCCACAGCGTTTAAAGTCTGCTTAGCATTTCTTAACGCTTGAGCGGAATACTTCGCTAGCAGCTCAGGATTCTGCGAACCTATAACAGATAAATTTGGCTTATCTTTTTCTTTATCTTCAGATTCATCTTCCAGTTTCAAAGTCTCTTGTATATCGTCGTCTAGCCTAGTCGCGTCTATGCTCGAACGTATAGAAATAACATGCTTCTTATAAGATTCCGGCACGGGTAGACCTTGAGTGATATATGATTTTATAGTATAAAAACTGTCTAACAACGATTTCTCTCCTTTAGACGTTAATATAGCTTCGCATTTCGCTAACAACGCTTCGTTTTTCGCCTTCTTATCGTCTTCTGTATCTTTCGATTCGATTTTCTCTTCCTTTTTAACTTTAGGTTCAGGTTTTTTCACTACTCTCGCGTTAGCTTTGCCTATGATTTTACTTAGACCTTTAGCGGCTAGTATTTCGGCTTCGCTTGCCTGTATAGCGGGGCTTTTAGGTAAAGTTATTTTTATAAAAGATTCCTTAATCTTATCTTCTAGTTTTTCTAGTCTATACAGCATTACTAGCCACTCGTCGCCTGATAGCGCGTCTTTGGGCAAAGTGTCCATGTAAGACTTATTCATATCTTTTAAACGCTCTAAGAAGTATTGTTTCTTTTCACTGTCAGCCATGGTGACGAAATCTGGCACGTTTTCCGTACTCTTACTCGGTATACCTGTCAATTCTTCTATCACATTACTAGCTATCTCAGGGTTGAGTAGGATCCAGCCTGTAAGTTGGACCGAATCCGCGCACCGTTTTATAACATCTATATATTTAAATTTCAGACTTTTCACTGAAGTCTTTTTGTCTTGCGACATTTTAGATAGCTTCATTATTAGTAAATCGAAAGTGTTTCCTGCAGACGTACTAAGAAGTTTAGAAATTTGTTTCAAAGATTCCTTAGAGGCAGGGCAGCCTTCGCTATCGCTTTCCGATTGCAAGTTTTTGTTTAACTCCTCAATCTTTTCTATAATTTTGTCACTATCACTAGCATTTTGTTTTCCAGCTAAGTCTTGTATGTAAGTATAAAATTTCTCGAGCATGGCCTCTATCTCGTTTTCTAGTAACTCTACGGGTATACCTTTGAACTTGGTCGCTACGTATTGCTTCATAGAGTTGAACCTGGCTTTGACCAGCTCTCGCAGTTCGTCCATGCTCAGAGCGTCTTTTACAAAATTGTCAAATAACGTCGATGCTTTTGAATACATTTCGGAATTAATGCTATTCTTCTGCGTATTAAACATGTCCTTATTAATATCGTCCTCGAGACACTTGGCTAGCTCAGGATTTTTATTTTGTTTTAAATATTCGAACACTTTGTTAATAACTACTTGAGCCGATATAGAGAAGAGTAGATCGGAGATTTTGAAATCTTCTTTATTATTCTTAGTTTTCATAATAGTTTGTAAGTCTTTTTCGTCTTTTAGGAGCTCAGTGATGTCCTGACTGTCGAATTCTAGAGTCATAGTGCCTATGATATCGTCATGTTCTAAATTGCTCTTAATTTTTCTCGTTTTACGTTTGGCAGTGTTTTTAGTGACCTTAACGCTATCCTTATTCTTATTTAACTTTAGTTCTCTTATCTGTTTTAAGGTTTCCGGGGTGAGTTGGGCTTCGTTATTAACTTCAGGGAGACTGTTCATGATCGAAGCGAACTCAGGCAATTCGAAAGACGCGTTCGCGAATTCCGATAGTTTAGAGGCGATTTCGGGCATGTTAGCTAATATCTGCGGCATATTTTCGACTAGTTCTACTAGTTTAGTGTTAGCCGAGTTCATATCTATAGGTTCATCTAAGTCCATTTTCTCTAGGAACTCTGCGGAATTCTTGTCCAAACTCATCATTACGTCGCATATTTGTTCTAAAGACAGCGGGGTATCCTGCTCGTCCTTGCCCCCTTCTTTGTTAATACTGTTGTATGAGTTGATGATGTTCTGGCATTCTTCCATAGCTTTTTTGATTTCTAGGCCGAAGGTGACGTATTTGTAGACGTTGGGGTCTTTTTCGTCGAGTTTGATGTTTTTTTCTTCTTCCTCGACCAGGACGGGCGTGCGGCGCGCGTTGAGAGGCACAGTGAGGACCTCAGGGGCGAGTTGTGACTGGAAGTCGACGTCGTCGCGGAGGAACTTGTTGACTTGCAGCAGCCGCTGGCTTGGCTTGGGCGTGTACACCGGCATCGGCTCTGAAGTTGTTGGCGACATTTCCTGCAAAGATAGTGTGCAAAGATGTGAGTAGGAAATGGGCAACACTAGTGTACATAATAATCTAGATACCGACCATTTTTTTTTTACAAGAGTGACTGGAATTTAGAGCGATGCTCTATCTTATCCATAAATGAACGCACATCCCGGGGAAGCAAAGCTCGTGAACTTACGTGCCAGAGGTCATATTTCCCGGAAAAATCTTAACAGCGCGATGTAAGATTTCGAACACACCGTACAGCGCCATCTAGCGAACAATTCGGAACCTCCCCATACCTGTAACGGAGGGCTGACAGACTCCTGCTCATGCTCGTGGCCTTTGTCGAGGCTGTTCATCGCGAAGCTCGCGAACTTCACGAGGCACTCTTTCATTTCTTTGCATAGCTCCGTCTCTTTCTCGCCAACTATCGTTTCGGTGTCGCTTACGTTGTCCTCCTAAAAATAATAATAAATATTGAATTTTACATGTTTGTTCACATGTAGAGTTCTTACAATAAATTATGGATTATATTACAGACATGCGGAATAATGAGTGATATAAAAAATTAAGGCACATGGACACAAAGAGAAAAACCATATACCAGCGAAATTAGTTATATTTTCCGAATCATAACATACACCGTGTTTCACTTAATACTAAAAACCTGAAAACCGTTTGTTTAGAATCGAGAGTAGAATCGATTGAGCTATATCTTGATGGGGGTAATATTTTTGTTTAAATTAGTATTATTAGTTATTTTGTATGTGCCTATTCTATTGTACTCGAAATACTGGCTGGTTACATGGACGATTATTTATTCCGCTACGAGTTTGACGTTGTTTGTCAGTTTAATCTTAATGTTTATTATAAGTCATAACAAATTGAACTCGTACCCTAATTAAAACCTTGTCATTTTGAATATTGAGTTTAAATTTGGTCACTGCGATTACCTGTCCAATTTGAAGTTCACTGTGACCAAGCTTTAAAGTGTTTTACAGTGACATCTTAGCTGTCTATTGGTAAACCTTATGTCGTTGCAGTAACGTACACAAATAAATAGTTTTATGGTTTATGATGGTAGTTAGCAATTATTTTATTGAGTGCAGAGCTAAAAGTCAAGTAGAGCTGTACAGAAAATTAAAAATTCAATTTAAAAAAAAGTAACCATTAGATTTATGGGGTTGCAGGCAGGGTGCGTGACGTAGGTCAGCCACAAAATGCAAACATCCACTTTCTCCAATAAATATTATAATGTCTATAAATATGTTTACAACACAGAAGGAATGTCCAAAGTTCAGAAGATAGAAACACAGAAGGTAACAGTACGGAAGAAATAGAAAATACAGTTTAAACAAAGGCAAAGCGATAGCGATCGTAATGCGTCTAGCGGTCATAAGCGACATGCGTTTCGCGTCAGTATCGTGCATCGACTGAGGTGGGGCGCGGCGCTTGCCGGCCGGTACTGGACGCATCGAAACCGGGCGCAGCGAACAAAGAACTGCTATCGCGGTGCGCGTTTGCATAGCACACAACGACCTGTTGGTACGGCAAATTATTGACGGACGATACATAAACTTAACGTGTATATTATAAATATGTAAATGTAATATAATATTGTGTTTGTTTGTTTAGTGATGTAAGTCAATGTATATATGTGTATAAAATGTATATAAATAAATATGTGTATATATTAATGATTTTATTTTATTATAAGTGTAAATATGTTATTAATGTAAGTTTAGGTGTAAGTGGGAAGGTAGCCCACATCACTCCCCCCCAGAGACCTGGTTAAGGGCGATAATAATCTGGGAAACGTACTTGCCTCCCCGAACGTGTAGTTCTAGGTGCAGTAGGTATGCTAGGCCCAGGGTCAGGATGCTGCCTCTCGCGCGGTACATTTCCAGGTGCGACAGGTGCAATCGGTGGTTTCGGCTGTGTCAAGTCCTCGGCCAGGTAATGTGCAGGTTTTAACCGGTCAATGGTCACAGTAACTGGTTTGCCCTTAATGAGGAGTTTAAAAACTTTGTCACTTCTCTCCAGAACTTTGTGTGGACCTGAGTATACAGGTGTCAGAGGAGCGCGTGCTGCATCTTCACGAAGGAAGACGTAATCAGCTGTCGCTAACTCTTTGAACACAAAGATTCTGTCTTTGCTATGGCGAGAAGCTGGCGTAGGCTTTAACTTCGAGGCGAATGATCGTAGTCGCGCGGTAAATTCGGTTATATCCGTGGAACCAGGCAAGCTAGGATCAAAAAATTCGCCTGGAAGTCGCAGTGGCTCGCCATATAGCAGCTCGGCTGAGGACGCTTGTAAGTCCTCTTTAAAGGCACTGCGTATGCCAAGTAGCACTTGTGGCAATATCTCGGACCAGTTGGCATCAGCGTGGCATGTAATGGCGGCCTTGAGATGCCTGTGGAAGCGTTCCACGATCCCATTACATGCTGGATGGTACGCTGTGGTGCGCCTATGCTGGAATCCAATGGCCTTGGATAGATATTGAAACAGTGCGGACTCGAATTGTCGACCACGATCTGTGACAATATCTACGGGACAGCCAAACCTGGATATCCAGCCAGTCAACAAAGCCTTAGCCACCGTCTCTGCCGTGATATCCGCTATTGGTACGACTTCTGGCCATCGCGTAAAGCGATCTATAGCCGTCAAGCAATAGCGGAAGCCTTGAGAAACGGGGAGAGGACCGATTAGGTCAATGTGTACCTGTTGAAAGCGAGCCCGAGGTAATTCAAATGTGCCCAGGGGTGCAGACACATGACGGCTCACCTTCGACCGTTGACATGGCACGCAAGCTCGTGCCCAGTCTCTGCAGTCCTTCCTCACGCTGGGCCATACAAATCGCTGTGCTACCAGTTTGGCGCTTGGGTTGGGTCCAGGGTGACTTAAGGAGTGGAGACTCTCAAAAACGGCTTTTCGATGCTGCTTGGTAACGAACGGTCGGGGAGTCGGCGTACTGACGTCGCAGTACAAAGGCTCTGGACTACCCGGAAATGGCATCCTTACCAAGCGCAGGGAGGACGAGGTCAAGTACTCGGCGAGCTCTGGATCGGACACTTGAGCTCTAGCCAGATCGGCCAGATCGAAAGGTATCGCCAGTTCCTCGATCCGAGATAAGGTGTCGGCCACAACATTATCTTTGCCGGATATATGCCTTATATCGGTCGTGAACTGGGATATATAATCTAGGTGCCTAAACTGCCTAGGCGAACAGTTATGCTTCCTCTCGTGGAAAGCAAAACTGATCGGCTTATGATCAGTATAGATCGTGAAGTGCCTCGCCTCTAGCATGTGTCGGAAGTATTTGATACCTTCGTAGATCGCGAGCAGTTCACGATCATACGGTGAGTATTTGGTCTGGGACGGACTGAGCTTCCGGGAAAAGAAAGCTAACGGCTGCCATACCTGGTCCTGCAGCTGCTGCTGCAGTACAGCACCCAGTGCTACGTCTGATGCATCTGTAACCAACGCCAGCTTAGCCCGACAATCGGGATGAGCAAGTAACGCTGCGTTGGATAGGCTTTCCTTGGTCTCGTTGAAAGCCTTCAGAGCATCGCCGGTCAGGTAGATGGGTTTGGAACCTTTGACTGCTCCACCCAGGAGAGCGTTGAGAGGTGCTTGGATTTGGGCGGCATGCGGCAGGAATCGCCTGTAAAAATTGGCCATACCCAAAAATTTCCTCAGCTGCTTGACGTCCTTGGGTGGTGGAAAGTCACGTATGGCTTGGACTTTGGTGTCTAAGGGTTTGGTGCCGCTCTCCGAAATCAGGTAACCTAAAAAAGTTACCTGGGGAGCCCCAAAGACGCACTTAGACACGTTGATCACCATGCCGTAGTCCCGGAGTCTGGTAAAAACTTCACGCAGGTGCTGTTTGTGCTGCTCTTCGTCCCTAGAAAAACTAGAAAGTCGTCCAGGTAGCAGTAGACGAAGTCCAGCCCGCGTGTCAGCTCGTCCACAAACCTTTGAAAGGTCTGACCTGCATTCCGGAGTCCAAAGGTCATAAATGGAAATTCGAACATACCGAAGGGCGTCGTGATGGCCGTCTTCGGTATGTCCTCCGGACATACAGGTATCTGGTTGTAAGCCTTTACTAAATCAATCGTACTAAAGACCTTACAACCAGATATGCTGTGTGTAAAATCATGCAAATGCCTGATTGGGTACTTGTCGGGGATCGTCCGAGCGTTGAGCTGACGGTAATCACCACAGGGGCGCCACCCATTATCTTTTTTAGGCGCCAGATGCAGTGGTGAAGACCAAGGGCTCTCCGATGGTCGTGCTGTGCCGCTAGCCAACATACCTTCAAACTCCTGTCTCGCCAACTTCAGCTTGTCAGGGGCAAGACGTCTCGGAGCGCAGGATACTGGGGGACCTGGAGTGGTGCGAATGTGGTGTTGTGTGTTGTGAGGTATAGTGCGTTGAATACCAGCAGGTCGTGTGATTTCAGGATATTCCTGTGATAAAATTTGATGGTAGCAAGAATCGCTGCCGTTCATGACCTTGACGGAAAATATGTCAGCACTATTAGTAGCTACAATAGCATTGGAAAATAAGCTAGTAGTGTTATCTATAATACGACCTAGCCTTTTACCACCACAATCTACAATTATACTATAGTGCGCTAAAAAGTCTGCACCTATAATCGGTTTTGTAACCGTAGCTACCACAAAACGCCATGGAAAGTCGCGCCGGAGTCCTAGGTCCAGGTTGAGATGCGCGTAACCGAAGGTTTCGATCGGCGTCCCATTGGCTGCGGAGAGGTTGTACCCCGTCGGCGCTCGACGCTCGCGTAGTAACGACTTGGGGAAGACGCAGAGGTCGCTACCGGTGTCGACTAAGAACTGCAGCTTCGACCTTCTGTCGGTGACAAACAGGCGACGCGAAGTGACAGGGCGGTCAGGAGTCGCCATTACCGACTGCCCGTGGCATTTCCCGACTTGTTGTAGTCGCAGGGTTGCAAGCACTTGCTAGCGTTCTCCCCATGTCTGGAATGGTACCAGCAGACGGGAAATTTTCTGTAGCTGGACTGGGATCTGGTGCTGGAACGGCTCTGCCTCCTGGAGCGGCTACGATCCCTTGGGCGGGATCTTCCCCCATCACGGTCCATCTTCAGGTCGCGAACCTCTCTCCTGAGTGCAGCTATCTCCCTCGCCAAGGCGTCATTACTGGAGCCTGGTTGCTCGGAGCTGGCGGAAGCGACGTGCGATGAACAAGCGCAGCGTGGGCCGATATCGTAGACTCTGTCAGCAAGGTCAGCGATAATGTCCATAGAAGCATCTGGGTGACCTGCGAGGACAGTTTGCACAGTCACAGGTAATCTGTTGGTCCACATCAAGCGTAAAACGTCGTCCGATATACGATTCGCTGCCAAGGCCTGCAGGTGACGCAGAAACTGCGAAGGCTTACGCTCACCCAGCTCTTCATGGTGCAGAAGTTGCTGGATTTGTTTCTCGGTCGTGTTGCTCAGCCTACTGATGAGTTCACTTTTCAGCTTTTTGTACCTATCAGTTGCCGGTGGGTTGGTGATAACATCCCTGACCTCCTTCGCATATTGCCGATCTAACTGACTGACGATATAATTGTACTTGGTCAGATCCGTGTTGATGCCGGCCACGTCAAACGAACTCTCAACCTGTGAAAACCAAATCTCAGGGTCCTCTGGCCAAAAAGGTGGAAGTCGCATTCCGACCTTACAAATATCGGATGAGTCCGTCGTCGATGTTGTGGAACCGAGCGGAGCAGTAGTGACGGATGGTGCAGTGGAAACAGGCACTCCAACCGGTACTTCTGTGACGGGCGGCATAACGGTACTTTTGTTATCTATTTTTCTGGACACTTCTACGTACGGTTTTCTGGTAAATATCCTTCGGTCCTGTGTTCTTCAGGGGTCACCAGTATGGGGTCACCACGGGGTTACCAGTATGGGGTTGCAGGCAGGGTGCGTGACGTAGGTCAGCCACAAAATGCAAACATCCACTTTCTCCAATAAATATTATAATGTCTATAAATATGTTTACAACACAGAAGGAATGTCCAAAGTTCAGAAGATAGAAACACAGAAGGTAACAGTACGGAAGAAATAGAAAATACAGTTTAAACAAAGGCAAAGCGATAGCGATCGTAATGCGTCTAGCGGTCATAAGCGACATGCGTTTCGCGTCAGTATCGTGCATCGACTGAGGTGGGGCGCGGCGCTTGCCGGCCGGTACTGGACGCATCGAAACCGGGCGCAGCGAACAAAGAACTGCTATCGCGGTGCGCGTTTGCATAGCACACAACGACCTGTTGGTACGGCAAATTATTGACGGACGATACATAAACTTAACGTGTATATTATAAATATGTAAATGTAATATAATATTGTGTTTGTTTGTTTAGTGATGAAAGTCAATGTATATATGTGTATAAAATGTATATAAATAAATATGTGTATATATTAATGATTTTATTTTATTATAAGTGTAAATATGTTATTAATGTAAGTTTAGGTGTAAGTGGGAAGGTAGCCCACAGATTAAAAGATGAGTTTAAAAAAATAAAAATCAGTTGGGGTATAAACTGAAATAGATACCATACACTAAAAAAAACGATCAAGCCCACTGGTGGCGAAGCCGGGAATCGAACCCGGGTCTCCAGCTAACGCGGGTCTGAAGGCGCCTAGCCTTCAGAGATAACATACACTAGAGAAATTTCGACGGGTACCTCGGCGGTCGGGGTGGTGTAGCGGTCGAACACGTCAGCCGCGTTAGCTGGAGACCCGGGTTCGATTCCCGGCTTCGCCACCAGTGGGCTTGATCGCTTTTTCTTTAGTGTATGGTATCTATTTCAGTTTATAATTTATATATAGTAGTGTTACTACTTAAAAAAACAAATCAAAAAATATTTTCTCAAACATGCTATGAAATATTGTCTTTACGTTCCTTAAAATGGGCTGGGAAGTATCGCTTTTTGGGCGCAACAACTCGAGAGGACTGTAAAGGGATTTCATATTATTTTTTAGGCCTAGGCCTGCAAAGTAACTTTTTTTTATAAAATATTGTCCTTTAGAGCATTTTTTTTAATTTCATTGTATGTTTGAGAAAAGCACTATACATGCCTCGGCGTGAAAACGGATTCCCGGCCTCGTATCCCTATCCGGCCTCGCTCGCACGCTCGCTCGGCCGTATATACCCACTTGGCCGGAAATCCTCATTTTCCCGGCCTCTGATGTAATGTACTATTCATAAAATAATTTGATTTGTTCCCTACATCAGTTGGGGTGTCTGAGGTTTTGAGTGATACCGGAAACACGTTGTATGTTCATCATAAATTCTTGAAAGTCCAAACTTTAATTATTATAAGAACCTCTAAAGATCTATCAAATTATTGTCAGTGACAAATATGCCAGTTCACTTTTTTTTTGAGCTTCAATACTTGCGAAGGTGACTTATGTTTGTGCCTTTGCAGGATGCGGTGCAGTTGAGATAAGGAGTATTTAAAAACCATATAACTGCAAAATGTGTTACCTTATTCAAAAGAAAAGGCTCTGGCGGCCTCCAGTTTATCATCGTTGTGCCTTAAGACGATACGGTAGGGGTCAATTCTCCATACAAACGCTCTCGACTATTTCCTCCCTGGTTTTTGAAGATAGAGCAATGATTTTTTCAACACAGATTGTTATTATTTTTATCTGTGTCGGACCGTTTTGATTTTTTTTATATTCTGCTTTTTAAAGACTCTAGAGCCAATCAAACATTTCCAAAAACGGCCTTTATCATTGTGGCGCAAAAAAAAGGTGTGATACTCAAGATTGGTAACAATTAACCAAAAAAGCTAAACGGTCCGACATAGATTATTTCATTGTTATTTAGATTCTCAAATTTTGTTCCGATTGATTAAGTTTTGAAGGAGGAAAGAGTCGAGAGCGGAACCTCGATTTTAAAGATTTTTTTGAAATATCTTTTGACTGAGTTGTTCTTAATGGACAATTTTTTTTTCGATAAATCTAGTTAATAACACTTGTATATTTAACTAAAATTCCCAAGTTGAAAGGGGGGCTCCTTTCCTTTTAGCATTTTCGCTACCGTATCCTCTTAAGTTAGACCATTTCCAGTATTCAATGCGCTTGGAAGGAACTAGTATTTAAAAGCCATACAACTGTGAAATGTGTCACCTTATCCAGCAGGCGGCAACGGACCTCAGGCTTATCAAGTTATCATCGTCCTTGAGCTTGAGTAGTTGCGACGGCGCCTCATGTTTGATCATATCCAGTATACTTAGAAGGGAGGAACTGACTTTAAAAGCCATATAACTGCGAAATGTGTTACCTTATCCAGCGGGAATGCCTCTGGCGGTTCGTTCTCAGGCTTATCATCATAATCATAATCTTTATTTGCTTTTTAAAAAGTGTTAACATAATAGGTGTTACATAATTTTTGTGTCCCAACTTTTTAGCCGGTTTTGACAGCATGCAAAATATATTAGGTACTACCTACTAACTAAAATTACATTAAATTCCCTTAATTACTTACATATTAAACTATTCTATTATAATACATATGTACAATATTTACAGCGTAAGGTTCTCTATATTACTTTCAACAAATTCCATCGTTCTTGAGCTTGAGTAGTTGCGAAGGCGCCGCATGTTTGACCATTTCCAGTATGCTTAGAAGGGAGGAACTGTCTTTAAAAGCCATAGAATTGCGAAATGTGTTACCTTATCCAGCGGGAATGCCTCTGGCGGCTCAACTTTAGGCTTATCATCGTTCTTGAGCTTGAGTAGTTGCGACGGCGCCTCATGTTTGACCATTTCCAGTATGCTTAGAAGGGAGGAACTGTCTTTAAAAGCCATATAACTGCGAAATGTGTTACCTTATCCAGCGGGAATGCCTCTGGCGGCTCAACATCAGGCTTATCATCGTCCTTGAGCTTGAGTAGTTGCGAAGGCGCCTCATGTTTGACTATTTCTAGTATGCTTAGAAGGGAGGAACTGTCTTTAAAAGCCATATAACTGCGAAATGTGTTACCTTATCCAGCGGGAATGCCTCTGGCGGTTCGTTCTCAGGCTTATCATCGTTCTTGAGCTTGAGTAGTTGCGAAGGCGCCTTATGTTTGACTATTTCCAGTATGCTTAGAAGGGAGAAACTGTCATTAAAGGCCATATAACTGCGAAATGTGTTACCTTATCCAGCGGGAATGCCTCTGGCGGTTCGTTCTCAGGCTTATCATCGTTCTTGAGCTTGAGTAGTTGCGAAGGCGCCGCATGTTTGACCATTTCCAGTATGCATAGAAGGGAGGAACTGTCTTTAAAAGCCATATAACTGCGAAATGTGTTACCTTATCCAGCGGGAATGCCTCTGGCGGTTCGTTCTCAGGCTTATCATCGTTCTTGAGCTTGAGTAGTTGCGAAGGCGCCGCATGTTTGACCATTTCCAGTATGCATAGAAGGGAGGAACTGTCTTTAAAAGCCATATAACTGCGAAATGTGTTACCTTATCCAGCGGGAATGCCTCTGGCGGTTCAACTTCAGGCTTATCATCATCCTTGAGCTTGAGTAGTTGCGAAGGCGCCTTATGTTTGAGCATCTGGAGGATCCTGTGCGGGCGGGAGGGGGGAGCGAGTTTCCTTTTGGGCGCGGCGCCTAGGCGTTGTTTAGGGCTGCTGCTTCGACGTTTGCGCCGGGGGATTTCGTCTACTAGGGTCACGTTGCTTTCCGGCATACTGAAGAGAAACAAATCAATATAAGGGTTATAACTGTCATCATTCAGCATCAAAAACTTTTTTCACCATAAAAGATTGCGCGAACTGCGGCCATATTTGTTATTTTTGCTCATTCAGCTATGCGTCATATTTAATACCTGCTGCGTTGCCACAGATGGCGCTAGCTGTTGACGTCAGATTTTGGCCATGTTCACACTTAAAAAATATTGTCATTGTTTTGTTAATTTGATTTGAATGTATAATTGTAATTATAAATTCTGTAAATATCGTTTTTTTCTGAAATTGTGTACTTTTATGCATCTTTTTATTAATATTTCTGTTTGCAACGTGTGCGTGCATTCCGTGTTTTCACTCGCAATGGCACCGACAGAAGATCAGCGTTGGCCCTCCCAGGCTAACCTAACCATGGTGAGTCGCGACCATTTCGTGGCAAATATATGTAACTGTTTTAACTATAAAACTCCCGTGAGACTCATACATATTTAAAAATATTTTAAGCGGGTTACTCACGTATTAAGTCGATATAGCGTTCGACATGTTTCGGCTCAATTTCGAGAGCCTTTCTCAAGAGTAGCGACACCCCGCCTTTACATGTCGAGAGCGCGACGCATACTGCGGGCGCTTGCTCGGTGTAAACGCACCCTTAACAAGTGACGTAATAAGTGTTGTGTGCAATCCTGCTTTTGACAAAAGTAACATAGTGGGTAGCTCCGATCTCTGTACGGTGACGTCGCCCGCGCCGCCGACCCCCCCTGCGCCTGTCCTCAGCAGCCGCGCGCACCGAGCAAGCGCCCGCAGTATGCGTCGCGCTCTCGACATGTAAAGGCGGGGTGTCGCTACTCTTGAGAAAGGCTCTCGAAATTGAGCCGAAACATGTCGAACGCTATATCGACTTAATACGTGAGTAACCCGCTTAAAATATTTTTAAATATATATGTAACTGTCTTTTTGTGTTATGTGCATAGAGAAAAGAATAAGGAAAGAGTTGTAACTCCATACATCAGTAAGTGTAAGTTATTTGTAGTCACATCTAGCGTCATCCACGCGTCAACTAGAGTAAATTATCAGTACTGCTACTTCGACGACAACAACGTATAGGGTACAATCTGCAATTTTTTTTCAGAAAATTGCACCTTACCCAGCAACGTATAAGGTGCTATCTGCTACAAAAAAAATCGTAGATTGCGCCTTGGACGTTGTTGTCGTCGACTTGTCAATAGATGTCGCGACGAACAAAAAGTCTAATGCTCAACAATTTTTAGCTAATATTACAATAGTATAAATCAGTACTCTGTTTTCAATTCCTTCTGCTTGTAATATAAGTTGTAAACTGTTCCCCTCAACTGCCTTGTTCCAGATCTGTCCGAGACAATTTAAACTGCAATTAACAGACTGAAAGTTATTCATTCAGTAGCAAATTTTAGACAACAGCGTTCCAGTGGTTAATATAACATTTTTGGCAGACGCGAAACTGTTTGCACATAGTGTCGAGTAGTGGCTATTTGACGCGTGATTGACGCGTAATTGACGCGACACTGTTGTAAAACTCTTTTTCTACTCCCGAACTGTCATTCGTCATTTACAGGGTCGTGCATAGATCATTAAAACCCTACATAAAAGATGCCCACCCCCGCCTGGCGTCCCGCGCACCCACGCATACGATATAGCTCTTAAAGTATTGTTAGGTAGCCTTTAAGGGATATAGCGTGGGTGCGCTGGGGGCTGGCGGCGGCGGCGGCGCGGGGGAGTGCGAGCGACAGGGTGAGTGCAGGATCATTACAGAGGACAAGTCAAAATACAGGGAACAGTGCGAATTTCACGAAAGTTATTCTAGAAAACTATTAAAAAGTAAGTGCATGGTCGTAGAAAAAGTATTGTATGCAACGGTGTTTAACTGAGTCAAAAAATAATCGTGGCGTCTTAATAACAATTTTCGGCTTCGCCTCAAATTGTTACCCACGCCACTCGTCTTTTTTGACCTCCTTTAAACGCCTGTTGCATAAAATACTATTCCTTACTTATTCCTCTATGGTTATGTATAAGTAATCATAAGAATAAGAATAATTTATTTGCTTTAAACAATACCAATTACACAGGTGTTAATGCGATAGCTGGTAAGTTTCATGTTTAACCATTAATGGTATGCAAACGATGTACACAAACAATATACAAAAAACTTATAAGAATATCATGCAAATTTATACATTATTCAATTTTATACATTTCATAAATTCAAAATATAAAGTGGATCTATATCGGAATCCCTAAAGTTTTTTGAACTATTTTTACATTCCCTAATATTTTTTGGCATAATGATCATTTGGCCTAATTTAAATGTCCTAATATTGTTTCGCCTAACGCCGTTAAACCCACTTTTTTAGAAGCGATTCGGATTTGTGTGAGGTCACGGTTCTAACCTAACCTAAACCTACCTTTCTAACAGTGAATCGGTTCTGGGTAATGTCATTTTTGGGGCAAAATTTAAATTATGCCAAATGATCGTTAGGCCAAAAGAGCGTTAGGCATTTCATAATTCGGCAAAATGAGTTAGGCCAAGTGATTTTCGAACAAACGTTATTAGGGATTCCGAGGGAGACCCTATAAAGTCATACAAGATTAATTAATTATTTTTCATGTCCAAAAACTCTTTTGTGCCATAAAAATTATTTTTTTTAAGCCATTCATGCAACTGTCGTTTGAATGCAGTAATATTTAATTGTTTCAATTCGTTTGGTAAGGTGTTTCTGTTTTTCTGTTGTCATTTGTCACGAATGAATGTTTTCTATTTCCAGATATAAAACACATAGTAGTGAGAATAATGTACCTGTCTGGTTCCCTCTCTCGCTCGTTCCGCAGCTGCTCTTCTAGCCACATTCTAAGCCTATGGTAGTACAGTTGCTGGTCCCTCATGTGCATCACTTTGCGTCTGACCTGTAGAGCAAAATTTAGTTTATTTTTGACCACTAGTAACCATACTATCTGTGACCTAGTAAAATGTGTATAGTGTTAGTGTTTAATGTATATGTAGTATAGCACATATGTTGCCACACCCTAATAGGGTCCATGAGCACGTACACCTACTTTGTAACATCTTATAACACCATGGATGTAATAAATAAATATGAATATATGAATATGAGTTTAGTAAATTTATGTTTGATGTCACGATTATATTTGTCTCTGTTAGCTATTATTTCTCGTGCGCCAACATATATGTCTCTGTTTAACCCAATGGTTGACTGGTAGAGAATGCCTTTTGGCATTAAGTCCGCCATTTGTACATGTTTCTTTAGTTGTGCAATAAAGTTTAAATAAATAAATATGAATAATATCAATCTTAGAATGTTCACGATGACCGCTGCACACAGATGATAGAATTAAAAAGATTTATTTTGGGGTCACTAGTAAGAAGTAATTGGTAAGAAGGGAGGAGGTCCTTGAACCGCTGTACATAATGTGACTACGAGCGATGTGCGGAGAATCGGGAGAATTAGCCTTTTTTTCTGAACTGCTGCAAGCAGTAGGTGGGTACGCAGACGACGAGTGAAGCGATTGGAGTGTCAGGACAGCCGAACCATACATACCTTCTCGAACTACCGTAACCTTATGCAGCGACTATGATCGAAAAAATGAAACAAGTAATATAAGTGAAACTCATGCTTTGACCCGCTGCAAAGGGTGCGACGAGGAGCGAAGCGAGAAGATGTGTAAAACAAGAATGGTACCTAATGATAATGATAAAATGTCCTCGCGAAGTGAAGAGAAGTGTTAGATAAACTTTCGGGTAGCGTAGCGTACCTCCTTGTACCGCTACATATGGTGCGACGACTGGTGAAGCGAGGAGAAGTGTTAAATAAACCTTAGCTCGAGTAGCGTACCTCCTTGAACTGCTACATATGGTGCGACGACGAGCGAAGCGAGAAGATGTGTAAAACAATAATGGTACCTCCTTGAACCGCTGCAAGTAGTATTGTATATAGTACTATAATAGATAGTCTGTAGCGACGACTCGCGAAGTGAGGAGGAGTGCCATATAAAAATTAGCTCGCGTAGCGTACCTCCTTGAGCCGCTGCATATGGTGCGACGACGAGTGAAGCGAGGAGAAATGTTAAATAAACCTTAGCTCGAGTAGCGTACCTCCTTGAACCGCTGCAAATGGTGCGACGACGAGTAAAGCGAGGAGAAGTGTTAAATAAACCTTAGCCTGAGTAGTGTACCTCCTTGAACCGCTGCAGATGGTGCGACGACTCGTGAAGCGAGGAGAAGTGTTAAAATGTTAGGTCTCGTATGGTACCTCCTTGAACCGCTGCAGATGGTACTCGGGGCAGAGCGCGCGGCACGCGGCGTGCGCGGGCGCGGGCGGCGGCGAGCCGGGGGGAGGGGGCGGCGGCGCGCGCCCGCCCACCAGCTGCATGCACACCTGCACGACCATACGTAATACATCATCGAGGTCCAACAACTCTGTCAGTAAATATAACGACAAACAAAACTATACCTATCCTTTTCTCTAGCAACCGAAGGATGCATATTCGATTCAATTATTTATTCATAATAAACGATTACACTTATACGATACAATTAATGCGCCAAACGGCAATAACCAGTTTGTTGGCGCTGCGCTCAGTTCTAACTTTAATCCTTACCGGTTGATAGGTAACCGTTCACATGTTGTGTCTTATGTGAATACTATTGTTAGTAGAGATAAAGCGTGCAAATATGTTAGGACAATATTTTGAACTAAAGTGTTTATAGCTACTGATACCTATTAGTTACATATTTCGCTTAAAGTTATTAATTTATTATCGATTAAGACTTTTAAGGTACATTTCTAACATTTGGTCTTTTAATTTCCTTTTAAAGGCTGCTTTGGTACTATTTTTTAGTTTTCTTTGTTCTTATTTACTGACAGACTTGTTTGACAGAGTATATAATCAATAATGGGAGGGACCTTACGGCTCAGCCTCGACATTAGTCTAAGCGCGACAGCGGTGAGCGGCGGCCATACATTGGAGCGAGACACAGCGATGGGACTTTTCATTCGCACGTATGTCTGCCGCTCACCGCTGTCGCGCTTAGACCAATGTCGTGGCTGGGCCCTTGTGGCACCGCTCCGTCCGTCTGTCACATTACTAAATATCTCGAGAACTTACTAATGCTATCAACTTGAAACTTGGCATAGTTGTAAACATTGTAAACCTCTACAAATTGAAAGTATTTTTTTTTTTTAATTTTCTTATTTAAATTGTAGAAAATGGCTAAAATTAAAGGGGTGCAAACAATAAATATTAAATTACTAAGTCAAGTAGTGTATCGTTAGAAAGAGCTCAAATTGAACTTAAATAAACTATTTTTAACAAAAAAAATTGAGGGAAAATGTAAAGAAAATTCGCCGTCCTTTTCGCACTATTTGTAAGTGCGATCGGGACGGTAAGACGCTATATCGTTTATTACGCGACCATGCTTGCTAGCTAGCTAACGTAAAAAAGTCATATGATAAAACATTTCCAAAGATTTTTTTTTTTAGGGTATAGATTTCAAATACTCATCTGACGCGCCAAAAAATATATACTTACAGTGTAAAAGCACAGTATAATATAGAGTACTATCGTACAGTATGACCACTCCCGCTCCGCGCTGAAAGTGCCACCCACCCCCTCTCGGTTACCTCACAGTTACCGCCTGTCAAAAACGCGAACAGTCGACCTGTCATATTTCACTCATACAAGCATAGTACGTGTTCACCTACACGAGCTTAGACTGTGTGCTAGGAACGCGCCACTTTCATACATTTAATCGCCAGTGTCCGAGGTGTGGTAAAAGGGACCAGCTCAATAAAATTCATAACAGCCTCCTAAAGCAAAAACGCACAATGACTTACCGTCGACAGTTTCTTCTGCTTCCGGTACACCTGCAACTGCCGACGATGAACTTCCGGTAGCCGTCGGTACATCGCCATCAACTTCCGGTCCACCTCCGATAAGCCCATGTCCACCTTTTTTCTGCACGAGTAATAGTAATATTACATTTACAACTGACCTTTTTTTCTACATAAATAATAGTATAAACAAGGACCGCAAAACATTGTGTATGGGCATTTTAGGCTTAAAACTAGATGGCGCTGTTTCACAGCCTGGAAGTGGCTAAAATCATATTTTCCCGAATAATTTTAGCGTGTTTTTATTTTTTATAAGAACAAATGACATAATTCTTTATTTTAAAATCATGATATCACGTCAATACACATTTTGAAAAAAAAAAAAAAGTAAGCATCATCAGTGTAAATTATCAGTGTAGCGCCCGGGCGGGCGTGTGGTCTCGTGGTAAAGACGTTAGCCGCGTAAGCTGAAGACCCGGGTTCGATTCCCGGCTCGGCCACCAGTGGGCCTTGCCGTTTTTTCTTTCGTGTATGATATCTATTTCAATTTATAATTTATATACAGTAGTGTGACTACTTGAAAAAAGAACAAATCAAAAAATATTCAATAAAATAATTTGATTTGTTTCCTAGTAGCATCATCAGTGTAGTTATGATAGTATTTAATAGGTGGCGCTATAAGATCGAGGTACGATTCTTAGTATGAATGAAGTACGTAAATCCTATATGAATAATCCTTGTTTAATCCTTGTTTTACAACGATGTTAAGAATGTGCGGACAGATTTGAGTCGGTCAAAAAGTTGATTCGCCAATGTATGTATGTATGTAAAAGCACAGAATATATAATAGTACAAGTACAGAAGGCCCACTGCATAGATGTTCACGAAATGCCGCCTTTATAAATGCCTACAAAATTCTAACAAAGAAACGAGCCACACGTGCGCAGCGTCGGGCGATAGGGTTGCCTATGGATTAAAACGAATTAATACTCAGATATAATGTTACTAGATTACTCAGATAAAATGGTATATACTATATTCAAGTCTTAGGTACTTTCTAGGTATATACAGAGTATTAAAATATTTTTGTTGAAGTCCCAACATCACAAGCCTTCTTGAACTTTCCGTGGGACTAAATCAATAGTAGATCTGTTTAAGATTGTTTTATTTTATTCATGATGTCTATTTAACTAAACATTATTAGCCATTCCACACGCGGACATCGCATATGAACCTTAGAAAAAACTCGCGACATAAAGTAACAACAGAAAGTGCGAACGTGCGTTCCGTGAGAACGCGCCCCACCCCTGATTAGGCCGCGAACTCGCGGCCGCCAGCATGTATAGTATGAATTTTCTGAGATGAACTTTTCGGTTTTGCCCTAATCTGTTAAACAAAGGCCTTTGGTTTCTATTATTCGCGGTGGTTAGCTCCCGTTTCCAAAGCACGTGCTAAAGTCTCAGTGTAGTTAAAAAGCAACTATCATGATAGCAATAAGGTTCAAATTTGTTTGCAGTGTGCAGGTAACTTTTTTTGAAGATGACAAAACGTGTTATCTCCGAAAGGGCTTTTTATGGATTTGAACCTTATTGCTATCATGATAGTTGCTTTTTAACTACACTGAGACTATAGCACGTGCCGTTTAAACGGGAGCTAACCGCAGCGAATAATAGAAACAAAGGCCTTTGTTTAACAGATTAGGGCAAAAGCGAAAAGTGCATCTCAGAAAATTCATACTATACTTGTAGCGCGGCGATAGAATCGCGGAGTGAGCTGCCCCTGGTAAAGGTTACCTAGCGTTGCGGTCGTCGGGAGGTTCCTCGCCGCCGCGGCACTGCGCGGCCGGCCACTCGTCACAGTGCTGCAGCACCCTGTCCATCAGCCTGCAACAAAACATTACGATAAGATAAGATATCATTTATTGCATAATTATTATTAGCGTAAATTATCAGTACTGCTACTTGTCAATAGCCGCCTTTACACGGACGCTCTATCGCGCGTGATACAGCAATCGCGTGTGAAAGAGTGCCCGTGTAAAGATGGCGAGATAACAGATGATTCAAGCAGCATCCTTGTGACACTTACGTTCGTGGCTGTACAGCCCAATTCGAGAGAGGATCCTTCGTCCGCACACACGGCAGGTGTATGCTCCCCCAGATGGGCGGGGGTTAGAGGCCTGCTCGTGACGCCTCATGCGTTTATCATTCAAGGAGGAGAACCAGGCATTGGCGTGCTTGGATTGACCGTCATGGACAACACGGCGCCACGTGGGTCGGTCTTCGGCCAGTCGCTGCCATTGGTTGCATGGAATATCAAATGTGACCATGTCACGCTTCACGCAATCTTTAAATTATCTGACAGACACCTAGTGTTATACTTATTCCTCTATGGTGACGACTGTTTTACTCGACATGAATGAGCGTGGTACCTCTCTATAGAGGCGATGGAGCGCATGAGGTGGCGCACGGTGCGACACAGCGAGCCGGGCGCCGCGTCCTCCGAGCCGGACTCGACCGCCGCCGCGGCCGCCAGCAGCAGCTCCGAGGCCGAGTCGAGGGACGAGCTGGACAGCCCGAGGGAGCCTGAGCCGCCGTCTGACTCTGATACTAAAAATATAAGGACAGTTTATGAGTCAATGTTTATTTTCAAAGGAAGTTGAGAATCTATTTTTTTTTTAATAAATAAATAAATATTGGGGACACCTTACACAGATCAACTTAGCCCCAAACTAAGCAAAGCTTGTACTATGGGTGCTAAAAGCGACAATATACATACTTATATACATAGAAAACATCCATGACTCAGGAACAAATATCTGTGCTCATCACACAAATAAATACCCTTACCGGGATTCGAACCCAGGACTGCGGCTAATATTCTTGTAATTGTTAGTGGTGCCTTTTAAAACCCTTGGCTTACTTCATTTTTTAACCCCCGACGCAAAAACGACGGGGTGTTATAAGTTTGACGTGTCTGTCTGTCTGTCTGTGTGTGTGTCTGAGGCATCGTAGCTCCCGAACGGATAAACTGAGTTAGATTTAGTTTTTTTATGTCTGAAAGCTAGTCGGGAGTGTTCTTAGCCATGTTTCATGAAAATCGGTCCACTGAGTCGCGGCCGGGGGTTTGATTCGGTTCATCTGTTCGGGAGCTACGATGCCACAGCCAGACAGACAGACAGACCACCCGCCCGTTTTTGCGTCGGGGGTTAAAAAATACATAAAATTTCAGTAACATTGTGACACTGTGACGAATGTTGTGCCTCTTGGTACTGACATAAATAAATAAATAAATATTATAGGACATTCTTACACAGATTGACTGAGGCCCACGGTAAGCTCAAGAAGATTTGTGTTGTGGGTACTCAGACAACGATATATATAATATATAAATACTTATATACATAGAAAACATCCATGACTCAGGACCAAATATCTGTGCTCATCACACAAATAAATGCCCTTACCGGGAATCGAACCCGGGACCGCGGCGTAGCAGGCAGGGTCGGGTTCCCTCTATTTGGCATAACTTTAATTGTCCGAAACGATTTTCGCATAACAGACTTTGCATAATCGATTTTCGCCGAATGTTAATTTGGCAGAAAACTTATTTGTCATAATCGAAAATAATACGAATAACACATTGTCCGAAAATAAGTTCGCATAATTCTGTTTACGCCGATTGTTTTTATGAATAAAATTAATTCGCATAATTGTATTTGGCATATTTCTTAAAATCAGAATATTCACCCATACTAAATGCTGTTAAGAGAGTCGGTTTGGTTAGGTTAGAACTGCGACCTCAACAAATAGAACATTTTGTCAAGAATTTCGGTTAGGTTAGGTTAGAACTGCAACATTAATATAGTAGTACTAGCTGCCCGGCGTACTTCGTATCGCCTTATACTTGGAGGCGCAAAACATGGGGCAAGGCAAAGAAGTGACCATTTTTACTTGACACAATTAAGTAGCTACATCATTAATTACATTATAGCGTACCTATTTAATATACACATACCCATAGCTGGGCATTAACTCGTTAATCCGTTAATCGTTAATTAACGAAGTTAACATTTCGAGTAACGGATTAATTTTTAAGTTAACTCTAAAAAATGTTAACGGACTCGTTAACTTCCGTTAAATTTCTCCGAGTCCGTTAATCGTTAATTTAGCAGGGCAGCGCCGCGAAAAACACGTTACTGTAAAAGTCCGAAGTACGGAAAATCCTAGGATTTAACCGGTAAATCCCAGCTTTTACCGGTTTTGATCGCCAAAAGCCCAAATATTACCTAAAGAATTGTTGTTCACATGGGTTCGCTTTTACCAACGTTGATTCGATGAATCCTAAGTTTTACCATGGCAACTGTTCTAGATTATACTGTGGTTCTGTTCTAGTGACAGGGCAGCAAATTCGAGCCCAATTTAAGACCACATTCTCTTCCCTAGCTTCTACCCGGCTTCCGCCTGCTGTGATCTTGCAGCTCTCCTGACACAGTTCTTGGCAGTAGCTCAGGTAATCACTGCCTTCCACATGTAGCCTAGAGTTCAATAGGCTTGCTGTAATTCGGGCTTTTACAGTAATATAATACATTATAGTGGATTACTGATACAACTAAATATATACCTACAGTAAAAATATTTTTTTGTCACGCGTTAACGGATTATCGATTAACTTTAACTTACGTTAAATTTGTTGAAATGTATCGCAGTAACGATTAACGAAGTTAACTTTTTTAGTAACGGATTAACGATTATCGAAGTTAAATGTTTGATTAACGGTGCCCGGCTATGCACATACCTATTGAAGAGATAAGATGACTTACCTTTTTCCTCTTGTGGCAATCATCCGGTTATTGCGTTCTTTTAGTTACTAACTGTAATACTTTAAATTGCTTTTGAAATCAATTTGGAGTTTTTTTACCATTCATTTAAAATACACCATTTAAGCTAGTTTATTCCAACTACAAAAAAAACCGGCCAAGAGCGTGTCGGGCCACGCTGTGTAGGGTTCCGTAGTTTTTCGTATTTTTCTTAAAAACTACTGAACCTATCAAGTTCAAAACAATTTTCCTAGAAATTGTTTATAAAGTTCTATTTTTGTGATTTTTTTCATATTTTTTAAACTTATGGTTCAAAAGTTAGAGGGGGGGGGACGCACTTTTTTTTCCTTTAGGAGCGATTATTTCCGAAAATATTAATATTATCAAAAAACGATCTTAGTAAACCCTTATTCATTTTTAAATACCTATCCAACAATATATCACACGCTGGGGTTGGAATGAAAAAAAATATCAGCCCCCACTTTACATGTAAGGGGGGTACCCTAATAAAACATTTTTTTCCATTTTTTATTTTTGCACTTTGTTGGCGTGATTAATATACATATTAGTACCAAATTTCAGCTTTCTAGTGCTAACGGTTACTGAGATTATCCGCGGACGGACGGACGGACGGACGGACGGACGGACGGACGGACGGACGGACGGACGGACGGACGGACGGACGGACAGACAGACATGGCGAAACTATAAGGGTTCCTAGTTGACTACGGAACCCTAAAAATATACTATTTTTATTTTATCTCAAAATACAAATCACAGCAATAACAGTTGACAACGTCTAACAGATTTTTTTCTGTTATGGCAGCTCATTCTCATTCATTTCATTTTAAGCAATATTTTTTAGCCGCATTACCTGGCCGCTACATATTAAGGTGGATGATACACTGGCTCCGGTTGTGCGATGCGAATCGGAGCCAGTGTGACATCCACCTAATCATTCTAATCAACTACTTGTTGCACGATTAGAGTGAGATGGAGCAATAGGTAGAGAAGGACAAACATGTATTGCCTCACTCTATCGCTCTATCTCACTCTAATCGAGCAACCGATCGCCATGTGTGTAGAGATCTTGAGGATTGTGATCGTTTCGGTTTCCTTCGCCTAAGTTTTGCACGGAGCGAATGTAATAATTTATTTTATCTCAAAATACAAATCACAGCAATAACAGTTGACAACGTCTAACAATTTATTTTATCTCAAAATACAAATCACAGCAATAACAGTTGACAACGTCTAACAGATTTTTTCTGTTATGACAGCTCATTCTCATTCATTTCATTTCAAGCAATATTTTTTAGCCGCATTACCTGGCCGCTACGCTACATATTAAGGTGGATGATACACTGGCTCCGGTTGTGCGATGCGAATCGGAGCCAGTGTGACATCCACCTAATCATTCTAATCAACTACTTGTTGCACGATTAGAGTGAGATGGAGCAATAGGTAGAGAAGGACAAACATGTATTGCCTCACTCTATCGCTCTATCTCACTCTAATCGAGCAACCGATCGCCATGTGTGTAGAGATCTTGAGGATTGTGATCGTTTCGGTTTCCTTCGCCTAAGTTTTGCACGGAGCGAATGTAACTATTTATTTGCGATGGTACCGGTTCATCACTAAAATCACAATGCGTTTGGAACACATCCGTCATTAATGTAAGTTTGGAACGCACCTGTCATTAACGTCACGTCATTGTCAAGTTGTCAGGTATGTCAGGTAGGAACAATTTGTATGGGAAAAAAGAATCACTGTTTTCTAATTATCATCACAATATTTACGTGTTTTTACACTGCCTAAACCTTCTGCGGTCTAATACAAACATTTCAATACCAAAATTACGTAAATCGGTCCAGCCGTTCTCGAGTTTATAGGTAACTAACAAACGCATTTCATTTTTATATATATAGATTACCTATGATAAAAATTCTGCGTAGTAAATTTCCACTAAACCATGTTATGCAGAAATAATTTATGCATAAAAACCATTCGGCGAATAACTTTTATGCATGAAATATATTCGGAAAAACAAAAATATGCCTAGACAAATTATGCGTAACTATACTATGCCATAACAGATTATGCGAAAGGTGAATTATGCCAATATAGATTATGCCAAAAAGAATTCTCGATTGTAAAATTATGCCAAAACAAGGGGAACCGGCAGGGTCACTACCGACTGCACCAGACCGGTTGTCAGTTGACACTGACCGGTTGACATGGTGGGTCTGTACCTTAGGTTACCACACAACCTTTTTCTGAGCACAAAGCTATAATAATAAGTGATTACTATTGTATGACAAACTTGTTGAATATAAACTTACGGTCGTCCAAGTCGCCGAGAGACTTGTCGCTGTCCTGCTCATCTTGCTCTCTCGCTCCCTCGCCTTGCGTCGCCGGCTGCCCCTCTGAGTCCGGAGGCCTGTAGTACAACAATATTGTTGAGTCAAGCGAAACACTTGAAAATTTAACTGTAGTCTGGCTTATAATAGGCTAGTTTCCTACTAGTCAAATCAGCTTCTTTTTAAGAACTGTCAACACGATTTGCTAATATGGAATTACTATGAAATACTAAGGAGTGACGTCACGGTCAATTATTTTAGGTACTTTGTATCTTTCTCTTTGACTTATTAAATAGAAGTTATGTTTAAACATTACTACTGTCCATATTTTTCTTCTAATTATGTGGTGTTTTATTTCGTGCATTGCATAAATTATTTTATTTTAAGTATAGGAAACTAGCCTATTCTAGGAACATGGTACAGGTTGATTCACGAAGGATGGTACGAATGGAATTATTTAACGAAAGTTCCGAAAACCGGTGAAGTCAGAAATACAAACGTAGTGTCACTGTGAGTGTAGTGTGTTTGGACAGACCATCGAGTGTGAATGCGACCAGTGGTAACGCTGAAAGTGAACGCAGCCGACGCGCGCGAAGGAGGGTACATCGCGCGCTGTCTACGCAACTTTGACATCCACCTGCCTTCGTCAGTTTTCCGTGATCATGATGCATGCAACTGCGTCTAAATATCGGGAGCTCAACAAAAATAAAAAGGTAATCACGGTCTATATCCCGGTCAATATAAGTCTAATGAAAATAACCGTGAATCATTCAAAATGTGACATTCGAAATCAAGATTCTAATTTACTGGAAAAATATAGGTTTCTGAAGATTTAAGGTGGCGGGAAACGTGTCAAGACCGAGATACGTGGAAAGGGAAGCATTTGCCTAGCAGTCACAGTATAATAAAGAGCATTATCGTACAGTATGGCCACTCTCGCTCCCCGCTGAAAGTGCCGCCCACCCCCTCTCGGTTACCTCACAGTTACTGCCTGTCAAAAACGCGAACAGTCGACCTGTCATATTTCACTCATACAAGCATGGTACGCGTTCACCTACACGAGCTTAGACTGTGTGCTAGGAACGCGCTACTTTCATGTATTTGATCGTCAGTGTCCGAGGTGTGCTCTAGTCCAGTTTCATATAAATAACAATTTGACCAAATACTCACTTAGCCCCCGTCCCGTCCCCTTGCTGCAGCTCTCCCGCCGGTTCTATAGGCGCTGCGTGTTCCTTGCTGCTGTTGAACTCGTTCACCGCTTGCATCGTAGGAGCTCCTGACTGCTGAGCTGTGTTCGCCAGACTATACGTACTTGGCCCCCGTCCCGTCCCCTTGCTGCAGCTCTCCCGCCGGCTCAATAGGCGCTGCGTGTTCCTTGCTGCTGTTGAACTCGTTCACCGCTTGCATCATGCCAAAGAAGGAGATCCTGACAAACAAAAAAATTAAAATTTTGAAAAAACCCCCGACTGCTACATAGTAGACCGATTTTCATGAAACATGGCTAAGAACACTCCTGACTAACTCAGCTTTCAGACAAAAAAAAAAAACTAAATCTAAATCGGTTCATCCGTTCGGGAGCTACGATGCCACAGACAGACACACATACGGACAGACAGACAGACACGTCAAACTTATAACACCCCGTCGTTTTTGCGTCGGGGGTTAAAAACAAAAGCTTTCATTTTATCGATCATATGTTTGCTTTTGATCGATCCTCATGGTCAGAAGACTGGTTAAAGTTGATTATCTTAGCGCACAATACTTGTTTTCAACAAGGTACAGCAGGGCAAATCTCAACTGGGGGGCAAATGTAACTGGTTCATTTTTTCCATGTTTTACAATGTTTGCATTATTAAATAGTGTCCATCGGTTATATATGGTAAAACTCAACAATGTAATAATGGAAAAAATTAATTAGTTACAATTGTCCCCCAGTCGGGATTTGCCCCGCTGTATGCATTTAAACCTAATAGAATATAGAATAAAATCTAATTTAAATGTTGAATTGACTTATGTATTTGCAAGTATTTGTGAAAAAGGAATTTTATCCCTTTTCTTTCAATTTAAGTACAAATCCGTTTTTTTTTATAAAACAGGGGGGATAATTTTTGTAATATGCAAAAATAATAAAGGCGACAAACTCTCGGGTCGAAAAGTGATCATAAAAAATCAATTTACAAAAATATGAGAAACCAAAAGTAAAATTACCTCAGGAGCAATTTCCGTTGCTGCGCGCACACCGTGCGCGGCGTCAGGCAGTCGCAGCGATGCTGGTAGCCAGACCACGCGCTCACTGAAACACCACAAACAATTAAGATGTAGTAAATAGGTGGACAACATTAGAAAACCGGCCAAGAGCGTGTCGGGCCACGCTCAGTGTAGGGTTCCGTAGTTTTCCGTATTTTTCTCAAAAACTACTAAACCTATCAAGTTCAAAACAATTTTCCTAGAAAGTCTTTATAAAGTTCTATTTTTGTGATTTTTTTCATATTTTTTAAACATATGGTTCAAAAGTTAGAGGGGGGGGACGCACTTTTTTTCCTTTAGGAGCGATTATTTCCGAAAATATTAATATTATCAAAAAACGATCTTAGTAAACCCTTATTCATTTTTAAATACCTATCCAACAATATATCACATGTTGGGGTTGGAATGAAAAAAAATATCAGCCCCCACTTTACATGTAGGGGGGGTACCCTAATAAAACATTTTTTTCCATTTTTTATTTTTGCACTTTATTGGCGTGATTGATATACATATTGGTACCAAATTTCAGCTTTCTAGTGCTAACGGTTACTGAGATTATCCGCGGACGGACGGACGGACGGACGGACGGACAGACAGACATGGCGAAACTATAAGGGTTCCTAGTTGACTACGGAACCCTAAAAATGGTCAAAGGACATTACATCATGGTACCCAAGAGACGGCAAAAGGAAGGATGATGGACAAAAAATGAGATGTGAAAATTAATTCAGAAAGGTAGCTGGAGCCTTGTGGAGAAGACAAGCTCTAGACAGAGAAACATGGAGAAATATGGGAGAGGCCTATGCCAAAGGCAACCAGACAAAACGTCTGCGGAGAAAGGCTAGCAGTAAGCAGTAAGTAAATAGGTGCAGCGCTTTACACAATTGATTTTCAGCCAGTTAGATTTTTTTTTAATACCACGTCGGTGGCAAACAGGTATACGGCCCGCCTGATGGAAAGCGGTCACCGTAACCTATGGAACCTGCAACTCAAGGGGTGTCACGTGCGCGTAGCCGACCCATTGTACACTCTTTTTTTTGAAGAACCCCATACTGTAGTTCATCGGGAATACCTCGACAGGGAGCTCATTCTACAGCCGGAGCGGTCGTGGGAGGAAATTCCTCTGAAATCGAGGTGCGCGACCATTTAGGTTGCAAGGTGTGTGGATGAGCGCCCTGTCCATGGCGAGCGGTGCGATGATGAAAAGTTAGAAAATAGTTAAGGCTGAAAGGCACTCTAACGCTAACTCCATACCATAGTTGAGGAGTGTCTTTTCAAAAGGGCTTATTTCCACTTTGTACTTTTTTTACATAATTCAACGGTATTGATTTTGAAATTAATATTTAATTTGCAAAATTGTAATATTGTAAGTTGACGTTAATGCTATGATTACACCAAACGTAACATGTGTACCTAAATAAATATGTAATTACCATATGTTTTTGAGAATTAAGCACTTTTGATGCGAACTTTTGGGAATTAAGCCCTTTTGTGGTGGCCTTGTAGCGTAAATGTTATTATTTTAAAAAAGTTTTTTTTTATTTTTGGATTTTGTATTAAGTTAGTTGATATCAATGTTGTTGTACTACATACATTGGTTTAACCACATAAATAATCATTACACATTTTTCAAAATGTGTTCTAAACTTTGATGTTATCCTTTTTTTTAAAGGCGAGACTTTTTGAGCTTTAATCTCAAAACAACACGTAATTTTCTATACTAAAAAGAACTGCATTCATAGTTAAAAAAAAAAGAAAAAATGGAAATAAGCCCTTTTGAAAAGACACTCCTCAGTTGAGTAGGCCGTAGAACTAAGCAACGCTGGAAGCGCTAACACAAGTGATCCTTGAGACCACGCGTCGGTCGAACTCCGTATACAGCCGAAGACCCGCAGCTTCTGATAGACCCAATATCATGATTGTGTCTTATTTATGGCAGGACAGGGTCCCTAGTAGCTGACAGGGAGTTTTGAGACTAAGCGACAGTCGAGATCCTAATATATCCGACTGACTACAATATATGTGAACATCACCTGTACCTAATTTTAAAGCCAAATAAATATCTGATATTTGATATTTTTTGTCCCGTAGCTTTTGACCGTGCCTAAGGTAGGGTACGTCAGGGGTTACTCACGGTCCCTCGTGGCGGGGCGGGACGGTGTACCCTTGTTTCGCCGACAAACTTTTCATCGAATATCATTTCATCGACAACAAATCATCGAAAGTTTAGTTCGAGTAAAATTGTTTCGAGTAATTTTGTTTCAACTACTATTTATTTGAAATTTTTTTAGTTATTATAAATACTATTAAACTAATATTTCTTCATCGCTGATTCGTTTCAAAGTACTTCAAATAGCAGAACTACAAAACATCGCAATTCATTTATTCGACGTATTATTACAAAACTTTCTCATTTGTCGTACTACACATTTATAGATGTTTCTATTCTAGGAAACTTCAAATTGTCTATTTTATCGTGGCAGATCACATACGTCCATAACTAAACTATGAAACTATAATACTTCAAAATGATGAACGGCTTTTAAAGTAGGTTTGGTTAGGTTAGAACTGTGACCACACACAAAAACGACCAGCTTACAGAGTAGGTTTAGGTTAGGTTAGTACTGCGACCTACACTACAACTAATGGCTTTTAAATTAGGTTTAGGTTAGGTTAGAACTGTGACCACACACAAAAACAAACAGTTTACAGAGTAGGTTTAGGTTAGGTTAGAACTGTAATCACACAGAAACAAACTGCTTACAGAATAGGTTTAGGTTAGGTTAGAACTGCGACCCTACACAACAACGAACCTTTTTTAAAGTAGGTTTAGGTTAGGTTATAACTGTGACCAAACAAACTGTTTACAAATTGTAAAATTTTAGAAAAAATCATAATTGAAATAATATTATGCGTAATGAATTGTATTTAATGTAAAACAAAATGAAATGAAAAAACACGAAACGAAATACCACGATACTCGGAATAACTTATCTACGAAATAAAAGTCTACGGTTTGATTTTACTTGTATCGATTATTCTACGATATGAACTGTCGATGAAATGAAATGAATTGTATTTAATGTAAAACAAAATGAAATGAAAAAACACGAAACGAAATACCACGATACTCGGAATAACTTATCTACGAAATAAAAGTCTACGGTTTGATTTTACTTGTATCGATTATTCTACGATATGAACTGTCGATGAAATGAAATTATTTGAAACGTTGTCTTTGAAATAATATTCGAACAAGTGTCTGTCGGCGATTCAAGGGTAAACCGGGCGGGACATCATGTCGCGCAGGCGGGCCGCGGTGGAGCAGCGCTGGAAGGACGCAACTAACACAAATGATCCTTGAGACCCAGCTACGACCGAGCTCCACATATAGCTGAAGTTCCGTAGCTTCTGAGACCAAGCTAAGGCCGAGCTCCACATATAGCCGAAGTTCCGTAGCTTCGGGCTGAGCTCCGAATAGCCTCTTGGCGCCCAATGTACCTTCTGAAGTACATTTGGTTTCTAAAATTTTTCGAACAAATGAAATTGAATTCAATCTCAAGTACATACAATCAAGATTCTCTAGCAAAAATGTCGTATGGTGGGCGCTACGAGGATAGAGCTAAAGATCATTATCTCCATGCAGACCTAATAGAATGTTATGTGTGTCAGGGGTTACTCACGGTCCCTCGTGGCGGGGCGGGACATCATGTCGCGCAGGCGGGCCGCGGTGGAGCAGCGCTGGAAGGGCGCGAGGTACCGCGCGAGGCGCGCGCGCCACATGCCCGCCCACGCACAGCTGGCCCCCGAGTCCGCTGGAGGGACTATGTCCACCTGCACAAATATATATGGTTTTAACACGTACCATAGAGGAATAAGTAAGGGAAGAGTTGTAACTCCATACATCAGTAAATGCGGGTTATTTGTATAGGCATAGTTAAGTGACATCTGGCGACAATCACGCGTCAACTAGCGTAAATTATCAGTACTGCTACTTGTCAATAGATGTCGCGACGAACGAACAGTCTAATGCTCACCAATTTTTAGCTAATATTACAATAGTATTAATCAGTATTCTGCTTTCAATTCCTTCTGCTTGTAATATAAGTTGTAAACTGCTCTAATATTAAATTTTAGCAGACGAGACAGTTGCCACCAAGTATCTACTGATAATTCACGCTATTTGACGCGTGATTGTCGCTAGATGTCACTTAACTATGCCTATACAAATAACCCACATTTACAACTCGTCCCTTATTCCTATATGCATGTACATACTACAACATACAATTCCAAATCTAAAATCTTGAATCATCGCCGAAGACGATCGATTTGGATTTTGCCTTTACTTATTTTTAACGACGGGGTGTTATAAGTTTGACGTGTCTGTCTGTCTGTCTGTGGCATCGTAGCTCCCGAACGAATGAACCGATTTAGATTTCGTTTTTTTTTGTTTGAAAGCTGAATTAGTCAGGAGTGTTCTGAGCCATGTTTCATGAAAATGATCCACTATGTAGGGGTTTTTTTTTTCAAAATTTTAATTTTGTGGTTAGGTTAGGTTATTACCTAAGGCCCACTTGCACCAATCACTTAACTCAGGGTTAGTGGGCTGTCATCTGTCAAATTCCATATAAAATAGTTGGTTAACCCTCCATTTTCGTTGGTGCAAGTGGCCCTAAGAGTTGCACATTTGTTTCTTCGACGATGGATTTCTCGGTATAAATCGGAACACCGGCAAGTCCGACAACTTTCAAGTAACACATAACTTTTAAATACGCAAGACTTAAGAGGCCGTCAATATCAAAAAGTAGAAAATCGTAAAATTGGTAGTTTTCTACGTCCGGTTTTAGTTTCAGTATATACTTATTGATAAGAAAAGCACTTGTTTTAAACAGCGCGTATTCTTATCTACAAAATCAGTAGTTAACATCAAGGAAAAGTTACTCCCTGAATTAATTATGATTTTTTTCCTGACGCTAGTTTAAGAAAACCCGCAAATAGTGCTCACGTCTGAGTGAGCTGAGCTCAATTTTGTATACTTTAGGCTGCTAAAATTGATGCTGTCGCATTACTTATATCCTAAACTAAAAATTCAGTAGTTTACATTGTGTTATCATGCTACTAAAATACAGTAAATGGAAGTTAAACGACATCAATATTTGTCTAAAAATACTTCGAATCAAATGGCAATTACTTCGAAAACCTTTTAGGCAAACAAAAGTCTTTCTTGATAATTATAAACTTTAAGTATGTGTATGTAAAATAGTGTGTAATACAAATCAGGAAACACTTCCAATTTTAGATACATACTTACTTAAAGTTGTAACTAAAATGCGGTCGGCCCCTGTCGGCATCTTCATAAATTTGAATATGTACGACCGTGTTTTAGTTTTAAAATAATGTTATTTTATAAGCTAGATAACTGTACTACAGAATTATTACCTTTTTATATTTTTCCTTACAAAGAGAACGAATAAAATCAATGTTGAATATAAACTTTCGTAAATTTTCCATACAAACGTCAAAACTGCGAACAGATTCTATCGAGTCAGACGCCCGATCGGGCTCGTTCGAAGCAGACGTGTCGCCAAATTTGCTCCAATGACATTTGTTTTTGACACTGGAAATCATATACGGATACAAAAAGATTGCCAGTGCTATGAATGTATTCAAAAGGGTTGTCTATTGTTTGCCCGACAGTCATTTAACATAATATTCATTTGCCCGAATCTAACTTGCCTGAATTTCATTTGCCCGAATGATTTGTTTACCATAAAAATCATATGACATACTCGTTGTTTATCCGAATATTACCTTCCATAATCATACAATGCCATACTATTTGTTAGCCATATTATTAAGTGCAATAATATGGTTTCATAGAATATTCAAACGCCATAAGCAATTATTGCCATATTAATTGTTGCCCATATTATTACCTAACCTAACCTACTTTCTGATAGCAGTTTCATTTTCCAGGGGTCACAGTTCTAACCTAACCTAACCTACTTTTCCAGCAGTTTCATTCTCCAGGGGTCACAGTTCTAACCTAACCTAACCTACTTTCTGATAGCAGTTTCATTTTCCAGGGGTCGCAGTTCTAACCTAACCTACTGTCTGATAGTATTTTCATTTTCCGGGGGGTCACAGTTCTAACCTAACCTAACCTACTTATCAAGCAGTTTCCTTTTCCAGAGGTTCACAGTTCTAACCTAACCTAACCTACTTTCTGATAGCAGTTTCATTTTCCAGGGGTCACAGTTCTAACCTAACCTAACCTACTTTCTGATAGCAGTTTCATTCTCTAGTCCTTCTAGTACCTATTATAGTAGTTTTCGATTCTGCCAAAGCACATTATGGAAATTGACTTTTCTGGACGCTAATTTGTATGACAAATGATGGTATGGAATGTGGTAATTACGGATTTCGATGATTCTGACAAATGACATTATGGAAACTGACTTTATGGGAAACAAAGTTTCTGGCACTAGATTAATATAGTAAACAATGATTATGGCATAAGATGTTATGAGAAACAATATTATGATTGTTGAATAGGATGGCAAATAAAATTATGGCAAATGAAATTCTGGCAAATGGGGGTATCCCATTCAAAAGTAATAAGGTAAATAAATATCGTCACGTCTAAAAGAGTCTCAGTTTAAAATCGTTTTTTTTGTGTTGTTTACTACTTATTATTGTTGAGAAATAAAAAAATATATGTAACTTTAATACAATGATAAGAAATATAGGTATTTTTTGTCTTCTAAACTTTATTAAAATGAAAGAGTTTTAAAATTAATTTTAACTCGTTGGACTTTATTTTCATTATACTGGTCACATTATTTAGTGTGTCGGTGTGTGTAACATTCTCTTTCGCGAAGAGACATTCAGTGTGGCTTATGAAAAAACTAACAGAACTAATCATTATAATTATATTCTATAAACGATTAATTACGTAAATGGCGAAATTATTAATTGTAATAATATATTATCTTATCACAAAATTGTTCTGTATGACTTACCTTCTTACGTTCAATATAATTTTTAAATGGTGTTTGCACACGGGGCACGTAACCTTAGATTCAGACAACTTTAACTAAATTTTGAAAATTATTATTTTAATGAAGAATTCTATATATGGCAACAATTTTACATGTTAACTGACTGTCAACCACTGTTCATACATAACCTCAACCTTTGTCTCAGTGCATTTATAACGGATGTTATAATGGCTAAGCCGATCAGGAACAGTGAATTATTTTAATTCATTCGGAAAAGGGTTTAACCATTTATAATTAGAATAAACGAAGCACTGTTTTTTACACCAGAGTTTTGATTTTATATGGTGTTTGCACAAATTTATTTTGAAAAATAATCGGAGTCAATTCGTGTGAGATGGTAACACTAAATTGACACTGTCCGCAATCTAAACACGCGGCAGCGTGTCAAGCCAAGTTCACGTAACCGAACTGGCAGACAACATCGTGTGTAATATTACACGAACTATTTGGAGCCTCTATGGGCGTCCTCACAACAAAAACTATTTCACATAAACGTCTTAAATTTGGCTCTTATATTGATATTTGTGACATACATATTATGTGCCTGTCGTGATTGTTTCACCGGATGGTCTGATCGGAAGATTAGACCATTTCGTTGGATCTCCTTCTTGTTTATGTCTTATTATTTGTAACGTTTATTTTGTGTGTGTGTTAACGAATAACTTAATTATATTCTATTCTATTCTATTATAAAAGTTATAAGAAATGATATTTTATGTCATCAATTGTCATAAAACATTTTGAGGACTGCCATTGAACTTGGCACCCGTTTAGATCTCACTGCTTTTGTCGTTGACGCCAACAACCAAGGCATATATAATATTGAACTTGGCTCATATTTCCCTTTTTTGGTTTTGATGGGATTTTAACGTTACAACTGATCTTCAGTGAAACTATAGACCTGTCTTAAGTTCCTCTCACTTAGGTCACTGACCTCTTCCAGTAAATTGCGGTAGTGTGCGAAAAGTATGTTGGTGAGTGTGACGTGCGTTAGTGTGTGTAAATGGGGTAATTTGACAGATACTGAATTTTTACCCATCGTGACGGGCTCTTAACCAGGTATACTAAGGGCCGGTTGCACCAAACCACCTGTAAATGTAGGCTCTGTTCGTAAAATTTTACCGATTACGTGGGGGACTTAACGATTTGTTAATGAATTGCGTTGCACCAACCCAAAAATTACTGAACGTAACCGCTAACTGTGATGCCAGGTCGTGAATGAAATCCTACCAACATTTTTATGGTAGAATTGATTTTTCATATAGCAACCCAATCATATAAATGTCAAAATCTTTATTTAAAAAAAAACTTAGGCGCAAACTAAACTTTCTTTGCAGCTCTTATCGAAATATTTAACAATTTACACCACTTATGTACACTTGTGTTCGTGGTTATCTTTAATGTATATTCATGACGCATGAAAAGGACGCATCTCTACGACTTTCAAGTGGCTATTTCCAACCTAAAAGCCTTTGTAACAAGGAATGAAGGAACCAATTACCAGGCAAGTTTTCTCATGAGTATTATAATCATTATAGGTAGCTTATTACAGACCTCTTACCCAAATGCATAGCCTTATTCCGTGAACTAGCTATGAAACAAATTAGCATACTTTTGGTGCAGTACTAGGTAAGTTCAATGTCATACACAGCACACAGCCTATGGCAAAATTTCCAATAAGATTAATGACAAAACTATTTGTAGTAGCAGACATTTAAGTTTATTTATGTACTTTTACTTAAATTTTGTTGTGTTTGATAAGGATTATTAAGTACTAAATATAATAATAAGTTACATGTTGCTTTCTTTTCAGAGTTGATTTACACCATTTGATGTGGACTACAAGATGACAGTTCTACAAGTGAATCTGTTCTAGAAATCAACAAATTATACTATGAAATTAACTGGAAGTCTGGAAGAAACTTGTAGAAAATAAAGTTTTACAAATTATTATCATCAGAATTTCAATTTTGTCAATAAAATATATTTTTGTTACTTTATGTGCCAAATGACTATACAGTCTCCACTAATAGACCCCAACCCATTAAAGATTGTGGTTATAAAATTGGAAATTGAATGCTTATTCTAAAGACCACATTTTCACTGCAATATGTTTGAGGCTGGCATCTATTGGGATCAATCCATTTATTCACATGTTAGAGAACAGCACCGATAGTTTAAATGTGGCCGGCAGACACATTTTTTCCAGAGTATGTAAGTTTTCTATGTAATCAAGTGTTTACATAATTATATTATTGTCTGAGTAACCCACAACACAAGCATTATTAAGCTATCATGGAACTCAGTCAATCTGTGTAAAAATAAAGTCCTACCTATAATATTTCTTTTTTTCTAACTTATATATCTAGTGTCGCAGTTTATGATAATTAGTACTTTATTCATGAACAATACAGGATTTTATCTACCTTCCTGTATAGTCATTGTTTCCCACTATACTCTTATTATAACTATCTGCTTATTCAAGTTATAATATCCTTTTTTTGAGGTGTAGATAAATTACCCATGGAATTATTTACTGTTGTTTTAATTTCACAGAGGTATATTTCTTCTTTCCAGAATAGTAAGTAAAGTTTCCAAATTAGCATGACACAACTAGAAATTATTTTGCCTATATAATTATACTGCTACTGAAAAGTCTGATAACGCTCTGACATGCCACAATATTCACAAGCCCACCCTCAACAGTATGCTGAAAAATAAGTACAGAACTATAAGTGCCTATGAAATCTTAGACTCTGATTTATTTTAGAAATGTTCAGCTGCATCATTTATATCAAAGCAACACAAATTATGAAATACAATTTGAGGACTTTTAGTAGTAGGTAATAATACTTTAATATGGTTAGAACATTTTGGTGTCAAGAATTTATCCCTGACCGACATGAAAAATTTAGGTATAAGTAAAGTGAATTTCAAGCAGATACTATGTTTGCATTACTATTTAGGATATAAAATCTGTATTGCTTTCATGTTGGTTAGCTTTATGTATTTAATTAGCTGAAACAGTAGCGGCTCGCCCTAAAGTGCGCTTGTGCGGTGCACTCCCAGAAATAATCACAAGTAAATTATAGTAATACATCAGTTATGATACCTCTAATTAATGTACTACTATTTTAAAAAAGTATCGCAAAAAAGTTAAGCCCAATTAAACAATTACTTATATTTCTTAAAAGTTCATTAAACTGACTATTACTCCGCCAACTCCCTTCCTACAATTTCATACGCACCGCGCTCAACGGAGCGCTTTCAATTGCGCTCCTATGGAAAAAGATTCAATGCATTCATCAATAGAAAATTCAGTAAGAGCGAAAGAGAAGCTTAGACACAGCTCCACGCGTGAGACAGACGATTATCTATGAAATATTAGGTAAATCGGGAGCGCCGCACCGACCACAGAACTATATCAAAATAGAAGGCAAAAGTATCATTCGCGTGGCAAAAAGAAGACTCAACGACCTCTTTCCTCGCCGCAAACGACAGTCTTTTGTTCATTGCGGCTTTAATTTGACAACCTCGACTTGGCGTGCGTTCAAAGCGAGCGATATGTATATAAAAAAGAAATAAGTGTCATAACAATGCGTGTAATGAAAATAATTTCATTTGTTCTTAGATTACGAGCGACGTAAAAATTAGCTATTCAAACTGTCGAGTCAACTCATATTCGTGACGTCAAGTGTTCATGCAAAATGTTACACGGTTGGTCTTGTCAACCGCCGAGCTTTTTCCTTCTATCTCGATATAGGTCTGTGCGTTTGTCCTTGATTGCCGCCACGTTGCACAGCGCAGGCGCGATGCGCGCCGCTGTCATCCTCGTACTTATTTCGCGCGCTATTTTGTTACTTAAGTAAACAAGTTTTAGGCACCCGCGGGAATACGATTTAGACTTAATTTGAAACCGCATAATTAAATTGTTTTAATTGCAAGTGTAAAATAATTTCAGTGTGTGAGTATGGATGGATGCAATGTGACATTTATAAAAGTGTGTGAAAAAACTTTAGCAACACGATTAGAATTAAAAGCCCAGTGGTTATTGTGAGTGTGACAAAAGTGACAAACTGTTTTTCCATTTCTTTTATTTGGAAGTGGCGCGGACGACGGAGGTGGTGAGTGTGCATGGACTGAAACCCGTTTGAATGATCGGTCGTAAGGAAATATGCAAGGCCTTAGATTCAGCATATCGAAAATCCACACAGGAGTACCGTCATACTAGGTATCTACATACATGTAAGATCTTGGTGCTCACAATGAGAGTTTGAGTGAACACCCACATATTACAGCCACAAGCCGCCTCTGGTTAAATGTAAATAATTTAAGTTGACTACTGCAAAGTTTTTGCATTATAGGTTTATGAAAAAGTTATAAAAGGAGAAATAAAACACAGATAAGTAGGTATGAACAGAAGTATTATAATAACATTTTCTTTACATTTTTTCACTGATATCTTGCCTATGCTGTTGCCTAAAAGTTGTGTAGATTGTCCCAACACATTTGCTTCACACTAAAATACTTCATATCGTATGTCTCATAGACGTGTATAGTTTAAAACGAAAGTTGATTCCTGTCGCGAGATACGATTTTGAAGGTCGGATTTTATACAATGTTTGTCGTTATTCTCGCCCTGATTCCGGATGTCATAATGGATCCACAACTTTTTCCAGGATATTTATTATTTTATTCGTGATTCCAAATATACCAAGACCCTTTAATACACTGGTCAAAAAGAGAAATAAAAAATTATATATTCAACAAAGTGTGATGTAAAGCTGCATTTTTGGTATGTTATTTGGGGTCCTTGGAGGAATGTAGGACTATATTTTGCAAGCAAAAAAATGGTGTGCTAACTTCGTAATTTAAAAAAAAAAGTAAAAAAATCAGACTTTTTTTGGTATTTGCCGTTCTATTAAAAAACTATGCATTTTTGGTCAAAAGTTGCTTTGTAATGTTGAAAGCGCATTAAATTCCAAACAGATTGACATCTTTTTTATCACTGTCCGTCAAATATTTTTTGAGATATGAAGCGTCAAAAAAGAGCATTTTCCCCTTTCTATGAAAATATTCGTTTTGCTAATATTTTGAGACAGATATCAGCAAAACAACTCAGGCTATTACATAAATTGTAAAATAAAAATGTAGAAAATTTCACTAGCTTTCATTTAAGACCAAAAGTGTGCCAGTTATTTAAAAAAATAGGATTATATCGTAAGTCTAGTATAACTGGATCAGAAATAATCGGTGGATGGTAATGGCCAAATGGGATAGTTTACATATATTTACAGGAGGTGTAGCGGAGAATGAATTATTATTATTTGGGGGCTGTTCAAGTATTACTCAGACACATATTTGCGTATATCAAATCAACATTTATTTAGTAAGTTTACGGTCAAAAAGACCTCCTTGGCGGAAAAAAATATTTACGAGTAGAAAACCCTCATTAATTGAATCAGATTGTTCTGAAATTGTTCTTGTACGGACTGGTTTTTAAAGCATATCACTGAGGGTCAATAACATCGATGCAATCTCACGAGCGTTGTCGTGGACGTGCCCGAATCATAGTATTCTCCATTTCACGAAATATCAGTACGTAGTATGTGTTGTATTGCACGCGCAGGTCTCTCACCGCCGCGCAGGTGTAGTCGGACCATAACTCGACAGTATACACGCTTGTACAAAAACTGAGGAACAGCTGTCTTTTTACGCTGTCACTAGTTCACTACATTTGGCGAATCTTGTAGCCAACATGTTTGCCCTTACTGCGGTGGCTCGCCTCTGCCTTTCTATGTCCTCCTGGTCTTTTAAACTGGACAAGATGTGACCAAGATATTTGACTTCGTGTACTCTCCGCAATTGAACTCCATCAAGCAAAAGAGGTGGTACATATGTGTGGGCATATGTGCTGCCTCCATGAGCATAAATTCAGACTTGTCCGGATTGTATCTCATGTTATGCTGGCTGGCGTATCTCTCGCATTCTGCAAGTATCTTATTACGCATAGCTCCCACAGATGGTGCTAGTAGGACCATATCGTCTGCATATGCGATGTGACTTATCATTTGCCCATTTATGGAGCAGCCAACCTCGGTACTGATCAAAGCCTGCGAAAGCCCATCCATGTACACGCTGAAGAGAGCCGGAGACATACTGCCTCCTTGTCTCACGCCACAGTTTAGCCCGCTGGCTGTGGACAGAGTTGACTTCCCTCTTACTACGTTCTTCTGCTGGGAATACCACTTCTCCAGTATCTTAATAATTGGCGTGGGCGCTTTCCGTTCCCGTAGTTTATTCCACAGCAATTGGTGGTCAAATGCAACTCAAGTGGACTTTCTATCACTACAGGAGTTGTGCCATCAAGATGCAGAACCACGACCCTCAAAAAGGAAAAAGTAAAATGTAACTAATTCTGTTTTATTTTTCTAATTTCCTAAACTTCAAAATTTTACTGTATTTTATTTCTTCATTAGTAATAGTCAAATCGATGCAAAGTTAGCTTAGACAATTTTTTCAGATAAACGGATATCAAAGAAAGTAAGATCGAATAGATAGCACTTTCATTACTTTCAACCTAAAACTTTTAGCGTAAACTATTTTACCTTAACCAATCTACCAGGCTTCTCTATTTATAATTTTTTTTTGTTTACCAAAGTAACCATTCGTCTTACTGACCTTTATTTGCACTAAAACTAAAGCAAAATAAATTTTATACAATATTATATTGCAATGTTATAACATATCATGAAGTATTTTGCAGATATTTGTCCAAAAATATTGGCAAAACGCTACATTTTATAAATGCGTCAAAAATTAACCTTTTTTGACGCTTCATATCTCGAAAACTATTTGACGGACATTGATAAAAAAGATGTCGAACTGTTTAAAATTTAAGGCGCTTTCAACATTACAAAACAACTTTTGACCAAAAACGCATAGTTTTTTTAATAAAAAAATAAAAACCAAAAAAAGTCCGATTTTTTTACTTTTTTTTTTTAATTACGAAGTTAGCACACTTTTTTTTTGCTTGCAAAATATAGTCTTACATTCCCCCAAGGACTTCAAATAACGTACCAAAAATCCAGCTTTACATCACACTTTGTTTTTTTTAGCCGATTTTCATGTAAGATTTGACCGGTGTAAAATATAATTTTTACTGTTTTAAACGTTTTGTAAGTATTTTACATTGCTAATAGCTCAAATTATTTTAAAATAAGCATAAACTCGTGAAATACGGGACAAATTCAAAACATTGGCCGCCATTTTGGTTCCTAGATTTACCTAATACGAGCCGTTAACCGGTGCTCTGGCACCGGTTAAATGAATCGTAACCCTTTTACTGACGGATGGCGTGGTGCAACGCAAATATGGACTTAACGGTCGTCGGAGCCATCTTTAACGATGAAGGGGGCGTCAAAGTGTGCTGGTGCAACCGGCCCTTAGTCTAAATTTATTTCAATCATTTCTCACCTTAAATGTGATTGTAGAAGCAGCCTTAAAGTTCTCCAAGATCTTGAACAACCTCTCCATGGCGTTTCTGCAACAGAGTAAATTTATTATTAGCATCAATTTACATCTCAAGTATTTTTAACCAACGACGCACTAACTTAGTATTGTACTTGGCTCTTATTTTTATTTATGTTCTTGAGGATCATAAGAGCTTGTTCTCACTATGTCGGATGTAGAATCCTGTTTTTAATCGGGTGTCGGCGCCTCTATTCCCGCATGTGGGGTGTCTGGTCCATATTTCACACGGTTCGGTCGGCGTTAAAACATCAGGCCGTCCCTATCGCACTATTAGTAAGTGCGATAGGGGCCAGATGTTTTATCGTTTATCGCGCGACCATACTTGCCTGCCAGGAGAGCGGAGGGCACGGGGTCGAAACCGACACCCGACTAGTGTGAATAGCGCCATATACTCCTAGGCGAGTAAGATTAAGATACGACACGATTTTTATCCGGACATGTCAGCTAAATAAATAAATATTATAGGACATTCTTACACAGATTGACTGAGTCCCACGGTAAGCTCAAGAAGGCTGGTGTTGTGGGTACTCAGACAACGATATATATAATATACAAATAATTATATACAAAGAAAACATCCATGACTCAGGAACAAATATCTGTGCTCATTCTTTCTTCGCTCATTCTTGCTTCTTGTCGGCTCCGACACAAAATCGGCGTCGGGCAAGTGTGAATAGCTTCATATAAAATGTTCTGCCGCCTGAACGTCCGATTAAAATCCGGAACCGACACCCGACATGCGTGAACAGGCTCTAAGTGAAACTCACTCTTTCTACATCTGTTCCTCGACACAGGCACACTTTGTGGACGATGTCGTTAGCTCTGCCTGCAGTCGTGCTATACGTGGATAGAGACAGATATAGTAGACTCACTCTTTCTGCAGCGGCTCGTCGACGGGTCGACACAGGCACACTTTGTGGACGATGTCGTTAGCTCTGCCTGCAGTCGTGCTATACGTGGATAGAGACAGATATAGTAGACTCACTCTTTCTGCAGCGGCTCGTCGACGGGTCGACACAGGCACACTTTGTGGACGATGTCGTTAGCTCTGCCGGCAGTCGTGCTATACGTGGACAGAGACAGATATAGTAGACTCACTCTTTCTGCAGCGGCTCGTCGACGGGTCGACACAGGCACACTTTGTGGACGATGTCGCGCGTCAGCTCGCTCTCTGCCTCCAATCGCAGCAGGTGCTCGTGTATTATGGCAAGACCTGACAACAATAACCATATTGATATAGCTTGACGGCGTCTAGGCACCGACTGGCAGGGTCGCCATGAAATGTAAGGTCGAAAATAACCTAAATCTCTGACCATTCCTCTGAACATTACTGACCATTTATTGATCAAAACGTATGGCTCATAATATACTAAACTTTTACATCATCGAAGAATTATCTTTATCTCGTGAAAGTTATGGTAATAGGTTATTATCAGAGATCGGACAGTTGGGCGTCATTTGTATGTTTATTTTTCGGAATAAGGAACCTTATGTTGTTCAAATGAAGCCCAGTTATCCGATCTCTGGTTAATCACATGTCAAGGCTTAAGATTGTAATTAATAACATCGTTAAATTAATGATCTGCAAACAGAAAAAGAGAGCGCATGAGCGCCACCGCCGTTGTCTCGCTCCCTGTTAGACAGAGACAGCGTGTATACCTGTCTCGTGCACCGCGTGCCGCTTGAGCCGCGAGAGCTGCCACGCGGCGTAGCGACACGGCTCCGCGGCCGACGTGAGCGACAGAGCGCGCATGAGCGCCACCGCCGTTGTCTCGCTCCCTGTTAGACAGAGACAGCGTGTATACCTGTCTCGTGCACCGCGTGCCGCTTGAGCCGCGAGAGCTGCCACGCGGCGTAGCGACACGGCTCCGCGGCCGACGTGAGCGACAGAGCGCGCATGAGCGCCACCGCCGTTGTCTCGCTCCCTGTTAGACAGAGACAGCGTGTATACCTGTCTCGTGCACCGCGTGCCGCTTGAGCCGCGAGAGCTGCCACGCGGCGTAGCGACACGGCTCCGCGGCCGACGTGAGCGACAGAGCGCGCATGAGCGCCACCGCCGTTGTCTCGCTCCCTGTTAGACAGAGACAGCGTGTATACCTGTCTCGTGCACCGCGTGCCGCTTGAGCCGCGAGAGCTGCCACGCGGCGTAGCGACACGGCTCCGCGGCCGACGTGAGCGACAGAGCGCGCATGAGCGCCACCGCCGTTGTCTCGCTCCCTGTTAGACAGAGACAGCGTGTATACCTGTCTCGTGCACCGCGTGCCGCTTGAGCCGCGAGAGCTGCCACGCGGCGTAGCGACACGGCTCCGCGGCCGACGTGAGCGACAGAGCGCGCATGAGCGCCACCGCCGTTGTCTCGCTCCCTGTTAGACAGAGACAGCGTGTATACCTGTCTCGTGCACCGCGTGCCGCTTGAGCCGCGAGAGCTGCCACGCGGCGTAGCGACACGGCTCCGCGGCCGACGTGAGCGACAGAGCGCGCATGAGCGCCACCGCCGTTGTCTCGCTCCCTGTTAGACAGAGACAGCGTGTATACCTGTCTCGTGCACCGCGTGCCGCTTGAGCCGCGAGAGCTGCCACGCGGCGTAGCGACACGGCTCCGCGGCCGACGTGAGCGACAGAGCGCGCATGAGCGCCACCGCCGTTGGTATTGTCTCGCTCCCTGTAAAAAAATAACAAGATATATTTTTCCACCACTAATGTAATGACTTTGAAACTAAAATATATAAAACTGTCCGCGTTGTTGGCGAGGCACAGACACAGGCGGCAGTGGGGACAGCGGGGTACACCGCGCTGTGTATACAAGTACCTCTGGCTAGCGCCGTGAGCAGCGGCCGCAGGAGCCGCGCCAGCGCCTCCGCGTTGTTGGCGAGGCACAGACACAGGCGGCAGTGGCTACAGCGGGGTACACCGCGCTGTGTATACAAGTACCTCTGGCTAGCGCCGTGAGCAGCGGCCGCAGGAGCCGCGCCAGCGCCTCCGCGTTGTTGGCGAGGCACAGACACAGGCGGCAGTGGCTACAGCGGGGTACACCGCGCTGTGTATACAAGTACCTCTGGCTAGCGCCGTGAGCAGCGGCCGCAGGAGCCGCGCCAGCGCCTCCGCGTTGTTGGCGAGGCACAGACACAGGCGGCAGTGGCTACAGCGGGGTACACCGCGCTGTGTATACAAGTACCTCTGGCTAGCGCCGTGAGCAGCGGCCGCAGGAGCCGCGCCAGCGCCTCCGCGTTGTTGGCGAGGCACAGACACAGGCGGCAGTGGCAGCCGAAGCGCGCGCGGTACACCCAGTCCTCACGAACCATCTCCACACTCCTGCGAACAAAGGTTTTTGTCAAGAAGATCTAAATCTTTGGTGTCCTAGGAGAGCCGGTGCTGTTATAAGTTATGATAATTATTGTACTTCTTTTGCGTGAATACTAGGTTACTTATAAACCTAATTCTAGACACTAACGCGTCTTCAAAACCTAGCCTAGCAGTGTTACCGATGCTAAACCTCTCTATACTCATATTCAACTCAATGTTTATGTTCCGTCGGCCTGGGAATTGAATCAACAACATGCCTGACATGCAATCCTTATTAAGATAGTTGTTCAATTAGGTACAGTTTTGTAATCCATCTTCATTCTCACGTTGTTAAATCTGTTGTGTTGTGTCATTTAGTTCATGTAACGTCCGTTGGAGCTAAACGAGCGTTTAATGTCACGCCACGCTTTATCCGACCGGATCGATTCAGATGCGGCTGCTGAGGACATGTCCCTGGTGTCGGGACGTGTTGATACATACATGTTGGCGCCTATGAGCGTGTACATGAGCGCGCTGATCTCGCACCACGCGTGGTAGACCCCCAGCAGCCACTCCTCCACTGCGGTGAACTGCTCCGGCTCTTGAGAACATGCTAGCCGCTCTGCTTCTGCAAAAAATCTTATACTTTTAAACGAGCAATTCTTGTATATTTATTTATTTATTTATATATTTATTTACACTGACGATCTCGGAAACCGCTCTAACGATTTCGCAGAAATTTGTTATGTGGGGGTTTTTGGGGGTGAAAAATCGGTCTAACTTATCCTTAGGTCCCGGAAAACGCGAATTTTCGAGTTTTCATGCGTTTTTCTTCGCGCGCCATCTCGTGTGCAGTAGTTGTACTGTTAAGACAGAATTCTTTCGGTCGATGTAAGTACTATTTATTGCAAACACTAGATGGCGACACAGGTCAAGGCTAAAACGAATAGAAAAATACACTATTTGAGTTTTTGTGGCGAAATGCGCGCCATCTCGTGTGGAGTAGTTGTGTTGTTAAGGCTGAGAATTCTTTCGCTCGATGTAGGTACTATTCATTTTTGAACTAGATGGCGACACATGTCAAGGATACGAAACAGAACCGAGCGAAGCTCGGTTGCCCAGATATTAAAAAATATTAGGATTCATTGGCAGTGTTCATAATTTTTGTGTCGCTGCAAATAAATATTACGTAACGGCATTTTTTACGTTTTCGAAGACCTAGAAAAATTGACGTGCGAAAGTTGTGAATCAGGGACCGGCCCGCTATCCCTTATACGGGGTTTTGTATGGGTATTTCGTTAGGCTTAACTTACCCTACCCTTTTGGCGCGATACCCTTTCATTTTGCTTTTAAAGCCCTAACGAAAGCGCTTACCTAAAATAGCCCAATACCCTTTCAAAACCCTTATCATCGGCTCAGCCTAACGCCATAAGGGTAAGCCTTATATTGGGTTTTATTTGCTCTCCCTTATAGCATATCGTGCGAGTTTAAATCCTGTACCTCACTCATAAAGCACACATTACTCCGAACGAAATAACATTCGATCGTTACCTACGGCGGCACTGTGTGTGATATTTGCGCGTTTCTGTTTGATGGAAACGGCTGTAGATAAAATAAGGTTCAATTTTCAATACCAAATCCGTCCGTCCGTCCGCGAATAATCTCAGTAACCGTTAGCACTAGAAAGCTGAAATTTGGTCCCAATATGTATATCAATCACGCCAACAGAGTGCAAAAATAAAAAATGGAAAAAAATGTTTTATTAGGGTACCCCCCTACATGTAAAGTGGGGGCTGATAATTTTTTTCATTCCAACCCCAACGTGTGATATAATTATTGTTGGATAGGTATTTAAGAATGAATAAAGGGTTTACTAAGATTGCTTTTTGATAATATTAATATTTTCGGAAATAATCGCTCCTAAAGGAAAAAAAGTGCGTCCCCCCCCCCCCCACCCCTCCCTCTAACTTTTGAACCATAAGTTTAAAAAATATGAAAAAAATCACAAAAGTAGAACTTTGTAAAGACTTTCAAGGAAAATTGTTTTGAACTTGATAGGTTCAGTAGTTTTTGAGAAAAATATGGAAAACTTCGGAACCCTACACTGAGCGTGGCCCGACACGCTATTGGCCGGTTTTTTTATCGGACTTGTTTTGATGAGTACCCGAAGTCTAGCTGATGCTGAACCCTGGCTGCACCTAGGGGAACTCGGGTTTAGTGTAATACAGGCAAACGCTGTTTTCGTCATCGGACTTGTCTTGATGAGTACTCGAGTGAGCAGTACCCGAAGTCCAGCTGATGCTGAACCCTGGCTATACCTAGGGGAACTCGGGTTTAGTGTAACACAGGCAAACGCTGTTTTCGTCATCGGACTTGTCTTGATGAGTACTCGAGTGAGCAGTACCCGAAGTCCAGCTGATGCTGAACCCTGGCTGCACCAAGGGGAACTCGGGTTTAGTGAAACACAGGCAAACGCTGTTTTCGTCATCGGACTTGTCTTAATGAGTACTCGAGTGAGCAGTACCCGAAGTCCAGCTGATGCTGAACCCTGGCTGTATCTAGGGGAACTCGGGTTTAGTGTAACACAGGCAAACGCTGTTTTCGTCATCGGACTTGTCTTGATGAGTACTCGAGCAAGCAGTACCCGAAGTCCAGCTGATGCTGAACTCTGGCTGTACCTAGGGGAACTCGGGATTAGTGTAACACAGGCAAACGCTGTTTTCGTCATCGGACTTGTCTTGATGAGTACTCGAGTGAGCAGTACCCGAAGTCCAGCTGATGCTGAACCCTGGCTGCACCTAGGGGAACTTGGGTTTAGTGTAACCCAGGCAAACGCTGTTTTCGTCATCGGACTTGTCTTGTTGAGTACTCGAGCAAGCAGTACCCAAAGTCCAGCTGATGCTGAACCCTGGCTGTACCTAGGGGAACTCGGGATTAGTGTAACACAGGCAAACGCTGTTTTCGTCATCGGACTTGTCTTGATGAATACTCGAGTGAGCAGTACCCAAAGTCCAGCTGATGCAGAACCCTGGCTGCACCTATGGGAACTCAGGTTTAGTGTAGCACAGGCAAACGCTGTTTTCATCATCGGACTTCTCTTGATGAGTACTTGAATAAGCAGTACTCAAAGTCCAGCTGATGCTGAACCCTGGCTGCACCTAGGGGAACTCGGGTTTAGTGTAACTCAGGCAAACGCTGTTTTCGTCATCGGACTTGTCTTGATGAGTACTCGAGTGAGCAATACCCAAAGTCCAGCTGATACTGAACCCTGGCTGCACCTAGGGGAACTCGGGTTTAGTGTAACACAGGCAAACGCTGTTTTCGTCATCGGACTTGTCTTGATGAGTATTCGAGTGAGCAGTACCCGAAATTTTGCTGATGCTGAACCCTGGCTGCACCTAGGGGAACTTGGGTTTAGTGTAACCCAGGCAAACGCTGTTTTCGTCATCGGACTTGTCTTGATGAGCACTCGAGCAAGCAGTACCCAAAGTCCAGCTGTTGCTGAACTCTGGCTGCACCTAGGGGAACTCGGGTTTAGTGTAACACAGGCAAACGCTGTTTTCGTCATCGGACTTGTCTTGATGAGCACTCGAGTGAGCAGTACCCGAAGTGTAGCTGATGCTGAACTCTGTTTGCACCTAGGGGAACTCGGGTTTAGTGTAACACAGGCAAACGCTGTTTTCGTCATTGGACTTGTCTTAATGAGTATTTGGGTGAGCTGTACCCAAGATAGAGCTGATGCTGAAACCTGGCTGTACCTAGGGGAACTCGGGTTTGGTGTAACATAGGCAAACGCTGTTTGCGTCATCGGACTTGTCTTAACGAGGACTTGGGTACGCAATAGCCAAGACAGCGCTGTAGCTGAGCCCTGGCGGTATCTAGGGCAACTCTAGTTTCGGTGCATTATAATATAGAAATATTTCATGCAATGTCAAGTTAGGCATAAAACATTATATTAACTGTCAAAAATCCTACCAGAAGTGAATATTAACATCAAGTAGTTATAACAAATTTATTAATTTGCCATATATAAAACACTTTATTTATGTCTAAAAAAATACGTATGTATATCCATTTGAATATCAAAATTAAGTACAGTCGATTTCACTAATAGTAACACAGGGAATAAAGAGAATACTGGAGTTCCAAGCGTCCATAGACTGCGGTAACTATTTACTATCAGACGGGCTGTATGCTTGATTGCCACCAGAAAAGTATTTCTGTTTCAAACGATCTTCATAGAATTCACAACAATCAACAGAAATAGTTTGACAGATTCTATGGTACTACTCAACTCAACCAAGTACCAGTCATAAAGACGAGTCTAAGATATTTTACACAAAACATACTATGAACAGAAAACAGCGTTTATTTATATTGCACCGAACCTGAGTTCCCCTAGGTACCACCAGGTCAGCTACAGCGCTGGCTTGGGTACTGCGCACACAAGTCCTCATAAAGGCAGGGCCTATAACGAAAACCGGGTTTGTCTATGTTGCACCAAACCTAAGTTCCCCTAGGTACAGCCAGAGTTCAATATCAGCTCTACCTTGGTTACTGCTCACTCAAGTACTCATCAAGACAAATCCGATGACGAAAACAGCGTTTGCCTATGTTGCACGAAACCCGAGTTCCCCTAGGAATAGCCAGGGTTCAGCATCAGCTCTACCCTGGTTACTGCTCACTCAAGTACTCATCAAAACAAGTCCGATGACGAAAACAGCGCTTGCCTATGTTACACCAAACCCGTGTTCCCCTGGGAAAAGCCAGGGTTCAGCATCACCTCTACCTTGGTTACTGCTCACTCAAGTACTCATCAAGACAAGTCCGATGACGAAAACAGCGTTTGCGTATGTTGCACGAAACCAGAGTTCCCCTAGGAATAGTCAGGGTTCAGCATCAGCTCTACCTTGGTTACTGCTCACTCAAGTACTCATCAAGACAAGTCCGATGACGAAAACAGCGCTTGCCTATGTTACTCCAAACCCGCGTTCCCCTAGGAATAGCCAGGGTTCAGCATCAGCTCTACCTTGGTTACTGCTCACACAAGTACTCACCAAGACAAGTCCGAGGAAGAAAACAGCGCTTGCCTATGTTACTCCAAACCCGCGTTCCCCTGGGAAAAGCCAGGGTTCAGCATCAGCTCTACCTTGGTTACTGCTCACTCAAGTACTCATCAATACAAGTCCGATGAAGAAAACAGCGTTTGCCTATGTTGCACGAAACCCGAGTTCCCTTAGGAATAGCCAGGGTTCAGCATCAGCTCTACCTTGGTTACTGCTCACACAAGTACTCATCAAGACAAGTCCGATGACGAAAACAGCGCTTGCCTATGTTACTCCAAACCCGCGTTCCCCTGGGAAAAGCCAGGGTTCAGCATCAGCTCTACCTTGGTTACTGCTCACTCAAGTACTCATCAATACAAGTCCGATGACGAAAACAGCGTTTGCCTATGTTGCACGAAACCCGAGTTCCCTTAGGAATAGCCAGGGTTCAGCATCAGCTCTACCTTGGTTACTGCTCACTCAAGTACTCATCAAAACAAGTCCGATGACGAAAACAGCGCTTGCCTATGTTACTCCAAACCCGCGTTCCCCTGGGAAAAGCCAGGGATCAGCATCAGCTCTACCTTGGTTACTGCTCACTCAAGTGTTACTGCTCACTCAAGTACTCATCAATACAAGTCCGATGACAAAAACAGCGTTTGCCTATGTTGCACGAAACCCGAGTTCCCCTTAGGAATAGCCAGGGTTCAGCATCAGCTCTACCTTGGTTACTGCTTGGTTACTCACTCAAGTACTCATCAAAACAAGTCCGATGACGAAAACCGCGCTTGCCTATGTTAAACCAAACCCGCGTTCCCCTGGGAAAAGCCAGGGTTCAGCATCAGCTCTATCTTAGGAACTGCTCACCCAATTAACTCATCAAGGCGAGTTGGATGACGAAAACTGCTTGTTTTTATGTTGGCAATTAACGTTTTCAATGTGTAATGTTAATGGTTAATTGTATTGATTTTCGGCCAACACTGTATATTTACATGCATACATACATATTTACATAATTATATTCATACATACATACCTACATACATTCATACATACCTACATACATTCATACGTACGAACATACACACTGATCTATGAATATGAATATGAATATGATGATCATTTACCAGCCATCAGTCCCTTGTCTCCCAGTTCATTAAAAATAATTTCTAGCCGTGTTCTACTTTTATCCAACGAAAACATGTTTCGTTGCAAAATTAAAAATAGGGCGCAAAGTGCGGAGTGGCAACAGCGCATTTTCCTTCCTGTTCTTACAATAGCTTAGATTCATAATCCTGTCTCTTTCACGCAAGGCTCGACTACGCTTTAACAAAAGGGAAAGCCTTATAAATAGCGCTTAAAATAAGGGTAACCCTTATTAAAGGATTGCAAGCCGTATCGGATAGCGGTAAGCCAATGCACAGGGCTAGCTTTATTGTTTTGCTAAGTTTTTTGTAAGGGCTAGTCAAATGAATGGGCTTGCAGTTCGAAAGGGAGAGCCTCTCGATTGGGTCGTCCTTACGTTAGGGATTCCCAATGAAAGGCTTGTAGCGCGGAAGGGGTTGTCCGGTCCCTGTTGTGAATAGGGATGATTGGGTCGAACCAACTCATTGTTTTGACTGAGTTCTTTGGTACACTAACTAACTAACTAGCTGTGTGTGCTGTGTGTGCTTGTTTATTGGTGTACATGAAATCTGTGGTCTTCATTGCCATTGGCAGTGTTAACTTAAAAAGTGACACAATTAACCCTCACTCAATTTGACTAACAAAGCGAGTATGTTTTATCCTACAAATGTTTGAATCTGTTTTGCAGTGTGACTAATAACCAAAATTAACTTAAATCCTAATACCTTAGGTACACAGATCAACTTAGCCCCAAACTAAGCAAAGCTTGTACTGTGGGTGCTAAGCGACGATATACATACTTAAATAAATAAATACATACTTATACATACACATAGAAAACATCCATGACTCAGGAACAAATATCTGTGCTCATCACACAAATAATTGCCCATACCGGGATTCGAACCGCGGCTCAGCAGGCAGGGTCACTACCGACTGAGCCAGACTGGTCGTCCATCAATATATATAGAAGCTTACCGCAAACGTAGTGCAGCAAAGCAGCCTCTTCTTCAGGCGTGACTGGCGGCTCCTCATAGTCATACTCCTCTGACAACCTAAAACATAGGAACATTTAGAGCCAATGCTTTATTAAGGAATATTGCTAATATAATATTATGGGCATTTTAAGAATTTGGGACCCCCCAATTATTAGTAGTTAACAAAAATTAACTCACTGTCAGTTTTGTGAAGATAATTGAGTATTGGTAGTGGAATGTGCGTTCTGGTAAAAAATAGGCGCTGACTCAGCATACATGCTACAGAAGCCGCAGCGCTGATCTTCCGTCAGAACCTTACAAACTTAATACTAATACTAAGGGAACGACCTAATGCAGCGCAAGTCGATATATATTATATTTATAAGGTGTACGAGTAGATAATATAAGCAAAATATTGTCACAAATATAATGTCGATATATCGATATAGACTCGAATATTACGAAGCCACGCTGTGGCGTCATCGCCAAAATGAATTGTTTTGTTTTATTTTTATTGTTCTTTTTTTTACCCAGGTTTCGTGACTCATTGGTTATACTGTAATGTCACGTAAACGTGTTTTACTACTAAATAAATTACTAGTACACTGGTCATTTTGCGATCTAAACCGTCCGAGATAGACCGAGGTCAAATAATTATGACCACGAGAGAGTGTGAATGAGAAGAGTTACTCACGAGTCGGTCTGCTCGATCGGCTCCTCCTCAAGAGGCGCGTCGTTCGGCACAACGTCGTCGTTTGATGTCAGGAGCTGTCAAATAAACTTTCAGTATTAGATAATCGGATATTTTGGCAGTTCCTTAGGAATATTTAAGAAAAGTGTTTATTCATTACTGAATTAGATTTTAAAATTATGGTCAGCTATTCTCGGTGTTAATTTATTTTTGTATTAGATTTTTCGCAGTTGTCATGTGGCATTTCATAGTATTAAGCTTATTAAAATTTATATTTACATATTGGCACTACTTTAAAAAAACTTCTTCTGAAAATGAAGAGAAAAATGTATTAAGTATGTATGGAATGCATATATACTTACTACGTTTTGTCTTTGAGGAACAGTGTGAGATACGAGATTTTTTAAAAGTAGTGACGATATATGAACTTATAGGTCTATTCTATAAGAAATTCCTGCTTTTAGCATATTTACATACATGTTTTATAAGACTGTTTCTCAATAAATAAAATAACGACTGGTCTGGCCTATTGTCCCGGAGCTGTAAGTTGCTCTTTTTGACACATGACAGCGTCCACAAAACGTAAACTCGCGCGACCTACTGAAATTTAAAATAAAATCCTGTAATATTAAAAAAAAATCAAGTACTTAAAAAACAATATTTCGCGTACTTTTAACATAATCGAACACATGTTATATATTTGCGGTTTTGCGTTAGTGAGTATTTTACGATATTATTTTATCACTCAGCATTTACTTACTATGTCATTTATCATTCATTTTTATTTTTAAACTAGTGCTGTGGCAGAGTCTGTTATTTAGAGTCAAATGACATTTACTTTTAAAACCAAGTAAAAAATACAATAAAATTAAATAAGATGAAGAACAATGACCGTTTTGTTAAAGCGCCTCCTTGTACATAGGGCCCAATCGATTCAACCAATCCGTAAATAGTCGTTTGATTTGGCAAACGATACGTCTTACCCACATCGCAAGTCGCAACAAGCTTCAAAACAAATGTGTCAAAAAGAGGAACTTACAGCTCCAGGATAATAGTGGTTAATGACCCTGCCTACTAAGCCGCGGTCTTGGGCTCGAATCCCGGTGAATTTGTTCCTGAATCATAGATGTGTTCTATGTGTATAAGTATTTGTATATTACGTTTATGTATATCGTTGTCTGCGAGCCAGTGTTGCTTGTTCAATTCAATAAACCTGATTAGAATGGAATGAATGAACAAAACTACTGATTAAAGAGTTTCGTTTAGAGATGGGCCGAATATTCGGTAAATATTCGGTATTCGGCATATTCGGCAAGTTTTTCAAATGTTCGTATTCGGCCGAATAATTCGGTTGCATTGCCGAATATTTACCGAATAAACAAAGCAAATAACTAATGAAGATCTTACGTATTCCATTGGATAACAAATTCCTATTTTAGAAGCTTTCTAAGGAACTACTAAAAAGATATACCTAATTGTCTATGCGACAAACTATAAATACAATTGTTTTGTAAATAAAAAAGTTAAAAAACCGTAGCTTAAGAGTTGAGAAGAGTTCAGACTTGTTTTAACAAAGATTTAGTTATCCACTAAATCATAAGAACATAGTTGAAGTAACATAATATGTAAACGTTATCAATCATTTAACACCTAGTTTTAATCTCAACATCCGCTTTAAAAATATGGCGTAACCGAATATTCGGCCGAATGTTCGGTTCGGTAATAGCTGAACCGAATGATCGGCCGAATATTCGTATTCGGCAAAGTCCATATTCGGCCCATCTCTAGTTTCGTTCATTAATTCTATTCGAATCTGGTTTATTAAATGCGTATCAGTACAATGTGAGAGACCTTATTAATGTTAAAATTTTATTAATAAAGATATGTACAATGTACATATAAGGTCCTAATTTATTAGATGCAGATATTTTTACAGCTGATAGTACTCGGTCTCTGGAGTATATTAAACCGTGAAACATTATAGCTTTTACGATGTTTTTGTGGAGAAAACGGAAAAACAAATTTGCTACGTAAAAACACCCTGTTTATGTGATTATTAAATGAAAACTCATTGAACAGATTCTAGTATCTCTCTTACGTACCACTTAACTGTAACTGGCCACTTCAATGACATGTGCAGTTTTCCCGCCGAACCTTTACGACATTTACAACAAACAATTGTTGACATGACAGACAGTGTTATTGTAACATGTGATAATGCACATGATGATTTTTTTTAGACGAAATTATAATTATTTTTTTTGTTAGGGAAATGAAATCAAAAAAGTTACATGAAAAGATTTCTTAATTTATATTTAAAGTTAATTATTTTAATGTAAAGTATCATGTGTTAAAATATCTGCAACTAATAAATTAGGACCTTATATAACCTAACCACAAAATTAAAATTTTGAAAAACCCCCGACCGCGACATAGTGGATCGATTTTCATGAAACATGGCTAAGAACACTCCCGACTAACTCAGCTTTCAGACAAAAAAAAACTAAATCAAAATCGGTTCATCCGTTCGGGAGCTACGATGCCACAGACAGACACACACAGACAAACAGACAGACAGACAGACACGTCAAACTTATAACACCCCTTCGTTTTTGCGTCGGGGGTTAATAATATTACTTACATGCAGTGGTGCCAGCCTGACAGCCTGAAAGAAAAATATTTTTGTGAATTTATGTACAATTTATTGTTATCATGATAGTTGCTTTTTAACTACACTGAGACTTTAGCACGTGCTGTGGAAACGGGAGCTAGCCGCCGTGAATAATAGAAACAAAGGCTTTTGTTTAACAGATTACGGCAAAAGCCAAAAAATTCATACTATAACATACCTGCAGGATGTCCTCGTGGCGGATGAGCAGCGCGCGCTCGGGCTCCGGCGCCGGCTCGGCGCTCAGCAACGGCAGCAGGAACTGACCCATGGCGGGAGGCTCCGGTTCCTGACACAGCAATAACATATATTATCACAAAATATAATTTCAACCAACGGAGCGGCAGCTGACTTCCACGAGCGTTAATTTTTATTGCAGGTGGCTTTTAACCACTTTAAGAGTGATAACTTTCTATATACACCGTGTTTTTTTGTTTTCCGTTAAATTCGACACGTAGCTAGTTTCATTAATCAGGAACCACCCTGTATACCACTTTTTGTTAAATTCGCAAAAAAAAATTTTTCATCATTTTCATACATAATAAATGAATTTATTAGTATGAGAGACCCTTAAGAATAACATTTAAGTTAGTGTCAAGTGATTGACGACACATGTCAAAACAAATAACATTAAGAATTGGTAAAGGCTGTCACACACGTGTTCAGTAATTATCTTTATTAATTTAATAACTCGATAACCGTAAAAGTTAAGATGCTAGTTTCTTAGATAAATTAATTGTATTTGATCTAAAGAACCATCCCTTAAAGTTAACGGAATTCAATAAAAACAGGGTGTATATGACGTTATCTGGGTAAAGGGACGTTATTGTCGATGGCGCTTACGTCCCGCGGCGTCGTATTTGTACTCAAACATCGCTCATAACGCCGTAAGCGACATTGATAAGAAGGTCCCTTTACCCAGATAATGTCACATATAACCACAACATTTTTCGTGTTGCGTTCCTGGACTTATTAAGGGCCAGTTGCATCAACCACATTTGACAGACACATCATCGTCACGCAGCGGACGTCTATGGAACTTCCCATACAATAAAATTTATCGAACGCTTTAACGGTGACAGACGGTTTGATGCAACCTGCCCTAAGAAACTTAAATATTGTGTAGTTTTTTCTGTGAAGGCAGCTGTTTTCAAAAAAAAATGTTTTTAATACATTAAAATGTAAATGTGGTATTTAATGGTAACTGACTGAAAAACTGCCAAGAAGCTATTTTTTTTAATGAAATAGGCAGCAAACGAGCAGACGAGCCACCTGATGGAAAGCAGTCATCGCCGCCCATGGACATAAGCAACATCAGGGGAGTCACCTATGCGTTGCCGACACAGATCAATACAACAAGATGGCCCTTACAGGGCGACTCGCGGTCACCAAGCATACGACAAATCAGGTTTATAAAAGTTTGAACGCGTGCGACACCGATCAGTAGCGCCCAAGTATACGACCCGCTAACAGTGTCCGTGTCCGCTCGGGAAAAAATCTTAAATAATCAATTTTGGTTGCAAACAATGGTCTCTTACAGCATAAAGTGGTGTGGCAAGTCTTCTAACACTTCTACATGTAAAAGATGGAACAACATTCCACAGTTAAGTCAAATTAATTATTTTGTTGAATATTGTTTATTGTCCGCGGAGTTCATTTATACTGGTCAATATGGTTGTGCTGAGCGGCGCCGAGGCGCGTCCATCCCTCTTTACCGAGTTAACAATGTGATATGCTATCCCTTTCACGTAAACGACTAGGCATGGGGCCATGTTAGTTTATGTCTGTTGCGGGAACTTCGTACTGCCGTTCGTACCATGTGCTACCATTTTATGAAATATAAAAGAAAGCAGATTTGTAATAGTGAATAATTATCTAGAATCTGTAGAGTCTGTAGTGGTATTTAGTTCATTGATTAGTTTAGAATATTTAGTTGGTTATTTAACTTAGTAAACGTAAGTAAAAATGCACAGTTTAGTTATTAGTTACTAGAATGATTTTTATTGAGATGCTATCACAATTATCATCCTCCTTGCGTTATCCCGGCATCGGCATTCGCCACGGCTCATGGGAGCCTGGGGTCCGCTTTGGAAACTACTACCAAGATTTGGCGTAGGCACTAGTTTTATGAAAGCGACTGCCATCTGACCTTCCAACCCGAAGGCCTTATTATAATTTAATTATAATATTATAATTTGTTGCAAAACAAATTTACCACAGTACTGGTACCGGTACCATTGTCTATAATAGACATGTCCCATTCCCATCCCTACTGCTAATCATAAAGGCGCGCCATTATTTGAAACGACCAATGGCAGCACCGTGCGCGCCCGCCTCACCCCGCAAGGATTGGTGATTTGCGTCTCGAACAATATCGCTTGCATTTGGCTTCTAGTGGGGTGTTCTGTGCGCCCAAGTATACGACCCGCTAACAGTGTCCGTGTCCGCTCGGGAAAAAATCTTAAATAATCAATTTTGGTTGCAAACAATGGTCTCTTACAGCATAAAGCGGTGTGGCAAGTCTTCTAACACTTCTACATGTAAAAAAGATGGAACAACATTCCACAGTTAAGTCAAATTAATTATTTTGTTGAATATTGTTTATTGTCCGCGGAGTTCATTTATACTGGTCAATATGGTTGTGCTGAGCGGCGCCGAGGCGCGTCCATCCCTCTTTACCGAGTTAACAATGTGATATGCTATCCCTTTCACGTAAACGACTAGGCATGGGGCCATGTTAGTTTATGTCTGTTGCGGGAACTTCGTACTGCCGTTCGTACCATGTGCTACCATTTTATGAAATATAAAAGAAAGCACATTTGTAATAGTGAATAATTATCTAGAATCTGTAGAGTCTGTAGTGGTATTTAGTTCATTGATTAGTTTAGAATATTTAGTTGGGTATTTAACTTAGTAAACGTAAGTAAAAATGCACAGTTTAGTTATTAGTTACTAGAATGATTTTTATTGAGATGCTATCACAATTATCATCCTCCTTGCGTTATCCCGGCATCGTCATTCGCCACGGCTCATGGGAGCCTGGGGTCCGCTTTGGAAACTACTACCAAGATTTGGCGTAGGCACTAGTTTTATGAAAGCGACTGCCATCTGACCTTCCAACCCGAAGGGTAACTAGGCCTTATTATAATTTAATTATAATATTATAATTTGTTGCAAAACAAATTCACCACAGTACTGGTACCGGTACCATTGTCTATAATAGACATGTCCCATTCCCATCCCTATTGCTAATCATAAAGGCGCGCCATTATTTGAAACGACCAATGGCAGCACCGTGCGCGCCCGCCTCACCCCGCAAGGATTGGTGATTTGCGTCTCGAACAATATCGCTTGCATTTGGCTTCTAGTGGGGTGTTCTGTGGTTGCCGATCATTAAGAACCCTAAATACCTGCTATATTTATTCAAAAGGCAATTTTCTCAGTTTTCTGAATCAATTCAGTTCATATTTAAAAATTCAATACAACAGACAGAATAACAACAATATATAAAAATTTTACCTTCCAATAAAATTGTTATTATTTTGCCTGGTATATCCGAGGTCTTTATAGAGAGTACGTCGTAGACGTCGCATCGGACCGATAGATGGCGCCATCGTTCGTTGTAAGTCGCTCCGGAGTCACACCGCCGCGATGTTGGTAGTCCCGTTTTTCCCCACCTGCAGCACAAGGCCCCCCCGCGCCCCGACCCGCCACCAGCCACCCTCATTGTTGAGGAGAAGTGCCGACGGTATATTAAGCCTACCAGGAAGGCATCACTCAGACCTCGGATATACCAGGCAAAATAATAACAATTTTATTGGAAGGTAAAATTTTTATATTATTTGTGCCGTTTGTATATCCGAGGTCTTTATAGAGACCTGTTTATTATCTCCTGGTGGCGAGTCAGCTGGCGCGCAAGCCTTTGGTAGCCCTATTGGCATAGCATAGAAGAATAAGTGAATCAGTTGTTGAACCGATTTGACAGATGTATCAGTCGAAATAGCCTTCGATCAACGAATATCTCGGCGCCAGAAACGCCTAGAGATTTTCGTGATGACGTTTAGCTTTAGTCAACGAATAGTTAGAGAAATGACATTATTATACATCGCAGATCAAAACCAAAAAAGATGTAGGCGAGGCTGACTTGAACAAGATACAAAAACCTTAGATACACTATTATTATTAACAGACACGTTATTTTATCAGGTTATAAACCCAATTTCAGACACAAAGTGTGGAAATTAACTGTAAAAGTAGTGTAACTATCTGTACTGTAGCAGGGTAACGTAATTGATACTGCTTTTGTCAACCCTTCGTAAAAATTATCTAAATCAATATTAGCTTTGATATGACTATTTAAAGTCCAACGTCTTACGTCCATATCAAACACAGAAAAAGGTCATCACTCACGCGCACGCGCCCAAGGGCTATTTGTTACAATACTGGTATTTTCGATCAGACTATTTCGCGTCAAGCGAGCGCGGTTGCAAGCGAGACTCCTGAACTCTGAACTCTTTCTAGTGAGGGCATTTGAGGATACCGATCGCTCGGTAAAACTAGCCTAGAAGATGAAAAGTACGAGCGCTGTCGATTGCTACTACACTGGACGGAGGTATCAGTCGATTTCTTTAAGTCAGTCATTGACTCTTAGGGTAATCCATTACCTAATCCAAAACCCGATGCGATGGATTTCTACTTCGTGCAATGAAGGTCGACAGAGTAGACTGAGAGGTGGAGACGTCCGTGTCGCATCGCTGGTGGTTGCTGAACACGTCGTGGTAGCAGGTCAAGGGGTGAATTAAAACACCGCTACACATGCGCGCTTTAAGAGCGTAGGCGGAGCGCAATAATGGCGGTGCACCGCACAAACGCTGGCGTTGCGCCCAGTGGGCGCTAGCGGGAACTAACGAGCGCTGATTGCGAGCGCAACGCGCGCGGGACGCGAGCGGGATGCACGCGCATTCAGCGCGCTGATAGCGTGGCGTTAGCGAAGCGGAATGCGCTTTATGTGTGGCGGAGGCTTAATACGTACCGTTGTACGGCGTAATGCAGGGCTCTCGCAGACGAAGAGGTACGATGACGGGCGAAGCAGAAGAAGGCGAGGTCACCGAAGGTCACTTACTTGGCTCCCAGGGGTGCATACTGACCTCGTACGACAGTCTGTTGGAGTCAGCAGTTACTGTCGTAGTTACTCGTAACAGAAGAGATGTAGTCCTGCCATCGTACAGCATAACATAACATACAACCGAACTGTGCATAGCATATAGTGCTATGCGAACCTTAATCCGGCTGCATGTCACTTCAGTCGCCAGCGCCACCGCCTGTTGAAGATTATTTTCCATCGGAAGAGCTTTACTTCGTACAATGTTCCGATTATTGAAGGTCTTATCGGGCTGCAGATGCAAGCAAAACAGGGGCGATTGGCCTACAGCTATCGGCAGCTGTACGAGGTAATGCTGGAAACTGCAGCGGTGCAACCTTCCTCTGTAGACTACGAAAGTTGTGAAATTCTACGATCGAATCCAGCACTATATTGATTCAGTATAGTCGAGCCCGATGATAACTACTGAAGTCCTCCTGAGTTCCTGGCCCCTTTCGCTTTGAGCTGGAATCTCAAGTTCACTAAGGCGAAGCGGGTTTATTTTTCCCAATTTGTTTATTAGAGGCTCGGCGAATAAGTTAATCTCTCGAATGGACAGGGGGCGCCACAAGCCTCCGGGAAATCGTCGTGTACTTGGAACCCCCGCGGCCAGATTACCGATCGGTTTTGGTGTCCACCCGGTAAACAGTTGCACGCTCAGGATGCAGGACGCTGGCTCGAATTCAGATCTGGACATTCTGAAAGAGATTTTTTTTTTTAATTCCGCAAACCTTTACGATGTCTTGTACTTGATGATGTACAGGAATCACAGGGTCTTCTCGCGAGGCGCCTCTCCGATTAGATAGCTCGCGAACATCGTCAGGACACCCTCGCAGCAGTGCGGCTCCTCGTCCGGTTATTGACGTCTTACCTCGTTCAACTATGGGTGTCCAAACCACGTTAGGACGTAGCATCTTTAGAATTTATCTGTTCTCACTTCGGCGACGGAGGAGTCCTTGGTCAAAATAGAGTGTAAATACTGTCGTACTTCACGGGAACTGGAAAGAGAAGAGTGGATACCATAGTGTACGGGATGTCAGCTGATAGCGGCGCCCGGCGTCACATTGGAGGGTAGTATCAGCCTGGTCAGCAACAGAGTCTGCAACGATACCGTAGCAGACGGAGCCTGGATAGTCGTGGTCGTGGCACCATTGTAGGGGAAGACAGTGTTCGCGGTGAGCGTGACATCTTAGGCGCGACGGGCGTTATCAGCGTGGTGGCTAGCAGCACCAAGGGCCCACATCAGCAATCTTACCAGCTTGTCACTGCAGCAGACGCTGTTATGTTCGGCGGTCAGATTGAGACGGCCGTCGTCAGCTCGAAAGGCGTCTCGATGCCCTGTCGCGTCACGCAGTATCGTGCTCGGTGGCCTTCTCGAGGTCGCCGCCGTCAGCGCGGGAGGCACCGGCGCCAGCGTGGCAGTCAGCTACATCGGTGAACAGCATCAACAGAGTTCGCGGCGTCGTCACGACAAACGCGGCAGGAAAATTAGCGACGCCTTCGCGGCAGCCGCAGTATTGCGCTCGGTGGCGCGATGAAGGTCGCCGCGTCTGCAATCTTACCTCGTGCGATCGAGGCGACATCAAGGCGCCAGCATCAGCGTGGCGGCCGACGACACCGGTGGAAAACTTCAAGTAGCTTGCGGCGTTGTCATGACAGACGCAGCAGAAGGATTGCGACGCCTGTGCAGCGGTTAACAGTATTACGCTCCGCATCACCACTGAGGCGCCAGCATAAACGTGGCGGCCAGCAATACTGGTGGACAGCTTCGGCAGGGTCGCGTCGTTGTCACGGCATATGAACGCTCTACATCACCATCGAGGCGCCAGCATAAGCGTGGCGGCCAGCGATACTGGTGGACAGCTTCAGCAGGATCGCGGCGTTGTCACGGCAGATGAGCTCGCTGCATCACCATCGAGGCGCCAGCATAAGCGTGGCGGCCAGCGATACTGGTGGACAGCTACAGCAGGTGGACAGTCAGCAGGATCGCGGCGTTGTCACGGCAGACGAACGCTCTGCATCACCATCGAGGCGCCAGCATAAGCGTGGCGGCCAGCGATATTGGTAGACAGCTTCAGCAGGCTCGCGGCGTTGTCAAGGCAGACGCACGCTCTGCATCACCATCGAGGCGCCAGCATAAGCGTGGCGGCCAGCGATACTGGTGGACAGCTTCAGCAGGATCGCGGCGTTGTCACGGCAGACGAACGCTCTGCATCACCATCGAGGCGCCAGCATAAGCGTGGCGGCCAGCGATACCGGTGGACAGCTTCAGCAGGATCACGGCGTTGTCACGGCAGACGAACGCTCTGCATCACCATCGAGGCGCCAGCATAAGCGTGGCGGCCAGCGATACCGGTGGACAGCTTCAGCAGGATCGCGGCGTTGTCACGGCAGACGAACGCTCTGCATCACCATCGAGGCGCCAGCATAAGCGTGGCGGCCAGCGATACTGGTGGACAGCTTCAGCAGGATCGCGGCGTTGTCACGGCAGACGAACGCTCTGCATCACCATCGAGGCGCCAGCATAAGCGTGGCGGCCAGCGATACTGGTGGACAGCTTCAGCAGGCTCGCGGCGTTGAGACACCATGCTGTAAAAATGTTCGAACGGAATACGCGACAACCGGTCACTTCGGCGTTCGACGAAACAATGTGGGTGGCTGGTGGCGGGTCGGGGCGCGGGGGGGCCTTGTGCTGCAGGTGGGGAAAAACGGGACTACCAACATCGCGGCGGTGTGACTCCGGAGCGACTTACAACGAACGATGGCGCCATCTATCGGTCCGATGCGACGTCTACGACGTACTCTCTATAAAGACCTCGGATATACAAACGGCACAAATAATATGTAAACAACTAGCTTTTGCCCGCGGCTTCGCTCGCGTTAGAAAGAGACAAAAAGTAGCCTATGTCACTCTCCATCCTTTCAACTATCTCCACTAAAAAAATCACGTCAATTCGTCGCTCCGTTTTGCCGTGAAAGACGGACAAACAGACACACACACTTTCCCATTTATAATATTAGTGTTAGGATTAATAATTAATATGTATCTAGCTAGAGTTGTAGCGTTTTTACGCCGTGTTATTATATCTATAAGTACCTACCAGTGGCGGCTGGTGAAAATTTCTGTTAGGCAACACTGAGCAAAAAGAAACCTACCTTATACATTAGATCATAGATTTAGAATTATTAAACTAGATTGTGGAATCACATTTTTTGCCATACTAAATTGAACCTTATCACTGAGACAGAAAGGTGATCGTATCAGACTAGCGAAAACGGTCCACATGAGAGGGCATTGTTTGGGCTGGTGTCCCTCTCGCACATGTGGCCAGTGTTAATGAGGTTACCATAGTAGTAGTATTGTTATGTGTATATTACCTGATTTTATAACTTCTTATATTATTTTAGTGTTATATTCAAACTAGGGTTTCGATATATTTCAAAGAATTGGAAAATAATTATAATGTAATTATTTTGATGCCAATAAATCAAAGATTTGTATAATTAAAAAATATGTTCAAATGGGTATTAGTAGATTTGGTAGTTACTTTGAAAATTGACTGGTATCCGTAAGGTATGACAGTGATGACGTCACTGAATAATGTTGACATTGTCAGTAAGTGCGAGAGGGACACCAGCCCAATCAATGACCTCTCATGTGGACACACTTTTTGACCTAACTACTCATTCTGGTTTAACTGTAATTCTGTGCATTAGATACTTTACTACTAATCAATTTTAGGCAAGCCGGTGGGTATCGACTTGTAGGGACCAGCCGCTGCTGATACCTACACAGTTATGTCGATGACGAAGTGCCATTAACTCCTAACTATGAAAACCTAAGTAGTTGGGAGTTCATGGTACTTCACCGTCGATACATGCGCGGATCCAGGGAGGGATGGGCCTTTACCACGTGACCCCCCCCCCGGACACGAAGCTGGATCCGCGCTTGCGTCGATGTATGCATGTACAGCGCATCCTGCGCACCAATAAACGTTAGTTAGCTACCGACCGTGTGCGTGTATCATTCTCCGAGTCCTAACCTCACACCTAACAATTATTGTCCCGGATCTGTAAGTTCACATTTTTGACACATTTGTTTTGAAGTATGTCGCGATGTGGCTAAGACGTATCGTTTGACAAATCTAACGATTAATTTCGAATTGGTTGAATCGATTAGGCCCTATGTACAAGGAGGCGCTTAAACAAATATACGATTTCTATCAACTTACTGAAATGTCATTTCAATCGAGATGACAGACTGCCACAGCACTAGTTTAAAAATAAAAATGAATGATAAATGACATGATAAGTAAATCCTGCGTGATAAATTAATATCGTAAAATACTCACTAACGAAGATCCGCAAAAATGTAACATGTGCTAGATTATGTTTAAAGTAAGCGAAACATTGTTTTTAAGTACTTGATTTTTTTAAATATTATTACAGGATTTTATTTAAAAGTTCATTAGGTTGCGCGAGTTTGCGTATTGTGGACGCTGTCATGTGTCAAAAAGAGGTTCTTAGAAATCTGGGACAATAGTATGGATTAGAGATGGGCCGAATATGGACTTTGCCGAATACGAATATTCGGCCGAACATTCGGTCCAGCTCTTACCGAACCGAACATTCGGCCGAATATTCGGTTACGTCATATTTTTAAAGCGATTGTTAATATTAAAACTATGAAATGATTGATAATGGTTATACTATACATACTACAACTATGTTCTTATGATTTAGTGGATAACTAAAACTTAGTTAAAACAACTCTGAACTCTTCTCAACTCTTAAACTACGATTTTTTAATTTTTTTACAAAACAACTGTGTTTATATTTTGAATTTTTAGTAGTTCCTTAGAAAGCTACTAAAATAGGAGCTTATTATATAATCGAATGCGTGAGATCTTCATTACTTATTTACTTTGTTTATTCGGTAAATATTCGGCAATGCAACCGAATTATTCGGCCGAATACGAACATTGAAAAACTTGCCGAATATGCCGAATACCGAATATTTACCGAATATTCGGCCCATCTCTAGTATGGACGATAATACAAGGCCGCTTACCGCCTGTTCCTCCTCCTCGTAGCCGTTGCACGCCGCCTCTTCAGCGACTCGTTTCGACGACGAACAGTCAGATGAACCTGCGAGGGAACATTAAGTTAGTCTTTCTTACTTGACGACCTCTCTCTACTCTTTCGACGACCGGTCTGGCCTAGGGCGTAGTGACCCTGCCCGCTACGCCGCGGTCCCGGGTTCGAATCCCGGTAAGGGCATTTATTTGTGTGATGAGCATAGATATTTGTTCCTGAGTCATGGATGTTTTCAATGTACAGCTACAACACTCGTACAGCTAGAAGATGTTGATGTCAACTTCAGCCAGTCTGCTCCGAGACCACGGGGACAATGCCGTCCTTGAAACGTCGGAGGTTAGTGTTTAAAACATAGTAAATACGCGATTAAGTCCCGTTTGCAATTTTAAATATGTTTTCAATGTATTTGTATATTGTACTAGCTTTTGACCGCGGCTTCGCTCGCGTTAGAAAGAGACAAAAAGTAGCCTATGTCACTCTCCATCCCTTCAACTACCTCCACTTCAAAAATCACATCAATTCGACGTTCCGTTTTGCCGTGAAAAACGGGCAAACAAACAGACACACACACTTTCCCATTTATATCTATAAATAATCAAACGCGCTCGCACAATTTCAAGACATTTGGTAACTCCTTTGAGTGAAATTCGTAATTTGAGTTTTTTTTCGTTTAAGTCCTACTTACGCTTGACTGTAGATTTTTAATAGGTTTTCCTGTAATCTATATCTATCCGAGTCGTCCGACACGACCTCCACACGACGGGATATCTGTACAAGGTGATGTGTGGCAACACTCACAGGCGTCCTCGAGCTCGGTCCACTGCCCCTCGGAGTCGCCCGACACGACCTCCACACGACGGGATATCTGTACAAGGTGATGTGTGGCAACACTCACAGGCGTCCTCGAGCTCGGTCCACTGCCCCTCGGAGTCGTCCGACACGACCTCCACACGACGGGATATCTGTACAAGGTGATGTGTGGCAACACTCACAGGCGTCCTCGAGCTCGGTCCACTGCCCCTAGGAGTCGTCCGACTCGGCACCGACGTCAGAAGCGTCCGACACGACCTCCACACGACGGGATATCTGTACAAGGTGATGTGTGGCAACACTCACAGGCGTCCTCGAGCTCGGTCCACTGCCCCTCGGAGTCGCCCGACACGACCTCCACACGACGGGATATCTGTACAAGGTGATGTGTGGCAACACTCACAGGCGTCCTCGAGCTCGGTCCACTGCCCCTCGGAGTCGTCCGACACGACCTCCACACGACGGGATATCTGTACAAGGTGATGTGTGGCAACACTCACAGGCGTCCTCGAGCTCGGTCCACTGCCCCTAGGAGTCGTCCGACTCGGCACCGACGTCAGAAGCGTCCGACACGACCTCCACACGACGGGATATCTGTACAAGGTGATGTGTGGCAACACTCACAGGCGTCCTCGAGCTCGGTCCACTGCCCCTCGGAGTCGTCCGACTCGGCGCCGACGTCCGACGCGTCCGACACGACTTCGACACGACGGACGCGCAGCGAGGCGGCTCGACGCGCGGCGGCGCTGCGGCGACGGGATATCTGTGAACAGTGTGATGTGTTAACTTGTGAACTAGTTTTTTTTACAACTAGGGAACAAATCAAATTATTTTATTGAATATTTTTCGATTTGTTCTTTTTCAAGTAGTCACTATACATGTTTCCGGTATCACTCAAAACCTCAGACACCCCAACTGATTTTTATTTTTTGAACTCATCTAGAGTATTCATCTTTTAATCTGATGGTTACTTTTTTTTTAACTAAATTTTTAATTTTCTGTACAGCTCTACTTGACTTTTAGCTCTACACACAATAAAATAATTGCTAACTACCATCATAAACCATAAACTATTTATTTGTGTACGTTACTGCAACGACATAAGGTTTACCAATAGACAGCTAAGATGTCACTGTAAAACACATTAAAGTTTTGTCACAGTAAACTTCAAATTGGACAAGTAATCGCAGTAAGCAAATTTAAACCCAATATTCAAAATGACAAGGTTGTAATTAGGTAGGTACGAGTTCAATTTGTTGTGACTTATGATAAACATTAAGATTAAACTGACAAACAACGTCAAACTCGTAGCGGAAAAAATAATCGTCCAAGTAACCAGCCAGTATTAATACCCCTAAATACTGAAAAAGGTAAACAACCTCTAGCAATGCGATATACACAATGTTGTCTTACGAGTACAATAGAATAGGCACGTAAAAAATAACTAATAATACAAATTTAAATAAAAATATTACCCCCAACAAGATATAGCTCAATCGATTCTACTCTCGATTCTGAACAAACTGTTTTCAGGTTTTTAGTGTTAAGTGAAACACGGTAAGTGAGAGTCATTGTTCCCTCTCTAAAGAAATTTTGAAGTCAGATTTCTCTGATTTCTTTTATTGCTGATGTAGCAAATAAGAATTCCTCCCATATTCTAAAATTGCTAAATGCTCACATATTGGGGATAGGGAGTTATTAGGGAGGGACCTCATTTCACAGTCGGAGCGCTCGCGGAAAAAAATGGAATGAAATGGGCTGATCATAATGTGTATGTACCTCCTTCCCCTTGGCGATGGGGCGCCGCTTGGTGCGCTGCGGGCGCGCCGGGCGCCGCGCGCTGCCCGACCACGAGGACGACGAGGAGGTCCCGCTGCCAGACACTCTGTGGGTGTGGTTGCTCATCTGTAACACAGATGTCAGGTTGAGATCCAACTGAAAATCATATATATTATATAGAAATACTTAAAAACACATATACAGTGGGGAAACAATCCTTTGAGTGCTAGGATATCCTGTGCTACAGAACCCATTGACTTTTTTTTATACTACGTTGGTGGCAAACAAGCATAAGGTCCGCCTGATGAAAAGCAGTCACCGTAACCTATGGACGCCTGCAACTCAAGGAGTGTCATGCGCGTTGCCAACCCATTAGAAACTTGTACACTCCCTTTTGCTGTGTTAAGTACACAGCAAAAAGGAGTGTACAAGTTCCAAGGAGGGTTCGGGTTGCCGATGACTCAAAGGACAAGTAGGTCCTTCCGTCCCCAGCACACCGCACCCTCATTGAGCTCTAGCAGCCTTATTCACCGACAGGAACACAACACTATGAGTAAGGTCTAGTGCTATTTATACATACTTCTTCTTCAATTGTTCCCTCAATGCTGAGGATCATGACACCATGTCATTCTGTTCAAGTCTAGGTCCCTGTGCAGTTTTAATTGCATGGGTGCAGTAATTTGAAGCAATGCAACTAGTAGGAGCCTGTGGTCTTGTGCCTTCAACTTTGCCAGTCATAATTATTCTCTCCAGGCTATCTGGCAGGCAACCAGAGATGTAACCGAAATAACTAAGATACATACAATCACGCCTGTTTTCCAGAGGGGTAGGTTCCTGATTTCCATTTGCTATGATCCTGACAAACCACTTTCGCTTCACACACTTTCAACTGAATGTCATTGATCATTTGTTGTCATTGCGAAAATTTATGAATGTGACAATCAGCGCTTCTCTATTTTTGTCTGAAATTCGACTTTCTAGCTTATGTAGCTTCTGCTAACTATCTATATTTACAATTCTACTGAATTTACCAAATTAGAAATTTGATTGACATAATCAGTCGAGATTTATTGAGAGTCAAAATTCTTACAACTCAAAATTACATATTATGTCACTCAATTTAAGAGATAAATCTGAGGCACAAATTTCATAACGAGAAAGCTTGTTTAGTGTTAGATGGGCCATTTTTTTAAAGTTGTCCACCCCGCTTTTTTTGGATTTGGAAATTTTTATGTGATTTGCACTCAGAATCGCAAGCTCTTTCAATCCTAATAGGAAAAAAAAATTGTCCCAAGGTTTTTTCCCATTCCGTTACCATTTTTTATACATGTTTTGTATGGCGGTAACAAAATGGAAGGTTTGAAAAATGTATGGATATCTTGGGACATATTTTTCCTATTAGAATATGAATTGGGTAAAAAAATACCCATGTTACAAAAAAATGGGGTGGACAACTTTGAAAAAAAAAATGGCTCAAATGCATGGTTCAATATTTTAGAGTGCTCTGATATGCCTGGGATTACATTAAACAGTCAATTTGAATTAGTCCAATGTGTATTATATAAGCTGCACAGGATGTGCCTTAAATAAACACAAAACACTAAAGGTAATGTCTGAGCTGAATAGAATATAATGACTCAATGATAAGTCAAAGGTTGTTGTTAGACTATTATCCCTTTCAAAACGAGAAATCGAGGTTTGCTAACTTAATTTCGAATTATAATGACATGTGTTAAAATTGACATCAATTATATGTTAACTACCCTCACAATTGTATTCCTTTAATTATTATTTTTTCAAGTATTGTACCTGAATTTTACACATAAACCACTTAAAATATCAACTGACTGACTTTATTTATATTTTACAAAAGATAATAATCTTGTAATAATTTCGAGAGATATTCATTAGAAACTAAATTGGATTTCTATCTGATACTTACAATTATAACAAAACTACACAAGGAAATTCAGAACTTGCACATTAAAATTTAGTGATATTCATTGATTTTATACAAAAATAGTGTTTACATATACAAAACAAAAATGTGTACACATACACCTAATGTACAAGTGTTTACATAACATACAAGTAAAATCCAACCAGACTCCAATGTTAAAACTAGAAATACTCATCCAATTAGACACAAGTGATGAGTTGATAAATTTATCCACAACCAGTTGAAATCTACATTTGATAAATATTAATCAGTTACACACACAATTATTTATGTCACAGCACATGCTTTCTGTGCAAAATCTCCTTGTCTAGCCTTGTCACATGTCCAAAACACACATAACAAGAGTACTAAAGGTCAATGACATATCCACCAACTTTGGCGTGGAAGTCGCGAACGAATATTGCAATTTTTCAGCGTGGGAACGTCACTAGAAGAAATTTAGAGAGACAATTAGTCAGCCATTTTTGTTGTGTGGATGGACTTACTGCGATCTCGAAGAGCGACGGGAAATCCTGCTGAGGTTCGTGGTCTGCCAGCCCCGCCAGCATCCCGAGCTCGGCGCTCAGGTTCTCCAGCTCCGCGCCGATCCGATCAGCCCTATCAGCGTCGCCCAGCTCATCCTTCAGGATATCCCCGATCTCTTGTGACATCGAAGCCACTGCGGAAGCCACTTCGTCTGGAGGCACTCCTTCCTTCCCCGGCCCTTCGCTGACACCGGCGAGAAGCTCGGCTCCCTCCGAAGTACCCGTGCTCTGATCCGCACATTTCTCAGCGGAAAACATCATTTGCAAACCAAACACCACAACTGCTCCGAAAAACGAAACATTTAATGTCACACACTTTTAATATAGATCACACAAACAGTGAAGATTCAGTGGTTAATAAGTGAAAAACCATTTTTTCTCAACACTGATTTAGCCCAACTTTTTGACAATACCAATATGGCGACGATATTTTTAGGAATTTGTGACCAGCCTCACATGGATTTAATATCATTTTGGAAACTGGCAACATTCATATTTTATTGGAAAATCGATTTATAAAATTTAAATAATTATTATTTTTTTCCTCACATTTATTATTAAAAACAGTTTACATAACATCATGTGTAGTAAAACAAAACCAATATTACGATACCAAATATTTAAACACGAATTTGATTCAAATCATTCGAATGAACTAATCGATTCGATTAGTTCAGTCAGTGAACTAATCGAAAAGCACAATCAAATCGAATTAAATTTACAGAACGTCTCAGCAGCAGAAACACGACTTTATCAAATTATTTATAAACTTCTAGTCATAATAAACTTATTTTAAAGTCTAATACAATAAAATCATTATGATTATTTTATTCCATATTGTTCACGTTGTTCATGAATGTATTATTTACCTCCAGTAACCCCAACCGGAACTGTCGGTTCGTATGTCAACCTGACGTCTGACACTTACAGATTGTGCGCGAACGGCCTCAGCTGGAAATTCACATCTAATTATAAATTTTATATATAAAAAAATGTATTGCAGGTAAAATACCGCAGTGCGATGCACACGGGCACGTGGTGGCTATAGTTTTAGGGCTACAAACCGGCCCGCCTAATTTAATTAGGTGATTTGCTTACTTGGAACTCTTGTGTATGAAGTTGTATCTGATTCTAAGCTAATTTTAGGATTTAGATCAAGCTGAAGGTATTAAATTAGGTGTAAACATTAGTATTTTGATATTAGATACTTTATAAATAAGTTATGGCAGTGCAAAATAAAGTTTTATACGCGTTTCGAGGATGGATAGCATTCGTTGCTTTCATGGATTTGGGGACCGCCGGCCGGTCTTACATCGAGCGACGGTCGTTCCTCAGTCACCAAGGGGAGACTGAGCACTTGGATGGTGAGTTATTTCGGCCTGATCTATTTCTAGTTAAATATCTAGCCTATTTCTTCCAACTTAGATCTAACTTAAAAATAACATTACTTACTTTAGGTAGACTATATTAACCATCTCTGATTTAATTGAAACTAGTTTCCAAAAGTAACAGAAACAAAATATTTACCTATTTAGAAATTATCTGTAGACAGGTCATTATGTTATTTTGTGAGGTGTACAATGAAGAGTATTGTATATTGGTTTCTAATTAGACCTCAATGTGACCTGTTAGAATCCCCAGTCTATCTAAGTATACTCTAAGTGTTGCCACAGTAAAACGAAGTATTTCACTTCCATAAATATAATAAAAATAAATTTATTTCTTAAATCTAACATGATATTTTAAAAAAGTTATTAATTCTATGTTACACCAGAACCCTCATTGGAGGTACAGGCCTCTTCTTATTATTAGGACTAAGAATCAAATGTAGTGATAGTACAGTCAACCAATTGGAACCCTAGGCCACTGAACTAGAACTATGTCATAGTGACATTATAAATCAGATTGTAAGAAAATCTCTTACTGCTTGTCATTCTGACATGATTGTAGAGTGGCCTAGGTATGGAGATTAGAAATATAAGGAGCGAAAGCTTTAAGTATCAGAAGTGCACATATAAAAGAAAAGATAGGTGGCGCTGCAATCACAGGTGCATAAGGGTTTGACAATCTCTTTGCCTTCTCGGTAGTGACCCCGCCTACGGAGCAAGAGTTCCCGGGTTCAAATCCTGATGAGACCTTTTTTTTTTTCTACTAATATTTTTCTTGAATTATTTTATTTTTTTAATGTCCAAAAATATTTTGTTTTGTTACAACTTTTCAAAATTTCATTTGCAAGACTTACAACATTACCGAAGAATCCTAAGACGGGGCAAACAATGTAAAAGGTCTTAAGTTAACATTTGTATGAATAAAACAATAAATAAACACAAATAATATACACAAAGAAAATTAATGTATAAAAAAAAACAAAACGCAAAAAGATCGCTGTCAGAATCGAACCCGAGAACATCTGCGTACGAAGCCAGCGCACTACCACGGGACTACGTCTTGACTTGCTCAGTCTGACGAAATTAGCCTAGAGAAAAAAACGTCTAATGTCATCTCACATCGCTGATCATTGAGCGAGACATGCGCTCCAAGCGGAGAGATTTATAACTGCAATTACAAGGCCTCAGCCGGTCATTTTTGCGACTGTTCTACTTCGACAGACTTTCCTCCTTATCTCTAGTCTCCCTGGGCCTAGGGTTCCAATTGGTGGACTGTACATTTTTGTTCATGTTTCAGGGGATTTTACAATCTCCCGAATGCTCGGAATGTATTCGGTGCTGAAGGCTTTGGCGCTCATCCACTGTACGCTTTACATACATTACAGACCGTAAGTTACTAATAGACATACATACATTCACATAGAGAAAATGTTTAATTTAGACTAGACTAAGTATCATATTTTTAAATTAAAGGAAAAATGGAAAAATTTACACCTCCGTCAGGACTTGTGAATTTTTCCATTTTTCCTTTTATTTAAAAATATGTAATATCGCTCGCAGACGTTTCTGCACGATAAAAAACAAATTTAGACTAAGTTTCAATGAAATATGTTACACAGCACTTTACAAAATACATCCACAGCGCAGGCTTCATCAAAGTATGTTACATTATGTTATTTATGTCAAATGAGTCATTCATTAATACAAATCAGGTCATAAACATTACTAAAACTAAAATATTCTTCCCTGGATCGTACTGGGTTCAAAAGTTCCCATAATTCTCGCTGTATTACCCTGCTGAACTGCAATGGAGACTGTTGGGACAGATACGACCCAGAATGAGGATCATCAGCATACATTAACTAAATCACATCTGTATGCACATGAAATTGCTCAAGTTTCAGTGACATACTTTAGAATAGGCTAGTTTCCTAGTAGTCAAATCAGCTTCTTTTTAAGAACTGTCAAAACAACTTGCTAATATTAGATTTAGTATTTATCATAGAGGAATAAGTAAGGGAAGAGTTGTCTCTATAGATCAGTAAATGCAAGTTATTTGTAGTGACATCCAGCGTCATCTACGCGACAACTAGCCTAAATTATCAGTACTGCTACTTGTCAATAGATGTCGCGACGAACAAAAAGTCTAATGCTCAACAATTTTAACTAATATTACAATAGCATTAATCAGTACTCTGTTTTCAATTCCTTCTGCTTGTAATATAAGTTGTAAACTGTTTTAATATTACATTTTTGGCAGACGCGACACTGTTGGCACCTAGTGTCAAGTACTGGTACTGATAATTTGGCTATTTGACTCGTGATTGACGCTAGATGTCACTACAAATAACTCGCCTTTATTGATTTATGGAGTTACAACTCTTCCTTTACTTATTCCTCTATGGTATATATCTAAATATATTATATTGCAGTGTGGTGTCCATGGGCTACTGGTCCCTCATGCTGACCATCGTTCTGTACTTCACCGAGGCCTTCTGTTACCACTCGACCAACCTCAACTTCTATGTCGTGTTCCCGTGCATACTTAACAGTAAGTACCTCCTATTTGGTAACATGGAATGACCTCATATAACCCGGCCACCTTCAAATCAAGTGGACAGGCATCTTCTGGGCGAGCTCACTCCATCGTAGGCCACGTCTTTGCCTTCAGCTAGTCTGTGGCCAAGAGTAAGCCCATTTATAATTAAAAAAAAAACTATTATGTTACAATGTGTGTAAATTGTTTTTAATTCAGTACAGATGGTGCTTTTGCCGCAATAGTGCATAAAATGGTTCGTTTTTTGCCAGGCCGAAACTTCAGAGGGATATCTGTACTGAAAAAAGTCGTACCATATACCTTACGTGCGGAAAGGAAGTTTGTAACTCATGCCAATAAATAACCTAACCACAAAATTAAACTTTTGAAAAAAACCCCGACATAACCCCGGCTAACAAATGGAAATAGTATTTTGCAAAAAGTATAAAACAAAGGTCTAGACTAAAAGTGTCGCGTCGAGGTGGTCATTGGTCAAGTCATATTCTATGACACGGTACCTCCCCACGCATGCGCCCCGCGCTGCCGGCCGGAGCATAGACTTTGTTTGGGTTGTCATTTCTAGTATGTTAGTACATAGTAATTCAATGTCATATACAAAGAAAAAGTGACCAAGGCCTCCAAGCGATCAAGGCTGGATCCGAACCAGCGTCCTCCGTTATCGCGACGGATGCCTAAACTACTCGGCCATTCGGACACGGTGGCAAGAAACTAATTCGATCTCCTAACTGAATCAACTCATGTGATTACGAGTTAGCAAAGAGAGACCGCGCTGCCGTGCTAATTCTTAGAACAAATTAATTTAATCGCATAGAAAATAATATCCAAGAGCACTTGGAGGCCTTGGTCACTTTTTCTTTGTATATGAGATTTATTTCAGTTTATCCATACTAATATTATAAATGGGAAAGTGTGTGTGTCTGTTTGTCCGCCTTTCACGGAAAAACGGAGCGATGAATTGTGATTTTTTAAGTGGAGATAGTTGAAGGGATGGAGAGTGACATAGGCTACTTTTTGTCTCTTTCTAACGCGAGCGAAGCCGCGGGCAAAAGCTAGTAGTTAATAAAATAGAAGTGTGTCTACTAAAAAAATACGAATTAAATTATTTTCTATGAGGATAAATTAATTTGTTCTAAGAACCATTATAATATAATTAACCCCTGACGCAACGACGAAGGGGTGTTATAATTATAAGTTTGCCGTGTCTGTCTGTCTGTCTGTCTGTTTGTCTGTCTGTCTGTCTGTCTGTCTGTCTGTGTGTGTGTCTGAGGCATTGTAGCTCCCGAAGGGATGAACCGATTTAGATACCCTGTCGTTTTTGAGTCGGGGGTTAAATATTTATTTATTAATTCCAGTAATAACCCTGCTGGGGCTCATCTACCTGCCCACGAAGCTGAAGCTGTGGGGGCAGGTGCCCGGCGTGTCGGGCATGGAGCGAGAAGTGGATGACGAGAACGCGCAGATCCTGCGACAGATGGGCAACTTCAAGCGGCGGCGCCCGCAGAAGAACAAGTACGTCTGATCGCGGGGACTCTAAATAAATAAATATTGGGGACACCTTACACCGATCAACTTAGCCCCAAACTAAGCAAAGCTTGTACTATGGGTGCTAAGCGACGATATACATACTTAAATAGATAAATACATACTTAGAAAACATCCATGACTCAGGAACAAATCGACGACAACAACGTATAAAGTGCAAACTGCAATTATATATTTTTCAGAAAATTGCACCTTACCCACCAACGTACAAGGTGCTATCTGCGTTAAACGTAGATTTCGCCTTGTACGTTGTTGTCGTCGAAATATCTGTGCTCATCACACAAATAAATGCCATTACCGGGATTCGAACCCAGGACCGCGGCTTAGCAGGTAGGGTCAGTACCGACTGAGCCAGACCGGTCGTCAACTAACCTAACTTTGCCGGCTTCGATATTTCTGATGGCATAGAGGAATACGTGAGGGAAGAGTTGCAATTCCGTACATCAGTAAATGCGAGTTGTTAGTAGTGACATCTAGCGACAATCACGCGTCAAATAGCGTGAATTATCAGTACTGCTATTTGTCAATAGATGTCGCGACGAACGAAGAGTCTAATGCACTCAAATTTTTAGCTAATATTACAATAGTATTAATCAGTATTCTGTTTCCAATTCCTTCTGCTTGTAATATAAGTTGTAAACTGTTCTAATATTATTTTATTGGCAGACGAGACACCGTTGGCACCTAGTGTCGAGTAGTGGTACTGATAATTTACGCTATTTGACGCGTGGATGACGCTAGATGTCACTACAAATAACTTGCATTTACTGATGTATGGAGTTACAACTCTTCCCTTACTTATTCCTATATGCTAAAAGGTTAAAAACATTAAGAACACTCCCGACTAACTCAGCTTTCAAACAAAAAAAACTAATTTGTAATCGGTTCATCCGTTCGGGAGCTACGATGCCACAGACAGACACACACACACACACACAGACAGACACGTCAAACTTATAACACCCCGTCATTTTTGCGTCGGGAATAAAAAAAAACACATTTAGTTATTTTATTTCATAAAGATTTGTAAATTACTTTCAATCTCAGAAATCCAATAAGAGTGCCAATGAAAATGAAATTCCTACAGAGCACAATACATACATATTCATACAATAATTATAATATATGTAATGAGTAATGACATTAATGCTATAAGAGTTTTGAATGATTCACGGTTATTTTCATTAGAGTTGTATTATATCTAATGTATGGAATCCAGTGATTTGTTTGTGTAAAAAACCGGTGAAGTCAGATTTGAACAAACGTAGTGACACTGTAAGTGTAGTGTGTTTGGATAGACCATCGAGTGTGAATGCGACCAGTGGTAACGCTGAAAGTGGACGCAGCCGACGCGCGCCAAGGAGGGTAGATCGCGCGCGCGCTGTCTATGCAACTTTGACATCCACTCGCCTTCGTCGGTTTTCCGTGATCATGATATGCAACTGCGTCGAAATATCGGGAGCTCGACAAAAATCAAAAAGGTAATCACGGTCTATATCCCGGTCAATATAAGTCTCATGAAAATAACCGTGAATCATTCAAAACTCTTATTAATGCAATAATAACTATATACCATGGAACAATGAATCTATAATGCAAATGCGCTCTTAAAGTTAATGTTATAAATATAATGTTTTTCTCTAGCCTCTTACCGCCCAATGTACAATCAGATGTACATTTGGTTGCAATGGAATTTCTACTTTCATGTAAACAAATAAAGTAAAATTCCTTTTGTTTTTATAATTTTTCGAATAAATGAAACTCAATTTCAAGTAGACCTAGAATCGAAATCCCTTAGCAAAAAATTTGTATGGTGGGCGTTACGAGGATTGGCAATAATCTACTCTCAATAACCATATCAACATTTCTGATTAAAATTATATCCACAAATGGAGTTATACTTGGTTATACTTAATCACATTGAAACTTTTTCAATATTATCTGTAGTTTAATCTTAAAACTTTTTCAATTAAAAATACCACGTGGCAGTTATGGCTCTTTGATTATACATATGAGAACAGTAAAGGACTCTAAAGAGCTTGATTATTAGAAGGTTTTTTTTGCTAGACTTCACTAAGCTAAAAATAATGTTTACTTTCGATATTGCACTAAACAGTAAACATTAAGATCTTTTCTGAAGTTTTTTGAATCTCATTTTAATTTAAAGATGTTTTGTTTCTCTCTCCTTTTTAGAAAATATAGTAAACTAGCTTCTGCCCGCAGCTTCGCTCGCGTTAGAAAGAGACAAAAAGTAGCCTATGTCACTCTCCCTCCCTTCAACTATCTCCACTTAAAAAATCACGTCAATTCGTCGCTCCGTTTTGCCGTGAAAGACGGACAAACAAACAGACACACACTTCCCCATTTATAATATTAGTACAGATGATACTATAAGTAGGTAATTGATTATTATTCATTTTTATACTTGACGTGGTCAATGATGATCTACCATCTCCCCCGAGTTGTTTTTATATGTTTTTTTTCTGAAAAAAATCATGTTTCCTTTATTATGTAAGTAAAGTGTAAATCTAAAATGAATCAGTGAGATAATGTGTGTATTGTATAAGGTATCCTTATTTAAAATTAGGTAGACATTTCTATAGCCTGGCAAAAAAGAGTAGAATTAATAGGGGCGCCACTGTCTTTGTAAACCGTTTTGCATGTGACAATGGGCTAGTTTCCTACTAGTCAAATCAGCTTCTTTTTAAGAACTGTCAAAACGATTTGCTAATATGGAATCACTGTGAAATACGGAGGAGTGACGTCACGGTCAATTCATTTACTTTATATCTTTCTCTTTGAGTTATTAAATATAAATTATGTTTAAACATAACCACTGTCCATATTTTTCTTCTAATTATGTGGTGCTTTATTTCGTGCACTGCATTAAACATTTTATTTTAAGTAAATAAATAAATAAATATTGGGGACACCTTACACACATCAACTTAGCCCCAAACTAAGCAAAGCTTGTACTATGGGTGCTAAACGACGATATATATACTTAAATAGATAAATACATATTTATATTATATACATAGAAAACATCCATGACTCGGGAACAAATATCTGTGCTCACCACACAAATAAAGGCCCTTACCGGGATTCGAACCCGGCAACTAGGAAACTAGCCTATTATTGAGTCACTTTTGTATTAGAACAGTATGTTAAAAAAAAGTTCCATTTCTACTTTTATTTCCCAGGCTGTATCTTTCTCACAGTCTCCCTTTTGAGTGAGTGAGATAGTGAATATTCCTTCTCTCTATACGCATCGGTATCGCTTAGCTCGTAGGCACACGATTTTGATCGCACCGGCGCTTGTACTAAGCTGTTTTACCTTGGCGGGGATAAGGAATCTTCTAAATTATGAAGTTAAGGGCAGTCTAGTTTTTAGAGTAGCAAATCTCGATTGAATAAGGTAGTGAATTAAATTGAATGATTTTGCTAACATATAAGTACGAATGAAAGGTAAACAGACATTTTTTCACGTCAGGTGGCGCCACTATAACTGCTAATTGCTACATTTTTGGCGTTCTCTCTTTGTATTTTTTTTAAATCAAGATATTACATATTTTAAAATTGCGTTTATGACTGTAGAAAGAAATTTATGATAAAATATTCGCTAGAAGATTGAAAAACTTTGGAAATAATTATGCAAAATTTTGACGATTTCTTATCTTAGCCAAAGTATTTTTTTACTATAAATTAGTAATATTTTGTCATTCCCAATGTATTAACATTACCATACACAGGAGTTCATGTAACGTTATAAAACGCAGTTTAAAAATGAAAACTCCGATTTTATGGAAACTTTTTAAACTGTTTTCTCTGTTCCATTTTAGAAAACTTGACGCTGTGGCGACAAACATCTTGTCGATTTTAAAATGACACGCCTCTTCGTGTCGAACGCCACACTCAAAACCTTATTGGCACGTCAGGCGTGTCACCCGCACAGAATCGGATAACATACAGATACTCCTGCAATTAATAGATAAGATAATTATTAAATAAAAGCAATAAGCTCAAGACGATGTGCTTTCCGTAGTGACTTAAGCATTTAAAGTATCATAAGTTAGGATATTGAACATTTGACTGTGTGAATGATATTTTTATGATCTGTGACATTGGCATTTTATAATTTACTAAGTCTTTGATATTAAGGTATAAAGAGACCTGCAGATTTTCAGTTTTCCGGACGATACCGGGCGGTTAGCCGGAAGCAAATATGACTGCAGACAACTGCAGATATGAGATATCTTCCGACGAACTGGTATTATAATGCGTGGGTCCCTTAATAGTTTAATCGGATTTTGCATTTTTTGTGGTTTTTAATAATTTTATTAAGGAATGTTAGATTAATTTAATGGTTTATAAGGTGGGGTAAGACGAACATGGAGTAATACACACTATAATGCTTAAACAAAGGATACTATAGACTAGACAGCCAAATAATAATACCACTACCGAACGAGATGGTCACATACAAATTATAATAAGAGTGACAGAGAGCAAAATGTTATTGTTTGTCTTTGTCATAGTTTCACTTTTCCGCCGCTGCCACAAACGAGTTTGTGGCAAACAATAACCCTTTACCGCATATTGTTCCACATTTGGCCGTTATAAATTCTACTCTACTGACAACTGTTATAGTTCAAATTTGAACAAATATTGTATACGTCACATGCGGTAAGGGATATGTACGTGACGTCAAGTTTATTATCCGCCCAGATTACGTAGGTTGTTTATGGTAAACTGTCAGCCATTTTTAAAGTACTTCTTAATTTCGCTCCATTATTCTATATCTGTCCCTTACGGGTGTACGCTTACGTCATATCTATAGTATTCTTCATCTGAGCTATAATGTGATTGTCATAGTTTCTTTATTTTATTCTTATCCCATCTTAAGTTAATCGATGGAATCAGGCGTTACTTTGCGGAAATCCATGTTAATCATAAACTAGAACGTTCCTTTGCTAATCCGCGAATTGATAACGTGCAAGTCAATCAGTGTTAACCTGTTGCACTTGCACGTTATCAATTCGCGGATTAGCAAAGGAACGTTCTAGTTTATGACCATCTTAAGTTAAGTCTCGCTCTGTAAGAAGAGGCGAATAGAAAAATAATACAATACAATTTTAACTATAAAACTCCCGTGAGACTCATACATATTTAAAAATATTTAACCCGCTTAAAATATTTTTAATACAATACAGGTTGAAATAAAAAGGTCCGTTCAAACTTTGACTTCACAAAATGAACAACTTGTATTATGGGGCCAATGCTGAAATGGCGAAAAAAAAATTGGCTCTTCTATAGAAATGAGGTAGGGGGTAGGGCATAGCGAATGATATTCCGCTTTGTGTGGTAGGACACAGCACAGCGGATATCATCTCGCTCGAATCTAGAGCAGAGCCCAACTGGAGAAGTACCTCCGCCTTACAGAAGACCGCAGCCAAATAGCACTAGACCCCACTCTTAGTGTTGTGTTCCTGCCGGTGGGTAAGGCTGCCAGAGCTCAACGAGGGTGCGGTGTGCTGATGACGGGAGGACTTACGGAACTGACTTATTCCGTCTATTGTCCTTTGAGTCGTCGGCAACCCGAACCCTCCTTGGAACTTGTGCACTCCTTTTTACTGTGTATTTAACACAGCAAAAGGGAATGTACAAGTTTCTAATGGGGTGGCAACGCGCATGTGACACTGTTTGAGTTGCAGGCGTCCAAAGGTTACGATGACCGCTTTCCATCAGGCGGGCCGTACGCTTGTTTGCCACCGACGTAGTATAAAAAAACCCTAAAAATGAGCGGCATCGTGACTTCGTGACATTCGAAATGCATGAATCAGTCCTAATAATATCACCAAAAATCACCATGGGGGAGGTGCGGGTCTAAAAAAAAGCAAAATCGCATAACGTGATTAATGGGCGCCCCCAAAGGTACCATAAGGCCTGATTTAGACGGCGTGCGAACTCGCAAGCGATTTTAGTTACATTGCGGGCTGTTGAGGTTACATACAATTTTGCACAGCCAAATCAAGCTCAAATACCGCAATGTGATAAAACTCATATGCGAGTTCTCGAACCGTCTAAATGGGCCCTAAATCTATTAAAAATTGCTCTATCGCTGTTTCTTACAGGGCGATTATTATACCATTATCGTTTATCAGTAATGTTTTTTAATGTATAAGTATGTGCACAGTCAAATAGTTGCCACTATATTTAGCGAATGGACCACACTACTAGTGCCATATCATGTTATAGGAATTGTTGAATTTTTAATAAATAAGTTTTGACAAATCGTGTTTTGTTTCACTAAATGAACTTATAGGACTATACCTTGATACTAAATGAATAGAGCTCAGAGGCCGTACCAAGCATGATATGTTGTAATGAATTTTATAACGCAATATTTCATGTGGAGCACAAACTTAAAATTTTTACATACCGAAGTAGCTGTGCTTTAGCGCCCTCTAGTGGCCAATGTTAGTAACCATGTTAGCGCCATCTGATGACAGTTATCGCTAACTTTTTTAGTGTCATCTAGCGCCGAGTAGCGGTACCAGTTACAGATTTACTTTGGTCTCCTTCTACAGTACAACAGCGTACATACTGATGTATCATAATTCTGTTAGATGGCGCTTATATCAAGCCGCTCTATAGTTATATCGTTGATGTATAGATGGCGCTATAATTAATTATGAGAAAGTAAATGATTTTTTAGTAGAAATTTCCAGTCCGGTTAAAATGAAATTCGTTAAACAATTTGACGTCGTTTAGCCATGTTTTATTTCACCAGGGAAGTAAAATATCAAGGAAAAAAATAGTTTTGTTCTTGCCAGATATTCATTGTACCTATTGTAAATTCTCTATTTAGGAATTTCATGTTCTAATCTCGCTGGAACTGGAATAGAGGCCTGATTTAGACGGCGTGCGAACTCGCATGCGATTTTAGTTACGTTGCGGGCTGCTGAGGCTACATACAATTTTGCACAGCTATCAAATACCGCAATGTAATAAAACTCGTATGCGAGTTCTCGTACCGTCTAAATGGGCACTTAATCAGGATTAATAACAGTAATTTCTGAAAAATGTGCAAAATTTAAATTTGTACAGTGTACAGCTTATCTCATTAAATCGTCAACAATCTTTTTCAGCATTGACAAATTATTTGTGAGGATGATAGGATGACACGGAAGGTATGTAAACAGATAGAAAAAAGAATAAACGCACATTTTTCTATACATTTAATTTTTTACGAAAGCTATACAAATTGGACGGTTGATATAAGTTATCTAGTACTTATAACTCTTATAAGTACTACTAAAAGGCAGTAAATTGTTATTGGAATGTAAAAGGTCAGTCATTTAATCATTATAAACCTAACCAAAAATTTTGGGACTTTCAGCAACCAAACTTTTGTATGAAGAATGGCCATGTGTTTTCTGTGTCCTTTGGAAATTCGAGCGTCATGTTCAACTGCATATTAAATAATTTTTTAACACGCTTTTATTAGGTCGTCGTGTATGTAACTATGTATGTAATGGAATCTAAGGAAGCTAATTTAACCATCTTCCAGGAGTCGTAGCGTAATGAAAATTGGTAGCTATATGTAGTTCCGATGACAATACAATAATATGGTACTGTTGAGCTGATCTGATGATGGAGTCGGAAGATATGAACTGGAACTACATGATGGAACAACGTATCATAGCCGTTTTTGGGTTTCTTAGAAAAGTCTTGTAATGAACTTTGACTACAATTAGGTTTCAAGGTCTGATTATGAAGCCGAAAGATATGAACTGGAACTACATGATGGAACATCGTATCATAGCTGTTTTTGGGTTTCTTAGAAAGGTCTTGTAATGAACTTTGACTACGATTAGGTTTCAAGGTCTGATGATGGAGCCGGAAGATATGAACTGGAACTACATGATGGAACATCGTATCATAGCTGTTTTTGGGCTTCTTAGGAAAGTCTTGTAATGAACTTTGACTACAATTAGGTTTCAAGGTCTGATGATGGAGCCGGAAGATATGAGCTGGAACTACATTATGGAACATCGTATCATAGCTGTTTTTGGGCTTCTTAGAAAAGTCTTGTAATGAACTTTGACTACGATTAGGTTTCAAGGTCTGATGATGGAGCCGGAAGATATGAACTGGAACTACATGATGGAACATCGTATCATAGCTGTTTTTGGGCTTCTTGGAAAAGTCTTGTAATGAACTATGACTACGATTAGGTTTCAAGGCCTGATGATGGTGCCAGAAGATAAGAACAGAAAAGGGGGGGGGCTCGAGGGGGGAAGCATGAAAGAAAGATCAACGTAGTATTTAAAATAAGTTGGGTTAGCGTTTTCTTGTGACCTTTCAGAGCAAACAAAGGGGGGCTCGGGGGGCGAAGCCCCGCATAAAATAAAGATCAACGTTGTATTTAAAATAAGTTGGGTTAAGGTTTTCTTGTGATCCTTAAGAGTAAACAAAAGGGGGGCTCGGGGGGCGAAGCCCGCCGCATGAAAGAAAGATCAACGTAGTATTTAGAATAAGTTGGGTTAGCGTTTTCTTGTGACCTTTAAGAGCAAAAAAGGGGGGCTCGGGGGGCGAAGCCCCCCGCATGAAAGAAAGATCAACGTAGTATTTAAGATAAGTTGGGTTAGCGTTTTCTTGTGACCTTTAAGAGCAAACAAAGGGGGCTCGGGGGGCGAAGCCCCCCGCATAAAAAAAAGATTAACGTTGTATTTAAAATAAGTTGGGTTAGCGTTTTCTTGTGACCTTTAAGAGCAAACAAAGGGGGGCTCGGGGGGCGAAGCCCCCCGCATAAAATAAAGATCAACGTTGTATTTAAAATAAGTTGGGTTAAGGTTTTCTTGTGATCCTTAAGAGTAAACAAAAGGGGGGCTCGGGGGGCGAAGCCCGCCGCATGAAAGAAAGATCAACGTAGTATTTAGAATAAGTTGGGTTAGCGTTTTCTTGTGACCTTTAAGAGCAAACAAAGGGGGCTCGGGGGGCGAAGCCCCCCGCATAAAAGAAAGATTAACGTTGTATTTAAAATAAGTTGGGTTAGCGTTTTCTTGTGACCTTTAAGAGCAAACAAAGGGGGGCTCGGGGGGCGAAGCCCCCCGCATAAAAGAAAGATAAACGTTGTATTTAAAATAACTTGGGTTATGGTTTTCTTGTGATCCTTAAGAGCAAAGAAAAGGGGGCTCGGGGGCGAAGCCCCCGCATGAAAGAAAGATCAACGTAGTATTTAGAATAAGTTGGGTTAGCGTTTTCTTGTGACCTTTAAGAGCAAACAAAGGGGGGCTCGGGGGCGAAGCCCCCGCATGAAAGAAAGATCAACGTAGTATTTAAGATAAGTTGGGTTAGCGTTTTCTTGTGACCTTTAAGAGCAAACAAAGGGGGCTCGGGGGCGAAGCCCCCCGCATAAAAGAAAGATCAACGGAGTATTTAAGATAAGTTGGGTTAGCGTTTTCTTGTGACCTTTAAGAGGAAACAAAGGGGGGCTCGGGGGGCGAAGCCCCCCGCATAAAAGAAAGATAAACGTTGTATTTAAAATAAGTTGGGTTAAGGTTTTCTTGTGATCATTAAGAGTAAAGAAAAGGGGGCTCGGGGGCGAAGCCCCCGCATGAAAGAAAGATCAACGTAGTATTTAGAATAAGTTGGGTTAGCGTTTTCTTGTGACCTTTAAGAGCAAACAAAGGGGGCTCGGGGGCGAAGCCCCCGCATAAAAGAAAGATCAACGTTGTATTTCAAATAAGTTGGGTTAAGGTTTTCTTGTGATCCTTAAGAGTAAAGAAAAGGGGGGCTCGGGGGCGAAGCCCCCGCATGAAAGAAAGATCAACGTAGTATTTAGAATAAGTTGGGTTAGCGTTTTCTTGTGACCTTTAAGAGCAAACAAAGGGGGCTCGGGGGCGATGCCCCCGCATGAAAGAAAGATCAACGTAGTATTTAAGATAAGTTGGGTTAGCGTTTTCTTGTGACCTTTAAGAGCAAACAAAGGGGGCTCGGGGGCGAAGCCCCCGCATAAAAGAAAGATAAACGTTGTATTTAAAATAAGTTGGGTTAAGGTTTTCTTGTGACCCTTAAGAGTAAAGAAAAGGGGGGCTCGGGGGGCGAAGCCCCCCGCATAAAAGAAAGATCAACGTAGTATTTAGAATAAGTTGGGTTAGCGTTTTCTTGTGACCTTTAAGAGCAAACAAAGGGGGGCTCGGGGGGCGAAGCCTCCCGCATGAAAGAAAGATCAACGTAGTATTTAAGATAAGTTGCGTTAGCGTTTTCTTGTGACCTTTAAGAGCAAACAAAGGGGGGCTCGGGGGGCGAAGCCCCCCGCATAAAAGAAAGTTCAACGTAGTATTTAAGATAAGTTGGGTTAGCGTTTTCTTGTGACCTTTAAGAGCAAACAAAGGGGGGCTCGGGGGGCGAAGCCCCCGCATAAAAGAAAGATAAACGTTGTATTTAAAATAAGTTGGGTTAAGGTTTTCTTGTGATCCTTAAGAGTAAAGAAAAGGGGGGCTCGGGGGTCGAAGCCCCCCGCATGAAAGAAAGATCAACGTAGTATTTAGAATAAGTTGGGTTAGCGTTTTCTTGTGACCTTTAAGACCAAACAAAGGGGGGCTCGGGGGCGAAGCCCCCCGCATAAAAGAAAGATCAACGTTGTATTTAAAAAAGTTGGGTTAAGGTTTTCTTGTGATCCTTAAGAGTAAAGAAAAGGGGGGCTCGGGGGGCGAAGCCCCCGCATGAAATAAAGATCAACGTAGTATTTAGAATAAGTTGGGTTAGCGTTTTCTTGTGACCTTTAAGAGCAAACAAAGGGGGCTCAGGGGCGAAGCCCCCGCATGAAAGAAAGATCAACGTAGTATTTAAGATAAGTTGGGTTAGCGTTTTCTTGTGACCTTTAAGAGCAAACAAAGGGGGCTCGGGGGCGAAGCCCCCTCATAAAAGAAAGATCAACGTAGTATTTAAGATAAGTTGGGTTAGCGTTTTCTTGTGACCTTTAAGAGGAAACAAAGGGGGCTCGGGGGGCGAAGCCCCCCGCATAAAAGAAAGATAAACGTTGTATTTAAAATAAGTTGGGTTAAGGTTTTCTTGTGATCATTAAGAGTAAAGAAAAGGGGGGCTCGGGGGCGAAGCCCCCGCATGAAAGAAAGATCAACGTAGTATTTAGAATAAGTTGGGTTAGCGTTTTCTTGTGACCTTTAAGAGCAAACAAAGGGGGGCTCGGGGGGCGAAGCCCCCCGCATAAAAGAAAGATCAACGTCGTATTTCAAATAAGTTGGGTTAAGGTTTTCTTGTGATCCTTAAGAGTAAAGAAAAGGGGGGCTCGGGGGGCGAAGCCCCCCGCATGAATGAAAGATCAACGTAGTATTTAGAATAAGTTGGGTTAGCGTTTTCTTGTGACCTTTAAGAGCAAACAAAGGGGGGCTCGGGGGGCGAAGCCCCCGCATGAAAGAAAGATCAACGTAGTATTTAAGATAAGTTGGGTTAGCGTTTTCTTGTGACCTTTAAGAGCAAACAAAGGGGGGCTCGGGGGGCGAAGCCCCCGCATAAAAGAAAGATAAACGTTGTATTTAAAATAAGTTGGGTTAAGGTTTTCTTGTGACCCTTAAGAGTAAAGAAAAGGAGGGCTCGGGGGGCGAAGCCCCCCGCATGAAAGAAAGATCAACGTAGTATTTAGAATAAGTTGGGTTAGCGTTTTCTTGTGACCTTTAAGAGCAAACAAAGGGGGGCTCGGGGGGCGAAGCCTCCCGCATGAAAGAAAGATCAACGTAGTATTTAAGATAAGTTGGGTTAGCGTTTTCTTGTGACCTTTAAGAGCAAACAAAGGGGGGGCTCGGGGGGCGAAGCCCCCCGCATAAAAGAAAGTTCAACGTAGTATTTAAGATAAGTTGTGTTAGCGTTTTCTTGTGACCTTTAAGAGCAAACAAAGGGGGGCTCGGGGGGCGAAGCCCCCCGCATAAAAGAAAGATAATCGTTGTATTTAAAATAAGTTGGGTTAAGGTTTTCTTGTGATCCTTAAGAGTAAAGAAAAGGGGGCTCGGGGGTCGAAGCCCCCCGCATGAAAGAAAGATCAACGTAGTATTTAGAATAAGTTGGGTTAGCGTTTTCTTGTGACCTTTAAGAGTAAACAAAGGGGGCTCGGGGGGCGAAGCCCCCTGCATAAAAGAAAGATCAACGTTGTATTTCAAATAAGTTGGGTTAAGGTTTTCTTGTGATCCTTAAGAGTAAAGAAAAGGGGGGCTCGGGGGGCGAAGCCCCCCGCATGAAATAAAGATCAACGTAGTATTTAGAATAAATTGGGTTAGCGTTTTGTTGTGACCTTTAAGAGCAAACAAAGGGGGGCTCGGGGGGCGAAGCCCCCCGCATGAAAGAAAGATCAACGTAGTATTTAAGATAAGTTGGGTTAGCGTTTTCTTGTGACCTTTAAGAGCAAACAAAGGGGGCTCGGGGGCGAAGCCCCCGCATAAAAGAAAGATAAACGTTGTATTTAAAATAAGTTGGGTTAGGGTTTTCTTGTTATCCTTAAGAGTAACGAAAAGGGGGCTCGGGGGGCGAAGCCCCCCGCATAAAAGAAAGATTAACGTAGTATTTAAAATAAGTTGGGTTAGCGTTTTCTTGTGACATTTAAGAGCAAACAAAGGGGGGCTCGGGGGGCGAAGCCCCCGCCCCGCATAAAAGAAAGATAAACGTTGTATTCAAAATAAGTTTGGTTAGCGTTTTGTTGTGACCTTTAAGAGCAAACAAAGGGGGGCTCGGGGGGCGAAGCCCCCCGCATAAAAGAAAGATCAACGTTGTATTTAAAATAAGTTGGGTTAGCGTTTTCTTGTGACCTTTAAGAGCAAACAAAGGGGAGTTCGGGGGGCGAAGCCCCCCGCATAAAAGAAAGATCAACGTTGTATCTAAAATAAGTTGGGTAATGGTTTTCCTGTGACCCTTAAGAGCAAATAAAGGGGGGCTCGGCAAAAAAGATATATTTAAATTTTGTTTGAATTAATTGAAATGTGACAATATTTTCTAATCGAGTCAAACAAAATCCCACTAGTCAGCTAGCTTAGAGCTTCAAAACAATGTATGGCGAAAGTATGTCTCTCTAATGTCTTCAAAAAGTCCGCGATGGCACATGTCTATATTGTCTATCTTTTACGGATAACTTACTAGGTATAAACATTTTTATGATAATACCGTAATAAGAAGGTAGCCGCTAGTTATTATTAAGTAGCAATTAGCAATAAGTACACGTTAAGCCACAAATGGCATGTAAAATCCGCCTACTTGAAATAAATTTATGTATAAATGTTAAAAGTATTTCATTATTAATGACTAAAAAGTATAAAATAAATTAATAGTTTAAAAAACACTATAAAACACGCTTTTATAAATGCACGTAAAAGCCAAAAATTAATTATGGATCGTTCAAGTTGTCTCTATTTGTGAGCTGAAGTTTAAAAACTATGTGCTTTTAATTATAATATTTGATTGTAAAAGCGTGGGGCGCTGGAACAGGAAAGACTTTCTTGTAAACAAATACTAATCCGAACTTCCTGGCGAATGAAGTTGCATAAGAACATAACGTTTACATATGCCGCCTAAGGGTTACCAAAGAGAACCAAAGATATCTCGTCCACGAACAAGAACTCTGCATCCTGTCACTGTAGACACTTTCCCCTTTTGTACTTTGATTACCGGAAAACCCTAAAAAGCGGCGTTCTAAGTAAGTGTCGGTGACTGTCGACTCTCCTCGCTACTAGCGCATATTTTGTCTGAGTTCGACAAACTGGTACCTACTTTGAACACTGACTTTTAATTGATTTGACTGTTTAATGTAGAACCTACTAGTCATGCTGCAACTCCAGTTAGCGCGTCAATCTGTGTAACCTCCTTCCCGTAACATAGCATAATTTGATTTATCAGCAAGTTATACAAAAAGTCTTTCCTGTTCCAGCGCCCCACGCTTTTACAATCAAATATTATAATTAAAAGCACATAGTTTTTAAACTTCAGCTCACAAATAGAGACAACTTGAACGATCCATAATTAATTTTTGGCTTTTACGTGCATTTATAAAAGCGTGTTTTATAGTGTTTTTTAAACTATTAATTTATTTTAAGATATCTATCAAAAATTAATAAAATAAAGTCATTCAAATATTTTACAAATTTCCCTGTCTACCGATTTCTTAGAATTGATTTAACCCTTAAATGCATGAATTTTTCTTTTAACGAGATATTAATATATGTGATAGACAATGGTTTTCTGACTCTGGGAAAAATAATAAAAAAAATATTTAAGATCGATTTTTATACTAAATCAGTGTTAGAAGTTAAATAGGCCAAATCTTATTAATATAAATATATCGTAATTGGTAAGTTTTATTTTTAAAAAATGACTACTATTAAAAAGGTACACTATTTGTGGAACCTCTATGATAAAATGTTTAAACATAAACTAATAACTCCGAAAAAATCAGCCTAAATCACATACTAAAAATCGCCATCGTCCTGTTTTTTCACACTTTTCCGCCATTTTATTTTAATCCTTAAATAATAAATAGTAAATCATTATATTATTTAATTTATTTAATTGTTTATTAAATAATAATAAATAATGAATAATAGTTAAGCAATAAATGTGATTTTGGATAGCTACATATCGAGCCACGGGCCATGAAATATATGATGCATATATACATCACCATGCATTTAAGGGTTAAGTACTGATTTTATAATACATTTATAAAACATTAGTTACAAGTCGTTTAAAAAGGAGCTAACGTTATTTTCTTAGGCCCACTTGCACCGACCACTTAACTCAGGGTTAGTGGGCTGTCAACTGTCAAATTCTATATAAAATGGTGGGTTAACCCTCCATTTTCGTTGGTGCAAGTGGCCCTTAGGGTAATCAATAAAGGGTTAGTCATATTAGTATCGTGCTGTGACAAAGATTCAACCTTGACAGTTGTGAACCTATCTAGTCCCAATAAAATAAATGACTGCTCAAACTATATCAGACTATCAACAAAATACGTAATTTTATACATATTCCAAAATCCATTTTGAACTTTTAAGGTTATAAATTCCAAAAACAAAAAACAGGTACAGTCAACCAATTGCAACCCTAGGCCACTGCAGAACTATGTCATAGTGACGTTAAAAATCAGATTGTAAGAAATCTCTTACTGCTTGTCATTTTGACATGGTTGTAGAGTGGCAGGGTCCCAATTGGTTGACAGTACTACTGTGTCTTAGGACTCTTAGGGGTGTAGTTATAGAGTTAGCACTTATATTTTTACTCGTGTATATATGTGTCGCTTAACTTTAAATTCTATTTTTTATTATACTCAACCTTAAAGCAGAATGGATTTACCCATGTTTGAAACTAAGCGACACATGCTATTTTAACCCCCGACGCAAAAACGAAGGGGTGTTACAAGTTTGACGTGTCTGTCTGTCTGTGGCATCGTAGCTCCCGAACGGATGAACCGATTTAGATTTAGTTTATTTTGTCTGAAATCTGAGTCGGGAGTGTTCTTAGCCATGTTTCATGAAAATCGGTCTACTATGTCGCAGTCGGAGGTTTTTTCAAAATTTGAATTTTGTGGTTAGGTTATAGATTTTATATAAAATCAGTAGTAGTCCGGGACTGGCGCGCAGGCGATCTTGACGAAGTCCTCATACCGCACGGTACCGCCGCTCGACACGTTGGCTTCCCGGAAGATGTTGTCTATCTGAAACGTTAACATTACTTGAGTGGTTAGAAACTCAAAAAAAACTCAACAACGGGGTTTAACCCTTAGAGTCACTTTGTATATCATGCTATACAAAACAAATAAAAAAATAAATAGGGTACTGCGCCAATGTTTAAAGAGGAATGGCTTTTGTAGTACAATTTATAAAGGTGGGTAGAATTTGCATTAAAATACATTGACGTGTATAAGTGCTCGATAATAACACAATTGGACGAATTGTGCGACCATGAGAAAATCTTTGCGGAGTCATAAGGTAAATTAACATAATTTAATAAAATTTCTTAGAATGCAACCAAAGAAAGCAGTGCCCTTTATGGGAAGGGAATGATAATAACCTATCTTTCAATGCAATATTTTTGTGTCGGATATATTGTAGTTACGTTTTATTGTCATATTTCCAACACGGTTTAGTATACTATACGTTGCCAACACTCCTGTGAATGAAGTCTGATTTGTTCCGTATGGCATACTATACGTTGCGACTACCACTCTAAATAACTTTAAAACTGTTTATAGTGTTATTTAGTGATGGGTCGTTACCAGTAACTTACTAACAATGGGAACATTCCCGGTAATGTTACTAGTAATGTTACCCCCGAGCGGTAACATTGAGTAACTTTCAAAAAATAATTAGTATTGTATATTTATTTTCGTGTCAAATAGTTAACTCAATAATAATGCTATTCTTTACAACAATAAAACAGTCCAGGGTTCTCTAAGAGAGTAAATTCCCAATGTTACTGGTAACATTCTCAATGTTACCGGTAACATTCCCAATATTACCAGGAAACTTTCCAAAGTTACTGGGAATACTGGGATCAATACTATTTATCTGGAAACGAAGATCAATAATTATGTAAAATAAAAGAAAATATGTGTAAAAATCAGTTTAATTATGAAAATATAACAATCAACATTATGTATAATATAATAATGATCACAGTTTTACGTATATTTGAATGTTGTTTCACATATAAATAACCTTAAATAAAAAATTAAGTACGTCAATATTTTAAAATAAAATCAGTACTTATTATAAATGTTTATATTAAGTACATGCAATAAGCTTACTTTAATTTTGAAAATATAACAATCAACATTATGTATATAATAATGATCACAGTTTTTGTAACGTTTAAATGATGTTTCACATATGTGTAAATAATTATAAATTAAATATTAAGTATGTCAGTACTTTAAAATGAAATCAGTATGTATTATCATTTTTATATGAAATTAAGTACATGCAGTTAGCTTACTTTAATTTGAAAAATATAACAATCAACATTGTGTATAATTTTAGTATGTATATTTAAATTTTGTTTCACATATAAATCATCTTAATTTAAATATTAAGCATGACCATATAGTTTAAAAATGAAATCAGTTAAGTAGATACAATTAGCTTATTTGCAATAAGTTATCCAACAAAGACTCAGCTTCAGGCACACAAATCAACTAGTAAAAATTCACATAACAGGTATAATATATTAAAATTTACTATAATCTCCAACAATGAAATCTTTAACATTCATTCTTGTTAAAAATTTTAATCAATTCAAATTCAATCTGTACAATCTGTAGAAAAAATACTGTTTGATGAAATTGAATCTGAGGTGCCATCTTCCATATCTTCAACGTCCGAAAATTCATCTTCAGAGTTGGACGAATCCGTATCATGCATATCCTCGTTGACAATTGTACTCCGATCAAAAGGTTTTTGTGATTCTGATTGATGAGATAACTTCCAGTTGTGAGATATATAAGTTAATTTTCCCGCTCTGTTTGTCTTCAACCGATTCCTTCGTTTCGTATGAATATTTGAAAATGTAGAGAAAGACCGCTCTACCGCTGCAGAGGTGGCAGGCATGGTTAGTATTTTGACAGCTGTTTTACCTAACACTGTATTGGAGAATAATGTTTCCCACCATGTGACTGGCTCTGTAGTAGCTGCCATTTTCCACACAAAATCCTTTGCCCAGATGCTTTTGTGTGTCTTGTAGTCCGATAATTCCATTAAAATATCAGTTGATTCATTCCCAAGATTAAATATGATTTCGCATCCATCAACGTTTTCTTGATCTGTTAATTGTGATCCTTGATTCTTTGGGTCTAGTATTGTCGCTGCAAAATGGATGGGTTTCAGAGCATTTGCCTCTCTTTCTTCAAATTTCGGTTTGAGGTCTGCTAAATTATTTTCAAGAAGATTTGTTGTTTGGTAATTGTTAAGCAATGCATCTAATTCTTTAAATGCCTTGTACACTAGATGTACTGCAAAATAATCCCCTTCTAGAATGTATATCCATTGGACAATGGGGTCTAAAAACCTTTCAAGGTTACGGAGCTCTGTCCATGTGTCTTCGTTTAAAATTTTATTTTTGTATTGTCTTAGTGATGTTGTAGATTCATTTATTACCATATTTTGCACAACAATTTTTGATTTGATAAAGCTTTGAAGACATGCTAAATAACTGCCCCATCTGGTTTTAACTGGTAACTGAAGACTCGAATTGACGCTTTTTTCCTCCGCGAGTCTTCGGAATTCAGCTCCAAGGATATGTGATCGTGTAATTGTTTTTATTACTCTCACTGTAAATGCAAAAATGCGACGTATTTTCATGACTTTTAATGAGTCCCCAACAAACAAATGCAGGGTATGAGCCAAACATCCTGTCCATAGAGTTTGTTCATATTTGTCGTGCAAGAGCTTCCCAAATCTGACCATGTTTGCCGCATTGTCCGTAACAACTGCAACAAACTTTGACGGATGAAACTCTTCGATTATATTTGTGACTTCTTCACACAGATATTCGGCCGTATGTCTTTGTTCCTTTGTTTCTATAAATTTGTAGAAGTATGGTTTCGGAGCATAGAGAATCACATTTAGGATGGATTCTTTTCTTAGGTTAGACCATCCATCAATAATAATAATAATGACTCCATAATGACTCCACGGCCGATACGGCCACGGCGACTGCTTTCAAGTCCGTTGCTGTCTCAGGTGTGCTCGCCAATGGCTGACGTAGCCGATCTTGTTGGCAAATGTTCGTGGACACTGCGGACACGTGAGCACACCATTAATATAGTTATATTGTATTGCCGCAGGTGGTCGGGCTTTTATTTCATCGCGCTTGGAATCTAGCTCTGAGCGCCGTTGATGTTCGAAGTCCATTACCGTAGTATTTATTTTACTCCGCCATTCAGTGCGTACGGCTGCCTGCTGTTCCCATCGCGAGGGCTCTATACGACACTTTTTCATGTGCCGTTTAAGCACATCCTTGTACCTGAGGAATTGGCCGCCCTGTTTCCGCTTGCCTTCCTCAAGCTCAGAGTAAAAGATGCGCTTAGCCACACGCTGGTTGTTCATTCGCGAAACGTGACCGCCCCACCGAAGCTGACGGCGCATGAGGTATACCTCAATTCCACCCACATTTGCTCTACGCAGAACTTCGGTATTCCGGACACGATCAGACCATCGGATCTTCAGTATCTTGCGTAGGCATCTGAGATGGAATCGATCCAACATGCGAATATGCCGGCGATAAACAGTCCACGTTTCAGCAGAGTAAAGAAGGTTAGGCAGCACGACAGCCATATACACGGATATCTTTGTAGCCAGTTTTAAATCATGTGAACTAAGGACCTTGTGGTCTAACTTGCCGAAAGCAGCAGCTGCAGCCCCAATTCTGCTATTAATTTCGGCATCTAGGTCACACTTAGCTGTTAATGTGCTCCCCAGGTAACGGAACTTGTCCACTTGCTTCAGCTGGTCCTCACCGAGCTTGACGACCAGTGCCTGCGGACTGAGAACGTCTAACGACATCACCTCAGTCTTCTTGACACTGATCTTGAGCCCAAATCTGCAACAAGACTCGTCGAAACTGGACATAAGCTTTTGCATGCCTTCCGGGGACTCAGTCACAAAGCACAGATCATCTGCATACATAATCTCTGTGATTACGGTGTATGAGACTTTTGTGTGTGCTTTAAATCTGGCCAGGTTAAAAATGTTGCCATCGACGCGATAGCGGACGCGAACACCTTCGGGGCATGTTTGTAAGACTTCTCGTACTACGACTGAAAAATATAGTGCGAATAGAGTGGGTGCTAGGACGCAACCTTGCTTCACCCCGCATGAGACGGGGAAGAAGCCCGATTCTTCGTTATCTACAGCAACGCAGCACTCCATGTCGTTATGCAGGAGTCTGATCAGTCTTACGAACTTCTCCGTACATCCGAGCTTTCTCAGAACTACCCAGAGGGCCTCACGAGGCACGCTGTCAAAAGCCTTCTCTAGGTCAACAAAGCAGAGGAACAATTGACGACCCTGTTCTCTGCTTTTCTCCTGCAGTTGACGAACCGAGAATATAGCTTCACAGGTACCTCTGTCAGGTCGGAAGCCAAACTGGGTTTCTGGGAGCAGCTTTTCGGATAAGTCCAATAGGCGGTTAAGCAAAACTCTGGCAAATACTTTCCCTGGGACTGATAATAGCGAAATACCACGGTAAGAGTTACAATCAGAACGGTCACCCTTGTTCTTATACAATGCCCTGATGCGTGAGACCTTGAAGTCATGAGGGACTTGTTCCTTATCCCATATAAGAACAAAAAGTTTCCACATAACTGATTGCAACTCCTCCCCGCCGTATTTAATTAATTCACCTGGTATAAAGTCAATACCAGCCGCACGCTTATTTTGCTGTTGTTTGACAGCTCGAGCAACCTCGCCACAAGACAGCGGCTCGTCCAGTTCAAAGGCAGTGGGGAGTTGAGGTATTGAGCTGATGTGCACTAGATCTGCTCCTCGATCAACATTCAACAGAGTGTTGAAGTGCTGTGCCCACCGTGTCAACACCTCATCCCTAGTCTTAAGGAGGCCTTGGCCATTACAAGGTTTAAGAGGTACCCTAACAGATGGTACAGTATTCGTAAGGTTCCTAATCTCCTTGTAATGTGGGGGATATCCCACAGGTCTAACACTATATAGCAGAGATCTATAGCACAAGGAAACCAAGAAAGTGTACACCAGGAATTTATTCAATGTTTACATGAGAACTGTTATTGACCGACTGACTTACAAAACGTAAACAAACATATCAAAGAATCGGTTGCTATACCAAATACAAAATATGACAGTATTCCTTCAACAGCCAGTACTGTGGCCTCTTAGGCACAACTCGATTCTATCGAATATCTCATTATCATTATATTCAATACGCCCCCTTAATGTGCATATTCAAAATAAATTGTAACACAATAAAACATACAAACAAAGTGATATCAAAGAACAACTATTAAAAATGTAAACAATTAACAAGCAATGCCCAAACCGCGCATGCACGTATAATGCTTTTCTCTAGGCAAAGCCTTCGTTAATATGTCGGCGAGCATTGAGTCGGTCGGTAAGTACTTTAACTCAATACTCTTATTGTCCTTTAATATACTTCGCACAAAGTGATACTTTATATCAATATGTTTGGACCGAGAATGAAACATTGGATCGCTCGCAAGACATATTGCCCCCTGATTATCTACATGTAAAGATAATGGTGCATACTTACGTAACCCAATTTCAGTAAGCAAACTGTTCAGGTATATAGCTTCCTTCATTGCCGATGCCAAGCTTATATACTCCGATTGACAAGATGAAGTGCTCACACATCTCTGTTTTTCTGATCTCCAGCTTACACAACCAGCTCCTAACATAAAAACATAACCAGAATAAGAACGCCTATCTATCAAACAACCTCCCCAATCAGCATCCGAATAACCATGCAATGATTTACCTGTCTTTTTGTAAATAAGTCCATATTGTTTCGTATGCTTCAGGTATCTCAAGACACGCTTTGCTGCATTCCAACATTCCTCGTTAGGGCAATCCAGGAATTGACTCAATACAGCCACCGTATTCGTAATATCAGGTCTCGTTCCCGTAGAAAGATACATCAACGAACCTATAATTTCGCGATATGGGTATTGTTCACGCGCACTGCACTTATTCACCGGTTTTTCTATCTTTTGCTTAAATTCCATAGGCGTAGATATCGGTTTACTTTCATTCATATTAAATTTAATTAACAAATCGTCAATATATTTTTGTTGTGACAATTTCATTCCATTGTCAAATCTGTCAAACTCTATGCCTAACATATACTTCGCAATGCCATAATCTTTCAATTCAAACTTTTCGGCCAGTTCCTTTTTGAAATGTTCGATGCATTCACCTCTTTGCGATGCGACGAGTATGTCATCCACATAAATTAATACAAAGAGTTTAGTTTGCGAGTCTATATTTTTAAAATAAAGGCATGGCTCATTTAAAGATGCTTGCAATCCCATGCACTTCAGCTGTTCATCCAGTCTGATGTTCCACTGTCTACCAGCTTGTTTTAGGCCGTACAGCGACCTCTTGAGCTTGCATACATTGCCTCCAGACCTCAGGTCGCATAACAACTTGCTAGCTCTTTCATATATGAATGAACCTGGCTGCTCCAATCGTGTTAAATCTTGCAAACATTCGTCAAGAAGATCTGGTACTTTCATGTATATCTCTTCTTCTAATAATCCATTTAAATATGCCGTATTTATGTCCAACTGATGAATTTCAAGATCCAGTTCCACTGCAAGTGCAACTAATAATCTCACTGAATCAAGTCTAGCGACTGGCGCAAAGGTTTTCTGGTAATCGACGCCGTAACGTTGGCTAAAGCCTTTCGCCACCAGTCTAGCTTTCTTCTTCTCAGTCTTGTCGATATTTAACTTCGTCGTTAAAATATATCGGCAACCAACGACATTTCGGCCCATGGGTTTCTTGACGATATCAAAAGTGTCGTTTTTAATTAAACTTTTGACTTCTGACATTATTGCATCCTTCCATCCTTTTCGCTCGTTACCTGATAAGGCCTCTTTCAGACTAATCTCGGCAACTCCAACGAAATCTTCGCAGTCTCCATACTCCTCAGTTGACTCAAAGCCTTCTTCCGCAGAAACCTCTGGTTCTATGGCAACTTCTGGCTCTGCGACAATCTCTGGCTCTACGACAATCACTGGCTCTACGATAACAGGATCCGGTTCTACGATAACTGTGTTGTATATCTTCCGAGGACGCCCAACATGACCTCTTTCCAGCCGCGGTCGCCCTGGACCTCTCTTCACTATCCTCCCACCATCAACATGAACTTCATCTTGATGATGATCATGTTGAGATGGTTCTGCGACAGTACCTGGATCATCTGTCATTTGACGGGCTTCAACAGGAATATCCTCTTCTCTCTCGGGTTCAGGATCACGACCACTCGATGACCTTATGTTCACATCCTCGTGATCAGAGATCTGTTCTACCGGATTTCCACTAGTCTGAGTCGGATGGAACTCTACATCTACCGATAAAGGTTGATTTGTAGTATTTGCCGATCTTTCAAAAGGATCAATCTTCACGTTTATGTTCACGTTCTCTCTTTCTTCACTTTTTGCTTCGTGAAATTTCACATCTCTTGACATGATAACTTGTCGTTGCTTTGGCATCCATATTCTGTAACCCTTGCGATCTCGAGGATATCCTACAAAGATTCCTTCCAGGCTTCTTGGGGCAAACTTATCTTTCCCGCTTGACTTGTCCAAGACATGTACCTTAGATCCGAACTTGTGTAAGTAATCTAACTTCACAGGTCGTTCAAACCATTTCTCATAGGGTATCTCACCTTCAAGACTTCTCGTTGGACAACGGTTTCTTATGTGGCAAGCTGTTGCTACAGCATCTGCCCAGAAACCAGGGAAAGTCCTGATGAAATCAGCATGCACCTCGCCATCTCTTCCAGGGTCCTGTTCTTCCTTTCGGCTACTGAATTCTGTTGAGGAACTCCAGGAATTGTCAATCTTCGTGCTATTCCTTCTTGTTTCAAGAACTCGTCGAAATCTCGATTACAATATTCGCCTCCGTTATCTGTATGAAGATAAATTATTTTACGTCCGAACAGGTTCTCAACGTGATTTTTAAATACCTTGAACGTAGTGAAGACTTCACTTTTCTTGCTAAGAAAATAAACTTCACACCATCTGGTATGATCATCGATAAATGTTACGAAATATTTCGCTCCATTTATTGACGTGTGTTGCATGGGTCCTACGACGTCAGAATGTATGATTTTTAACTTCTCATCGCATGGCCCACTCGAGCTAGAAAATGGCAACCTACTCATTTTTCCTTTCGCACAAATGTCACAATCATACAATTCAGTTACATCTGACATCTTTAAATTCATGCCAGATTTATTTAAAACTCGGACAAGATCTTTCGCATTTAAATGACCAAGACGTTCGTGCCACGACCATACGTCAACCTTTCGCTCAGAAATCGCTGACACTACACCACAATGTTCCTCGACGTAATATAAATTACCTTTACGATTTGCGACCAGTTTAGTATTACCATAGCTATCTTGAACACTAGCTATATTTTTGTTAAACGTAATGCTATAACCTTGATCGGTAATTTTTGCTACTGAAATCAGGTTACATCGCAAATCCGGAACAAATAATGTATTTGGCAATTGCACTTCAGTTTTAGAACCATTATCACATGAAGAAAATCTAACTGTCCCCTTACCTTGTACGTCTGTGCTCGAATTCGTTGCTAAATTTAGCTTACCGGACAACGGTAGTAATGAAGTACCAAATTTATCTGCATCGTTACACAAATGTGACGTACACCCACTGTCAACGATCCAATTTCCATTCTCGTTCCCAACAGCATTAACATCTGAAACACAATTGAATGTTACAAAATTGGAATCAACATCATGTAAATCACTTGAGTTCGACACATACTTTGCACTATCATTACGTTGTTCCTTCTTCTTTTGAGTACAATCCGAGGCTTTATGACCGTGTAAATGGCATTTGAAACATTTATAATTGAATTTTGACCTAGCCTGCTCTGGGGCATCACTTGCGCGTTGACGTTGCTCTATGCCACTCTTTGGCTTAGAAGATCTCTTTCCTCTTACAAGAAGTGCCTTATCTACACATTCTTTCTGATTTCTGGAATGTTCCTCTTCTAAAATCTTCACTTTCAGTGCGTCTGGCTTTGGCAATGCATCTCTAGATTCTATTGCACATCTAAAATTGTCAAAACTGGACGGTAAACTATACAGAAGCATTATAGATATCAAATCGTCAGGCATTTCAATGTCCATGTCAGATAATTGGCTTATAATGTCGAAAAATCTCATAACATGTTCCCTCAAATCGCCGTTTTCATCCAATTTACGCAGCAACAACTCTTTCAACAGTGTAGCCTTTTTCGCAGGTCCTTTGGAAGCATGAATATCCTTTAACTTTAACCATACGTCACGCGATGTCTTGCAACCTCTCAGGTGCCTCAATTCACTCGGAGTTATGGATAAAATTAGGTCAGACTTAGCTTTGGAATCTCCTGTCTCCCATTTCGCTACTTCGGCTTCTCCACTTTCTCCAGCTGGCTTCTTGATACTGCCATTCACGTATCCCCAGGCGTCGTTCTTTATTAACACTGCTTCTACTTGGATCTTCCACGTCTCATAATTACTCTCGTTGAGTTGGTCAATTTTCACAGTACTACTCATTTCCGCTGAAAATTTCTTCCTTTTACCGTTAACACTATTCTTGAATCGTACGAGGGACCATAACCACTGTGGGGGATATCCCACAGGTCTAACACTATATAGCAGAGATCTATAGCACAAGGAAACCAAGAAAGTGTACACCAGGAATTTATTCAATGTTTACATGAGAACTGTTATTGACCGACTGACTTACAAAACGTAAACAAACATATCAAAGAATCGGTTGCTATACCAAATACAAAATATGACAGTATTCCTTCAACAGCCAGTACTGTGGCCTCTTAGGCACAACTCGATTCTATCGAATATCTCATTATCATTATATTCAATAATTATACCAGAAAAAGGTGTACCCACCTCCGTGCTCTACCAGTTGCCCTTCGTCGGCTAGATGTGTTTCGCTGAGAGCAGCCACATCTACATTGTAGCGACGAAGTTCCCGAGCAACAATTGCGGTCTTCCTTTCAGGGCAGGCATTTGTCTCGCGATCCAGGAGCGTGCGAACGTTCCACGCGCCGAAAATCAAATTAGATGATGTTGCTTTATTTGTTTTATTTGTACGTCGACCGCGAGTTGAAAGATGCGGAGGCAGCCACGGTTACTACCGTCCTAGGAATTTGGGGTGAGCATTTTTTTAGGGCACCTTTTCTAGCCCCCTCCCTGGCTGAGCGGGGAAAGCAGTGCCTCCCTAAACAGGGCTGCTTTGTCGCTCCAGGTGCTGCCGAATTCTTTCTGTCCCCCCCAGTGCAGAATGAAAACGACCACAGTGTGTTACAACACCCCTGGAGCCGCCTGTGTGCAGGCATCAGACAAAGCCCAATCTGCATCGGACTGGACCTCTCTACTTCAGCCCATCGCCACAGGTCTTTTAGCATCGGAGTTCAAATTCGGAAGCAGTCAAGTGCGCAGGAGATATTCCGGTGCACAAACGTACGCGCAGACGCAGGTGCACTCACTCGTCCTCACCCATCTTGATCCAGTGGAACGGAGAACCGATACGACCGGAGATGAGATCAGATGATGTGTCTGGCCGATGATATCTATATGCCCTCTATCATCGCCCTAGGCCATCCACATTGCCTTGTTACCCCGCCGGGTCCACCAAGCTCGTTTGCATATCTGCTTTGAGTTACTTTCCCCACCGAGATAAGCCTCATGCATTAGAAGCGGGAGGGATCCGCTGCTTAACCTACCAAGGTTAGGCTCCCCTCACTAGTTTAGCCCGCGAACCGACGCGGTTTACCAGGGTGTGGCCGCTGCATGCATGACAGCTTCTTGGAGCCACTAGCGAGAGTTTGGAACTCAATCAGTTAGGCGCCAGCGCCTTTACCAGGCCGGTTGCTGGTGCCACAGATTGACGTTCCACGACATCCATCAATAGCCAAGTGAATAATACTGGCTTGATTGATTTTGCTCACTATTTCGCTTTGAACGTCTGAATATTCTTCATCTAATAGAGATGTAGCCAATCTCTTTCTTGAAGGCATACCGTATAAAGGGTTCATCATATGAAAAGCTTCTTTCCATAGCGGGTGCTCGAATTGAGAGAAAGGTGTGCCAGTTACATACATTGCTCTTGCAACAGCTTTGTGTATATTCATCTGAAACAATAAGTTTAAAAGATATAACAATTGCTATTATATTATTTTGTTATTATGTTATATCTTCAAATGACGAATTGAATCACGTTTACTTAAAAAAGGTACACGCGGAAAAAATAATCACCACGTTTTCAAACAGGTCATACCCAATTATAGGTAAACAGTGAAACAGTCGGGTATTTTTTTATACTACGTTGTGTTTTTAACTTATTTATTAATTAGTAGGTACCTACTTTGTTTATTTAAATTATATAATACAATTATTATTATCAACTTCTTTTAGTCGTCTACCAAAGTCAGTTTTACAATACAATTTATATTAAGCTGAAAATATATTTACCTGCTCGTCTTTATCCATCAATGCTGGTCTGACATTTGTTGTATCTTGTGATGTATAGGCACGGCTATGGTCACTGTCGCTTAATACTTGAGCTTCACATAATGTTGATGAGTTTTTGTCATTTTGCTTAAAACTGTCCTTTACGTCTTGGGGGCTCTTTTTACATTTTATAATATGAACCGCAAACTTTGTAGCATTTCTATAGTTGTACACAACACTGCAAAAGTTACAAGTGTAACTTTTTTTATTGTTTATAGTATTTTCAGTAAAATAACTATACACTGGACTTTTCGGCTTCATTGTAACATATTCAGTTCTGTACTCCACTTGTTATCACAATTAATACGTTCACTCAAAGCCGTGTTTTAGATAAAACTAACCCCATGCCAAGGGATCCATGCCAGGTAACAATTGCGATAAGAGGCTTGAGCGAAAGAGAAAATAAACGTTGAGTATGAAAGAGAAAGATGTATATCTACACGTGTAGTATACTAGCTGTTCCCCAAGACTTCATTCGCGTGGATTAATTTCCCGATATTTATGTATGAATTCGGAATAATAATAAACTTAAAATATTTATTTTGGCATACAGATTGTCTTCTCTTTTTAACATTCTTAAAGGTGGAATTTTTCAAAATCTTTCTACATATCTTAGTACACTTTTTAATTGCAACCCAGTGTGCATATTTCAACGTTCTAGCTTTGACAGTTTCGGCTCTGCGATGATGAATCAGTCAGTCGGTCAGTCAGTCAGTCAGGACAATTGTTATATGTATAGTTAGATATACATAACATGGTGCACTGAGACAATAACGTTTACAACGAATTTTAATTCAATACATCATCAATTTCGTATGTTACCGTCTTTTGGGAATGTTACTGGTAACATTGGGAACTTACTAGTAATGTTCCCAAATGGAAACTTACTGGTAACGGGAATGTTTCCACCGCCCATCACTAGTGTTATTAGACTTATTAATACCTATGTTTAATTGCAAACCCAGGCAAAACTGCATTTTAATGGCCTCAATATGCAATACAAAGAGCCCATCATTTTATGGGAATTTGCCTATTCGCGTCGTAGGCTACAAAATGGAAATCAAGATTCCCGGTTTGTAGCCGGTTACGAACTGGGCCAGCGTGGTACCGTTTGGTTACTAAGTTTTCTAACTGGCTACAGAACGGGAATATAGAATTCCCTATTTGTAGCTGGTTACGTATTGGGCCCGAGTTAGGCACTGATCGGAATTTCTACCAAATAAAAGCTAAGACGGTGTAGATACGGACAGACGAACAGAGCGAACTATAAGGGTTCCTATAGTCAACCTAGTTGACTACGAAACCCTAAAAAATTACTCAATGTCAGCATTATTTGAATAAATCATGTAGGTATTCATGACGGTAAAAAAGTCTCATTTTGTAACCATTTTTTTCCCGTTTGGAAGCTGGTTACCAACCATGGCTATAAGAATCGGTAATGATTTAGGCTCATTTTGTAACCAGTTTCAACACGGGATGCTTTTTCCCGTTTCGAAGCTGGTTACCAAACGTGGTTACAAATCGGTAACGGGAAAGTCCTAGTTTGAAGCCAGTTACGAAGTGGGATTTTTTTCCCGTTTCCCGGTTACCAAGTTTTAGTCACGAAACGGTACTAAAGGACAAACTGTTCGTCATTCATTACAATCGCCACGGGAGAGGTGGATCTCACAGCTAAGCTGATAGCATTGTATAGTACCGAAATTAATTTCCATGCGTTATCAATAATTTGAGAAAAAATATTTAAGTACAACCTTAAATATTTTTTCTCAAATTATTGATATAGTTACGTGTATCAATAACGCATGGCTTCTGAGGCGACGTCACTTATAAACTGGCTAATATAAAGAAACAAAATGACCGCCTGAAAAAAATCCGTTATGAACGGTCAGGCAAGTAGAAAATGCACGAAATGTGATGTGCATTTGTGCTACGTGAAGACAAGAAACTGCTTTGTTACTTACCATCGCATTGCATAGGAAGTATAGTATTGCTTAGAATAGTATACATATACCCAGGATCGTGTTTTGTTGAGTTGTTGACAACGTATATTATTCTATACGTAGATTATTTAGGTATTTACAAGTTATAAATTTTTTTTTGTATTTTTTACACTTACTTTGTCACTATAATAAATCTAAAAAAACATTTAAAAACTGCTTTACATTAAAAAAAAATGTTGCGACTCTAAGGGTTAAGACGATACGATACAGGTCAATTCTCCATACAAACGCTCTCTACTATTTCCTCCCTAGTTTTTGAAGATAGAGCAATGATTTTTTTTCAACACAGATATTATTATTTTTATCCGTGTCGGACAGTTTTGATTTTTTTGCTTTTTTTATTCTAAAAATGGCCTTTTTCAATACATACATACATACAATCACGCCTGTATCCCATAAAGGGGTAGGCAGAGCACATGATTGACATGACACTCAAGTTTCAGTGCCACTCTTGGCAAATAAGGGGTTGAAAGAAAACGAAACTGTGACATTGCAGTGACAGGTTGCCAGCCTCTCGCCTAGCCACAATTTAACTCATATCCCACAGTCGCTTTCTCCGACACCCACGGGAAGAAAGGGGGTGGTGAAATTCTTAACCCGTCACCAAATCAATTTAGCTCAAAAAAAGGTGTGATACTCAAGATCGGTAACAATTAGCCAAAAAATCTAAACGGTCCGACACAGATTATTTCATTGTTATTCAGAATCTCAAATTTCGTTCCGTTTAAATAAGTTTTGAAGGAGGAAATTCATTTTTTCGCAATATCTTTTAAATGAGTTGTTCTTAATGGACACCTTTTTTTCGATAAATCTAGTTAATAACACTTGTATATTTAACTGAAATTCCCAAATTGAAAGGGGGACTCCTTTCCATTTTAGCATTTTCGCTCCCGTAGCGTCTTAATGAACAAAAGATGTCCTTTGGCATAATGAAGTTTTTGTACGCCATCAGGCAGAGTATAGTGCTACATATATCATATTGTTTACCACCACTGTAATCAGTTTGACATATACTTACAAATAAAACACTTTGGACTTTTTAGAAATCAGTTGTAGTGTGCGTTCTTAGCCCAAATAGAAGCGTCCATCATTCCTGCCTGCGGCTGTCGCGAATTATAACACTCGTTATCAATATCTTCCTTGTTGCATAACGTACTATTGAGGTTCGACGTTGGCTCTGAGTAATGCAAGCTTACCTCCCTGGCGGAGGCCCTCGCCCCAGTTTTGCAGCAGGTTGCGCGTTAATTATTTTTTTCCTCTGTGTTTTCCTCTCAAATGTGATGAAAAGCATTGTGTGTAACTCAACAGGTGAGGATATTGAAAACTCGTGTCTATAATTAATTCCAGCCTGCGGCTGTCGCGAATTATAACACTCGTTATCAATCCCTCTTAGCTAGCAACAAGGTGTTGCACAATGTGCTATTGAGGTTCGACGTTGTCTGTGAGTAATGTGCCGCTTACCTCCCTGGCGGAGAGGCCCTCTCCCCAGTTCTGCAGCAGGTTGCGCAGCTGGCGCGCAGGGATCACGCCACGCTTCTCCGAGTCACCCGCCTTGAACGCGTTCACTACCTACAAGCAAAATAAAAGTCAAAGGTCAACACTAAATCTGTCAGACCTTAAAGCATTAAGCGTTTTCCCACTTTGAATGAATGAAATGAATGACTTATTGCGTACCTAGTACCTACCCAATTCTTCCTCCACTTGATAAATTTCCCTGTTTTGTTGACTGCTTAATACGTATTTGTAACTATCTTTTTGTAAATAAATATTTTATTCCAAATAAAATGATAATAGTCATTTGTTATACAAGGGGGCAAAGTTGTATTTTAACGCCGAGTGTGGAATTGAAAAACGAGCAAGTGAAAGGATTCTATAGTTGAACCACGAGCGAAGCGAGTGATTCGAGAATAGAATCCTGAACTTGCGAGTTTTTTAACACACGAGAAGTAAAATACATTTGCACCCGAGTGTAACACAAAACTTTTCCCCTCGCTATAGCGAGGAAACTACAATGCAAAAAATGCGTTTATCACTCCTTCCAATAGTTCCACAGGTGGTAAATCATCTTTATTACTAGATTCACCTACTTTTATCAATTTTAAAGCAGTTACTTTTACTTTATTCAAGGTCAAATTACTTTACCCACTAGTGGATAAAATGCGTTTTTACCCGCTGGTATTAAAGGACAAAACACCTGTTTCCGAGCTAGTGAGGGGAAAAACTATTTATTGCGTATAATTATGTAGCCAGTTCTCAATAACTTTGTATAAAAAAAGTTAATCATTTGTTTTTAACCCCGGACACAAAAACGACGGAGTGTTATAAGTCTGACGTGTCTGTCTGTGTGTGTGTCTGTCTGTGGCACTGTTGCTCCCGAACGGATGAACCAATTTAGATTTAGTTTTTTTTAAAGTCACACACAGGTCGAACGCGATTAACTAACATTATTTTCAACTTTTTTCCCAACGTTTCGGCCAGGTTGCACTGGCCGTGGTCGCGGAAGACTGACGTCCCAGCAAAGTGTCACCGGAAATGTAAACAACACAAAACTACAAGATATTAATTTATACAAATGTTCGGGGAAAATTAATATCGGGTAGTTTTGTGTTGTTTACATCTCCGGTGACACTTTGCTGGGACGTCAGTCTTCCGCGACCACGGCCAGTGCAACCTGGCCGAAACGTTGGGAAAAAAGGTAAAAATAATGTTAATTAATCGCGTTCGACCTGTATGTGACTTTAAAATATATGTGTACAAAGCGCGAGAACTTAGTGTTAGTTTTTTTTTGTCTGAAAGCTGAGTTAGCCGGGAATGTTCTTAGCCATGTATCATGAAAATCGGTCTACAATGTCACGGTCAGGGGTTTTTTCAAAATTTTACTTTTGTGGTTAGGTTAGGTTATTTATTCCTTATTACAAAGTGCGAGAGATGACGTCATGCAGAACATAGTTTTTGTATACAATAAACAATGTGTTATCAGTTTTTTTAAAGGAGCATAATCTAACATAGTTATTTAACTTAGCCATGCCCTTAGTCTAATTAATAAGATAAAAAAAATACTTTATAAACAACCGACAAAAAAAAACGGACAGCAACAATGTAGATAATAGATATGTATAATTGCATATATCTACATACACCGTGTTGTTTTTGTTTTCCGTTAAATTCGACAAGTAGCTAGGTTAACTGTCAGGAACCACTCTGTATATCACATTTAGTTAAATTAACAAAAAAAAATTTTTCATCATTTTCATACATAATAAATGAATTTATTAGTGTGAGAGACCCTTAAGCATAACATTCAAGTTAGTGTCACTGTCAAGTGATTGACGGCACATGTCAAAACAAATAACATTAGGAATTGGTAAAGGTTGTCACACACGTGTTCAGTAATTATCTTTATTTTTTTAATAACTCGATAACCGTAAAAGTTAAGACGCTAGTTTCTTAGAGAAATTAATTGTATTTGATCTAAAGAACCTTCCTTTAAAGTTAACGGAATTCAATAAAAACAGGTTGTATATGCATGAACCTATTTGCCGCGGTAACCCCAGAACACACGCAGTTCATTTCAAAAGTGTGAATTAAGTCTATCTGTTTGTATACAATGCAATAACGTGTTACCTCCATGGGCAGGTTTTCGGCGCGCGAGTGTATATGCATCACCTCTAGGAAGTCAGCAAATGACATCTTCCCACCCTTGCCCTTCAGGTATCCTGCAAGAAAAAAATTTCATGCAAAGACCAAAGACACGAAGCTGTCTGACCATAGATATCATACATATACATATCATGTATACCATAGAGCTATAGAGACAAGAAGATTTGAGGAGAGAAGTGTGGGAGGGCAGCCGGGACAGTAACCTGCAGCTCCAACTCCAGGGAATTGGGCTGAATGAACGCACCAGCGATCGACAGCCCGCCTGTATCCGGCCAGGCGTCCCTACACTACATCTACATCTACACCATAGAGCCATAGATCAAGCAAACACATCTAAATTATGAACAAGAGCCAGACATATTTCCTATGGGAGTGTATCGATCGATATAACTTTTTTTGATATAATTTTTAGTCGTACTAACGATCATTTGATATAATTATTGAATCATATAACAACAAATAATGTACTAACTGAAATATTCTGAAAAAAAAAATGTACTAACAAATTGTATATTTTTTATTTAATATAATGCATATAATGATCAATGTTTCGAATAACATTTATTATTTATAACATACTTTGAGTAGAGTGCTTATTTCCGATAATAAATAAATTGTACAACACAAATTCTTTCTAAAGCATAGTTGGAATAAATAAAAATTGTACAATAAATTAGATCCATCATTTACCAGAAAAGTAGATTAGGTTAGAACTGTGAACTGTGACCCCTACACACAATGTGCTGCTACCAGAAAAATAGGTTAGGTTAGAACTGTGATCCCTTCAAAAAAGAATAAAATTAATTAATGAAGTTTTATACTGTTTCCTAATTATATTATACTAGTTGTATATCAATAGATAATTATACTATATAACGGTTATTATAAATAAGTGTTATACGAAATAATGATTATACAAAATAAAAGTAGATATTTTGTGGTTATACCAAATGTTAATTATGTCAAATGAGTGATTATATCCTTTAAATATATACCAAATGTTGTTATATCAAATGTTACTATACCAAAAAAAGTTATACCAATCATGACACACCCATTTTGCTATCGCTGGTAAGGTGAACAATGTCAGAACAAAATCTGACACACTCAGTCCCTATACCTACTAATAGACTAATCTAAATATAGTTTTGTAGTTTTGTGGGTTTCAGTGAACTCAGCTCTACAAATAAGGTTGTATTATTTATTTTTGGAAAGTGGAAAGGACCACAGGGATCAAGAAAGAGAGGACATCCACTATCCAGGTGGCAGGATGACATTGTGGCTACTGCAGGCAAGGAATGGCAAAGCATGGCTAAAGATAAAACAAAATGGAAACAGCTGGAGGAGGCTTTTACCCAGAAGGGGTCTACAGAATACAATCAATAATAAAAACTAAATCAAAAGAAAAGAAAATCTTTCTGTAGAATAATAAAGCTTAAATAAAAAAAAAAAAAAAAAAATATTTTTAAGGTCTTTGCCAACAGGCACACTGAACTACGCAACCTCATCTAAACAAACAACAATAAACACCAGACCGTGTTCAGAAGAAAAGGCTATATAGATAGATAGATTTATTTTTAAATGCTTCATTGTTCAGTTTTTAACAAACACACCTATTGAAGGATTTTTCAAAATATCAACACTGGAAATTTCAAATGGAAGTTTTTTCTAATGTTTTCTCACTTATAAAGTAAATGTTATCTGTAAAACTGGCACTTTAATGGCATTTTTTAATTTTAACATTTTAATAGATTCAAGACAAACAATTTGACATCACCCACCTGCTAGCTCCTGTATAGTAGGGCTCATGCCAAGAGACCTCATCACTACAGTCAGCTCATCCAATGACGTGATCTGTCCAGATCTCGCAAACAGGTAGAAGCATTCACGGAATTCTAAAAAATTAAAGATTTTGAGAGTTTAGATTTAGGCTCTCCAGAATATATCACGCATAGTTACATATTTTGTCACTACAGTTGAAAATTGAAAAAATATTATAAAGTAAAATAAACTAGGGCATCTATGTGTACTTATATAAACCTAACAGTATTAATGACTAAAAATGCAGTTATTTTATATTGTAATAGTTTGATTATACATTGAAATATCAAATAGTGAAAAGTTCGCCTTCACAGGATATTAGTAATAACATTATCATTGATGTTTATCACGTACTCACCATCGATATCTTGTTCTTTGAAATAACGCGCCTGTAACAGAAAAAGTATACTTTTAGAAGGATGAAACACACGTATTGATTATTTTATTTTGATAATATCAATATCTTATTACCATTTCTAAACAAATAAAATTAGATTAGGAAGTTGGAGAAAGTTGGTCACGGATCACGGAAGATGAACTTAAAGTCAAACCTCAAACGTCACAACAAGTGAACGTCATTCAAAACTACTTATATGCATCTCTTTCTATCCAACGGCTAGCTATGCGAACAAAAGAGACAGTAAAGATACATTCTCTCAGTATTGCCGCTATAAAAAAACTAGGCATGTTCAAGACAATGTTATAAAAGCTGCTAATGGCATATTGGATCACAGACTTTTGGACGTTTCGAATGTTTTGTTATCTGTGAACAACAAAGATGAAGGGCGACCAATCAGCTGACAGTTACGAAGGTCTATTTTTCCATGGTGTAATTATCTAAATTGAGTAAATTATTACATAAAACGTTTTTCAAACTCGTACTAAGTGTTATGCGTGATCGTGACAATGTTATTTTATTTGTAGCAATAATGGAAAGACAGTATTTTAGCTGGTAAGTGAATAAATTGTCTTACAAGTTCATGTTCGACTAAATCTATGTATAATTAACATACTGCCCTTAACCTTCACGGTTTTAATTAGTTACATGACTGTTTTACGTATTAGGAAGTAGTATTTATGCATTTCACCTTTTACAAATGGCTTTAAAACGTATCATTGTCATCATACAAGTCTATCATAAAATCTCATTAGTCAATATGGATGACGAATTACGTTTGAAATGTTAACTCTCGATTGGTTTGTACTTTGTACGTATTTGGGCGGCTTATCTAATGATATTTAACGCTAGCGACCTCGTAAGATACTCATAATTGTTATCGTTATAATTAAAAATAAATAAAACCTTGGAAAAAAATCTGGGGATTTACCTTCTTTGAGTTCCTTGCCACTAATAGAAACTTGTTAACTTATGCTTCTTCTATCTTCATGCTAACATTATCCTAAAATCATACTGAATTGTATCATGCTTAGGTCCTTGTATATGATATTGTTTAAAACATTAGCTACATCTGATATTCAATGTAATAACATGTACGCTGCTTGCCATTCTTATAGGATTGTTATTTTTTTTATTTTAAGATCTAGTCAGCATACAATGTGTTAGACTTATATTGACCGGGATATAGACCGTAGACCGTAGAGACGGAAAACAGTTTTCCGTGATCATGATGCATGCAACTGCGTCGAAATATCGGGAGCTCGACAAAAATCAAAAAGGTAATCACGGTCTATATCCCGGTCAATATAAGTCTAATGAAAATAACCGTGAATCATTCAAAACTCTTATACAATGTGTTGTCATAGCAACAGCTGTGGTGACCATACATCATCATCTAAATGAACTCTTAGATATTGATCTGTTGCTGCACGAAAATAAAAATTAAATGAATAGTAAAGTCAATTGTTTTTAATAGGTAACACAAATAATTCAAATGTTATGTGAACACCTTTGCTGCTGTGGCAATTAAGTTAACTCATAATTAACATACATAATTATAATTTGGGTAATCTATTAACTTGTTTCTTCTATCTAAATCTAGTTCTCATGTCCCAGATATTTTTGTGCAATGTTATTGCCAGTGACTGTACCTCAGAGTTAAACATTTTACCAACTAGATGATAAAACAAAACATTGTAAACAAGCATGAAGAATTTACTGAAATAATAAACAATATCTCTGCCAATTTATTTACATGATGCTGCGTAAACAAACACTTAAGTCTCTTTAGAATACTTAGCTCTTTAAATAAACATTTATCAGACACAGATGATTATACAACTTACTTTGTGGAAGATACAAAAGTACTTTATTGCAAATATTGTGGAAGATTCACTGAGTCATATTTTTTTTTACAATAGTTTTTTTTTTTATGAGATAATCTGTGGTTTTGTAGTTTATATTATTTTATGTCTGTTAATCAGTCCTATGAGTCGAAGTGTTTTTCGTAAGGGCCCCCACACATATAATATAAGATGCCTGTAAGTGTGAGCTATGGATTGTTCATGTCTAGATTGTATTGTATAGTGAATCACCATACAAGATTAATTATAATATGAATCATTAGTATAGGTCCCCGCTCGCACCAATGAGTTTTTCGGAATTTATGTGCGAAATGTCATTTGATATTTGCCAGTCGCTTTTTGGTGAAGGAAAACATCGTGAGGAAACCGGACTAATTCCAGCAAGGTCCAGTTCACCCTTCAGGGTTGGAAGGTCAGATATCAATCGCTTTCGTAAAAACTTGTGCCTATGCCAAATCTTGGGATTAGTTGTCAAAGCGGACCCCAGGCTCCCATGAGCCGGGATAATCCAAAGAGGATGATGAATCATTAGTATAGGTTTTAAAGTATAGTTACCTATATTATGTGTATGCAACTATGCAGTAATACCCCACTTTATGTGAGGGATGCATGTTACACTGCCAACTAATTCAATCCTCTTTGCCCATACTAAATAAGTCGGTATACATAAATAATAAATAAGTGGGTATTATTAATAAATCTTATCTATCTACAAAGAGGATCGAGTATTAAAGAGCGTTACTGTCAAAGCAAAATGTGTAATCACAGTGCATAGACTGCCATCTCTCCACTCCACACAGGCTTAAAACTTTTGAACCTCAGTTTTGACAATTTGGCCCATATTCTGAGCTTGATATGTTTTAAAATGTCAAATTTTAATATTAGCGCCATCTAGCTGAGCCTACCCCAAAGGTGTAACGCCATCTAGGTCACCACTGCTTTATCTATATGGTACTGAGGTACGTTTTTTTCTTAGACTTTATCCGTCTAGATGGAGTTATATAGGTCTTTGCTATCTATGAGTAGCGTCAATATAACACGATTCCCAACAGGTTCCCTAAAATTCTTTAGAAGAAGGTATGGCCTTCAAAACAGATTCTGAAACCCTCTTCGGCTTTACCAACGAAAATTTACACGCCTCCCCACTGCTATCTATTTAATAATCTCTGCTACCTTTTGTATGTGCTGATTCTAAATAATATTTAATATTTTATTTTAATTTTTAACCTCCAACGCAAAAACGACGGGGTGTTATAAGTTTGACGTGTCTGTCTGTCTGTCCGTCTGTCTGTCTGTCTGTCTGTTTGTCTGTCTGTGTGTGTGTCTGTCTGTGGCATCGTAGCTCCCGAACGGATGAACCGATTTAGATTTAGTTTTTTTTGTCTGAAAGCTGTGTTAGTCGGGAGTGTACTTAGCCATGTTTCATGAAAATCGATGTACTATGTCGTGGTCGGGGGTTTTTTCAAAATTTTAATTTTCTGGTTAGGTTATAGTAAATATGCAAAAACCTACCATACTTCACTAATCGCAATTTTAGTGTCTGCATGTCAGTGTAATCAGTAAAACCAGTTCTAACTAAGTAGAAAGATAAGATAATCAATAAAACTTATCGTTTTCTGATAATGATAATACACATTAAACTTATCAGTATATAATAAAGTCTATCATGTTGCTAGTTGAGAAAATAAATAAATTATCACTTATCAGAGGTGAGTGAACCTTAGCAGAGAAAGACTTGAGATAATTGATCTTAAGAATGGTGACAGCCACTTCTCCATACAAAAGAAGACCTCATTTTCCTCTGGATATTGACTTTATAGAAAATCCATACTAATATTATAAAATTTATAAATTAGAAACTGTGTGTGTCTGTTTTTTCGTCCGTCTTCCACGGAAAAACGGAGCGACGAATTGACGTGATTTTTTAAGTGGAGATAGTTGAAGGGTTGGAGAGTGACATAGGTTACTATTTGTCTCTTTTTTAACCCCCAGTTTCCTAAAATATGGGGTGGAAGTTTGTATGGAGTTTTCCGAAATTTTCGTATTTAACCCGAGCGAAGCTACAGGCAAAAGCTAGTATTGTTATAAATATGTAGTTAGATATATAGTAACTGTCTTCAATACATGCCATTTTTCTTATACTAATATTATTTCTTATATTAATATTATTGCACAAAACTGTTTTCACAAAAATTTCAAATTAGCTTTTACTCCTCAATCGAAAATTCTAAAGAGAGCAAACGGGCTTAGCAGTAATTGTAAGTTCCGTGAATATCTGGAGAGGAAAACGGAGCCAAAGTTTTCTATGCTAAAGCGAATTAGCACGGGCCATCAACGTTCGTGTAGTATTGCTATCTACTTATGTTTATATTGTGACGTCATTTTTGCGAGTAACGCCGTGTCTTGCGTGGGCGACGGTCGCGCGATGGTCGCGCGACGGCGATGCGAAGCATACGAAATCAAACCTTATCGATATGGAAGTAGACGATGCGATGAGACGCGACGGCGACGGTCGCGCGACCGTCGCCCACGCAAGACACGGCGTAACAAGGCCATGGGGTCGTCTTGTCAATGACTTATAAACTAGGTGTACGACCAGCCTACAAGGCACGGTAGGTTTTTATCACGTAAAAAAAATTGCCGTTATAATGTTTGGATTTGATTTATGACGAACTCAACGAGTAGACTATAGTCATAAGTGTCAGAACACCGAGGCGAAACCATAGTAATAATAATCATAATAAATATTAGGACTTTCTGCCTCTGGTTTGCCTTAACCGGCCGTCCAGAGTGGAGTTAGGGCTATATGCCTCAGGAGTGGTTGTGAAAGTTTGCCTACTAACGCGAGTTGGCACATTGGCTTAACAGCCACTGGGTACAAAGCGGTGAACACCTCTCCACTCTCTTGAGCTCTCACACCAGTCTTGCCCTTGGGCCCTCTCAGATGTCGCTTTTAGTGGGAGCAGGGGCGGCTCACTCCGCGATTCTATCGCCACGCTACAAGTACATGTCAGCGGCTGCGAGTTCGCGGCCCATTCATTGGCGACGACCTTCGCGCGGCGCAATAAAATTCAATGTTGGCTGCTCGCGTGCGGTCCGTTTGTTAATGTAGGTAAGAATTTAGAATGGCGGCATTTTGTGAACATCAAAGGAGTGAGCCTTCTGTACTTGTACTATTATATATTCTGTGGTGGGAGCTAATCACCGTCTGCCGGAAATCAAATTGAATACTTTAAGCTAGGAACATATTACGCGGACGTCCGCCGTCGAGCGACCGCGGACGCGGATCTAGACAATGGATATACACTTAACCGTGCAAACTATCGGTCGTCGGTCGTGGACGTGGCCTTGAGCGCACGGACGTCCGATCGAAATCTGGCTCGCTAGATGTTTTGGTCAGCCGAAGCCACGTCCCGAAGACCGTGCACACTGATCGGTCGCGCGACCGCGGACGTCCGCGTAGTATGTTCCTAGCTTTATTAGGCAGACGTTCGAACAAGTGTTAGCTCGTTGAGTATACAACTATACAGTTGTCGTTGTGTGCGTGATGACACTGATGACTCGACTCGCTGGTCGTTCTCATGTACACAGACATGGAAATGACGCGCGTGTATTGCGCTGTCCTGGCAACCCCGGCCAGGTAAACATTGGAAAGTGAGAGCTCGCTAAATTTTATTTATTTATAAGTGATTAAACCTTACGAAAATTTGTGCTGAAGTAAGCATAAGTGATGTGGGTCGCCCCGCGGCCGAAGACGCGTTAAATCAACGTCACTGCACTTCATTTCAACGTTTTACACCACGGTAAGAATCACAAAAAGCCGTTTAGTATTCAAAACTCATGTTTTTGAAAATATAAAGGGTAAACACAGCAGCGTGCACCACTCATTGTTTTGAGCAAACTGACGTTGACACTTCGACAGTGACAGACGAGACGGATTGACACATTATCACGTCTGCCAACATAAGCAAATGCACGCTGGAAGGTGCGTTCAGAAACCAAACATACATCGACAATAAAGGGCAGAATAATCCACATCACTGTTCGACACAATTTTAATAGAACTAAGGAAATAATATAATAACTTGACAATAGTGATATACTGGAATATATTTAAAATATGGATAAGAAAAAGGAAAGCCTTCGAAAGACTGCCCTGAGGCAAAGAAAAATTGCCGAATCAACTCAGACTCCCAATAGTGACGGAGAGAGTACACATGATCACCTAGTGTGCCTTAAAAAAATCACCGAAAGCGACAAGACTATAAAAAAACTGAGCGAAGAATTAAAACAACTTTCGGATGTTGACAATGAAAATAAGATGTTAAAACAACTTTTATCAGACAAAGACCGTCAGTATGAAGAGCTCGAGGCCAGACTTCTTAATAAAGACAGTCCTAACACTAGTAGCACACTGGAAGTAGGATCACTTAGCACAGGTGACATAGAAATATTAACCCCGTTAAAATTGAAAATTGAAAAGAAAGAAAAAGAAAACCTGTCTTTGGCAATGAGAATCACTGAATTAGAAAATGAGAATAGAACCTTATGTGATAAGATTCAAACAAATAACCCACCCTCGTATAATTCTCTCGATGTAATGAATACTAACATAGATAAAATAAAGGACTTGGAGCAAAAAACTTGTAGTTTTAGGCGAAAGATTAAAGCACTATCCTCTAGACTACGCGCTCTGACAAAAAAACATTCAACCCTAAAAAAACAATATGATGAACTAAAAACGCAAGAGATATCTATCGCTACAATTCAGAAAACAATAAAATGTCTTTCAGAAAGCACAGATAAGCTGAAATTGACTATGGAGCAGACCCCCTATGTGAGCACAAGCATCGAACCCAACATGGTACAACAACAGTCATCTTATACGACAGAAAGTAGTACGCAAATACACACTGAGCCTAGGCGTCACAAAAATCAAGAAACTAAGCCAAATCTTCTGCTGATATCTGATCTTCACGGAACGGATATAATCTCATCGCTGTCTCGGATACGACGTAGAGACTACAACTTCACTGCTGACATTATAAACAACGGAACTACGGATCGAGTCTTATTAGATATTGACAAAAAAGCTCATCAATTTACAAATAAAGATTGTTTAGTCTTAATGTGCGGAGGTTGCAATTATAACATTTATACTCCCGCAGAAACAGTGCAAATGATTGAGGAAGCTATCAAGAAACTATCCCATTGTAATGTCATTGTATGTTCTATCCCAATGAGCATTAACCATAACAGAAAGGGATTCAATGTATTTGCTAACAAAGTTAATACCGCGCTCTCCTTAGCTGTGTCAAAATACGATAATGTTAAATTTCAAACTATCGACGAAAATATTAATGAACGTGACTTTGCCATTAATGGTTTTCATCTAAGAATTAAAGGTAAATTTAAATTAGCCACCGCTATAAACACTGCACTAAAGGAGATAAATGAAAAATTTTATAATAGTTCTCCTTTTTTATGAATTACGACTCCATTGTAAAAGTGACTGAGAATCTTGCCATAATGCATTTAAATATTAATAGATTAAGAAACAAATTAATTAGCTTAGAAGCTTTCATCGAGTGTGAACTTCAGTTCAGACCAATAGTAATCATGCTTACGGAAACTTGGCTTGAACCCGCGGAACATGAGCATATCAATCTGCCAGGATACTCAGTCACTACCAACTCCTCGAGAACCAATGTAAAGGGTGGAGGCACCATCATTTTTACTAGAAACGAGTACTCGGATAGTTTTCAAGTGATGGATGTGTCACAATATTATATCGAAAAGCATTTTGAAGTATGTGCAATTATGTTAAGGTTAGGCACCTGTATAAATCTATTCTTGCTCGTACTCTACAGATCCCCAAATTCAAGTTTTGACATTTTTATTACACAGTTAAGCGATTTCTTAAGTAAATTCAATTCACATAATATAATCATTGCTGGAGATTTCAATATCAACATAGCAGATAAAAATGATAGTAAGACTAAAACATTTTTACAAACCTTATTGGAACATAATATCAAACCTACAATATCAGACTTTACGCGAGTTACAGCCAAAACTAAAACTACATTAGACAACATATTGACTGACTATAGCGATTATGTAACAGCGTATGTGTCTCCTTGCAGCTTCTCAGACCATGATGCTCAAATTCTTGAATTGCCATCTGAACTCAAGCAACCTAAGCAACAACAGAGATTCATAACTAGACGTATTTACAGTAAGAAAGCAACATACAATTTTCACAACGAACTTACGTGCATCGATTGGCAATCCGTTCTTGATGGTAAAGATTGTAACAATAAATTACAGGAATTTTACAATATATTGTTGCCGTTAATAGATAAGCACTTTCCACTTAAAACAGTACAATCCCGAACAAAATCTAATAAATGGATTACAAAAGGTATCAGAATATCCAGTCGTAAAAAACGTAAATTATTAATGAAAGCTCGACAGACGAATGATGACCAGTTTACAGAGTATTTTAAACTGTATAAAAATACACTTAAAACAGTCATAACCTACGCTAAAAAATGCATTTCCAGAAGACTATTTCTGCTGCTAAAAACAAGGTCAAAACAATTTGGAATCTAATAAATGAGAGTACGGGCAAGGGCAGTAAGACCTCGCCTAGACTAGTAATACAACTGGATAATGGTAAAACTGATGATGTAAATACTATTGCGAACGCATTTAATCGCTATTTTTTGAGCGTGGGGAAAGCGACCGATGACTCTGTGAGTAGGAGTCACATGGAACGTCTGCATCAACTAAAGATTAAAAATTGTAACTCGATTTTCTTAAGACCCATTACTGAGTTAGAAATTGTCAAAATAGCAAAGGACCTTAAAAACAGCAACTCAAGTGGACCAGACAACCTCAATACAAAATTTGTCAAAAACAATATAATGTCCTTATGCACGCCATTATGTATAATTTTTAATGAATGTTTAGAAGAAGGCATTTTCCCCGATGCTCTGAAAAAGGCCAAAGTCGTTACAATATTCAAAAAAGGAAGCCGTTCTGATCTGAACAACTATAGACCTATATCACTTTTACCAGTAGTATCAAAAATATTTGAGAAGTGTATAGCTATAAGACTGGAGAAGCATTTCGAGAAGAACAACCTGTTTACTTCATGTCAGTATGGCTTCAGGAAAGGGAAGAACACTACTGATGCTGTCATAAACTTAGTTACTGAGGTGATGTCCAGCTTGAACTCAGGACAGCACTGTGGTGGAGTGTTCTGTGATCTGACAAAAGCTTTCGACTGCGTCAATCACAGAATACTTCTTAACAAGCTGGAGTATTACGGAGTTCGTGGAACAGCCCTTAGTCTCTTTGAGTCTTATCTGTCTGATCGTTCACAGTATGTTGAAATTTCGTATGGAGATAACGGCATTAAGTATAGATCTGATGAAGGTATAATTAAGTATGGGGTGCCACAGGGCTCAGTACTTGGGCCCCTATTATTTCTTATATTTATAAACGACTTGCCAGCGAATCTTACTCACGGCTCGCCTTACTTATACGCCGATGACACTAGCATTATACTAAATGCGAAAACCACTCACGAGTTTTGTTCGCAAATCGAAAGATGTTGGAAAGAACTCGAAAGTTGGTTTACAAGCAACGGATTAAAAATAAATTGTGGGAAAAGTTTTTACACTATCTTTCGCCGGAGCTCTAGGAGTACTGATCTAAGCTGTAATCTACCTATAGAAAAATCTGACTGTATTCGATTTTTAGGAGTTGATTTAGATCCATACTTAAGGTGGCATAACCAGATAGAGACGGTATGCAAAAGGTTGGCTAGTGCGTGTTACTCATTGAAAAGTATTTCCAAAATTGCAGACACCAAGATTTTAAAAACTGTGTACTTCTCATATTTTGAAAGTATCATTAGGTACTGTGTCGAAGTATGGGGCAATGGCACTAATATAAATTCGGTATTACTCTTACAGAAAAAGGCGTTAAGACTAATTACTAGATCAACAAGCATACCAATTACTCATAGAGATATGTTCAAAGACCTAAGAATCATGACGATCACCTCAATGTACTTGTATCGCATATGTATATATGTATATTTAAATAGAAATAACTATCCCACTTCTGGTGAAAGTCATAATTTCAATTTGAGGAACAACAATAGACTAGCCCGAACCAAATCAAGCTTTGTCCACTTTGATCGCAGTTTTAATAACATGACAATCAAAATTTTTAATAAACTTAGTAATGACATCAAAGATTGCACAAATTTCAGAATATTTAATAGAAAATTAAAGGATTATTTTACCAATAGGCCATACTACTCAATTAATGAATATTTTGCTGATGCTCTCAATTAAATAATCTTTATTGACTTTTTTGTAATTATTTAGTTGTGACTTGTAACATGACATTATATGTAATAATTTCAATATTTTAATGGACAACTGCATGACCTTGTACATCAGCATAGAATAAGTAATCCTAGCATTTAAGTACAGAGTATGATTTGTAACTATATTTGCATGTATTTATACTTGTAATGGCAAATAAATCATCTGAATCTGAATCTGAATCTGAGTTTACAAGTAATACACAGAAACAAAACAAATCGTAATCTCAAAATTTGCAAAGCAGTTAATATTTTATACGGTTTTTTAGACTAAATGTTGACTATTAAACCAATTTAATCAAACTTTAATTTCTAGTCTTATAAAAGTAACATTTACGAAATCTGTAGTTGGTAGTTATCACTATTTACTGTTGTTATTGAAACACGTTACAACTAACGAAAAACCGTTATTGTCGAATTATTTGTCCATCTTAAAAAAAACCATATTTAGAAATCAAACCATGGTGCTCGGTTTTTTTTTCATGTTTTTCTTCATAATTCTGATAAAAAAAAACATTTGTTTTTTTTTCTATTTGCAACCCTAGTACGGCGCTATATTACCGCACTAGTTAAGTAATGAGCTCATTACACAACTATCTCAAAAATTGAAATGGCCATATGGCCCATATGTACTGTGCGAAGTGGTACGGTACTAGGGTTTCTGCTCGAGAGTCTCGAACTCGAGACTTCTCGAGACTTTCGGCTTCATTCGAGACGAGAAAAAAATGACAGGTACTCGAGACGTCTCGAGGCCCGAATGTAAAGTACGACCTGAAGTGAAATGCAACTTTTTACCTTTTGCCCGGTCTCATCGCGAGGCGGTGGGGACGGTGTCGAACGGCGGTCATAAATTATAACGAGATAAAGCGATCTAACCTCTCATTCCAACGTAAGCTGGCAGCGACTTTGGCTAGTTTTGACAGCCTCATGTTATTTAAAAGCAATTCGTCATTACAAAAAAGTCAGCGCGTTTATGTGTCATTGATAACCTGCGAAGAGTGCTATGGCTAACTTCGACAAGATTTGGAAGAACAGAGGAATCCGACGTCAAAATAAAGTGCGATTATTTCAATAATCTCGATATTTATGTACTTATGGACTTGGACCCCGAAAAGTTTTGATGTGGCTAAGATTGACGCTATTGAGATGTGGTGCTGGCGAAGACTGCTACGAGTATAACTTGAAAAGCTAGAAGAACTAACAAACATCTCTATTTTGCAAGAACTGAATATCACCACACGGCTCTCTAAAATATGCCAAGAGTGACCCTCAGATTTTTCGGACACATTATGAGAGCACCAATGCATAATATGGCGAATTAATGGTAAACATTCTTGGGGTGGGGCTCGTAAGAGATGGTCTGACTGTGTGAAGAAATCGTGTGGCGACAGCGTATACTGTGCAGTCCACATGGCTTATGACCGCGTTCAATGGAGACACGCTACTTGTGGTCGCGATCCTCGGCAATGAGGAAACGAGGAAGAAGAAGAAGTTATTTTAAACGTTTAATTTCAATGACATTATGATTTAATACATGACATTTTAATTTACTTAACCCGTGCACAGGCGGGGAAGTTAAAGGATTAGGTATTATTTTCAAGACTATAATTGTAGTTTTCTTGTAAAAATTTGATTTATGTTTATTTCAAATAAGATTTTTATTGCTCTTACGCATTTTTTATGATAGTGTGGTGCAATAAAAACTACTAATCATATTGTTGTTTATTGTTTTATCAAAATTTTACCATTTATAAAAAAAGACTCGAGACGACTCGAGACTTTGGGCTCGAGATTTCTCGAAACTCGAGACTTCTAATAGGTCGAGAAATCAGAAACCCTATACGGTACACGTGCGAAGAGAGAATCCGATTTAAGACGCTCCCTTTGGTGTGTTTTAATTTATCGCGACGCGAGAAGGAATTGAAAACAGAATACTGATTAATACTATTGTAATATTATCTAAAAATTGGTGAGCATTAGACTCTTCGTTCCTCGCGACATCTATTGATAAGTAGCAGTACCATTGGCAACACTGTTTGCTGTACATTTGTCCTTATTACAAGGGCATAACGTCTAGCGATGGTTAGCTAAGAGTGTTGCTGTTAGTACTGTTAATTTACGCTAGTTGACGCGTGATTGTCGCTAGATGTCACTTAACTATGCCTATACAAATAACTCGCATTTACTGATGTATGGAGTTACAACTCTTCCCTTACTTATTCCTCTATGGTAGATACTGTTTTGACTAGGGATGTACCGACTATTGATTTGGCCGACTAGGCCGACTACCGACTAGTCGGCGCTTGGGTGGCCGATTAGTCGGCCGACTAGTCGGCTAGTCGGCCAGAACATAATTTTCGATAAATTCACATTTTGAATGTCATTTTTGGTCCTTCGTTCGCGCTTTTCATGATTTTTTACAGATGTTCAAAGGTTCATGACAATATTTATCTACATTTTCCATTTTTAACAACCGGCTTGGCTTAGTGGGTAGAGTAGTGATCCCGCCTATGAAGTCGATTCCTAGGTAGGAAATTTATTTCTGTGGTGATAACAGATATTTATTGTTTTGACAAAAAAAGGAATTATTAATAGCTACATAATACAACCATAATTTTCAGCTGGTAATTTAATTTTGTACTGTTTTCTATCACTAATAAAGTGCCGACTAATCGGCCCTTTTTGCCGACTAGTCGCCGACTAATCGCCGACTACAAATGTGGCCGGATAGTCGGCTTTCCCGACTAGTCGGCGACTAGTCGGTACATCCCTAGTTTTGACCTTTTGACACCACACACAAGCTGATTTTTTCGTGACCGTGAGAGCCTTAGAGCGGTTTCGCACTACAATTCGAATCCGATCCGAACCTGTAATAACCACAAAATTAAAATTTTGAAAAAACCCCCGACCGCGACATAGTGGACCGATTTTCATGAAACATGGCTAAGAACACTCCCGACTAACTCAGCTTTCAGACAAAAAAAACTAAATCAAAATCGGTTCATCCGTTCGAGAGGTACGATGCCACAGACAGACACACACACAGACAGACAGACAGACACGTCAAACTTATAACTCCCCGTCGTTTTTGCGTCGGGGGTTAAAAATATGGTCCACGACAGCCGTAGAAATATTTCTATGCTAAAAGTGATTCAGAGTGTTCAGACAGTCTATAGTTCTAATCCCAATTCTTTCGTTATACAACCTGTTTTTATTGAACTCCGTTAACTTTAAGGGAAGATTCTTTAGATCAAATACAATTAATTTCTCTAAGAAACTAGCGTCTTAACTGTTACGGTTATCGAGTTAAAAAAAATAATAGTTATTTGTTATACAAGGGGGCAAAGTTGTATTTTAACGCCGAGTGTGGAATTGAAAAACGAGTAAGTGAAAGGATCCTATAGTTGAACCACGAGCGAAGCGAGTGGTTCGAGAATAGAATCCTGAACTTGCGAGTTTTTTGAATACACGAGAAGTAAAATACATTTGCACCCGAGTGTAACACAAAACTTTTCCCCTCATTATAGCGAGGAAACTACAACGCAAAAAATGCGTTTATCACTGCTTCCAGTAGTTCCACAGGTGGTAAATCATCTTTATTACTAGATTCACCTACTTTTATCAACTTTAAAGCAGTTAATTTGACTTTATTCAAGGACAAATTACTTTACCCACTAGTGGATAAAATGCGTTTTTACCCGCTGGTATTAAAGGACAAAACACGTGTTTCCGAGCTAGTGAGGGGAAAAGATAATTACTGAACACGTGTGTGACAGCCTTTAACAATTCCTAATGATAGTGGACCATATTCATGGCAACTATGTGTACTTTCTTACCTTTTGTGATGTTATGTGTGTAAATAATTCTCTGTTGTTGATCTGTATTTGTGTGTGTCTTTTTTGTATTATTTTGCCATGAATAAAAATATTTCTATTTCTAATGTTATTTGTTTTGGCATGTGCCATCAATCAGTTGACACAACTTGAATGTTATTCTTAAGGGTTTCTCACACTAATAAATTCATTTATTATGTATGAAAATGATGAAATTTTTTTTTTGCGAATTGAACTAAAAGTGATATACAGGGTGGTTCCTGATAATGAACCTAGCTACGTTTCGAATTTAACGGAAAACAAAAAAAACACGGTGTATTGAACTTGACTGTCATAGAAATAGAAATACTTTATTTGCAGAAAAAGGGTACATAGCGTCTTATTAAATAGTATAAAATAGCACCTTCTTCAGCTGTTAAAAACAGCATGCAAATGTATAATTATGTTGACATGAATTAAATATACAGAAACTAAAAACCTCTATGACACAGAATTAGAAGATAGCAAACATAAATTATTATACCTTACATATCACATTTATGTTTTTAATGGTCATTATGGATGGGCAGCACTATCATTATTATTAACTTTATTTCTTAACCATTTCCAGTACGCTGCGCCCTATACCCGCTGACGCTTGTGAAGACACAGATACAGCTGCAACGTAAGAAGGAGGCCTACAGCGGAGTCGCCGACGCCATCTCCAAGATATACAGACATGAAGGCGTCTCTGGCTTGTACCGGGGCTTCTGGCTGTCCAGTGTGAGTGTCAAAACTATACTACTTTATCAAATTATCACAGTATCGCAGACAAATTATTTTTCCCTAAAGTCCAATCGAATATGAATCCTAAAATCCTCGCGAGGAAAACGTCCGTGCTCTTGCGCGCGCGAGAATTATTTTGAACAGCTGAGGGAGGGCCGCCATCTTGCCGAGAATATACCAGAGCTATACTAGAAAAATCGGTCCTTTAGAGAGAAAACAGTTATACCTAGGGAGACTTCTTCTGTTCCCATATTATGACCCTCATCTGGTTTTTGGGTTATGCCAACTTTCACCAAAACATTTGCACTCCGTCTACTAAGCATGACAATATATTTCCTGTTCTAGAAACAAGTTCAGAGGAAGAAACATTAGATTAAATGCTATCAATTTCATTTAGTATCTATTTAGAAAACGTCAAGAAACTTCACATCTTCAAGCAGATTATATGGTACTATTTATTTGTACCATAACTAAGTCAAAGAGTGATTGTTAAGGACAATGTCTTACAGCAGCATGCATAACTTGATAATATCTACACTTTACTATAGGTGTTATCTCTGTTCGCTCGTGGCCCAAAATGCCCATCCTCCTTTGCTCGGTCGAGGCAAACGTGCGCACATGAGCCTCGCGAGGCGTGCATCCAGTGTGGACCCGCCTATTTACCTGTAGATAGACCAGATAGCTCCCAACAGTCGCACAAATGAACAATCTCACAAATGTACTAGTTCGGTTTTTAACCCCCGACGCAAAAACGATGGGGTGTTATAAGTTTGACAAGTCTGTCTGTCTATTGCATCGTAGCTCCCGAACGGAACAACCGATTTAGATTTAGTCTTTTTTTTTTTTGTTTGAAAGCTGAATTAGTCTGAAGTGTTCCATATTTCATGAAAAACGGTCCACTAATGTCGCGGTCGGGGGTTTTTTCAAAATTTTAATTTTGTTTTTTTTTTTAACCCCCGACGCAAAAACGACGGGGTGTTATAAGTTTGACGTGTCTGTCTGTCTGTCTGTGCGTGTGTCTGTCTGTGGCATCGTAGCTCCCGAACGGAACAACCGATTTAGATTTAGTTTTTTTTGTTTGAAAGCTGAATTAGTGGAGTGTTCCTTATTTCATGAAAAACGGTCCACTATGTCGCGGTCGGGGGTTTTTTCAAAATTTTAATTTTGTGGTTTTTTAGTACATTTTATACACTAGTACATCTGAACAAACTGAGTGTAGGTTCGGAGTGACAGTTATGTGCTATCTTGCTCATTCTCACACCGAGAGCCGTTCCGAGATCTCTCGGTCAGTTCTATTTCGGACGGAGTTACGTCATGTCCGTACTGTACTAAAGAGCAAAATAATTAGAGAATAGTTCGTTCTAGTACAGTGGAGGGAATCGTGTCTATAGTAAAAAAAATGAAAATGAAATATTTATTTTTCAAGTAGGCATATTACAATGCGCATACGAACGTCAAATAAAGCTACGCCGGCTCTAACCCTACGCCTCAGCCTCGAGAAGATTTCAGTCCCCCCTCAGTTGGTACATGTACTACACAAGCCTAATTTCCTGGTGTATAATGAATGTTTTATTTCAGTTTCAGATAATTTCGGGTGTATTCTACATCTCCACATATGAGGGGGTACGGCACGAATTAGGAAAATATGACGTTAGCCCCAAACTAAAAGTAGGTACCGTTTTGTATACACTGTGACATGAGGAAACCAAATCCATACTAATATTATAAATGGGAAAGTGTGTGTGTCTGTTTGTTTGTCCGTCTTTCACGGCAAAACGGAGCGACGTATTGACGTGATTTTTTAAGCGGAGATAGTTGAAGGGATGGAGAGTGACATAGGCTACTTTTTGTCTCTTTATATCCCCCCACTTCCTTAGAATGGGGGGAGGAAGTTTGTATGGAGCATTCAGTAAACTTTTCTTGATTTCGTCTAGTTTCAGAGATATTACCATTAAAAAAATAAACAATTCATTATTATTTCTAAGGGCTAGAGTTGTACCTGCTCGTTCACTGAAAAGATCGCTCCCAACTAGTACGATCTCCGAAGTGTACTAGTTCGTTATTTTAGGACAGTAGTACACCGAGAGAGCGAGAGATAAATTGTGCATATGGCGTACAGTAACGCTCGCTCGTACTAGCCGAGAGCTGATCGGCCGTTTTCGCGCGCTCTCGGTCGGTTTCGGTAGGATCACACGGATCGCTTCGCTCCTTTCGCTCCCATTATATTGCGCGTGTGTGAGTGTACTAAATGTACTAGAGAGCAGAATCATTTGGAAGTAGTTAGGTCTAGTACAGTGCAGGGAATCGTGTCGTTTGTACTATTAGTACATGTCCTACACAAGCCTACTAAGGGCCAGTTGCATCAACCACATTTGACAGACACATCATCGTCACTCAGCAGATGTCTATGGAACTTCCCATGCAATAAAATTTAACGAACGTTTTAACGGTGACAGATGGTTTGATGCAACCGGCCATAAGTTCGAAAAAACTAAAAAAAAACTAAAATCTTTGGCCTCAAAAAAGCGTGGTTAGATTCCTCATTTTACACTGTATATAAAACCTATTTATATCTCAACTAGCTTTTTCCCGCGGCTTCGTACGCATTAGAAAGAGACAAAAAGTAGCCTATGTCACTCTCCATCCCTTTAACTATCTCCACTTAAAAAATCACGTCAATACGTCGCTCCGTTTGGCCGTGAAAGACGGACAAACAAACAGACACACACACATTCCCATTTATAATATTAGTGTGGATGCTCAGTAAATACTAACATAAACGTTTACTAAAGTTGACAAACAGATAAGAATCGTTTGTCCCTTTCTTTCATACCAATACGTTAAAAAGGGACAAACTATTATTAGCGGCTTATTAACTTCAATAACCGTTTATGAATAAAGGGGTTATACCACAGTATAAGACCACTTTGGTTGACTGATATTATTTGTTATTTTATTTTTTACCTCAACATACAAGCATATATGATACAGTCAACCAATTGGAACCCTAGGCCACTGTAGAACTATGTCATAGTGACTTTATAAAACTGATTGTAAGAAATTGCTTACTGCTTGTCATTTTGACATGGTTGTATAATGTATAGTGACCCCGTGTGGTGACGGGTTAAGAATTTCACCACCCCCTTTCTTCCCGTGGGTGTTGTAGAAGTCGACTGTGTGATATGGGTTAAAATTGTGGCGTAGGCGAGAGGCTGGCAACCTGTCACTGCAACGTCACAATTTGGATTTCTTTCAACCCCTTTTTGCCAAGAGTGGCACTGAAACTTAGGAGTTCATGTGCTCTGCCTACCCCTTTATGGGATACAGGCGTGATTGTATGTATGTATGTAGAGTGGCCTAGGGTTCCAATTGGTTACCCGTACGCGTTCACCTACACGAGCTTAGACTGTGTGTGTGTGCGTAGGAACGCGCTTCTTTCATATATTTGATCGCCATTGTCCGAGGTGTGGTAGTAGGCTAGTTTCCTACTAGTCAAATCAGCTTCTTTTTATGAACTGTCAAAACGATTTGCTAATATAGAATTACTATGAAATACTGAGGAGTGACGTCACGGTCAATTCTTTTACTTTATATCTTTCTTTTGGACTTATTAAATATAAATTACGTTTAAAAATAACTACTGTCCATATTTTTCTTCTAATTATGTGGTGCTTTATTTCGTGCACTGCATAAAATAATTTATTTTAAGTATAAGAAACTAGTCTGTTATGTTCTGTATTTAAGACCATGTTAATAATTGGCCTAATGTTTTCTTTCCAGTCGTTCATAGGTGGCGGTTGCGCGTCGCTCGTAGGACAGACCATCATTGTACCTTTCGATGTGCTCAGCCAACACCTGATGGTGCTGGGGCTGATCAGGGGACGCGCCGGCGGCAGCAGGAACCCTGTAAGTTAATACTTACGTTGCATATAATAACCTAACCACAAAACTAAAATTTAAAGAAAACCCCCGACCGCGACACAGTAGCTCAGCATTCAGACAAAAAAAAACTAAATCTAAATCGGTTCATCCGCTCGGGAGCTACGATGCCACAGACAGACAGAGACACGCACACAGACAGACAGAAAAATATTTTTGATTAATAGAAATGTCTGCAATCAATGCCACTTGGCTTAGAATAAATTTGAAAGTGCAAAATGTCTGCATTTAATGAGACTTGAACTCACAGCACCTAGATCGATACTCCAGTCCAGCGCTCTGCCAACTGAGCCATCAAGATTTCAAAATTTCCACCACTTAGGTTAATGGGACCCGTAGCGACCGTTGGGCATTAGAGTTTTGGAAGATATTTATTACCAAATATTTGTAATTTCTTCATAAACGTAAACTGTTTTTAGGGTTCCGTACCAAAAAGGTATTCAGTATTCAGTATTCAGTTCTTTATTTGCCAATATAGACACGAAAGCCATGCAAATACAATTATATATTATAAATAATCAACAATAAAAAGGTAAGTAACAAAACAATAACAACAAACAACGAGATAATGAAATAATAAGTGAATTAATAAATAAATTAAATTACAAGAGGAACCCTTATGGTGCCACTCTGTTCTGTACGTCTCTCAGTTTCATTTTCTCAAAATCTAATTTCACTTCATTCATATGTATTTTTTACAGAAAATCAACCCACTAGGTTTAAACCTAGACGCGCGATTATCGAAATCACAGCTAGCCCGCGAAGTAGCGCGACGGGTATACCAGCAACATGGGGTACTTGGGTACTACCGCGGCTACCTCGCCTCTCTTGCCGCATACGTACCTAACTCAGCGCTATGGTGGGCGCTATACACAGCTTATCAAGGTTGGTAACCACTACACACACTAGTGCTTTTTATTTTCAGTACTTAGGGAGTATCCTGGTCACGGCACCAAAACGCAACTCAGCGCCCATACGTATAGTATATACGGGTTACTAGGGTACTACTGCGGGTACCTCGCCTCTCTTGCCGCATACGTACCCAACTCAGCGTTATGGTGGGCGCTATACACTGCTTATCAAGGTTGGTAACTACTATACTAGTACTTTTTATTTTCACTACTTAGGAAGTATCCTGGTCACGGCACCAAAATGCAACTCAGCGCCCATACGTATAGTATATACGGGTTACTAGGGTACTACTGCGGGTACCTCGCCTCTCTTGCCGCATACGTACCCAACTCAGCGTTATGGTGGGCGCTATACACTGCTTATCAAGGTTGGTAACTACTATACACACTAGTGCTTTTTATTTTCACTACTTAGGAAGTATCCTGGTCACGGCACCAAAATGTAACTCAGCACCCATACGTATAGTATATACGGGTTACTCGGGTACTACCGCGGCTACCTCGCCTCTCTCGCCGCTTACGTACCTAACTCAGCGTTATGGTGGGCGCTATACACAGCTTATCAAGGTTGGTAACTACTATACACACTAGTGCTTTTTATTTTCACTACTTAGGAAGTATCCTGGTCACGGCACCAAAATGTAACTCAGCACCCATACGTATAATACGGGTCACTCGGGCACTACCGGGGGTACCCCTCTCTTGCCGCATACGTACCCAACTCAGTGTTATGGTGGGCGCTATACACTGCTTATCAAGGTTGGTAACCACTACACACACTAGTTCTTTTTATTTTCACTATTTAGGGAGTATCCTGGTCACGGCACCAAAATGTAACTCAGCACCCATTTGTATAGTATCTACGGGTTACTAAGGTACTACCGCGGGTACCCCTCTCTTGCAGCATACGTACCCAACTCAGCGTTATGGTGGGCGCTATACACTGCTTATCAAGGTTGGTAACTACTATACACACTAGTGCTTTTTATTTTCACTATTTAGGGAGTATCCTGGTCACGGCACCAAAATGTAACGTATTGTATATACGGGTTACTCGGGTGCTACCGCGGGTATCTCGCCTCGCTGGCCGCATACGTAGAACGAACTGAATTCAGCGCTATGGTGGGTCCTGCGAGATCAAAGTAGATTGTAGCAAAGGTTCAGATGTAGCTCGATAAGTTTTTCTTTCGTATTTGTCATGCTAGTTCTGACAGTGCAGTACGTCTTGTCAAGACTGACTGAAATAGCATAACACGTTCGTACGTTTCCGTAAAAATAAGAAGGAAAACGTTTTCCCACCACATTTGTAAACAAACGTACTTCGGAACCATATAAACATGTATGGTCGATGTCGCCTACACCTTTGGTTGATTCTCGGCTAGATAGCACTAATATTAATATTTGTCAATCTTACAACATGATAAAAATTATCAAAACCGAGGTTTATAAGCGTTTAACCCTGTCTCGAGAGATGATGCACTGTGACTAGTTAACTACACATTTTACTTTGTCAGTAATTCCCCTTATGCTTGATCCTCTTTAATATATCGTCACTACTTTGAAAAAATCTCGTATCTCACGCTGCTCCTCAAAGTTAAAATGCAGTAAGTCTATATGCATTCCATACATACTTACTACAATTTTCTTTTCATTGACAGACGAAGATACAAGTTTTTTTTATAGTAGTGACGATATGTCTTATGTCCACGTCTAATCTTTGTTACAGACGAGCTGTTAAAGATATGTCCGTCGTGGGTGTCGCACCTGCTCATACAGTGCGTGGCGGGCACGCTAGGCGGCTTCACGACCACCATCCTCACCAACCCGCTCGACATCGTTCGAGCTAGATTACAGGTACATTATTTCACTCTTTATTTTACTCGTACATAGTTGGCCGTCTGCTAGCTAGCGAAAGAATTTTTTTTTTATTGTTGGGACTTTTTTGATTACAATACGATACGCAACGCAACTACAAATCATTTTTAACAAATATTTTGATTTGTGTTTTTAAGTAGTCACACTACTATACATATAAATTAAAAATCGAAATAAGATGTCATATCTGGCTCAGTCGGTAGTGACCCTGCCTGCTAAGCCGCGGTCCTGGGTTCGAATCCCGGTAAGGGCATTTATTTGTATGATGAGCACAGATATTTGTTCCTGAGTCATGGATGTTTTCTATGTATATAAGTATGTATTTATCTATTTAAGTATGTATTTCGTCGCTTAGCACCCATAGTACAATCTTTGCTTAGTTTGGGGCTAAGTTGATCTGTGTAAGGTATCCCCAATATTTATTTTTTATTTTATTTATTTGGACTCCCAGATTACGTCAATCAAATTTGAAATTTGATTAATTAGAATAAAATCCAAATTCCAATGACTCAAAAGTCAGTCTGGCACCCGAGGAGTTATGTTACTCGTAGTAATAATCGTAGATGACGAAAGCGCTGGTAGCCTAGCGGTAAGTGCGTGCAACTTTCGTTCCGGAGGTCGCGGGTTCTAATCCCGGCTCGCACCAATGGGTTTTTCGGAATTTATGTGCGAAATGTCATTTGATATTTGCCAGTCGCTTTTCGGTGAAGGAAAACATCGTGAGGAAACCGGACTTGTCTAGTTTACCCTTCGGGTTGGAAGGTCAGATGGCAGTCGCTTTCGTAAAAATTAGTGCCTACTCCAAATCTTGGGATTAGTTGTCAAAGCGGACCCCAGGCTCCCATGAGCCGTGGCAAATGCCGGGATAACGCAAGGAGGATGATGATGATGTTACTCGTACATTTTTGGCCGTCCAGTAGCTAGCGAAAGAACAGATTTTTTTTATTGTGGGGACTCTTTTGGCCAAAAAAAGTCACCAAGCCTGAGGTTCCTAGTGATAGGCAATAAGTTAAGAGTTGTGCCTGCCCGTTCACTGAAAAGATCGCTCCCAACTAGTAAGATCTCCGAAGTTTACTAGTTCGTTGTTTTAGGACATTTAGTACAGTAGTACACCGAGAGAGCGAGAAACAAATTGACAACATTTCAAAATTTTCAATGTCCCTAAATCGAAAACCATTTCGAGATATACGCCACACGATCACAAAAATATTTTTTTTAATATTTTTTCCCCCTATTTTTAGTAAAATAATCTTAAAAATAGTTTAAAGGGGAAGTGACGTAACATAGTTGAGTCAGACTATTCAGAGCTGCCACTATAACCAAAAAAATCTTCCGGTTGGGATGTCACTTGAGTTTGACTGTGACACTTATAATCTCTAGTAGTATGTAGATTAGAGGTAAGGAGCGAAAGCTTTAAGTTTCAGAAGTGCAGATATAAAACCAGGTGGCGCTGCAATTGCAGGTACGTAAGGGTTTGACACGTCATTTTCGACTGTTCTACTTTGACAGATTTTTCTCCTTATACTTCTACATTCCATAGCTCGTAGTTATTCAATATTTGTTGACACTTGACAGTCAGACATCTCGGACTGTTTAAGCTGACTGTTAAAACTTTTTTTTTAGGAACGATTTTGTCGTTTTCTTAGGTGTATGAAACAACACATGTGACGTCATAAAGCTGTGTCTTGACGTTTGTAACTTACGCTCTTTCTGTTCGAAGTAGTAATAAAAAAGGGATTTTCGCATTAAAAGAACAGTTTTTGGGAAAAATAAAAAAATACGTGTATCTTTAAATATTGAGTTCTTTCAAACCAAACAATAAAAAGTAGTAGTCGAAAATATGAAATGTTGTCAATTGTGCATATGGCGTACAGTAACGCTCGCTCGTACTAGTTATTTTCACGGGAGCAAGGATAATTTATATAGGATTTACAATCTCCATACTAAGAATCGTAACTCATTTTTTAGCGCCACCTATTAAATACTGTCATAACTACACTGATCATGCCTACAATTTTTTTTTTTTTCAAAATCTGTATTGACGTGATACCATGATATCAAAATGAAGAAGCATGTCATTTGTTCTTATAAAAAATAAAAACACGCAAAAAAACAGCGCCATCTAGGTTTAAACCTAAAAGGCCCATACATTTCAGGAGTTCGCTATTTTGTATGAGCTTTGTCTGTCCCATATTATGATATTATATAGTCCTTGCACGGGAGCGACTATCATGCACTTTGTTGTAAGAGTGTCTAAAACCTTTGAGACACGTGTGCATTGCTCATTATTACATACGTCGCCATTTTTATTGCGCCTCGAGTACATTATCATAATATTCTATTACTCACAGGTAGAAGGCGTCGGCACAATGCGACATGTATTCAAAGACCTCTGGGCCGAAGAGGGTCTGTGGGGCCTCTACGCGAAAGGTCTCTCAGCGCGACTGTTGCAGTCGGCGTGTTTCTCATCCTCCATCATACTCGGCTACGAAACCATCAAGCGACTGGCGCTGGCCGACCAGTACCGCGCGCACGTGCGCTGGTAATAAACAACAACACACACATATGCGTTTTATTTACACTAATCAGTAATCATGGAGGCAGTATCCTGGTCACGGCACCAAAATGTAACCCGAGTACAGTCTGACCAAAAAGATTAGGCATTGAAAAGTGGCAACATTGTAGTGTCATTCCTTTCAAATCAATATGTGAGAAAACGGGACGACATTAAGGTGTTGCCACATTTTAATTTCTACTTTTTTGGTCGTCTGTACCCGTATTTGAAATTTAATGATACCGTAACACTTTATCATAGCAAATGCAGAGTTAACGTGGTCGGAATACAAACTGTCATACTGTCAGAAATGTGTTTTAGACACCCTTAAGACACTAAGGGACTAAAAAGGCATTGGTCGTCTGAGGGTCTCGGCGCGACTGCTGCAGTCGGCGTGTTTGTCATCCTCCGTCGTACTCGGATACGAGACCATCAAGCGACTGGCGCTGGCCGACCAGTACCGCGCGCACGTGCGCTGGTAATAAACAACAACACACACTAGCGCTTTTTATTTATACTACTAATGTAGATATCCTGGTCACGGCACCAACATGTAACTGCAGTACCCATGTTTGACTTTTAGATTACAGGTTGAGCTATTTTTGCTCTAATTTTGAGATATAGTGAGCGGATGTCATTATAAATGGCACGTGTTCATCAAACCTTGACATTGATAATGACACTGTAATATTTCTTCTCAGATGGGTGGTAATTTTCATCAACCAATTGACTTGTCAATAATGGGACATTGATAATGCTGCTAAAATAGTTCCATTTCTGTCTGTACTTCTGTAGTCAGGCTGTAGTGAGGAGTGTTTTTCTTTCGTATTTTCACGGAAACTCGCGAGGGTGTCGAGCTATTTCAGCCGGGCTCAGTACAAGAAGTACTAAGGTTGACCGAACTAGCACGACAAATAAAAACGTTTCGGAAAAACTACGATGGAAAAACACTATGCACTAATTATATCTGTACGGTGTACCGTGCAAACTCAGAGTAGGTAATCGGAATTTCCAAACATCGTCGGAGTGTAAGTTGTGTAAATAAGCAGACTATTTTTAGAGCAACTGATCGGCGTAACAATATTAGCAAAAACCTTGGGTTCCGTAAAATCATGGACGTATGTTGGAGCAGTCGAACAGTTCATAGATATGGAACACGCCTCTATTGTCAAAAACGGTAGAATGCGTGTCCTGATTCAGCGCTTAAAACACTCCGATATTACTATTGTACTGTTGGCGACTGTCCTAACCAAGACTAGGGTCGGTTGCACCAAACCGTCTGTCAGAGAATTTAGCGCTCGCAAATTTTTTTGTATGGGAAATTCCTTAGACGTGCAAGTTGTTGCAACTGGCCCTAACGGACAGTGAACAATAACATATTTACTAGAGTTATTTTATGAGACAGACAGGTCGCCCGATGGTAAGCGATCACTGCCGCCCATGGGCACCCGAAATACCATAAATGTTGGAGGTGCGTTGCCGGCCTTTTAGATGGGCGTACGCTCTTTTCTTGAAGGTTTGAAGAATTAATGAAAGTGAGAATTTCCTATAAATCTTGTTCGAACTAAAATTCTGTCTAGTAGGCATGTAGGCCTATCACATAATTGCCGCGAGGCGAGAGAGTATGTCGCCACGAGATAGATCACACGTCTTCTTCTAACTGTATTAAAGACATATTAAGGATGGGTAGTCTATCTCGCGGCGACATACTCTCGCGGCAATCAGTGCTAACCTTGCAGGAACGAAAATATCTGAACACTCTTGCTCATAACAAATGGGTAGTAGATTGAGTTCAAACATTTCGAGTAACGGAAATATATAATATTTATAAATTGACGTATGAATGGGCTTGTTATCGGTTCTATTCTCCAAACTTATCAGTTCTGATTGTGAGTAATGTTATGAGATTTGTGACTAATACAAATTAACACAGCTTTTAATATTTAACAACATAGGTAATCAAACTAGGCTATTAAAGTTATGAAAATTAGTAACCTAGTTGTCCATACGCATTATCTAGGCTAATATGTAATAAGTATTAGGTAATTTTAATAAATATTAACGGTATGAAGTCAAAAGTGGCTAAATTCTACTCTTCTAAGTTAATATTTGGATATTTCTTAAGTACTAAGTTAAAGATCAGTCGTAAGAATAATACCTACAGTGAACTAATAAAACTTGATCCCTAAAACTGTAACAATACACATTATGCTACATATCTTTTTACGTTGGACACGTCGTAACAAATTGATTAAACCATATGTGCCATTTGTCGCTTGAATCGCCTGATGACTGTAAGGTCAGAGGTCAAATAACCGTAAATAGTCCGTTGGGATTGATTTTTTAATAGTTCGATCAAGTTTGGAGTTATTTTAGGCCTAAATGGCCGATTTATTTGATGTCAACTTACAGGTCAGGTCACGGGGAATACATGGTGATATTCTTATGTTTGACCGTGCCGTGCCATACGCTGAGGGGTGGATTGGATATGTTGTTGTTGTCGTAGTCCTAAGGCACCCCAGAGGTGCAAAGGGCCTTCACGAGCTCGCGCCACGCCTTCCTATCTTCGGCGACCCTTGTGGCCTCGCTCCAGCTCAACCCAGCTCAAGCTCATGGATTGGATATGATATTACGTAGGTATGTAGGTAGGTCATATTGAAGACAGGTACAGCGGGGTAGTTACAGTCTTATCGAAAAAAGTATAAATTAAAAAGTGGCAATGGCAATGTAGTGGTATCCCTTTTATTTCAAATCAGTTTTTCAAATCAACATGTGTGAGAAAACGGGACGACTCTATGACGGTTGCAAGTTTTTATTTTCTGCTCTTTTTGGTCAGACTATATCACATTAGAATATTAATAAAAAACTACAACTTTGCCCCCTTGTAAAACAAATATTTTCCCACTAGGTACACCAACTGATAAATCCTTTTGATTCGTCGCATTTAACAGACAAAGTCGCATTTTATATGTTGTTTATTCGTTAACGATAACGCCGCGTCTTGCGTGAGCGACGAACCCGCGACGGCGACGCGATGCGATGCGATGCGACGAAATCAAACCTTCTATCTCTATGGACTTGTCTTAGGTGGGCGACGGAACGCGACGGCGATGCGACGCGACGAACTAGCGATGATCATGCGAATGTGAAGCGACGCGATGCGATCAAACCGCTGTGTTCATATGGGAGTGTCTTGCGTAAGCGACGGCCCGCGACGGCCCGCGACGGCGATGCGACGCGATGCGATGGCGATGGGCGCGCGATCAAGCTATTTGATTTTTAGAAGCAAATTCAATACGTAGAGAGGTCGGACTAGAGAAATAACGATTGATTACTAGTCTCACATTTCATTCTTTATATTTTCTTATAATAAAAATTCAAAATATTCAAATTAACATACGAGTAAGTTGACCAAAGGAGTAATGTGCCTAAAAAGTAAGGAAATTACAACTTTTGTAACTTGTATTGACAGCCTTTGATTATGTGCACGGTGATACGAGATTGTCTGCGTAAAATATTAAAATTTAAGTGTGAACTAAAAATATGAAACACTAGTGCGATGACCTTACGATATATGTACTAGCACTTGACTTTGGTGAATAGGATCACAAAATTAACTAGTTATTACAACGGGCTCGTAGCCTAGCGGTTTCGACGTCTGGACGCCGCGCCAGCGGTGTGAGTTCGAACCTCGGCTGAGGCGTGCTTTTGCAGTTTTATTTTTGTTTCTTTTATTTTCTATTATTTGATTGTTTACTTTTTTCTTTCTGTAAGAATCTTCATTCTTATTTTTATTTTATTTTTAATAACTCCGGCTTTTATACTAACAAGGAAAGGTACCCATACAAAAAAAATATAATTAGACTACTCTTTAAGGGGCGTTCATTGTAATTCCTGCGATTCCTGCATTTATTGTAACTCTTAAATAATAATATTATCCTAAACCAGAACTTCTTGTTGCCATATAAAAAAAAATACATATAAGACATACCTTTGTGTCTGTGGTGTGGAGCCGATTAAATGAAACACATGTACGATTCCGTAGACGACTGTATTAAGACTGTCTATACGATGTGGCATGCAAACTTAACTCTATGTCTATACTATACTATAACATAAACTACGTACACACCTCATCTGGGGGGTGGTTGAAAAAAATAAATTGAATGTATACATTTCAATTTTTTTTTAAACACAATAAAAGGACATGAGCTTCATTATGTATTATTACGAGTGGAAATACTTTTCCTTAATATTAAATCAATGTAATTATACTGTAAGCTACTACAATTCTAGTTGTTACATCATTAGGTATTTAACAATACAATGTAAAAAAAAAATTCGTATAAGCAATAATGTATGACCTATTGTCACATATTGAAAGGCTTAGTCCTATTTTTATGAACAAGATCAACCTTGTCATCTAATTCTAACTTAACATTTATTCCAGTATCCTCGATTACTTTATAAGGTCCTTTAAAAAGGTTATCGAATTTTTTGCCGGTTTCAGATTTAACTAAAACCAGATCACCCTTTTTATAAGTAACCGAATTTACTAACTTATCATAGTAACATTTTCGCAACTCTTTAGTTCTTAACAAATTTTCCTTAGCGTCTTTATGAGCTAACTGTAGTCTATATTTCAGTTCCAATGCATAATTATCAGGGTTATATATATAGGTTCAACAGCTTTAATCAGATTACTAGGAGTTTTACACTTTTTTCCGAAAACCAACTCAAATGGGGAATAATTTGTGGCTGAATTTATTGTTGTATTAAAAGCGAAACACCAGAACGGTAACCAGTGGCTCCACGTATCGGGATGTCCATCGCACTGAGCTCGCATAAACGCAGCTAGGTGTTTGTGCATGTTTTCCAACGCACCTATGGATTGGTGGTGATACGCGGTCGAATTAAACTTATTTATTCCTAACAACTTACACACTTCATCCATAGTAGCTGACATGAACTCCGCCCCGCGGTCTGTCGACATCGCGTCGGGAATCCCGTATCTTAATATAAAGTTATTCACTAAGGCTCTTGCTACACTAACTGCATCCTTACGTTGCAATGGGTAAGCTTCAATATATTTGCTTAACTCACATTGCAGCGTTAGGATGTACTTATTACCTTCAGTGTCCGTGTCCAGCGGTCCTAGGATATCGAGGTATAATTTCTCGAATGCTGACGCTGCTGTAGTTGTGATAGCCATTGGTTGTCGTATGTTTTTAGAGTGCTTCGTTACTTGGCATTTACTGCATTTTTTCACGAAGTTTCTAACATCACTCTCTAAACTCGGCCAATAATATTTAGATTGTATGTTACTTACCATTCGGCGAACGCCGGCATGTCCGCTCGTTGGTAGTAAATGATAGTCGTTAATGATAACTCGTCTCTCATCCTTGTCATCTATTCTTATTATATTTCCTAGTATTTTTATTCTTGGTCCGGACCAATTTTTAATCGACTTTATTTCATTTAACAAAGTTTTTATGAATAACGCGTTTTTAATATCTTTTACTATACATAACTCGTCTACTTTTATTTGTTTACAAAAATCACTTAACATATTCACAAATACGGCTCGCGTGAAGTGTGACATATAGTTAAGGTTTATGTAAAGACGTAATTTACTCTCGGCGTACGCAAAACAATCTTTTTCTCTTGTAATTAATTCTTTTTTTCTTAACTTTCTTAACTCTTCTTCAGATTCAAACAACATTTCTATGCAGTTATTAGGTTTTCTTAATATTTCCGCAATTCTTGGTTGATCAGGCCTTGAATTCTCGGATGTACTAAGATTACCACGTATGTCATCACTTGGTGTATTACTTTGTATTAACTTTCTACTCTGTGCTCTCGTCATAACAGTAACTTGCTCGCTCATACTTTTTAACTCGTCCGATGTAATTGTAATTCGACTTAATGCATCCGCTGCAACGTTTGTTTTTCCCTTTATGTATACTATTTTATAATTATATTCCTCCAATTGAATTATAAGCTTTATCAACCTGCTTGATGGGTCTTTCATGCTATAAAGATACAGAAGTGGCTTGTGATCCGTCATGATTGTAAACTGTTTTCCGAACAAATAAGGTCTAAAATAGCGAATACTCCAAGTAATTGCTAAAAGCTCTTTCTGAATGACTGGGTAATTTAACTCGGCCTTATTCAAGGGCCTGCTAGCGTAAGCTATAGGTCTCATATCTTTGTTACAAAGTACAGAACCGATTGACCTTGCAGATGCGTCAGTTTGTAAAATATATTCATTATCTGGGGAAAAATCTGGGTATTGTAAAATTGGCGGTGTTATGAGTTTTGTTTTTAATTTGCTAAAGGCATTTTGGCATTCGTCTGTCCATTTAAATTCTACATTTTTCCTACATAATTTGTTTAATGGTAGTGTTATCTCTGCGAAATTTGGGATAAATCTTCGGTAGTAATTGCAAAACGCTACGAAGCGCCTAACCTCGTCACTGTTGGATGGTGTTGGGTAATTTTCTAAAACTTTTGTTTTCTGTGGATCGGGTAACACACCTTCTGCTGAAAGCGAGCGAGCGTGCAGCTATAGTTCAGACGTGTTTCAAATATTTTTAAAATAAATCAAAAATACAGTCGTTCTACAGTGAACTTTATTTCAAGCGCTTTAAAGCTCATGTCTAACTGACCAACAAAGTATTCCTTATCTCGCTAACTGCAGTTCGGCACCTCAAGCTCCAAGGAGCTACAATGAGTTTACTACTACGCTCACCGGATGGAGGCGGTATTAGCGGTATCCAGCCACTTAGCGGATCGCAGCCCAATCTCCCAGCGTGTTCGGAACTAGATTACCAAAAGGTAACTTTCCGTAATAAGCGAAAGATGACAGATGCCTCAGATGACATATTAATAGAAATGGCAGACCTAAAAAAACAGCTGGCTGAGATGATGTCGCTTTTGAAATCTTCTACCAAAACCCAAACAGAAAATATCGCAACTCTCTGCCAGGACGTAAGTGCTATTAAAAACCAAATTACTAACATATCCAACAGCATCGACACTATTACTATTGAGCAGAGTCAGCTAAAAACGAATATAACAAATTTGACCGCTTCCGTTAACGCTGCCGAAAATGAAGCAAAGCAAATTGAATCGGACTTGCAGTCGTTGAAATCAAATATTCAACAAGGTTCCGGAACACTGACACCTGACTGTTACAACAACGTTATCGCAGAATGCCAACAGCGAACCATTCGAGGCAGAAACCTTATAATAGTCGGAATCCCAGAAGCAGATCCTGAGACTTCAGACAGAGATGCTTATGACAAAAATGAAGTGGACAAGATTACAAAAATAATATGTAAGGACTACCCCGAACCCTTGAATACCATACGCCTAGGTAAACATGTGGAAAATAAAGTTCGTCCAATAAAGGTCAGCTTCTCATCAGAGGCGACGGTAAAAAGTATTCTCCGGAACAAACATAAAATCATAGCACAAAAGGTTAAAATATACTCTGACCAAACTCCTTACCAGAGAGACTTTCTCAAAAAGGTCCAAGAGGAACTGCAAACCCGAACATCCAATGGTGAGACCAACTTGTACATTAAATATGTCAAAGGCGTACCAAAAATCATGTCTTCACGGCCAAAAAACTAGATAGAAACGGACACGGAAACGAATATTGTTAAACATTAAAGATATCAAATAAAACTATTGTATATATAATATAGTTTCAACAAAACGTCTAAATTTAATAATGATAATATTGAATAATATTTAACGCGTGTGTATTTGTTAGGCAAATATCATGTCCACAAATAAATCATACATTACAGTATTGAAATGGTTTAATGAAGTATATTAATGTAAAATTTTCTATAAAAATAAAACATGTATATTACTCAAGAAATTGCGGAAAATAAATTAAACAAAAAAAACATACATACATACATATACATAATATAAGACAAATACATATACAAACATTTTATTTGAAAATAACTAACTGTAAATTCGTAATTCCTTGAATATGTATACATACAAATTAAGTACACCATTGCAACAAATTACCGACTCCACGCTATCGTTTCGTAGCTCACTGACACATATCAAGTTATTTGCTTGGCGGCTGCGAAGAATGAAATGATACCAGCATAACTTGACACCGAAATTTGTATAAATCTTGCCTAACTAAGGACGCCTCTATATTAGTCCTTACAATGTCAAATGGAGAATAGATGCGTTCTGCAAATGTTGGGAATAACAGGCTGGTTGCCAACTATAATTTGTGCGTTTTAAGTTATCTGAGCCGGTTCACTAGTTATTTCTACCTACATTCATTAGAATTGTAACTATTGTTGAACAGTAGTATAAAATAAATGTTTGTTATTTTTACTATGCATTGTCTGCACGTTAGTTTTAAGTATTTATAAAAATATTGTGTTCTCATGTAAGTGAATTTTGTAAATTCTTTATGAGAATAAAGTTCTTAAACCATATAAGTTTCTATTATGCTGGTCCATATTTCTACCGAAAACAATTAGGTCGTCCATATATACAAAGCACTTTTCGTAAGAAAGGCCTGACATTGCTATTGACATTACACGTGAAAATGCACTTGCACTCAGTTTTAGGCCCATGGGGAGTCTTTTCATGCGGAATTGACCTTGGCTTGTTGAAAATGAAGTGATATTTCTGCTATCGTCATTCAAGGATGTTTGGTAGTAAGACTGTTGTAAATCAAGATGACTAAAATATATTGCACCGGATAGGGAATCTAAAATATCTAAAATATTTGGAAGGGGGAATTTATCGTCTTGAATAACATTATTTACTTTTCGGTAGTCTATGACTAATCTCCACTTTTTGTTATTGTCTTCAGATTTTTTAGGTACTAAAAGTATGGGACTATTCCAGTCGCTATTCGATTCCTCTATTATATCATCTTTGATCATTTGTTCGACCTGTTTATTAATTTCTGACTTCATTGACGCTGGTATCCTATAAGGTTTTGTATAAATGGGTTTAGTGTTTGGTTTCAAAATTATGCTTTGGCTCAATATATTGGTAGTTCCTAACTTGTCACCGTCCAAGTAAAAAACGTCGGCGTATTTTGCACATATTGACTCTATTAGTTTACGATCTGTGTCATTTAAATGATTGAACTTTATTAACGACAGTAACCTTTTCACTCTTTCTAGCCCATTTTCTGATTTTTTAAAATTGCAAATATCATAATTATCCAAACTTTCCAAAACGGGTTCGAAAATAGGTAACTTTATATCTTCGTTCCCTGTGTTTAAAATTCGTACCGGTATTCTACCCTGCTTAACTTTACTTATACTCCCCGCTAAAAATATATTTTCGGCTAATTTCCTTGAGTTTACGACATAAACTTTTCCTAAATCGAATGATTTTACTTTAATTAAATGTGATGATTCACTTCTAGCCGGTAATGACAAAAAAGTTTCGCTATCGCTGCCTCTTTGTATTTGTAACACACACCTTTCGTTCCCACGGTGTAAAGTGAGTCGTAAGGTCTATAATTGCACTATAAGTTCTCATAAAGTCAAGTCCGAGAACACCGTTCGCATGACATGGCATATCATGATCCTGCAATATATGAAATCTATGTACAAATGATATTGTATTACCGTAGTTTAAAGTCACGTCAGCAACATGTGTACTTATGATACTACCACCAACGCCTGATATTATAGTACTCTTCTCATATATCCGTGATTCTATGGGAACTTTACTTTGTTGTAGAATTGATATACGTGCGCCATTGTCAATCATGAGAACAAGATTTTTGCTACCGGCGGTGAAATTTATGTAGTCTAATCCGTCACATATGGTTAAAACTTTATGATCGAAAAAACTGTATTCTGTCTGTCTCGTCTCTTGTTGTATCGTGGGAGGTCTGCGGTTCGTGTGTACATGTATACACGTTCCCTCGGCGTCCACGGCTCGCTCGAGTTCCGCTATGTCCCCTAAAAATCGCACGTTGTCCGCGACCCCTATGGAAATTATTGCTAGGGACAGTACCTCTATTTGTGGAGTAGCGGGTCCATGTGTTTTGGTAGGCTCGAGCTCGATTATACTGGTAGCTCGTCCCGCGCCCGCGCCAGGCGTAGCGCTGGGGCTGCTGTGTACCTCGCGTGTAGCCGCGGTTCACATTCATGATTACGGGCTCGTGCTGGGGTCGTGCCAGCTCTTCATCCTGGGCCGCTCTGACGGCCTCCTTCAGCTCAGTGTATTCTCTTGCAGCTAGAATGGTACTGAGACGGCGGTTTCTCAACCCATCTGTAAATTTTTTTATGGCCAGGGACTCGTTGATTGGTCTTAAAATATCACAAGCGGCCGATTTCCCGTCGGCTTGCGCTATCGTTAGACCAATGAACAACTCCTCTATTTTATCACCGTATTGGACAATAGACATATCCTTTTGTGATATATTATTTAACTGTAGCAAAAGAGAGTTTGCGGATTTCTTGGGTAGCAAATATTTTTTTATATCGGCTACTAGTTGGGTAGCGGTGTCATATTTAGACTTAAGTTTTAACTGTGCAATTTTGTTGAGTCGTGTTTTTAGAACAAAAGAAATCAGCAATTTCTTTTCGCTACTATCTGTTAACATGTCATCTAACATTTCTATTCCTGCTATCATTCTTTCGACAGTTTCCTCTTTATCATCTAAAATTGGGATTATGCTATTAGCTTCTCGTATTTCAAATTGTTTCGCCATTGTAGTTGGTTTTACGGATACACTTTCTATAGCTTTATACTGTAAAATTTTATTATAAACTTCGTCTATTTTCTCGCACAATAATTCCGAACTTACACCTTCTTTTGACAGGTCATCGACATGAAGAGATGCAATTATCTGTTTATAGTCCTCATATATTAATTGCGCATCATTGATTTTTTCTAAACCTAGCTTTTGTTGCCGTTTAACCTCACCTAATTTTCGTAGATCAACTCTTATTTTTTCTAACTTATCGTATATATTTTTTAAATCTAAATCCATACCCTTGACATCACTTTGACGTACATAAACTTTCACACTTTCCACTTCACACGCGCGTAATCACGTTAAAGTTCATCCTCTGTCCTTCCGTCTCCCGTGCTCTGCTTAAACACCTTCCTCCGCCTCGTCTGTGGTTGGCGTCGACCTCTTCATTGACAGCCTGGTCTGCAGACGTGTCCATACTTCTCGCCTCACTGCTTTCTGCACATATTTTTCATGTGCTTTCTTTAAGAACTTGTACAGTCCGCAGCAAACGATGAGAGCCAAAACCACGAACAACACGGTTATAAGAACGTTATTTATTCTAGTATGCTCGTTTGTGCCTGTTGCGTCGTTTGATCCAACCGCATTTTGGGTTATAACGACCTCTTTCTCCTCCTGTTTGCTGTAGCTGTTACCCATGTTATTTATTAATTTTTTATTTAGTGTATTTCACTTGGTAATTTAATTATGTCCCTCGTGCAATCACTTGTGCATTTGCTCGCGTCTCACTGTTAATTATATATTCACACGACTAAAAATGCTGATGTCAGGCGCCCTCGTCGCGGCGGCGCTCGCGTAAAACGATGTCACGGTCGCCATGTGGTGTGGAGCCGATTAAATGAAACACATGTACGATTCCGTAGACGACTGTATTAAGACTGTCTATTGGCAGGGTGCAAAGCGGGTGGAGGGGGTAGCTGAAACGATCACAGCGCTCACTACGGCCAAAATTGACATCTTAGTCGCTGACTTGCGGTGTCAAATCCATATTGCAGTAAACATTTTCATGTCGTTTTTGAGATAAATTTAATACGGGCCCAGTAAAATTTGTTATGGCGAATTGTAATAACTCCAAGAAAAGTAGCGACTAAATTCTAGCTATTTCCAAGACCGTGGTGGAAACGAAACCACCGTTTAAGTGAATAGTTGCCGTAAGAAGAAAAGTGTCTTCCAATCTCTGAAGTTTTACATAAAGTGCGTAATCATTTGATACAAGTATTGAATTGAATTTACGTTGAATTTATAGTGCAAATTTTATTGGAGGTAGAAAAACCGACGTGGAAGCCAATCCCAGTTATGTTCGAAAATCATTTTATTTGTTTCCTCATCTGCATGTGCTCCTGTTTACAAATCGAAACGGATTGACCAAAATGCGTAAACATCGAGGTTTCAATGGGAAGAAGGAGCACGAGAACAATAGAAGCAGAAGCAGTCCATCCACTGAAGGCTTATCACATTTTAAATAAAATTCCTGAGAACTTATTTCATCGCATTGATGATTACATATTTGATGTGATATCTGCTAAACCTCCAATATTTTCAAGTAAATGAAACAAGTTTTTGTAATGTATACTATAATTAAAAGTTATCATAGCTAGTTTATTTTTATTTTACAATAAACCCTGTACCCTGTAAATTATATTTATAATACCTATACCTATAGTTAGCCTATGAAAGTGACATAGCATAGCAATGAACTGATCAACAATTTCAAAAGCCAATGATTTATTAATACTTTATTGCACATAGGTACAAATGGTGGAAAAAAGTCTTCAATCTCTAGAAAATGCCCAGCTAGCACCAATTTCTTGTCTTTATTCATCGTCTTAGGTTGGAAAATGATTTCGTGAGCGATGGCACGAAACCCCGTTTTAGTCACCAGTTTGTTAATTTCTCACTGAAAACAACAATTTTAATGTTATTGGCGATAATGTTGTAACCACCATCGTCCAAAATTGTCTAATATAGTAAAATAACACAAGATTTCATAATTTTTTTCACAATGTTTATTTACTTCTCGCTTAAAAGCGGCGACAATATTGTCCATAATGGTCACCTGTCACGTGGCGTGTCGTCGCGCACGGTCCCAATACGATGTGGCATGCAAACTTAACTCTATGTCTATACTATACTATAACATAAACTACGTACACACCTCAGTGTCGATAGATATTTTTCAGTACAGATGGTGTTTTTTTTACGCACTAGTGCGAGAAGTGGTTCATTATATGCCAGGTCGAAACTTCGGAGGCTCATCTGTACTGAAAAACGTCGTACGATACACGTGCGAAAAGGAAATTCGTAACTCGTGTCGATTTGAAACACTCCCTTCGGTCGTGTTTTAATTTATCGCCACTCGTTTCGAACTTCCTTTTTTACGCACTTGTATCGTAATGTACTATTTTAAAGCACATACAATTCGAATAAAATACACTGCTGACACGGGCCCGCTCACTGCTCAGTTCAGTCTGCGCTGCGCCCAGCGCTCATAGACAGTGGACCTACGTTCGATAGTCCGGCGCACCGTGCTCTCGTAAGCGTAAGCAGCTAGATAGTTCTGAGAAGTGCTGTATAGGTACTGCGACTAAACAAATCTTGATCCTGTTGGTGGCAAACAGGCATACGGTCCGCCTGATTTTTACACATGCAATTTTATCCAAGAAATTTTACTTGAAATCTGATGAGAGTTTATTATTATATTTCGGGACCAGGGGACCGATTTTTGAGTCTCACGCGTTCGAATTCAGAAAATTGTCACTGAAAATACTAAGCAATTCACTGTTTTCAACCGGTATTTTAGTGACAAATCCCATATGTGAGATTCAAAAACCGGCCCCCAGGATGAGGTTCTGGTTTTCATGGTGGAGTCAGGATATGGTCAACAAAACTGCTATTTTACTCATAATAACTCCACTATGTTTGGGCTTATTACATTTGGGCTGATGAGCAGCGTCGATCTCGATGATGTCCAAGGTCACATGATCGAGTCAGGAAATGAATAACAGAACTGCTATTCTACTTATCGTAACTCGACCATGTTTGATCTCATTAGCCGGGCCAATAACACATGTAATTTTATGCACACAGCTCAGCTCTTTGAAACTGTTTATTTTAAGTTACTTACAATTAGTAGGTACCATATAATAATAATATATTCTTATCTCTTGTAAACTTTACAAAAAAGTTAACACATGAAACCAAAAGAATTGTTACTAGCAATTAAATTCAAAACTATCAAGATCATTCTTGCCTGTGTGTTGCGTTACCGGTGGCTCGCGTACCGAGCACCAACGCCATCTATCAATGGCTATTTCACGAAATTGATGAACGCTCTAAGAATAGAATAAGGGCTCTTAGTGTAGTGGTTATGCCAGTCGACACTAGATGGCAGCATTAAAAAACACTGGGTTACACTGTATGACATTTTTTCATTTCAACATTAAGTAAATAGCATTCTTTATAAGTAAATAGTATACGTTAATTCGTCGCACAGTTTTGCCGTGAAGGACGGACAAATAAATAGACACACACACACTTTCCCGTTTATAATATTAGTATGGATTAAAATAAACATTAAGTTAATAAAAACAAAATGCAGTATTATTGTGTGCTACTTAAAACTTTCCTTGTTAGTATAAAACCCGGAGTTCTTAAAAAAAAATAAGAAAGTAGAATCTTAGAGAAAGAAATAAGCAGGTAAACAAAATCAAATAATCCATACTGATTAAACTGGAAAGTGTGTGTGTGTCTGTTTGTTTGTCCGTCTTTCAAGAGAAGCCGCGGGCAAAAGCTTAGAACATAAAAGAAAAAAAGTAAATAAAAATGCAAAAAGATTGCGTGAGCCGAGATTCGAACTCACGACACTCATGGCGCAAACGATTCCACCTAGAAGTCAAACCCGCTAGACCATTTGCACATTTTGAAAGACGGCGAATCTTGTGATTCTAATCACCAAAATGCTAGTGCCGAAGTTTCGCGCGATGGATACGCGATGACCTTGAGCCATCGCCGTCGCATCGCGTCGCATCGCGTCGCGTCGCGTCGCGTCGCCCGTCGCTCACGCAAGACGGAGCGTAACAGAAATTACTCATTTCCTAGAAACTTTAACTGAAAAACGACGCAGTTACAACAACGGCTTTATTTTGACTCGGTTGCTAAGCACACGGCCCAGATTCTCACCACAACATACATAACACGGTCAGGCGAAACTAGAACACATTTTTACATAATAAAAACATATATTGATTTAGACTAACACGATTTGCACTCATAATTTCAAACGTCGAAACGTCGGGCCTAATATAAATGTAAGTGTTTACGCGATTAAGTCCCGTTTTGTTCTAAAACTATAAATAAAAACATTTGATAACTTTATTATTGTAATCCTTCACAGTTCAAGGAAATTGAATAAGTAGGTACCTATATGTGTTGAAGTCACGGAATGCGTTTTCTACCGAATCCATTGGCGATCAAGCGAGTATTTCAATTTCTATAATAATAATATATGTTATCTCAGTTTGAAATGAAATATATAATAGGTTCGTAAATTACTCTTTGATTATTTCTGAATTCTACTCGCTCTATTGTTTGAACTTCCTACGCATTTACTTCCACTTACACACACCAGCACGGGAAGCATGGTCGCGCGATAGACGATAAAATATCAGGCCGTCCCTATCGCACTTACAAATAGTGCGATAGGGACGGCCTGCTATTTTATCGTCTATCGCGCGACCATGCTTCCCGTGTACTTACATCCCCACTCCCTAATAAAATTAGTAAGAATCACAAACTAAGTACCTACCTAATTAAATTCGAAGTCGAAATTCAAAATCTTTCGCCGGTGATGTGTTGTTTATGTTTTAGGCTAACTGCAGACTGAATTTTCATTCTCTTTCTGAATTTTTCCGTACATTACGTAATTACTATGAATTTGTAGTGCTAAAATTCCGTGCGTTTGCGGTGAAACTAATAGGCTACTAGACTCGTATCGAATTTAGCACATCAAGTTATTGTTTTCTGTAGTATTTGACTTAAGAAATCAATATTTATAGCTTGCGGGCATTAAAAGTGCGTGATGACTGCGTATTTTTATTAATTAAAGATGTGTGTATGTTTTTTTTTAATTATGGACTCCGAAAACGGTGTTTGCCAATGGAGTGACGTCACATAATTCAGATCAACTATGGAAATTAGAGGTAGTAATCTGATCTCCATAGAAGCAACCTCTATTATTAAAATTCATAGTCGTTGACGGGTGTGACAATGCAAGAATTTTATATATATCTACTGGATTTTGCGTGCCGACCAATGAGTTGAAGCCAGGTTCATTCACCTTTACTCCTTTGTTCTATCTCTTTCCGACGTTTGTGGTGAGGATGGATGTTCACGTTCGTGATAAAACGGTTGATCTGATTTGAATTTAATAAATTACAAAATCAATCAGTCGTATAAACGAAATACGTCAAATTCCGCGGGATATCCCTAATGTATGCTTAATCATGGACACCCTAAAGAAAGAGATGCAAGACCGGCGTGACGTAATTCAAGGTCATATTTTCTGGCTTCAACGTAATGTTCGGCGTGCAATATCCAGTATGTATATAAGATTCTTGGTGACAATGTGAAATATTTTTTCTAAATCCCATACCGGGGCAAACGACGCAACGGAGCCACGCTGTGTTGTTTGTTTGTTTAATTTTATTATTATATTATTTTTTATTATTGTTCTCTTTATTTTCTCTCTTTTTTGTTATCTAAGTTTCGTGACGCATTGGTTTCACTGTAATGTCATGTAAACATGTTTTTACTAATAAATAAAATAAATAAATAAATATACTGACGTCATGTCATAATAGATATTCTAGAGATTAATATGGCTGATGTTGTTTTTGCCTGATCACGTAAAAGTAAACTTTAAATAATTTTTTTGCGGGTTTTTAAGTCGTAATAAAATATGGTACAATTTTTTTCGTTTAATTAGACAGTAATTAATAATATAAGACATACTTTGAAAAAGGGTCAAGTAGCCTATTGCCTTGTATAGACTTGTCAAGCTCTAGACATACTTTACACGCATACATGGTAAACAAGCATATTCGTTCACCTCGGTTCATTCCGATGCGTAATATGATTATGTTCATTTACGTCACACACGTGATGTTGATACTTAAAGAACTGTGGCTCACCATGCTAAAATATTAAATGGTAAGGTAAGGTGGGGGGAAGATTGAAGGTTATTCTCATCGTAAGATACAAATGATCGTATATCTCACGCACCGGACCTACTGCGAACACCTTTAATCTGTTCCTACTTAAGCAATTAATGAAAATGACAAGGTCAAACATTAACTTTTTTCTTCTTTCGGGGTTCCCATGGTAAAGCGTTGTTGACCTATAATCTATAATATATATATATTTACGAAGAGTGATCAATCTGTGTACCTAGGTATATTTTGACTGTGTTAGATAATAATATTAACAGACGAACGTGTCTTATCTGGCTATGGGATTTGACCGATAAATAATATTTAGGCCGATTTCACGAAGTATGTAGGGGAGAGATACGGAAGAGATATAATTTTTTACCACAACAAGTGATAATCTCTCTTGATTCTACGAAAACGGAACGGAAACGGCGAAAGCCGAATTTCTATCCACAAGAATGTAAAGTATTTTCATAAACATTTTAACTTGATGTTAAGTAAAATCGCTGCGCTCGTGGTTCAACATTGAAATCTATCGCTCGCTCTGGTATCAATCATCATCATCATCATTTCAGCCATTAATCGCCCACTGCTGAGCATAGGCCTCCCTTCGTGTACGCCACTTATCCCGGTCCTGAGCTAATCTCATCCAGGGGCACTTCTGGACGAGATTAGCACCAGGACCGCAGTTTTTAGAATGTCGTCCACCCAACGAGGGTAGTATCAATATTAAGTAACTACGAGCGGTTAAATTAAACAGCTCTGCTGGGTTAGCACATGATTGCCGCGAGAGTATGTCGCCGCGAGATAGACTACCCGTCCTTATGCCATTAATACAGTTAGAAGAAGACGTGTGATTTATCTCGCGGCGACATACTCTCGCGACAATCATGTGCTAGGCCTACTGCCCCCTTATGACTTTCCGATTTCAAAAAGGAGGAATTTTATATGTACATCAAGCATGCTGAAATAAAGACGAGAATGTATGTAAATACTTTATTACAATATTCTCCTTCTTTACATAATTTCGGTTCTTGTCATTCTTATAGGTATATTTAAAAATAAGAGATCCAACTACAAAAATCTTACATAAAAAGTCATTCATATTGGCAACTCAACAACTCTTTATTTTTTACGGAACACACAGGTGTTTAAACCAGCTACACACGAACTGTTTTTTTTTAATGAAAAATACTAAAAATAATATTTCGGATATGATTTATTGAAAAAAAAAAAACTCGTGTGGAGAATGCCTATTAAGTAATTCCATCAATTTAATTTCTCTGTTTTTGAAATGAACAATGAATGAATATTTATTCTAACGTACGTACGTAATTATTTACACATTATATTATTTAAAATTATAAGAACTATAAAAAAATGTCTGCAAATATCTAAACTATGGTCACACAAATTAAAAAAAAATTGTTCAAAGAAACGAGTAAAAAAACAAAATATAACTGAATTATAAATTTCTTTCTTTAACTAGCACAAACTACTGGTTATGTGTATCATAATAAATAAAATAAATAATAATAAATATAAAAATTGGCAACATCCGCTCGGTGTACCCCTTACATTTCATTAAAGTGTCGAAAGGGCCTCTACGTGTTGGCTTCGGCCCCGCGCACGCCTCCCAAAGGTCCGGAATACCATTGTTCCGTGATGGGAAAGACATAATATAAAAATTTATAAATAGAATCAATTCTAGAAAAGTGCGCCTATGTATATGCCTATTTGTTTTTATAATAACGAAATAAAGTTTCACTCATCCAACCAAAACATTGCCTCAGAGTCGATTGCAAAATAGGATGTTAATAGGAAATCATACTCATATCATACATATCTAAGGCTATAAACACACATAAGACCATGAATGTGTGAATCATCTGTCGCACTCATGATAAATACTCAACTAAGAATAATAAATAACAAAACAGGGCATGTTCACTAGTTTTTTTATCTTAAAAAATATAGTGAATGCTCTATTTGTAAATAAAAAGTAATTATAGTGATGAAGTAGCAAAGTTAATACTAATATTTGAGTTGAGCATACATACAAACATTAAAAACTCCTGGATATTTTAAAAACACTGTATTTGATACTTTTATTTAAATCTACATAATATACCTATATAAATCTATAAGATTAACAAAGTTTGGATATAAGTACATTAGATACTATGTTTTTTTTTGTACATTCTATTTCGGATCACAATAATGAGATGGTTTTAAAAATCTAATAATTCAAGCTTAGGGTACGTAGCAAAACCACCAAATCGTATCCTTGACACTTTCAAAGCCTCAATGCTCTCATAATATTCAAATTATAAGCATTATCACATAGAAAACAAGTGCTAGTTGGGCAACATGAACTAAATCGGAATAAACTGGTCATCTCGCTTGCGCTTTGGCTGTCATGGTCAATCCTTGGCCCACCTGTACTCTGTCACCAGATGCAAAATCAAATTTGAATTCCTTTGGAGCTTCAAACAGCAGAATAATCGTGCTACCCATGTTGAACTGGCCAAACAGCTCTCCCTTCTTGATCGGCAAGTCTCCTAAGTCAGCTTCGTCAATCCTGTTCCTCCCTCCTTTAGTATTTGTACGCAATTCTGGATCAGCATAGATTTCTATGGAACCAACATTAGTCGCCCCTACTGCCGTCATACTGAAGAATCCGTGCTGCCATTTACCAACATATACAGCTCTTTCATTCATAGTGAAAAGTCCAGGTATTAGACGGGCCATCCAAGGATTTACAGACAAAAGCTTTCCTGAGAAATGACGTCGGAAATTTGCTGTCCAGTCACACGGAGAATGAAATCTATGATAGTCACCGGGAGCCAAATATATAATACATTGGTGTAGTATATTGTTCTTGTTAGTCAATAATGAGTTATAATAATCTTTGTCCTTTGATTTTGACCATTTATTTTCACCTAAGAATTCTTCTAGACTATATGTTACCCCTTTAACTTGCTCTATCTTCTCAGTGTCTGCGGGTCCACAGTTCAGGACCACGCCGTCGCAGGGGATACGCACGGGACGGAGAGATGATCCTCGCCCCGTCGCGCAGCGGCCGTGCGAAAAACGCGGCCAAACTTTTGTAATATGTGAGATCTGGAACTGCCGCGTCGTTCAGGTTTACGTTAAATACTCTAACGTACGTACCGTAGACGAAGCTGCGGAGCGACGTCGGCAGCTCGCAAGCCGCCAGGTGTCCCCATATCCGACTAGTTATACGAAACGGAAACATTTCGTAAAATTTGATTTCCACTTTCGACACTTCATAGTTAACGCTCGCGCGGATGTAGCACCAACCTACGTACATAACGCTTCCGAGAGGCACCCAGCGCGTAATTATAGCTCTCAAATTCATCCATTTATTCCGTTGGAACTGAGTCGCGTTCTTTGTTTGATTATGCAGCGTCGATGTCTGCCGGAAAGGTCTGTGAGGACGCAAACGCTGCTTAAACAATGGGTTTATGACTGGAAGGCAGCTACGAATACGCGTGGGCGGAAACATTTTAGCTCACGCCTGCCTTCCGTCTAGTTTTAAAATAAGTTTGTTTATCTAATTATTTTCCCGAATTGATTTAATTGCGCAGACTAGAAACGTCCGATAACGAGGGCCAAGGCCGGACAAAAAAAGTATCGGGACGTTTTGAAGCTAACTTCTCCATATCTTTTCACAAAGTAGTAACATGGCGCAAATACGATATCCACACTGATACAATAGAACAACTTCGAACTATTTCCAGTAGTAAAAAGTCAATAATAACGATTCATTAATGCATTACCACGATGTAAATAGACGTAATGGGCTCTCTCTAATTAGAACGAATTCTAATTAATTATTTACAGCTTTAGGTTACTGAACGTACATGGCAGATGTCAAAACAAATTCAGCCAATTTGATAACTCCATCTCTGCTGCAGATTTTGTACTATTCTGTACTATTATTTATTAGATGATTTATTAGTATCAAAAAAAAAATATTTTTAAGAAATATTTATATGTAATTAATTGATATGTATGTTTGTTTAACTGCTTATAACAAACTTAGTATAATTTTCTGTATTTTGTTATTTTAATTAAAAATTTAAATAGTATTATTGTCATGTTGACCAACATTAGCCTAGTATAAAAAGAATTTCTAAATTAATATAATCATATATAATAATATAAATGCCAGAAAGCTATCAAGTGTACGTGAATTTTTATACCATGTGTTATTTCATTAAAAATAAGTATAAATAAGTAAATGTTATAGATGTTTTGGTATCATTTTCCATTTCATAAAGCTAGGAACACACTACGCGGACGTCCGTCGTAAATCGACCGCGGACGGGAATCTGGACAATGAAATTACATATAACCGTGCAAACTATCGGTCGACGGACGTGAACGTGGCCTTGAGCGCATGGACGTCCGATCGAAATCTGGCTCGCTGGATGTTTTGTTCCGTGCACACTGATCGGTCGTGGTCGCGGTCGATTTACGACGGACGTCCGCGTAGTATGTTCCTAGCTTTAAGCTAGGAACATACTACGCGGACGTCCGTCGTAAATCGACCGCGGACGGGAATCTGGACAATGGAAATACACATAACCGTGCAAACTATCGGTCGACGGACGTGGACGTGGCCTTGAGCGCATGGACGTCCGATCGAAATCTGGCTCGCTGGATGTTTTGTTCCGTGCCACATTCCGTGCACACTGATCGGTCGCGGTCGCGGTCGATTTACGACGGACGTCCGCGTAGTATGTTCCTAGCTTGAAGCTAACACTAATTCCAGTTATTTCCAAAATATTTGAAAGAGCTATTCATACACGAATCATGTCATTTTTAGAAAAATATCAGATACTTAAAAAAGAGCAGAACGGTTTCCAAAAAAATAAAAGCACCACACTTGCCACTTTCAAACTAATAGATCAGATAGTCCGAAGTGTCGATAAAAAAAAGCCAACAGTAGTAGTTTTCTTTGACATGACAATGGCGTTCGATTTTGTGTCACATGAGCTACTAATTCAAAAACTTTATAATCTTGGCATACGAGGACCAACTTTGCAATGGCTTAAGTCATACTTAGCAAACAGACGGCAATGTGTTGAAATAGGAAGCTCCAAAGATGCCACAATAACCCGCCATAGATCTTCATTCATGGAAAATCATCTAGGAGTCCCACAGGGTAGTGTTCTGGGACCACTACTTTTCTTATTATATATCAATGATCTACCAGATATCACCACTCACCAATGTACACTTTTTGCAGATGATGTATCAATTATAATTACAAGTAAAGATGATAAACAGTACAATAGTGATATTAATAATACAATCAAATCAGTAATAGAATGGCTTACATATAATAATTTATCAGTTAACTTGAATAAAACCTTATACATGCAATTCCATAGCAGACAAAATAAAGATAAAGATTTAAATATTAAATACAATGATACACAAATAAAAGAAGTAGATACAGCTAAATTTTTAGGCATTACTATTGATAAACACTGCAATTGGAAAAATCAAGTGGATACTGTGTGCGATAAACTAGTTAGATTCACATATGTTCTTAGAAGACTGCGTAGCATTTCAACATGGAGCACACTCCTTATGGCATATCACGGATACATAGCGTCCAATTTAAGGTATGGCCTCCTTCTATGGGGAAATTGCAGTGATGTAAATAGGGCATTTGTAGCACAAAAAAGATGTTTAAGAACAATGTGTGGGGTACTTCCGTGGGATTCATGTAAACCCTTATTTGAAAAACATGAAATTTTGACACTACCATCCATGTATATATACGAGGCAGCCATTTTTGTAAAAAAGAACCCAGATTTATTCAAAAAGGCCATTGATGTTTACCAAAGAAACACACGATTTCCGGATAAACTTGTACTAGATTTCATCCCAAACAGTTCCCTTTTTACAAAAAATAGTTATTATTTATGTATGCAAATATTTAATGCACTTCCTGAAAATCTTAAGCCCCTGCCTCTGAAACAATTTAAATTCAATTTATATATATGGCTGAAAAAACAAGTGTTTTACTCTATTAATGAGTTTCTACAAGCTTAATAATAGTAATAATGTTAGTATAGTTATAGTTTTAAGTACCTACCCAACCTATGTCTTGTCCACTTATACAAGCAATGTATTTTAGATTAAGACCACATTTTGCATGCCTAACCAGCAAAATATGTCACTGTACAGGAACCTTACCATTGTCACCTTGTTGTACCATATTTTTTGCAAATAAAGAATTTATTATTATTATTAGGAACATACTACGCGGACGTCCGTCGTAAAACGACCGCGACCGCGACCTATCAGTGTGCACGGAACAAAACATCCAGAGAGCCAGATTTCGATCGGACGTCCGTGCGCTCAAGGCCACGTCCGCGTCCGTCGACCGATAGTTTGCACGGTTAAGCTAGGAACACACTACGCGGACGTCCGTCGTAAATCGACCGCGGACGGGAATCTGGACAATGGAAATACACATAACCGTGCAAACTATCGGTCGACGGACGCGGACGTGGCCTTGAGCGCACGGACGTCCGATCGAAATCTGGCTCTCTGGATGTTTTGTTCCGTGCACACTGATAGGTCGCGGTCGCGGTCGTTTTACGACGGACGTCCGCGTAGTGTGTTCCGAGCTTTATGTGTATTTCCATTGTCCAGATTCCCGTCCGCGGTCGATTTACGACGGACGTCCGCGTAGTATGTTCCTAGCTTGAATGTTGCTAGGTTGGTACGGAACAAAGTGTAACATTTTCAACGGCCATGTTTCTTAAATTGGGAATAGAAATTTGACACTCTGTGGTGTAACGAATGACATACGACTGCATCGCAAGCGAAAGTTATTTGTAAAATTCTTAATTTTCCCCCTTTATTATTTTGTTTTCACCATTAGTTTTCAACTTCTATGTCCGAAAAGTGCAATGGAGTTGAAACACACGAGAGTGAAACAGAGGCTAGTGAACCGAACAATGGTGTACGCCAATTTTCTATTGCCGACGCTTCGAAAGAAAGTGTCTCGTTTAAAGATGTTTTCAGAGGTTTCGCGAAGAGCCCTGTAGTCACACTGACACGGGCCGATATATCGCCGTATCTGAAGAATATGAGACAGAAAGCCGTTGAGAAATCAGAGTTGCAGAAGTGTTTATCGAAGTTGGAATTTGCCGTGCATTCTAGACGGCTGGGTGATAAGTGCTCCATCAGCGTTCTTCGTCACGATCTTAACGAGCTCAAAATGGCCTTCCAAAAGGATCCTAACGATCCCATTTTTAATTCAGCGTTGAATATAGCTAAGCTTAAATGTAAGATTTGCGAAAAAGTTTACTCGAGCGAGAAGAAGTTGCAGAATCATCAGGAGAACAAGCACATGCTCGTGTACAAGGCACACGAGAAGACCCAGAAGCGCGTGTCGTTCTCCGACCAGGTGATAGTGCACGAGGTCAAGGAGTACCACAAATGTAGGAAGTGCACCAAGATTTTCGAAGAGTATAACCTCCTCAAACGCCATATGAAGCAAAGACACAAGAAACGTAAGTGTTACATCTGCAATTATTGTAACAAAAACTTTGTTGATAGGATGTTTTTCAAATTGCATATTAAATTGCACTGTGACATCTGCGGAGATCTCTCGCCCAATAGGTCTTCGTACATTGAGCACCGACGGAGAGTGTGCAAGGTGTTGAAATTTCACAAGTGTAAGACTTGTGAAGAGTCATTTTTCAAATTCATGGATTTGAAAGACCATAGTTATGATCATTTGCCAATGACATTTGTTTGTGACATCTGTAAAGACCAGTTTCCATCTAAATGTGCAGTGGCACATCATATTTCGTTCCTTCACTCTAAGGCTCGCCCAAAGTCCTTGTACAGTATGCGCACACTAGGGAGTGAAAGATTATATCTGTGCAACTTTTGTGAAGAGAGCTCAGTGGAGCGGGATGAAGTAGAGAAACACGTAGCATTGTTGCCGGACTTAACAAACCGTGCCATGACAGGTTACAAAGACTACTATTTCTGTGATCAATGTTTGAAAAAGTTTGATGTTGAAACAGATATGCTTCAGCACAAATGGACGCATTTCCTGAAGACCAGTGACAACTCCCAGCTGCGGCCAAATGTTGTAAAACCTAAAACAGACTTCCAGAGGTTTTACAAAGTAGATGAGGTGCCCGATCACATGCAGCCGCAGGTTATACTGGAGCGGATTAAAGTAGGAGGGAAAGAGTTGACCGATTCCGTTGACTTTGTGGACGTAAACTGCTTTGATGAGTACACAGGGGAGATTAAGAAACCCGTGGTAGATCCCGTGTCGAAGAAGACTATAATATCTAAACATCAGTGTCAGGTTCGTATTACGATACTTGCACACTTGCATAGAGACATCCCAAGTTTGCTTTGCTTTGGTTCTTTGTAGTTGGGTTGATAACAAAATAAGGGATATTAGTAGTAAAACTTTGGAGTGAGTCAACTCAAATATTTAAAAATGGTAACTCTCATATTTTAAGTTAGAAGATTGCTTGACAAACATTGCCGTGGATTTCCCACTCTCTGCACGGCTGACACATACTGCTTTAAACCTGATTGTTATGAATCAAAAATGTCAAGCATATATTTAACTTAATTTGAGTGCACCATTTTAATATATTTAAAAAAACCGGCCAAGAGCGTGTCGGGCCACGCTCAGTGTAGGGTTCCGTAGTTTTCCGTATTTTTCTCAAAAACTACTGAACCTATCAAGTTCAAAACAATTTTCGTAGAAAGTCTTTATAAAGTTATACTTTTGTGATTTTTTTCATATTTTTTAAACATACGGTTCAAAAGTTAGAGGGGGGGACGCACTTTTTTTTCCTTTAGGAGCGATTATTTCCGAAAATACTAATATTATCAAAAAACCATCTTAGTAAACCCTTATTCATTTTTAAATACCTATCCAACAATATATCACACGTTGGGGTTGGAATGAAAAAAAATATCAGCCCCCACTTTACATGTAGGGGGGGGTACCCTAATAAAACATTTTTTTCCATTTTTATTTTTGCACTTTGTCGGCGTGATTGAAATACATATTGGTACCAAATTTCAGCTTTCTAGTGCTAACGGTTACTGAGATTATCCGCGGACGGACGGACGGACGGACGGACGGACGGACGGACGGACGGACGGACGGACGGACGGACGGACGGACGGACGGACGGACGGACGGACGGACGGACGGACGGACGGACGGACAGACAGACAGACAGACAGACAGACAGACATGGCGAAACTATAAGGGTTCCTAGTTGACTACGGAACCCTAAAAAGGATAATAACCCCGACTGCGACATGGTGGACCGATTTTTATGAAACATGGCTAAGAACACTCCCGACTAACTCAGCTTTCAAACAAAAAAAAACCGGCCAAGTGCGAGTCGGACTCGCGCACCGAGGGTTCCGTACAAACCTATGCAGCTTAAATTGCTGTTTCTTTTGATTGCGTTGACATAGAAGTTTGATTTTGTTACAGCTTAAAGGTATTATCGACCTGAGTATTTGGTATGAATTTCAATTTAATACCTCTACGCGTTTATGAGGAAATGGGTAGTAAGGTTAAAATTATTAAAAAAAAAATATTATGTGATGTAACTAAAAATTTATGGTTTTCGTAATTTTTCCTTTATCTATGCTATAAGACGTTGCTTCGTACCAAATTTCAAGATTCTGAGTTCACGGGAAGCACCCTGTAGGTTTTGATTCCCTTGCAAGTGTCGAAAATTTGCGGCATAAACGGCTGTATCTTTTGATTGCGTTGGCTTAGAAGTTTGATTTTTTCACAGCTTCAAGGGACAGTAGACCTGAGTAATTGATATAAATTTCAGCTTCATACCTCCACGCGTTCCTGAGAAAAAGGGTCTTGACAGACGGACGGACGGACAGACGGACAACAAAGTGATCCTATAAGGGTTCCGTTTTTTCCTTTTGAGGTACGGAACCCTAAAAACTAAATCGAAATCGGTTCATCCGTTCGAAAGCTACGATGCCACAGACAGACACACACACAGACAGACAGACAGGCAGACAGACGGACAGACAGACAGACACGTCAAACTTATAACACCCCGTCGTTTTTGCGTCGGGGGTTATAAACTGGGTATTTAACTTAAATACCCAGTTTATAATTTAAGGTACTACTCAATTGTAGACTTAAGTTGTTTTTCAATTCTTTGCCTTAAACTGAATCATTTATCGTAATTATCTAGTTAGTACAAGTTTTCGTAATGACACTTTCAATTAATGTCATTTTATTGTTATTTTGTTGGTATTTAGTTAATCTTTCAACAGATAATTTCAAAACAGTAAACAATGGAAAACAACTGTTTCTAAGTAATTAATTTTGAGTGTCTTATAGTTCTGATTTTTATGGAATCTTTAAAACCATCTGATACATATTAACAGTAGCGGAAATAATTTATCATACTGGTTATATATCGAAAACAGTAAGTAAGTTGAAAATTCTTAATAAAATATGATATCCGTTACTGTATATCTTTTTCGTTTAAGTAGTAAGTACTAATTTTTTGGACTTTCTAGTTTCTGGCCACAAGGGTTAATGTCAATGACATCGCGAAAAATGAAGAATTTTATCACAAATTGGAAATAGTATGTATGGGCCTTTTTTTTTCAAGTTGTCCACCCCACTTTTTTTTTTTGATTTGGGTATTTTTATGTGGTTGCCACTCAGAATAGCGAGCTCTTTCAATCCTAATAGGAGAAAAAAAGTGTCCCAAGGTTTTTTCCCATTCCGTTACCAATTTTTCATACATTTTGTATGGCGGTAACGGAATGGAAGGTTTGAAAAATGTATGGAAATCTTGGGACATTTTTTTTCTCCTATCGGGATCGAAATACCTCGCGACGCTGAGTATAATACGATTGATAAGCGTAAAAAATACCGATGTTACAAAAAAAGTGGGGTGGACAACTTTGAAAAAAAGAAATGGCGCGTATAGGTTATAATTAAAACTAAAAGTGACGTTATCAGCGTTAAATTAAGGTTACCAAGCAGTTTATGCAAACATTGCAGATGGAGTTATATTTGCTAATTGGCTATCAGATTTCAATTACGAAAAACATGTTATTAGTAGCTGTTGTTAAGTTTCGTGTTTTGCACACATATACACGGTGTAGCATAAGGAACGCGAAAAATTTAACCACTCGTTTCTGAGGCCAAGAAGGAAAAAATGTTCCCTATATGAGTCTCAGATTTTTTTTAAAAAGGGTGCTGCTTTGCGATTCAAAATATTGTTAAATATGTCTTCCACCACAGTAAAGTTGTATATGTGACACATTTTTGTAAAGCTGCGGACTTACGCCGTGGCTTGCGTGGGCGACGGTCGCAGAAATCAAACCTTATCGATATGGACGTAGACGATGCGATGCACAGAGAACCTCCTATAGAGTAGCAATCTTGTATATTTTGTTCGCGATACGAGTCACCAGTGTTTGGGGTGCGAGGAGCGGGCGGGGAATGTGTTAAGCGCGCTGTGATTGGCCGTTTCAAGGACGGCGGGCAGTCGCGCCAGATGAAAAGGGACAGAAGTATCACTGTCCCTCTACTGACGCGTAAGTGGCCAATGTAAGTTGACCTATGCCGGCTCTGAATAAATTATAAATATGACTTATTTGTGGAATGTAATGCCGTCTGTTTTTAAATTTGAGCTTCTTGTTACCTTTCCACACTACAGGTGGACATCTTTAAGGCATCAAAATACCCTTTTCCAATTTTTTAGTGCGAAAAACACGCGCTGCTTTCGGGTCTGTTACTTGGTCGATACTGATCGGGCACGGCGAGCGCCCGCGCTTATATCAGTGCAAATACTAGGAAGGCTGGCGACCGCGAGTCGTCTTGTAATGGATGTCTATAGGGGTTGGTCTGTGATGCGATGAGACGCGACGGCGACGGTCGCGCGACCGTCGCCCACGCAAGACACGGCGTTAGTGCTGCTCGAAATCGGCCGGCACGCCGGTGATATATTGGTGTAGCGAAATTATCAATACGGCTACATGACATTTGATTTTACAAGTATAATGGGAGACAAAAAGTGTATTGGTCAATTTTTTTCAAGTAAGAGCGGTTTCGCACTACGTTCAATTCGAATCCGATCCGAGAATAACGGAAAGAAATCGGATGACGGAGATCGGATGTATTGCGTAAAGTACCTACCATAGAAATAGTTCTATCATCCTCCTTGCGTTATCCCGGCATTTGCCGCGGCACATGGGAGCCTGGGGTCCGCTTTGCCAACTAATCCCAAGATTTGGCGTAGGCACTACTTTTTACGACTGCCATCTGACCTTCAAACCCGAAGGGTAACTAGGCCTTATTGGAATTAGTCCGGTTTCCTCACGATGTTTTCCTTCACCGAAAAGCGACTAGCAAATATCAAATGACATTTCGCACATACGTTTCGAAAAAATAGAAATAGTTCTATGTCTACTACAACCACATTTTCAAGGATTCGAATAGTTCGAATCGAATTCGGATCGGATGTTGAGCGAAACCGCTCAAATACAAGTGGAAGAGTTGAAAATAGAGTGCTTATAAATTACCGTATTAATTATTAAACAATATATTTTTTTTGTTCGTCGCGACATCTAGTGTCAAGTAGCAGATACTAATATTCCGTTACTTGCCGCTAGATGGCGACTGCGGAAATGACCCGCGGTTAGGTTACGCGCTGCATTGGCGGTCTAATATTATTATTGTATGGCCTGTGTCTGTCCACATATGAGAATATCTAATTTTTTTTTACCAAATGCATCATGTTGCGTTGCCAATACTTTTTATATTGCTCTTTGCCCGTGCTATGTACTTGTGTTTCGTCCTGTATCGTATCTTTTAGCCAATAAGTTGAAGTATTTTGTGTCTCATATATTTTTTGCTTTTCTTGATTTCACACATTTAGCAATTTAGATTTGATTTTATGGTCACAGTTTTTGACTAACTTTTTGAGTTATTAATTTATTAAATTGTACTTTGATATACACTGAAAAAATCCTGAATTTGAAAACTGATGTAGATGGCACGTACAGCAGTACTTAGTTAATCGTACCGTAACTTGATGTTTCACGATTCAGTTACCACTAAATATACGGTACAGTACAGTATAGCGCCATCTAGTTCAGCTGTCATACTCGCGAGATTTTCCCTATTTTGAGCGGCTCTATTTTTTTTAACCTGTTAGCTTGGACGCTCTTTTCGGAATTAAAGGAGGTTGATAGAGTATTAGAGTCATACCAAGCTTAGTTGACATCGATATTTATAGCCTCGCCTGTGGGTTTTGTAAGGGCATTTTAAGAATTTGGGACCCCCAATTAGTGTAATTAATAAGAATTAACTCACTGTCCCCAATTAACAAAAATTAACTCACTGTCAGTTTTGTGACGACTGACGACCATTAAGCATAAAATCTGTCTAAAATTTACTTTTTTTCACATTCTGAATGTAGATTATCGCTTAAAGTTTATGTAATTAACACAAAAACAATATTTTTATTGATATTTCATGCTTAATTATCGACACAAAACTGACAGTGAATTAATTTTTGTTAACAACTTACGCTAATTGGGGGTCCCAAATTCTGAAAATTCCCTTAAACGTCATAATATCTACTCATAATTTCAAAGCAGTTTCCAATAACACTTGGCATAACTCCCTCAGGCTGTGGCCGCGCGTCTTGACATTCAAAGGCTAAACAGTATGCTTCATTTTAATAAATTCTATCCTTTATTTCAGATATGTGGAAAATACTATTCCACTAACTACTGCCTCAACCGCCACATCGTCAGCATGCACTCCGACTACGAGAACCTAAAATGCAAAGTCTGCGAAGAGACCTTCGTCTGGCCATCGCTCCTCCACAACCATAAGTGTATCCGACTCAACCTACCCGAGATACCATTTGATGATGCCAGACCCGAGATTCACTTCGACAACTTAAATGAGATCCAACTCGATGACTTACCGATCACCGATGATGATTATATACATACAGTGGACTTTGAGATACCCGCTCCGGTTGTGGAACTGAGGGAGTACAATTGGGGGCAGAGTCAGAATATACAGAACTGTTATAGTGGGTGCAAGATTGTTATGCAGGAGGTGCCCATTGAGTTTTAACCTTTTCGATGCTGCTGTCTTTTCAAAAGGACTTATTTCTCTAGGAAGACATAGATAAAAATAACCTCTGTTAACTTAATCCTTTTGAAAAGACACTCCTCAAATGATATATCCGGAACAGTATACAGGAACGACAAAGACGGTTTCATACGCCAGTTTTGACACTTTGTGAAGTGAGTGACAGAATTCGTGCTTAACACAACGTCGAAAAGGTTTAATAGGTTTATTGATGATTACGTAAAGTTTTTAAAGTTGGTCAAGCTTGACAGTTATAGTAGATGGCACAATTGCCGCCATATTTTTGTTGTAGACTCCATCTAATCTAACTTTACACGGAAAATAAAAGAACAAAAAATTTAGAAGCGTTATGAACGTTATAGTTTCTTAGAAATTATAATTTTATTATTAGTTAATTACAATTGCAATTATCTTGGTCCACATTCAACTGAATTATCGAACGTCAAGTTTTGATACGTAATGTATGGAGTTGTGCAGCGCCATCTGCAATAGCTTTCAATATGGATTGGCCTTAGACTTTACTTATCTTATACATGGTGTAACACGTAGAATCAGAGACATTTTAAGAGCGTATCATGTCAATGACTAAAATAAAATGTCATATACTCGTAAAAAACCTATCTGGAATTCACGTATGTGAAAAAGGACAAGTAACAGTTTGAAAAACTAGGTTTTACGAAAAAATAGTTCCTGTTTCCTTATTATACGTTTTTCAATGTACATATTGCTACTAAGTCATCTTCCTTGCGTTATACCGTCATTTGCCACGGCTCATGGGAGCCTGGGGTCCGCTTTGACAACTAATCCCAAGATTAGGCGTAGGCACTTTTTACGAAAGCGACTGCCATCTGACCTTCCAACCCGAAGGATAACTAGGCCTTATTGAGATTAGTCCGGTTTCCTCACGATGTTTTCTTTCATCCAAAAGCGACTGGCAAATATCAAATGACATTTCGCACATAAGTTCCGAAAACCCCATTGATGCGAGCCGGGGTTCGAACCCGCGACCTCCGGATAGAAAGTCGCACGCTCTTACCGCTAGGCCACCAGCGCTTCATATAATGCTACTAAGTATTACAAGTAATTTCCAAAATAAATAAAAACTTTTTGTCGTAATGTTATAATTAAGTTATAACTCGTATATATTTTTTTTCTTTTTTTGGCCTGGTTGCCTGATTTGAATTTTCCAGGGTACCTCGTTTTACACCGTGTATAATCAGTGACTCATTTTAAGTGTTAACGTGTAAGCTATGTATGGTGCACATATTATGACTAAGTTAGTATGTTTATATTTATGAAGTTTTGCGACATTGTGTTTTGATTTTATTATTTAGTATGGCATCGTTTCTAAATTTGCGTCACAAAAAGGACCCAGAAATCCTAACATAAGTATATACGTATATTCCAAATTATTTTCCTTATTTTTAGGGGTTTTTATAACAACAAAGTTCTATCTCCTCTTGATGCCAAATAAAATAACCCTTTAATTACTGTAAATAACGTATCATGTCATGTCCAGGCATTTACTCACATTTAAAAAAAATATATGGTAATATTGATCAATGCATGAATATGGTATTGCTCTTTTCGTTATAACAAATAGCATAGAGGAATAAGTAAGAGAAGAATTGTAATTCCATGCATCAGTAAATGCAAGTTATTTGTAGTGACATCTAGCGTCAATCATGCGTCAACTAGTTTAAATTATTTTTCGTCGCGCCATCTAGTGTCAAGTAACAGTTTTAATAATAATTCCGCTACTTGCCGCTAGATGACGTTGTCGACTGCGCAAATAACCCGCTATGGGGTTACGCACTGATCAAAGAATAGGGATCTAGTGTTTTTAGTCTGTGCCTAAGCATTCTTCAGTTTATGGTTGCCATTTCGTAATTGTTTTATGTAAATTAAAGTTACCTTACGAAATTTGTTAACGCGTTATGGTAACATGTCCTTTTCTTTATCTCCGAACAAGAAAGTCAGGTACATGAAAATAGTCATATGGTGTAAAATTTTCAGTCAGGAAAGTCAAAAGTCTCATAGTGGTCATGGAAAGTCAGGGAAAGTCAGGGAAATGATTTGGAGGTCAGGGAAAAATTTGGCACCAAGAAAAAAATTAAAAAGTATTGAAAAATAATATGATTTCTTGGGTTGGCCATATCCATGACAGCAAAGATGGACTTTTTATGACATCCTCCATCCCAGTGATTGCTAATGAGGGATATGTTCATGCTCTAGCTGACCTTAATTTATCGTGAGCGTCAGGACCCCTGGACCACTACAGATATTTGATGTTTAGTACATACTAAAATTTAGTACCTATTTGATACTATTTGGTACCTGAGTACATATATTTGGTACCTCCACTGATATCGAAAAATCGAGCGAATAAAGTGGCCAGACATTCTGACGTCAGGATGTCTGGACCATTTTTGGTTTACATAGTTCTAGACAACACTACTAATTGATATCTTAGTCAATATTTACTACCTATTTGGTACCTGTCAATATATTTTTTTCAAATTTTTTTGGCGTACCAGAAAAAGTTATGATGGAATTTAAAGTTGAAAACTAGTGTAATTACGCACGGTTGGGCTCACAACTTTAAATTCCGTCATAACTTTTTTCTGGTACGCCAAAAAATTTGAAAAAAATATATTGACAGGTACCAAATAGGTAGTAAATATTGACTAAGATATCAATTAGTAGTGTTGTCTAGAACTATGTAAACCAAAAATGGTCCAGACATCCTGACGTCAGAATGTCTGGCCACTTTATTTGCTCGATTTTTCGATATCAGTGGAGGTACCAAATATATGTACTCAGGTACCAAATAGTATCAAATAGGTACTAAATTTTAGTATGTACTAAACATCAAATATCTGTAGTGGTCCAGGGGTCCTGACGCTCACGATATATCTTCATGCTCTAGCTGACCTTAATTTATCCGGTCCAAAATCGTAGATGTGGAAAAATCCACATTTTTTTTTACATTGCGTGCCCTACCCACATATTCCAAAATGGCGAAGGGGGTCGGGAATAAATTCAGTTATTGTGATTCAGATTAACTAGAAAGTTGCACCACAATGTCACCATGTACAACATTCATAAGTCAGGTGCTTCTGTTAGGGCGATGTGAAAACGACAAAGACAAAGTTACGTCGCTGTCCAAGTATCTATCCGACAATTCAAAGCGGAGTTCCTCATAAAGCTAATGGCGCAAAACGTCACATAGAAGCGCAATTTGTATGAGTCATAGGAGCATAGGAGGATAATAAGCGTGACGGTGAGAGAACTTCAAACACTTGGAAACCTAAAGGCATCATGTAGTGGTAAAACACCTAAATGGGCATCCCGACGCTGACAACAAAGAAAAAATTTCGCGCTCGCTTCGCTTGCGTTTACTATTATTCATTTCATAATTTTAAATTTCCTTTATTTTTCGTGAAAGTTTCGTGAATTTTTCATGAAATTTAAGATTTTTTTGGAATCATTCCGCAACTTGCACGTAACTACTCTGCTCTGATAGACTAGGTACTCCATTTTGTTTCCTATGTTATGTACATAATAATTACTACCAGTCCCAGGGACGTAAAAAAGGGGAAAAAAATTCGCGCTCGCTGCGCTCGCGAGATATTTTTTTCTAGTGTAGGATATCTAAGGGCGCCGAAACCCAAACTCGCTCTACCATGATGCACGGGCCGGCACTGGTATAGCCAAAAGTAAATGGCGATAACTACCAACTACAGATTTCGTTTACGTTAGTTTTATAAAACCAGAAATTAAAGTTTAATAGTTAACCTTAGGTACAAAAGTATGAACTGCCTTGCAAATTTTAATATTTCGTACTTTAGAAAACAAACATATTCCGGAAAAAAAATTGGATTGACAGACGGACAGACAGACGCACGAGTGATCCTTAAAAACTTTTAGATTTTTTTTTCAAGACAAAAAAAAACGTTTTTTTGCAACCCTAAGCAAAAGCGGTAAAAATTGAAAATTTGGTCAGGGAAATTTTCTTAAATGGTCATGGAAAGTCAGGGAAAAGTCAGGGAATTTTTTTTGGGTTTAGTAGTGGACACCCTGATTTTGTTAAAGACATAAAAAAGACGTAACATTGGCTTCTCTTATTGCCACAATTATTTTTTCAAGAAACACTATTTAAATGGACGACTTATGTACATGTATATTCATAAATATAATATATACTAGTTTTATGGTCCGTTCCATAATATATTTCTAGAAAACAGTCTTGATTTTTATGTTTTATAATGTTTTTTCGCTGTAATACTGTTTGCATCCGTTAATGTATGTTATTATTGTAAGAAGCTAAACTTTGAGATAAGAACAGCAAAGTCAATAGTCAGTAAAATATTTTGAGTATTTTTTATTAATTCTACATATCTTAGGTGTATGTTTTTTTTTGTGTCAATGATTGCCATGTGAACTTTACTAGCGGTCCGAGAAAAAGAAACAGAAATTATGGTATTCAATTTACCAATATGTACTATTTTCTTGGTGGTCTTTTCTGTACCCAACAATAATAGACATTACATACCTAGTAAACTAAAAATGTCTCAGAACGTCGGCCGACCGGCCGGCGAATTGTCGGCCGAGGCGAAGTCGAGGTCATCAATATGCCCAATAAATGAGCATTTCTTTTTTTTTGCCAGTTTTATGAAGTGTGATTATTTTTGAAAAAAAAAATGCTATTTCTTTTCAATGATTTCAAATTTCAAAAAAAATGTCCCATTCGATTTTTTCTTATTTTGCTACCATTTTCCGTACATTTTGTATGGGGTAACAAAAGAGGAAAGTAACAAAAATGTATGGAAATTCTGGGACACTTTTTGTCTCCCAAGGAGATTGAAAGTACTCGTGATTCTGAGTGCAATTGACCTAAAATTCCCTATAACAATTAAAAAAAAATATTGGCAAAAAAAAAGAAATGCTCAAATATGAAATAAATATGAAATGAAATCAAACGTGATTTGAGGCTTTCAAGTTTACTGGCCAAGGTGTGTGTACTATTTTTCTGTTCGACGGTGCCGGGAAGCTAACACTTCGTTTAGATTTTAGAAAAGTTTCAGTTACCTTGCCTGTCAAGTCTAAGGCCGGCAACAGACAGTCTTAAATTTAATAATCTGAAAAAACCGAATTTCACAACTGTCCATACACATACTCTTATTTTTTTAAGATTACGAATTTTTAGACTCATTTGTTAAGATTATGTATTTTAAGACTCTGTTTCCGGCCTAAGATGGTGTCAAATTCGAACTTCGTCAAACGCAAAGGGCGCCAAATTCGTATTCCTTGTTTTTGACTAATCGAAAAAGTCTAGATCCGGCACTGAAACAATCATAGTACACTTAGAGTACAATTAAACATAGTATTTTAAAAAGTCTGTCTACGTATATGTATGTGAACGATGTATTTTACCCAATTGTTTTTTTATGATTATAAGAAAAAGGTACATTTTAGAAATAAACCATGATCTGCTTCATACACTTGTTATTTGGTTTTGTTTTTCATTTTCTATATGTTTATGTATTGATCATGCTATGCAAATTCAGATACGTATTTCATGTTTAGGATGAAAATGTCTTCCTCTGCATACAAATGTATGCCTCACTTTTTTCCCTGGATATTGACATTATGTAAAATGTTTTAAAGGAGCTTTTGATATGGAAACCCATATGTTTTCTATAACATTACTATCTATATTGGAAAACGAAGACATACATTTATATGAAGACCTCTTCTTCGTCGAGCTCCTGACATATTCAAAAGCCAAAATTTGTTAAGTAATGTTATGTTTTTGCTTTTTTTCTTGTTTGTGAGTCCTAAGTCCTAAAGATTCTACCTAAATTAGGATCATAGAGGAATAAGTAAGGGAAGAGATGTAACTCCATACATCAGTAAATGCAAGCTATTTGTAGTGACATCTAGCATCATTCACGCGTCAACTAGCGTAAATTATCAGTACTGCTACTCGACACTAGGTGCCAACAGTTGCGTCTGCCAAAAATGTAATATTAAAAAAGTTTACAACTTATATTAAGCAGAAGGAATTGAAAACAGAGTACTGATTATAGTTATTTGTTATACAAGGGGGCAAAGTTGTATTTTAACGCCGAGTGTGGAATTGAAAAACGAGCAAGTGAAAGGATTCTATAGTTGAACCACGAGCGAAGCGAGTGGTTCGAGAATAGAATCCTGAACTTGCGAGTCCACCCAAGTACCCACTAGTGGATAAAATGCGTTTTTACCCGCTGGTATTAAAGGACAAAACACGTGTTTCCGAGCTAGTGAGGGGAAAATACTATTGTAATATTAGCTAAAAATTGTTGAGCATTAGACTTTCTGTTCGTCACGACATCTATGTATTGACAAGTAGCAGTACTGATAATTTATGCTAGTTGACGCGTGGATGACGCTAGATGTCACTACAAATAACTTGAATTTACTAATAAGTGATAATTATAAACACCTCATACATGGTAATCAATGTGTAAACCAGCCACAATTGTTCTCATTGACCTTATGGACTTATGGAATATTAATATTAAGCAAGAAAGTGTCGCGTTTTCGTCGAATGAATTGTAAATACAACTCTGGTGAAACAATCTTAAGTATTAGTTAATAGCAAGTTAATAGTATCTTAAAATAGACTAGGGAAATACGAAGACGCCTGAAGCAGTGCAAGCCAAAAAGTTGTAGTCACTAGATTTTAAGATCTACAAGGTTTTACTAAAAAATCAAAATATAGCAAAGACAATCGACTTTGATCCTTAATCGAAATACAGTTAGGTTGCGGATGTAGTACGAAAAGGGCTTCGTATTTTTCCGGATACGTTCGTATTTGTCATGCTAAGTCAACACATCTTGTACTGAGACTGACTAAAATATCATGAGTCATGACACGTTCGTACGTTTCCGTAACAATACGAAGGCAAATCTTTTCCCACAACATCTGTACATTACTTGTCAGATCCAAACTTCAAACTGCCATATCTACTGTAAAACGTGCGATACATTAGTAATGTACTATTTTTTAACTTCTTGTAATATTAGTCGAAAATTGGTGAGAATTTGAAACACATTTTGTCAGACGCGACACCTTTTTTTTATAGGGGGGGGAATGCGTTCCGCATACCACTCGGGTGCGAGGGGGGACCCGAGCGGTTATGTGGGACTCCCGTATTGGCTAATGAGGCCACGGTATACCCACTAAAAACCCCCCCACATGCCACCTCGCCGCTTTGTTGGCGGGGTTACCGGAACACTTGCGCTCACAACGGCGACCCCGCCGGCGGCGGCCGCCCACGTGCAGCTCCTACGCGGATGCCCAACGGCCCTCCACAATGAGTGCGCCAGATGTCAGGGCGCACCTTCCTCCTCGGCCACTTATGGGTACAGTGACAGACCCCCTCGAGTCCGCCACAAAGAGGCCATGGGCGCCAGAAGAGTTCCGGCGCCCGGCGGAGGAAATGGTCTTTGGTTCCACCGCTAACCATGTCGGCCGCAAAGGATAGGGAGAGCGGCGCACCGTAATACCGGCACTCTTCCCTTGCGGCCCCACCAGTGCCGCTACAGCGCCCCGCCAAGGTCGCAGGGGGTAGGGAGAGTGGCGCACCGCTATACCATCACGCCTCTCCCCCTGCGATCCCACCTCGGCTACCGAGGGAGGGCACAGAGCGGCATCCCATACTGCCGGGATATCTTCCTTCCCACGGCAGTCCTCCCAAATGCGTCTCAAGTGGGCTTTACAAGCCCAGTTGGAGCATCCTCCTCGGGCCAGCTCGCCCAGCAACAAGCCGGCCCTGGGTACCTCTTAGCTTTACCGTGGGTGACCAGTCCACGGTTACTAAGCCCCACCACCACGGCAGGGGCAGACGCGACACCTGTGCCATCTAGTATCAAGTAGCCGTAATTATAAATCACCTACTTGTCAATAGATGTCGACTACGAAAATAATCGCTAATATTATTATTTGCTACTTTACCGACTACAATGTTTTGCACAAATTCACGCTTCTGTGTTCCTTAGTCTATTGTTAACGTTAGTTCTAATAGTTCTAACCCATGACCGTACAAGGACCGTACCGCACTAAGGTCATCCAATTACTATCCTATCCAGTAAGTGGGTGCGAGAAAGAGTTATTCTTTTCTCGCTCACACTTATCTACAGGTGCGGTCATGTGTAAGCACAGTTAAAAAGTTCATTTTTCTTTTGAGTCTGAAGACAAATGAGTTTATTTTGATGATATCTAATGACTGTAATATAATATCTGGACATATATTAGTAGTCAATATCTCTAAGTTACACACGTGTCTGTGTGTGAGACTCTCAATATGTATTTATTAATATACTTACATTTTGTAAGACACTTTAATTTAGTATCTCACTGGAAGTACATAATAAATGTTGTACACGAAAAGTTTACTGTGTTTAATCTGAATCTGAACAAGTCCCTAAAGCTAGGAACATACTACGCGGACATCCGCGGTCGAGCGACCGCGACCGCGACCGATCATGTGTGCACGGTCTTCGGGACGTGGCTTCGGCTGACCAAAACATCCAGCGAGCTAGATTTCTACGGACGTCCATGCGCTCAAGGCCACGTCCGCGACCGTCGACCGATAGTTTGCACGGTTAAGTGTACTATATTCATTGTCCAGATCCGCGTCCGCGGTCGCGCGACGACGGACGTCCGCGTAGTATTTGGTGGTATGTTCCTAGCTTAACGGTCCAGCCACGACATTTGTCTAAGCGCGACAGCGGTGAGCGGCAGCCGTACGTGCGAATGAAAAGTCCCATCGCTGTGTCTCGCTCCAGTGTATGGCTGCCGCTCACCGCTGTCGCGCTTAGACCAATGTCGTGGCTGGGCCTTAACAACCCTAGCTGCTTGCGCACTAATCTTATACATATAACTTCAAAGGGGCATTTGTACTGAAAAACGTCGTATGATACACGTGCGAAGAGACTAAAATAAATTGAGTTGAAAATCTCAACTTTCTATTTGTTTTCCTTTTTGTTTCTGAACGAAAATGTCCTGGGCGTCGGCAGTAGTGACGTATATGTCAATAAAAGGGTCGATAATCGTGTAAACTGCAAGAAAAAGTTGATGCTTCACTTTATTTCCATATATCACATTAAATAAAATAAGTATTGAAAGAACTGTATAAAAAGATGTTAGTATGCAATAAAAACTCGGTACTTTTATTTATTAATCAATGTCATGATTTCTTTTCCAACAAAATATCGATAGTATCGATACAGGTTACAAAAAAAATGTGCGAGCGCGTCACTGGCGTCCGTGTGTTTTGCTGTCTAAGGCTCCCCACAGACAGTCTTAAAAATTCATAATCTTAAAAAAAACTTGTATGCAATCTGACAGTTCAAACTGACACTGATTATGAATTTTTAAGACTGTCTGTGGGGAGCCTCAGGCTCCCCACAGACAGTCTTAAAAATTCATAATCTTAAAAAAAACTTGTATGCAAATTGACAGTTCAAACTGACACTGACAGATTGACTGACAGTTTGAACTGTCAATTTGCATACAAGTTTTTTTTAAGATTATGAATTTTTAAGACTGTCTGTGGGGAGCCAAAGGCATTACCGTATTTAATATCCAGATAGTCAATAATATTATCCAAATTAACGCTTAACAGCGTTAATAAACCTAATTACACAGAAACAAACAGTTATAGATAGTGAAACAGTGCATACAGACGTTTAAAGTGGTTAAATTGCGATATCCTGGGCGCGGCGTTTGCGTGTGATATTTCCCAGATTTATTAACTTTAATCATGTCTGTGAGTGAAAAAGTATCTTTATCGGATGCTTTAAGCAATGTGGATGTGCTGGATGAGCTCACGCTCCCAGGTAATTATTGTTTCAATTTGTAATCAATGTTGAAAGTATGAATCATGCTTGTGTATTTATTTATCTTATGTACGTTAGTTTATGTTAATAAATTAAGGAAAATGACGATTCTTTTGGTTTATTAGTCGGAAAAGACGCCGGTGGAGTATCAAAACTATGATTTTCATATGTTAGAAGTGTTGTTTCAATATTACCAAAAGTAATTTTTATGAACTCAATTCAGCATTATCTATTAAAATAGTAAATTCAGCTGTTATCGAGTACTTATTTATTAAAGTGCCTAATTTAAAATGTAATGTGTAAGGGCCACAATATGATTCTTAAGTAGGGAATGTTAGGGCCCTTAAGTTTTTAACAAAGAATCAGAAATATTTGATGAACGGTCTGGCCTAATCTTCAAGTGGCATATATATTTATTGTTGTTGTTGTTTTTGATTGTCCTAGGGCACCCCATAGGTGCATAGGGCCTCCACGAGATTCTTCCACGCCTTTCTATCTTGAGCCACCGCCTTGGACTCGTTCCAACTCAGTCCAAACTCCCGCAGCTCGTTCCCTACGCTTCATCTCCTCTATATTTATTGATAATAGAATATTTATTTTACTCTATCTTAGAATAATTGTGTGTGCTGCTGCAAACGTAATAGACAGACTTCTATTGACTTCTTGTGCACCCAAACACATTATTAAAATTATTCATGTTGTGAGTGAAACGCCTAATACTATCACAGGTATCACATGATACAAATACTAAGGAAAGAATAAAGAAAAAACCTTCCAAGCCACAGTCCTGGGTTAGAATCCCAGCAAGGGCATATTTATTTGTTTGATGACCACAGATATTTGTTCCTGTGTCACGGATGTTTTCTATGTTCATAATTTGTATAAATATTAGATTATACATGGTGCTTGTGAGCATTGCAAGAGATTTCCTTGAGCTCGCCATTGTACTCACTCAGTCTGTGTAAGAATCCTATTACATTTATATTTATTTATATTTGTCTTCAAAAACTATGGAGGTATATTAGACAGAGGAAACACTAGAGAGAGCTAGAGAGGCCTTTGCCAACAGTTATAAATAAAAAAATAAAAAAATATTGGAGACACCTTACACAGATCAACTTAGCCCCAAATTAAGCAACGCTTGTACTATGGGTGCTAAGCGACGATATACATACTTAAATAGATAAATACATACTTACATACATAGAAAACATCCATGACTCAGGAACAAAATCAGTGCTCATCTCATCACACAAATAAATGCCCTTACCGGGATTCGAACCCAGGACCGCGGCTTAGCAGGCAGGTTCACTACCGACTGAGCCAGACCGGTCGACAAAAGTTACTTCATATAAACAAACATAACCAAAAGACACGATAAATCGAGATAATTTGTCCTTGAATTAACATTGTGACACTTGCACATATTCGAATTTCAAAAACCAGTTTGCTCAACTTATCGGATTCCACCAGGAAACCCTTGAATATTAATAAATAGATATTTATAATGTTACCAATCCTCTTGTAGATGAGCAGCCTTGCATCGAAGCAGCGCCATGCTCCATCCTGTACCAGGCCAACTTTGACACAAACTTTGAGGACCGCAATGGCTTCGTCACTGGCATCGCCAAGTACATTGAAGAAGCTACCGTTCATGCCAACTTGGTAAGAAATTCTTCTTCTTACTTGTTTCCACATGGTCATGATCATGAATCATGACTGAGGGTTGCAATATTGCAATGATGATCTCTCCATTATGGAAGGTTTTCTGCAATGAAACGTTTTGAAATATTATATTTGAAGTGGATCAACAATTGAAGTCTGTGACCATAAATACTTTAAAATAATTTGCTGAAAAGAAGCTATTAAGGTACTGACTGGTACCTAAGCTGGCCCGGTTCTTAAGCTCTCCCACTTAATTTTCCTTCTTTAGGTGTGAATATGCTTACATTATGTGTCCAGTCGACTACAAAGAGATGTATCCATTTTTTCACCTTATTACAATGCAATAAGATGAACATCTCTTTTTAAATTACATCCCATAATTTATCATGGATTAACCGGTTGATATATAATCCAAATGGCACAATCATAGCTTGCCCTGTCAATCCCTACAATTGTGTATTTTTTCTTGATTTTATTTTCCAGCCTTTGCATCTATTTTGCAAACCTTTAATAGGCGAGGGCCCCATTTAACACACTTTTTTGCTTGCTTCTATCACTCCAGTATCATTATATTTTTCTCAAAATTGATGCTATATCGCTATTATTTTTTCCTCAGAACGAGTTGTTAGAAGAGGGCAACGCCCACGCCGTGATGCTATACACGTGGCGTTGCTGCTCGCGCGCCATCCCGCAGCCGCGATCCAACGAGCAGCCCGACCGGGTCCATATCTACGAGCGGACTGTGCAAGTGCTAGCGCCTGAGGTCGACAAGCTACTGCAGTTTATGTACTTCCAGGTAAGGTTCTAGAATAATTTGAAGTGGGTCGTTACAATTTAGTGCCGTGACCAGGATGTTTTTGAGAAAACAGGACTTCTCGCGCTGCACGGTGAAAAGCGCGCTGTCCTGCAGCCGCGGTCCAACGAGTAACCTGACCGGGTCCATATCTACGAGCGTACTGTGCAAGTGCTCGCGCCTGAGGTCGACAAGCTACTGCAGTTTATGTACTTCCAGGTAAGGTTCTAGAATAATTTGAAGTGGGTCGTTACAATTTAGTGCCGTGACCAGGATGTTTTGAGAAAACAGGACTTCTCGCGCTGCACGGTGAAAAGCGCGCTGTCCTGCAGCCGCGGTCCAACGAGCAACCTGACCGGGTCCATATCTACGAGCGGACTGTGCAAGTGCTCGCGCCTGAGGTCGACTTGCTACTGCAGTTTATGTACTTCCAGGTAAGGTTCTAGAATAATTTGAAGTGGGTCGTTACAATTTGGTGCCGTGGCCAGGATATCTTGAGAAAACAGAACTTCTCGCCCTGCACAGTAAAAAGCGCGCCATCCCGCAGCCGCGGTCCAATGAGCAGCCCGACCGGGTCCATATTTATGAGCAGACTGTGCAAGTGCTAGCGCCTGAGGTCGATAAGCTACTGCAGTTTATGTACTTCCAGGTAAGGTTCTAGAATCATTTGAAGTGGGTCGTTACAATTTGGTACCGTGACCAGGATATCTTGAGACAACAGGACTTCTCGCGCTGCACAGTAAAAAGCGCGCCATCCCGCAGCCGCGGTCCAATGAGCAGCCCGACCGCGTCCATATCTACAAGCGGACTGTGCAAGTGCTAGCGCCTGAGGTCGACAAGCTACTGCAGTTTATGTATTTCCAGGTAAAGTTCTACCTCTAGAATCATTTGGTAGGTGGGTCGTTACAATTTGGTGCCGTGACCAGGATATTACAATTATGATCTGGATAAAACAGGACTTTTATTGCGATGCACACTATGCACAGTAAAAAAGGTTCTAATAGTAAATCTATGAAATGGGAGTCCCTCAGGGTTCAATATTGGGCCCATTTTTATTTCTGACCTACATAAACGACCTGCCGTATGTTCTTGATGGTTTGGCTAATACAGTACTCTTTGCTGATGACACGTCTCTCTTATTTAAAGTGCCAAGAAATGGCGATAGCGCCGAGGCTATTATTAACCCGGTCTTGCAAAAGGCTTTGACTTGGTTTACCACAAACAACCTGCTTCTAAACTCCAAAAAAACGAAATGTATCCGATTCACTACTTGCTGCCAGCAGGGGCACCGTGAGCCCAGTCTTATTCTTGGACAGGATATCTTAGAATTTTCAGACAGTACAGTTTTTCTAGGCGTAACTATAGACTCAAAACTACAGTGGAGTGCACACTTAACTAGTCTAAGTAATAGATTGTGTTCGGCTGCCTATGCTGTCAGAAAGATAAGACAAATTACGGATGAAGAAACAGCTAAATTAGTTTATTACAGTTATTTCCACAGTCTCATGTCATATGAAGTCCTGGTTTGGGGAAGGTCTGCAGATTTTGACAGTATATTTGTTCTTCAGAAGCGAGCAGTGAGGGCAATATATAACCTAAGCCCGCTTACCTCGCTAAGAGACCGTTTTAGGGAAGTCAACATCATAACACTGCCCTCGATTTTTATTTATGAAGTTATCATGTACGCCAGAAAAAATTATTCAAATTATAAAAAAATTAGCGACATACATAATTATAATACACGAAACAAAAATAAACTTGCAGTGCGCCGCATACGGTTGGCCAAAGTGAGGAAGTCGTTTATAGGCCAATCGATACATTATTACAATAAGATACCTAGTCACATTACAGACTTACCAGACAAAACTTTCAAAACAGTTGTAAAAGCACGATTAACTGAAAGATCTTACTATAATGTGTCAGACTATTTGAAGGACAAACTTGTTTGGGTGAATTGCAAAATTGTAACTTTAGAATAAATAGGCATTAGTGTACTAGTAATAAGTGTAGTAGTTATTAGTTATTAGTAAGTAATAACAGTTGTTTTAGTTGTATGGAAAAACCTGACGGACATAAGTGTATCTTGCATACCTATATGGGAAATAAATAAATAAAAAAAAAAAAAAAATATGTGTAACTCGGGATATGAGGGTGTAAACCTTCTAGTAGTTAAGTAAGCATCCTTGATGGAATAGTCGAAAGTGTCGAAACCCTTTCACTTTCACTATTACCTCGATTTACAGTAATTTACACCATATACTTATTTTATTATATCCATTATTTAGCAGATATCGAAAATCTCCACTGGTATAGCGTTGATAGCCACTTCATATTAAGACAATAAAATTATAAAAATCGCGTTTCTCAAATTGTTATTTTTGATGAGCAGAACCATCTGCAATCGATGCCAATTGGCTTAGAATAATGGGTGAGTTGAAGTCTCACTCAAGGCAGACTGATGCAATGTAGACTGAACGATGCCGTCTTCTACTCCAATCAATTTCATTTAAAACTTGTTTTTTCAGCGCAAAGCAATCGAGCGTTTCTGCGGCGAGGTCCGCCGGCTGTGCCACGCGGAGAAACGGCGCGACTTCGTGTCCGAGGCGTACCTGCTCACGCTGGGCAAGTTTGTGAACATGTTCGCCGTGCTCGACGAACTCAAGAACATGAAGAGCTCCGTCAAGAACGACTACTCGACCTATAGGAGGTAAGTCACTTTGCACACTGTACTGCCACGAGCAGAAACGGCGCGACTTCGTCTCGGAGGCGTACCTGCTCACGCTGGGCAAGTTCGTGAACATGTTCGCCGTGCTAGACGAACTCAAGAACATGAAGAGTTCCGTCAAGAACGACTATTCTACCTACAGGAGGTAAGTCACTTTGCACACTGTACTGCCACGAGCAGAAACGGCGCGACTTCGTCTCGGAGGCGTACCTGCTCACGCTGGGCAAGTTCGTGAACATGTTCGCCGTGCTAGACGAACTCAAGAACATGAAGAGTTCCGTCAAGAACGACTACTCTACCTACAGGAGGTAAGTCACTTCGCACTTTGCGGCAAATTCGCTAACATGTCTGTGTTCGGAAAGTCCTTAACCCGTCACATTGTCAGTTAAATCACACTTTATGTTTAGTTCCTAAGTATTCAGCTCAGTTGTCGGTATTATATTAACAACTAACTTTTGCCCGCAGCTACGCTCGCGTTATATCCGAAAATTGCTGAATGATCCATACAAACTTCTACCCACACCCCATTTTAGGGTTAAAAACAGACAAAAAGTAGCCTATGTCAATTTCCATCCCTTCAACAATAGAGTATATTGAATAGTATGGTATAGAGTTATCAGTCAAGATTTTCGAATGCAGCGCCATCTATTATTAAGTTACGACAACTTTTCATGTGACTTTCCATGCTTAAGGTTCCTTTGAGAACGAAAACCATACGGACCCTTTAAACATGGAACGCCACATATTTATGGCGGGATTTCTAAATAGGTTATTCATCAACCAGTCACATTAATAAATATTTGAACGCTAACTTGTTTGCCAAAAAAAAAGACATATAATTTACAATTTAATACATGTAATTAGCCATAGAATGCCGTTCGCTAGTTTGCGGATGGTATAGCTACATCTAGCGAAAATTTTGGACATCAATAAATACTTATACATTTTATGACAACAAGTCATTACCCAGTTTGCGGGGGTAACAGTGGCATCCAGCGAACAACTTGCACTACGGCATATAATTGATTTTTACGCCCTCTATCGTTAATTTTCCTAAACATATCGAAAGTACATCGGATTTACTATTTTCTTTGACTGAAAACACCTTGCCTTCAACTATCTCCACTTAATAAATTTATAGTTTAAAAAACACTAGAAAAACACGCTTTTATAAATGCACGTAAAAGCCAAAAATAAATTATGGATCGTTCAAGTTGTCTCTATTTCTGGGATGAAGAGTAAACTATGTGCTTTTAATTATAATATTTGATTGTAAAAGCGTGGGGCGCTGCAGTCGTGCTGCAAGTCCAGTTAGCGCGCCAATCTGTGTAACCTGCTTCTCGTAACATAGCTTAACTTGATTTCTCAGCAAGTTATACAAAAAGTTTTTCCTGTTACAGCGCCCCACGCTTTTACAATCAAATATTATAATTAAAAGCACATAGTTTACTCTTTATCCCAGAAATAGAGACAACTTGAACGATCCATAATTTATTTTTGGCTTTTACGTGCATTTATAAAAGCGTGTTTTTCTAGTGTTTTTTAAACTATAAATTTATTTTATACTTTTTAGTCGTTAATAATGAAATATCTTTAAAATTTAAACATAAATTTATTTCAAGTAGGCGAATTTTGCAAGCGATTTGTGGCTTAACACGTATTGCTACTTAATAATAATGAATACCACCTGAGGTACCAAGTTTATCGCAATAAAGTCATTCATTGATTTATTTAATTTTTATTTTTATTTCAATTTATATTTCATTGAGCCCACATTCTCTCCATCTCCGCCAGTGTGTCTGTATTGCATTGTGTTTTATCTGTCAGCTTAGAATAATCTAGCGCCCACCCAACCAACCCAACTTACTTATTTTAAATACAACGTTTATCTTTCTTTTATGCGGGGGGCTTCGCCCCCCGAGCCCCCCTTTGTTTGCTCTTAAAAATCACAAGAAAACGCTAACCCAACTTATCTTAAATACTACGTTGATCTTTCTTTCATGCGGGGGCTTCGCCCCCGAGCCCCCTTTGTTTGCTCTTAAAGGTCACAAGAAAACGCTAACCCAACTTATTTTAAATACTACGTTGATCTTTCTTTTATGCGGGGGGCTTCGCCCCCCGAGCCCCCCTTTTCGTTACTCTTAAGGGTCACAAGAAAACCCTAACCCAACTTATTTTAAATACTACGTTGATCTTTCTTTCATGCGGGGGGCTTCGCCCCCCGAGGCCCCTTTGTTTGCTCTTAAAAGTCACAAGAAAACGCTAACCCAACTTATTTTAAATACTACGTAGATCTTTCTTTTATGCGGGGGCTTCGCCCCCCGAGCCCCCTTTTCGTTACTCTTAAGGGTCACAAGAAAACCCTAAACCAACTTATTTTAAATACAACGTTGATCTTTCTTTCATGCGGGGGGCTTCGCCCCCCGAGCCCCCCTTTGTTTGCTCTTAAAGGTCACAAGAAAACGCTAACCCAACTTATTTTAAATACTACGTTAATCTTTCTTTTATGCGGGGGACTTCGCCCCCCAAGCCCCCCTTTTCGTTACTCTTAAGAGTAACAAGAAAACCCTAACCCAACTTATTTTAAATACAACGTTTATCTTTCTTTTATGCGGGGGGGCTTCGCCCCCCGAGCCCCCCTTTGGTTGCTCTTAAAGGTCACAAGAAAACGCTAACCCAACTCATCTTAAATACTACGTTGATCTTTCTTTCATGCGGGGGGCTTCGCCCCCCGAGCCCCCCTTTGTTTGCTCTTAAAGGTCACAAGAAAACGCTAACCCAACTTATTCTAAATACTACGTTGATCTTTCTTTCATGCGGGGGCTTCGCCCCCGAGCCCCTTTTCTTTACTCTTAAGGATCACAATAAAACCTTAACCCAACTTATTTTAAATACAACGTTGATCTTTCTTTTATGCGGGGGCCTCGCCCCTAGCCCCCTTTGTTTGCTCTGAAAGGTCACAAGAAAACGCTAACCCAACTTATTTTAAATACTACGTTGATCTTTCTTTTATGCGGGGGCTTCGCCCCCGAGCCCCCTTTTCGTTATTCTTAAGGGTCACAAGAAAACCCTAACCCAACTTATTTTAAATACTACGTTAATCTTTCTTTTATGCCGCCCCCCGAGCCCCCCTTTTCGTTACTATTAAGGGTAACAAAAAAACCCTAACTCAACTTATTTTAAATACAACGTTTATCTTTCTTTATGCGGGGGGCTTCGCCCCCCGAGCCCCCCTTTGTTTGCTCTTAAAGAACGCAAGAAAACGCTAACCCAGCTTATCTTAAATACTACGTTGATCTTTCTTTCATGCGGGGGGCTTCGCCCCCCGAGGCCCCTTTGTTTCCTCTTAAAGGTCACAAGAAAACGCTAACCCAACTTATTTTAAATACTACGTTGATCTTTCTTTTATGCGGGGGGCTTCGCCCCCCGAGCCCCTCTTTTCGTTACTCTTAAGGGTCACAAGAAAACCCTAAACCAACTTATTTTAAATACAACGTTGATCTTTCTTTCATGCGGGGGCTTCGCCCCCGAGCCCCTTTGTTTGCTCTTAAAGGTCACAAGAAAACGCTAACCCAACTTATTTTAAATACTACGTTAATCTTTCTTTTATGCGGGGACTTCGCCCCCAAGCCCCCCATTTCGTTACTCTTAAGAGTAACAAGAAAACCTAACCCAACTTATTTTAAATACAACGTTTATCTTTCTTTTATGCGGGGGCTTCGCCCCCGAGCCCCCTTTGGTTGCTCTTAAAGGTCACAAGAAAACGCTAACCCAACTCATCTTAAATACTACGTTGATCTTTCTTTCATGCGGGGGCTTCGCCCCGAGCCCCCTTTGTTTGCTCTTAAAGGTCACAAGAAAACGCTAACCCAACTTATTCTAAATACTACGTTGATCTTTCTTTCATGCGGGGGCTTCGCCCCCGAGCCCCCTTTTCTTTACTCTTAAGGATCACAATAAAACCTTAACCCAACTTATTTTAAATACAACGTTGATCTTTCTTTTATGCGGGGGCCTCGCCCCCTAGCCCCCCTTTGTTTGCTCTGAAAGGTCACAAGAAAACGCTAACCCAACTTATTTTAAATACTACGTTGATCTTTCTTTTATGCGGGGGCTTCGCCCCCGAGCCCCCTTTTCGTTATTCTTAAGGGTCACAAGAAAACCCTAACCCAACTTATTTTAAATACTACGTTAATCTTTCTTTTATGCGGGGGGCTTCGCCCCCCGAGCCCCCCTTTTCGTTACTATTAAGGGTAGTGATGGGTAGGACATCAATTTCAAATGAGTTTGTATGAGTACCTCATTTCCAAAAATGAGGTGTTACAATGTCTTACTTCAAATGAGGTGAGGTACTGATCTGTATATATATATAATTTCTAGCATCGGCTGTTTGACAAAATCCATCGGCAACAAAAACTAGTATGTGTAGTTGTGTACTAGGTAAATATCCTTTATACATACTAAATTTCATTAGTCATAATGAGTACTTGAACATTTAACAAGAGAAAATAGATAAAATTTAAAAATATTTCAAGGACTGTCATAGAGGCCTGCATAACAACTTAATTTGATGTTTTTATGGAACTGAGTCTAATTTTGCCATTGAATAATATTATTTACAGTTTGTTCCATTTAAATTACTGCTACAAATTACAGTGGTTTCATATTATTAACAGCTTAATAATAACATACTTTGATTAGCATAGTTACCATAAAACTGCATGTTTTAAAACAAACTAAAGTTCGTATTGTTTTATAATTAGTACCACTTTTACATAAAAATAACAAACTTACCACTCCATGTGTTTTAAAAGCAATATGATAGTAATTAAAAACACCATCAACATTCGCGACGCCGGTAAATCTTTTCAGTTCAGTTTCACTATTTTTTTGGACACAAATGACACTAAGGCAGAATCACAGGTATATTTGATTGTGTAAAAGTTGTCACCATTATTACATTTTGGCTCATTTATTAGTATTATCACTGTAGGACAAAACTAAACTTTATGCAAATATTGCTAATGCAACTATCGTACAAACTAACTTTTCTTCTGTAAACTGTCATTACTGTCAACGTCAACCGCCTGTGAATTACGTTTCGTGTCGGATTTATTTATCATTCTATTGAATTAAGAAATGAATTATTCTTTCTATTACTGATTAAATAATTAAACTACCATGCTTCACATAATTTATATTATATTTCGGTCAGTAATCTTGTAATTGTTTTTAAGCAAGCTTCGTAAACGCATCTTCTCAGTGGTTGGCCCTCTGTGTTGGTATGCTTGGTATTCCGAATATTCAAAACACTTGAGTTACCATTTCAACGTCCAGTCTAAGAGAGCTCCCTGATTACACATAACAATAGCCATACAAACTCTATTGCTGCGGTAGATCACGTTATACTGGTCAATGTGTTAGCACAATAATAGCTATCAAAAAATTCAAAAATGAAGACCTGCCGCGAAAAACAACATTTTACATCTCAGCTGCATTTATTCATGACTTCACAAATGCGACAAAGACAAAAGATGTGGTTCACGCGAAATCGTCTGATTTTTCGCGCGATTTTTGCGAGCAAGTTAACTATCCTGGGATCAAAAAGGCGTAAAATGTATGAAAACTTGTGGCGCATAAGATTGTTTTCTTTCGAGTCATGTGTAACGTATTTTTGGTGAGGCAAATTTGAAGCCCGCGTGTGTCTGTCTCACTCCCTCTTATGGTAAACGTAACTATCTGTTTCACTTTGAAAGGATTTTTGAAGTGTTGTTGTCACAGTGCCTCTTCTGTCTTTCCGGTACAAAGCGATTTCCGGTACAAACGAGTCAAACGATACATTTTATTTTATCGGTGGACCTTTTGTCACGGCCATAAGGTCTGTAGTTCGGTAACTGAACGTGTGGTTGATCACTTCATTTGAGGTGTCGACTCTCGCGACGGAGTTTGAGGGCCGCGTCTGCCGCGAGGCGCGCGAGTGGATGATGAGTTTTTGACGTTTTGTGACATTTGAAGTATGTGCATGATCTGTGAGGAATGAGGTGTTTGTGTTGCTACTGTTGCGAGCGAGTATTTGAGGGCCGCGAGGCGCGCGTGTGGATGATGAGTTTTGACGTTTTTGTGACATTTGAAGTACGTGAATGCTTTGTGAGGCGTGAGGTGTTTGTGTTGCGACTGTCACAAGCGAGTAAAATGAGGTGCGGTGAGTTGAAGTGTGATGCAATATATTTTTGCCGTGTGAAGTACTGCGACAAATTAACAATATGAGTGGTACAAATGAGGTGCCTCACGAGTGAGGAACTCAACACTAATTAAGGGTAACAAAAAAACCCTAACTCAACTTATTTTAAATACAACGTTTATCTTTCTTTATGCGGGGGGCTTCGCCCCCCGAGCCCCCCTTTGTTTGCTCTTAAAGAACGCAAGAAAACGCTAACCCAGCTTATCTTAAATACTACGTTGATCTTTCTTTCATGCGGGGGGCTTCGCCCCCCGAGGCCCCTTTGTTTCCTCTTAAAGGTCACAAGAAAACGCTAACCCAACTTATTTTAAATACTACGTTGATCTTTCTTTTATGCGGGGGGCTTCGCCCCCCGAGCCCCTCTTTTCGTTACTCTTAAGGGTCACAAGAAAACCCTAAACCAACTTATTTTAAATACAACGTTGATCTTTCTTTCATGCGGGGGGCTTCGCCCCCCGAGCCCCCCTTTGTTTGCTCTTAAAGGTCACAAGAAAACGCTAACCCAACTTATTTTAAATACTACGTTAATCTTTCTTTTATGCGGGGGCTTCGCCCCCGAGCCCCTTTTCGTTGCTCTTAAGGGTAACAAGAAAACCCTAACCCAACTTATTTTAAATACGTTTATCTTTCTTTTATGCGGGGGCTTCGCCCCCGAGCCCCCTTTGTTTGCTCTTAAAGGTCACAAGAAAACGCTAACCCAACTTATCTTAAATACTACGTTGATCTTTCTTTCATGCGGGGGGCTTCGCCCCCCCAGCCCCCTTTTGTTTGCTCTTAAAGGTCACAAGAAAACGCTAACCCAACTTATTCTAAATACTACGTTGATCTTTCTTTCATGCGGGGGCTTCGCCCCCGAGCCCCCCTTTTCTTTACTCTTAAGGATCACAAGAAAACCTTAACCCAACTTATTTTAAATACAACGTTGATCTTTCTTTTATGCGGGGGCTTCGCCCCCGAGCCCCCTTTGTTTGCTCTGAAAGGTCACAAGAAAACGCTAACCCAACTTATTTTAAATACTACGTTGATCTTTCTTTTATGCGGGGGCTTCGCCCCCGAGCCCCCCTTTTCGTTACTCTTAAGGGTCACAAGAAAACCCTAACCCAACTTATTTTAAATACTACGTTAATCTTTCTTTTATGCGGGGGCTTCGCCCCCGAGCCCCCCTTTTCGTTACTCTTAAGGGTAACAAAAAACCCTAACCCAACTTATTTTAAATACAACGTTTATCTTTCTTTATGCGGGGGCTTCGCCCCCCGAGCCCCCCTTTGTTTGCTCTTAAAGGTCGCAAGAAAACGCTAACCCAGCTTATCTTAAATACTACGTTGATCTTTCTTTCATGCGGGGGGCTTCGCCCCCCGAGGCCCCTTTGTTTGCTCTTAAAAGTCACAAGAAAACGCTAACCCAACTTATTTTAAATACTACGTAGATCTTTCTTTTATGCGGGGGCTTCGCCCCCGAGCCCCTTTTCGTTACTCTTAAGGGTCACAAGAAAACCCTAAACCAACTTATTTTAAATACAACGTTGATCTTTCTTTCATGCGGGGGCTTCGCCCCGAGCCCCCTTTGTTTGCTCTTAAAGGTCACAAGAAAACGCTAACCCAACTTATTTTAAATACTACGTTAATCTTTCTTTTATGCGGGGGACTTCGCCCCCCAAGCCCCCCTTTTCGTTACTCTTAAGAGTAACAAGAAAACCCTAACCCAACTCATCTTAAATACTACGTTGATCTTTCTTTCATGCGGGGGCTTCGCCCCCCGAGCCCCCCTTTGTTTGCTCTTAAAGGTCACAAGAAAACGCTAACCCAACTTATTCTAAATACTACGTTGATCTTTCTTTCATGCGGGGGCTTCGCCCCCCGAGCCCCCCTTTTCTTTACTCTTAAGGACCACAAGAAAACCTTAACCCAACTTATTTTAAATATGTTATGTATATGACATTAGTGGGTAGCTCGGAAAGCTACAAGTACCGACGTATTTATCAATAAACCCATGCAATGACAGTCCAAATCGGTGTTTCATTGCTCGAACATATCATTGGCGACGGGATCGGTATTTTTGTGTTAAAAAACCCATTTATTTTTGGTTTTTTTTGCGTGAGTACAATGCCTATCGGAAGTGTGGAGTGTTTTCGTGTCGGATCAGACTGGGATGCTTACGTGCGACGGGTTAAGCAATTTATAGCGTTAAACGCGATCGAAGACAAGTTACACGTGGCGTCACTAGTAACGTTAGTCGGTGCGGAGTGCTATGAGCTTATGTGTGATTTGTGTGCACCTTCTAAACCTGAGGACAAAACATTCGACGAATTAGTTAAGTTGGTACGGGAGCATTTGGAACCCGAGAGATCGGAAATAGCGGAACGACATATTTTCCGTCAGAGAAAGCAGCTACACGGGGAAAGCATACGTGAATACCTACAGAATTTAAAACACCTGGCCAAAACGTGTAACTTCGGGACGGGTCTCGAGGTCAACATTCGCGATCAATTCGTGTCGGGGCTGCTGAGCGAGGAGATGAGGTCGAGGCTATTTGCCGTGCGGGCTATCGACTACAAGCGTGCAGTAGAGCTCGCCTTAGCGTTGGAGGCGGCAGAGAAGCACGCTTCGGTGAGCACTTCGGCGGGCGCGTCGACATCGGCGTCGGCGCCGCCGGACGACGGCCTGCATCGCGTGGGCGCGGCGCGGCGGCGCAGCGCGGGCCCGGCGGCGGCGGCGACGGCCGCGCCGCGGCGCCGTGTGCGCGCTGCGGCAAGACCGGTCACGCGGAGGGCAGGTGTCGCTACAAACATTTTTCATGCGACGCGTGCGGTGAAAAAGGTCATTTAAAAGTGATGTGCAGAAAGGAGGTATCTAAAAAGTCAGCAAAAGGTCAGTACTTTTTACATGATTCAGATTCGAACGATAGTGATTGCCATTTTTATAAAATCGAAAGTGATTCCGATGCGAATGATAGTGATTGCAATTTTTATAAGATGGACAGCGAGGTAGACATTCGTGACGGTCCTTATTATGTAACACTAACTGTGCAGAAAATACGGTGCAAATTTGAAGTTGACACGGGCAGCAGAATTTCGGCTATATCTAAAGATTACTATGATAGATATTTTTCCCATTTGCCATTCCAAAATAAAATGTTACGTTTTAATTCATATAACGGGGGCCCTATTGAGACTTTAGGATATGTGGAGGTGGAAGTTAGATATGGTGACAATGGAGATACTCTTAAGTTATATGTTATCGAAAAGGGTGGTCCTCCCCTAATGGGCCGTACCTGGATTAGACGATTAAAGTTAAGGGCTAGCGATTGTATGAATTATAAAGGTGAGGACTCGATGGCAGAAACTCTTAAGCAAGAGTTTCCAGAAGTGTTCGCTGGGGGTTTAGGCACGTTCAAGTCGCGTCTGCAGCTCCGCCTTAAGGACGACACGCCGGTGTTCGTTAAGGCGCGGCCGCTACCGCTGGCGCTCCGCGAGCGCGTAGAACAGGAGCTCGATCGTCTGCAGCGGGAGGGAGTCATTTATAAAGTTGAAAGATCTGAATATGGCACCCCCATTGTACCTGTTGTAAAAGCTAGTGGTGCCATACGTATCTGTGGTGACTATAAAATAACAATAAATCCTCGATTAAAAGATTTCCATTACCCGCTGCCGCGGATCGAGGACCTGTTCGCCTTGTTAGGTGGGGGCGAACAATATACAAAACTGGACCTGTCTAATGCCTTTCAGCAGTGTGTTCTGGAGGAGGAGTCACAGCCGATGACGGCCATAACCACTCACGTCGGAACATTTATATACAAACGTGTCCCGTTCGGAATAAAGTGTATTCCAGAAAACTTTCAAAAAATCATGGAGGAGACGTTGAGTGGTTTGCCGTCGACGGCCGTGTTCGCCGACGATATCTGTGTAACGGGGAAAGACAGGGCGACGCACATGTCTAACTTAAGAGCGGTTTTACAAAGATTAAAAGAGAACGGTTTACGAATAAATTTTGCCAAATGTCAATTTTTTAAAGAAAGTGTTAACTACCTAGGCTATAGAATTGATAAGTATGGTTTACACACTGATGAACGAAAAATTGCTGCCATTGTTAATGCCCCGGCACCCTCCAATGTAACTCAACTTAAAAGTTTTATGGGACTTGTTAATTTTTATGCAAAATTCTGTGCTAATATGAGCGACATTTTGAAACCCATGTATAGTCTTTTAAAAAAAAATGTTAAATGGAATTGGGACGAATTATGTGAGAACGCTTTTAAAAAAATTAAAAGGGTTTTAAGCAGCGCCCCAGTGTTAGTGTTGTAAATAATTAACGCGTTTAACTTGTTTAACTAAGTTTATTATAATAAAAATAAGCAAGTACAATAACTGAATTATGTCGAGTCACAGTATCGGCGCTAGTAAGAGAGATGACATTTGTTGACGCGCAACAATGTGTCGATGTGAAGGAAATTGCTATGCAATTACTTTAGGCGCTTTGATTTGCATTCACTTCATCATCCTCTCCTGAATGCAAACCCATTGCAGCTGTGAACGTAGAAAGCTTCAGACGAGGGAGTCCTTTGGTAAGCGCATCAGCTATCATGTTATTGGTACTGATATATTCGACATTTACTTGTCCGGCAGCAATCTTGTCTCTTACAAAATGATAACGTACGTCGATGTGTTTGCTTCGCGCATGATAGGCACCAGAACCTGAAATACTAATAGCACTCTGATTATCACAGTACAAAGTTATTGGCGTACCTGATGATTTATGCCAGAAATCATCTTCAAGTTGTTTAAGCCAAAGCGCTTCTTGAACAGCGGAGCTCATAGCCATGTATTCTGCTTCTGTAGATGAGAGTGCTACAGTGGCCTGTTTTTTAGAGTTCCAACTTATGGCAGCACCCTGAAAGATAAAAATATATCCTGTGCAGGATCTTCTGTCTAATGTGTCACTGGCCCAGTCTGCATCACAATAGCCAGTAATGTTACTGCTATCTTTCTTGAATGTAAGTTTGAAATGAAGTGTTCCTCTCAAATATCTAAATATTCTTTTGACAGCCGTCCAATGCTGAGCTGTCGGGCAATTATTAAATCTGCTTACAGAATTGACAGCAAAGGTAATATCTGGGCGTGTACCCTGTGATAGGTACAGTAAACATCCCACAGCTTCCTGATAGGGTATGTTTCTTTGAATTTCATTGTCATTTTCAGCCTTTTTCAACTGAACACCTTCTTCAAAAGGTGTAGGTACTGGCTTAGAATCATGCATTTGAAATCTGTGTAATATCTTCTCAATATATAATGTCTGATCGAGGGAAATTGTATTCAGATTATCACTTTGCTTTATTTTAAAGCCAATACATTGTTGAGCTGGTCCAAGATCTTTAATTTTAAATTTTTCTCCCAGTTTCTCTTTAATAAACTTAACAGTTTTCTCATTATTAAAGAAACATAATATGTCATCAACATATACTGCAATAAATAATATATCATTTTCACTTTGCACTTTGTAGTATATGCAGGGATCTATGTTTGACCTTTTTAAACCAATTTCTAAGAGAGCAGCATTTAGCTTCTTATTCCATTGCCGACTCGCTTGCTTCAAACCATACAGAGCTTTATTGAGTCGACAAACTTTATTTTCTATTTCATAACCAGGTGGCAATGTCATGTAGATTTCTTCTTCTACATCACCTTGGAGGAACGCTGTGATCGCATCCATCTGATGAATTTTCAAATTGTGTTTAACCGATAGACCAATCAGATATCTAATCGATGCATATCGTACCACTGGGGCGTATACTTCGTGGTAATCAATGCCTTTGGTTTGCCTAAAGCCTTTTATGACGAGGCGTGCCTTGTAGCGGGCAATATTGCCAACATCATCTCTTTTAGTTTTAAAAACCCACTTGCAGGGAATAATTTTCTTGCCCTTTGGTAAATCTACAACAGCCCATGTGTTGTTTTCAATTAAGGATTGATATTCATCTTCCATTGCAGTCTTCCAAAAATTTGAATTTTCACTTTGTAGGGCTTCTACATGGTCTTGAGGATCATTATCCAATAAACTCATTGTTGATTCAGAGTTGAAACATAAAAATGAATTTGCTTCATTGTTATCAATGACATCTTGGCGTCGGCGAGGTCTCAAGTTTATGCGTCGTACTTCAGGACTTATTACAGTACTGTTGTCTGAAGGAACATATGTCTCATCCTTATCACATGGATCTTCAAATACCTCGCTAGTATCCTCATTATTGTCAATATCACTTGATTCACTATGATTTTCCTCATTATTAGGCTGTTGTATATTCCCCTCTATATCAAAATATACTGTCCCGTTTTCATTTCTACTACCCATTTCTGTATATATTTCTTCATTTACGGTTTTATTTTCTTCAGATAATTTTCTTGTATTTTTAGGTTCACATATTTCCATAGTTTTGTTCTGTCCAACTGATTCTTCCAAAAATACTACATCACGGCTCATTATTACTTCTTTACTTCTTTTATCAACAAATCTGTAGCCTTTAGTACAGTCGCTGTACCCCACAAATATTAATTCTCTGGATTTGGGATCAAACTTGTGTCGCTTCTGTTTCGGAATGTGCACCATAGCCCGGCATCCAAAAATTTTCATGTGGCTAAGGTCAGGCTTTGATCCAGTCCATAATTCTTCTGGGGTGACTTCAGGTAGAGAGCGACACGGAGATCTATTGATGATATATGCGGCTGTGGCTACAGCCTCAGCCCAGTACTCCGTCTGTAATGAAGCATCAAACATCATACATTTCGCCCGTTCTACTAAAGTGCGGTTCATTCGTTCGCTAACCCCATTTTGTTCAGGCGTGTAGGGTGTACTTGTTTCATGCTTTATCCCGAAACTCTTCAAGCATTGATCAAACTTATGATTTTTGTACTCTGTTCCATTATCTGTTCTAATAGTTTTAATTTTCATGTCTAGTTCATTTTCTACTCTTCTTTTGAATTCTAAAAACTTCTCTAATACCTCTGTTTTCTGTTTTAGAAAATAGACAAATACTTTTCTGGAATAACCATCTATAAAAGTTAAAAAGTACCTTGCCCCTCCGATAGACTGTTTCTCCATTGGACCGCAGAGGTCTGAATGAATAACTTCAAGCAGACTTGTTGCACGAGAACCTTCATTCTTGAATGGTTGCCTGGTCTGCTTCGCTTTTAAACATGAAGTACAGGCACCTGGTTGTCCCTGTGGAGATAACTTTACACCAAGTGTATACTGTGGAATTTTCTCCAAGTCACTGTAATTAATATGCCCGAGACGCTGATGCCAGACATATTTGTCCTCTGCTGTGGCCGTCATTGCATGCCCTCTTGGGCCGGTTATTAACTCATAAGTGTTATTTACTTGTTTTGCTCTTGCCACAACATTTCCACTCTTATTGATTATTGAACATCCATAGTCATCGAAGTTAACTCTATTTCCACTTTTAATAATTTGACTCAATGACAGTAAATTTTGGGCTAATTCAGGAATAAACAATACATTTTTTACCTGTATCTGATCAAATTGTCCTGGCATTTTACTTGGTACCTGAATGGTCATCGTTCCGCAGCCTTGTACTTTGAGATTTGTGTTATGTTTCTTTAATAATGAGAAAACTGTTAAGTTTATTAAAGAGAAACTGGGAGAAAAATTTAAAATTAAAGATCTTGGACCAGCTCAACAATGTATTGGCTTTAAAATAAAGCAAAGTGATAATCTGAATAGGTGGAGTTGTTTTATTCTCTATCCATTCCTCATGCATTGTCATATGGTATGAACAACCTGAATCTACCATCCAAGTTTCACTAGAATTATTGCCCATAGAAGCTGAAAAAGCAGCAACAAAACCCTTTGAAGTGCCCTTTTCTTCTTTTTTATTGTTTTTAAACCAACAATTTTTTCCCAAATGTCCATAATTATTACAATTGAAACAACGTGGCCCCTTAGATTTTCCTGAGTGATTATCCTTGCTCTTACTGAAGCGATTTGGATATTTCTTTGACTTTGCATAAAAAGCGGTAGTAGTATCTGAGATTTTTACTTCTTGTAATAACTTAGTTTTGATCAGATCTGCACTAATTTTTATGCCTGAGCTCTCTATACCCATAATCATTGGCTTGTATTCATCGGGAAGTCCAGCCAACATTAACGTCCCAAGCCACTCATCATCGATGCTGAAAGCTATGTTTCTCAACTTGTGTGCTGCCGACATAATTTTGTTAATATAATCTTCAATATTTGTACTTGATTCTAAGTTAGTATTTATTAATTCTCTAAGTAGCCCAACTTTTCTTAGTAAACCTGAGTCTTCAAACGCTTTGCACAAACTGTCCCATACCTTTTTGGCTGTGGTTGCTTCTTGCACATGTACATATAATTGTGGTTCTATCGACAATATTATTTTCGATCTCGCTTTTGTATCTTTCTTCTTGTCGTTATAATCCGCTGTAATGACACTGTCATACAATTCTTCATGTTGCAAATAAGCTTCCATAGCAAACTTCCATGTCGAGAAATTGTCTCGTCCCGTTAGCTTTTGGATTGTTAACGTGTTTGTAGCCATCATTTTATCAAATATTTAAAGTTTTTAGCTGAAAAAAAAACTTTGTTTTTTTTACGCGACTAAGTGAGGTTATGATGATTTTACTTTAACTTTTGATTTCACTTAATTTACACTTTATTTTTTCAAAATTATATCAGGCAGGGGCGGCCCATAACCTGTTGTAAATAATTAACGCGTTTAACTTGTTTAACTAAGTTTATTATAATAAAAATAAGCAAGTACAATAACTGAATTATGTCGAGTCACAGTATCGGCGCTAGTAAGAGAGATGACATTTGTTGACGCGCAACAATGTGTCGATGTGAAGGAAATTGCTATGCAATTACTTTAGGCGCTTTGATTTGCATTCACTTCATCAGTTAGCGCACTATAATCCATCGCTGCCGCTAATCCTTTCGGTGGACAGCAGCCCTTACGGTCTGGGCGCGGTCCTGACTCAAAAGGGCGCGGACGGCGTGGAGCGACCGCTGTGTTGCGCCTCGCGCACACTGAACGCCGCCGAGTGCAACTACTCGCAGCTAGACAAGGAGGCGCTAGCGATCGTATTTGGGGTCACTAAGCACCACCAGTATGTGTACGGACGCAAGTTCACATTGCGGACGGACCACAGGGCACTCAGCTACATATTCGGCAAGAACAAAGGGTTACCGGTGACTGCGGCTAGCCGCTTGCAGCGTTACGCGGTAAAGCTGGCTGCGTATGATTTTAATATAGAATTTATCCGATCAGAGCGGAACTGTTACGCTGACGCTCTTTCTCGTCTTCCTTTGATTATTCAGAATAAGCAAGGTATGAAAGATGAGGGATGTAGCTATTTAAATTATGTAGAAGGGGATTTTCCGCTCAGTTTTAAGGAAGTTAAAAGTGAGCTGGCGAAAGATTCCGTTTTGAGCAAAATTTACGGTTACGTTATGTTCGGTTGGCCAAATAATAGCAATGACTCAGAAAAACCTTATTTTAATCGTAAAGATTCTCTTAACATTGACCAGGGCTGTTTAATATGGGGATATCGTGTAGTAATTCCTACAACTTTACGAGCTGCGGTTTTGAACGAATTACACGGTGGCCACCCTGGCATTGTAAAGATGAAACAGATCGCGCGAAATTACGTTTGGTGGGATACCGTGGACGCGGACATCGAGCGGGTGGCGGAGCAGTGCGCCGCGTGCCGCGCGCAGCGCCCTGCGCCGGCGCCCGCGCCGCTGCACTCGTGGCCGTGGCCAGCCACACCCTGGACGAGATTAAACTTAGATTTTCTAGGTCCTTTTAATAATGTGTACTATTTAGTAATAATCGACGCTCATTCTAAGTGGATAGAAGTCGAAAAAATTAAAACTGGGTCTGCTGCTATAGTAATAGATTGTTTACGAACATTGTTCGCACGTTTTGGCTTACCGAGACAAGTAGTCACAGACAACGGGCCACCGTTTTCGTCTGCCGAATTCGGGTCTTATCTGAAGCGTAACGGAATCCGTCACACCTTAGTAGCCCCTTATCATCCTTCTAGTAATGGAGCGGCTGAGAACGCAGTACGCACGATTAAGCGAGTGTTGAAGAAAGCCGTTATCGAGAACGAGAAGGACGTCACGGCTCTCAGTAGATTTTTGTTCATGTACAGAAATACTGAACACAGCACTACAAAAAAGAACCGGCAGTGGCACTTCTAGGGCGGAGGCTGCGCGGTCGCCTCGACCTGCTGCGGCCCGACACCGCGGACGTGGTGCACAGCGCGCAGAGGGCCAGCGAGCAGCGCAGCGAGGGCCGCACGCTGCGTCAAGCCGAACCGGGGGCGGAGGTGCTGGTGCGGGACTACGCGCGCGGCGCACACAAGTGGGCCGAAGGCCAGGTGCTCGCGCGAGAAGGGCCCGTTTCTTATGTTGTGCGAACCAGTGACGGCCGGACACATAAGCGACACGTCGATCAACTACACTTCAGAAAATCGAGATTTACCCTTAGTGACATAGACGCTAAGGCACCTAATATATCACCCGGCTCCGACCAACCAGCGGACAAAACCCAGGTAGACATATCTGATTTCACGGGGTTACCCGCTGGCGATAAGGATCAAAATGACGGGGAAGGTGGAACTGGTGGAAGCGAGGACGAGTATAGAACTCCCCCCGGGACCCCGGCTAAACACGACGAACGTCTGCGCCGGAAAGCTGCTGTCCGTTGTTTAGAAAGATTAAAGCAAATGTAACCAATCGAAATAATTCGTCCTTTTCCCCATTACACCTTATGTTTATACCAATCATGTATGTTATTCATAATATTGTTTCGTTTTTAATTTAGGCATATTAGTTTGTATTCTTATGTAATTTCATAGGATACTTAAAACTGTTTCATCGTAGTGAACATCGACCTTATTGTCTCACAGAAAAGGTCTAAAATTGTAATATCTTCCTGGTATCGAGTACTATAGTTTAAGAATTAGGTAGTTTTGTTTAATTTAGAGGAGAACAGTGTTATGTATATGACATTAGTGGGTAGCTCGGAAAGCTACAAGTACCGACGTATTTATCAATAAACCCATGCAATGACAGTCCAAATCGGTGTTTCATTGCTCGAACATATCAAAATACAACGTTGATCTTTCTTTTATGCGGGGGGCCTCGCCCCCTAGCCCCCCTTTGTTTGCTCTGAAAGGTCACAAGAAAACGCTAACCCAACTTATTTTAAATACTACGTTGATCTTTCTTTTATGCGGGGGCTTCGCCCCCCGAGCCCCCCTTTTCGTTACTCTTAAGGGTCACAAGAAAACCCTAACCCAACTTATTTTAAATACTACGTTGATCTTTCTTTTATGCGGGGGGCTTCGCCCCCCGAGCCCCCCTTTTCGTTATTCTTAAGGGTCACAAGAAAACCCTAACCCAACTTATTTTAAATACTACGTTAATCTTTCTTTTATGCGGGGGGCTTCGCCCCCGAGCCCCCCTTTTCGTTACTCTTAAGGGTAACAAGAAAACCCTAACCCAACTTATTTTAAATACAACGTTTATCTTTCTTTTATGCGAGGGCTTCGCCCCCGAGCCCCCTTTGTTTGCTCTTAAAGGTCACAAGAAAACGCTAACCCAACTTATCTTAAATACTACGTTGATCTTTCTTTCATGCGGGGGCTTCGCCCCCCAGCCCCCTTTGTTTGCTCTTAAAGGTCACAAGAAAACGCTAACCCAACTTATTCTAAATACTACGTTGATCTTTCTTTCATGCGGGGGGCTTCGCCCCCGAGCCCCCTTTTCTTTACTCTTAAGGATCACAAGAAAACCTTAACCCAACTTGTTTTAAATACAACGTTGATCTTTCTTTCATGCGGGGGGGCTTCGCCCCCCGAGCCCCCCTTTGTTTGCTCTTAAAGGTCACAAGAAAACGCTAACCCAACTTATTTTAAATACTACGTTAATCTTTCTTTTATGCGGGGGCTTCGCCCCCGAGCCCCCTTTTCGTTACTCTTAAGGGTAACAAGAAAACCCTAACCCAACTTATTTTAAATACAACGTTTATCTTTCTTTTATGCGGGGGCTTCGCCCCCCGAGCCCCCCTTTGTTTGCTCTTAAAGGTCACAAGAAAACGCTAACCCAACTTATCTTAAATACTACGTTGATCTTTCTTTCATGCGGGGGGCTTCGCCCCCCGAGCCCCCCTTGTTTGCTCTTAAAGGTCACAAGAAAACGCTAACCCAACTTATCTTAAATACCACGTTGATCTTTCTTTCATGCGGGGCTTCGCCCCCGAGCCCCCTTTGTTTGCTCTTAAAGGTCACAAGAAAACGCTAACCCAACTTATTCTAAATACTACGTTGATCTTTCTTTCATGCGGGGGCTTCGCCCCCGAGCCCCCTTTTCTTTACTCTTAAGGATCACAAGAAAACCTTAACCCAATTTATTTTAAATACAACGTTGATCTTTCTTTTATGCGGGGGCTTCGCCCCCGAGCCCCCCTTTGTTTGCTCTTAAAGGTCACAAGAAAACGCTAACCCAACTTATCTTAAATACTACGTTGATCTTTCTTTCATGCGGGGGCTTCGCCCCCGAGCCCCCTTTTCTTTACTCTTAAGGATCACAAGAAAACCTTAACCCAACTTATTCTAAATACTACGTTGATCTTTCTTTCATGCTTCCCCCTCGAGCCCCCCCCCCCCTTTTTCTGTTCTTATCTTCCGGCACCATCATCAGGCCTTGAAACCTAATCGTAGTCATAGTTCATTACAAGACTTTTCTAAGAAGCCCAAAAACAGCTATGATACGATGTTCCATCATGTAGTTCCAGTTGATATCTTCCGGCTCAATCATCAGACCTTGAAACCTAATCGTAGTCAAAGTTCATTACAAGGCTTTTCCAAGAAACCCAAAAACAGCTATGATACGATGATCCTTCATGTAGTTCCAGTTGATATCTTCCGGCTCCATCATCAGACCTTGAAACCTAATCGTAGTCAAAGTTCATTGCAAGACTTTTCCAAGAAACCCAAAAACAGCTATGATACGATGATCCTTCATGTAGCTCCAGTTGATATCTTCCGGCTCCATCATCAGACCTTGAAACCTAATCGTAGTCAAAGTTCATTGCAAGACTTTTCCAAGAAACCCAAAAACAGCTATGATACGATGATCCTTCATGTAGTTCCAGTTCATATCTTCTGGCTCCATCATCAGACCTTGAAACCTAATCGTAGTCAAAGTTCATTACAAGACTTTTCTAAGAAACCCAAAAACAGCTATGATACGATGTTCCATCATGTAGTTCCAGTTCATATCTTCCGGCTCCATCATCAGATCAGTTCAACAGTACCATATTATTGTATTGTCATCAGAACTACATACAGCTGCCAATTTTCATTACGCTACGATCCTTGGAAGATGGTTAAATTAGCCTCCGCAGATTCCATTACATAGTTAGTTACATACACGACGACCTAATAAAAGCGTGTTAAAAACACGTGAAAGACGGACAAACAAGCAGTCACACACTTTCTCATTTATAATATTGTTGTGTTATCCGCAGAGCCGCCCAGTTCCTAAAGGTGATGTCAGACAGCCAGAGCCTGCAGGAATCTCAAAACCTGTCCATGTTCCTGGCCACACAGAACAAGATCCGAGACACCGTCAAAGATGCCTTGGAAAAGATCACTGGTAACTATATTACATATTTAACAGCATGAAGCATAGAAGAATAAGTAAGGAAAGAGTTTGGCGTCAATCACGCGTCAAATAGCGGAAATTATCAGTACCACTACTCGACACTAGGTGTCAACAGTGTCGCGTCTGCCAAAAATTTAATATTAAAATAGTTTATAACTTACTAGCTTTCGCCCGCGGCTTCGCTCGCGATAGAAAGAGACAAAAAGTAGCCTATGTCACTCTCCATCCCTTCAACTATCTCCACTTAAAAAATCACGTCAATACGTCTCTCCGTTTAGCCGTGAAAGACGGACAAACAAACAGACACACACACTTTCCCATTTGTAATATTAGGATGGATATTACAAGCAGAGATACAAACTTCCACCCCCCATTTTAGGGAAGTAAGGAGTTAGAAAGAGATAAAAATGTCACACTATGTCACTTTCCATCCCTTTAACTATCTCCGCTTAAACAATAGAGTCAATACGTCTCTCCGTTTTGCCGTGAAAGACGGACAAACAAACAGACACACACACTTTCCCATTTATAATATTAAATAAATATGGATACACTTGGAAATAGGTGTTAAATATAAATAATAAAATTAGGATTAATCATATATTGAATGTCATAATTTCAGTTTCTATATTTAAACAATAATACAAAATTACACAATAATTAAATTAATTAATAAACACGAAAACATTACAGGCATAGGCAATCTCAGCAATTCCCGTCAACTTTGTACAATGCCACGTCAGCAAATTTTAATTGATCCTATTTTGTTACCAACATTTAGTAATATAATTCGACTTTCGTAAGATATATACAGGATAATTGTTATAATTAAGAAAATATAGATACTAGAGAACCTTAATGACGAAATAAAACTTAATAAAATCTCAATTTATCAACAAAATCTTGGTAACAAAATAGGAATTAATAAAAACAAATTTAACTTTTCCCTTAATTTTTGTACAAACTTTTCGAGAACTGCTGATCTACTTATATTGTCACAATCTTAACGTAAAAGTCAAACTAAAACATTATTTAAATACGTTTCAACCATTTTATAAATTGATTATTTTTAAAATTGGGACTTAATCGCGTATGACTACATATTAAACTGACCTCCAACGTTTCAGGGACAGCGTTGTCCCCGTGGTCTCGGAGAAGACTGGCTTGAAATGACATCAACACCTTCTGACAGCCGCGCGAGCTAAAGTCCTTTCCACGGAACGCCATTTCTACAGTAGAAAAGTGCGTGAAGCCATTTAAATAAAAAAACATCGCAATTTCAATCGGGACGAAGGTTTTAGGATCTCATCCACATGGAATCCTGTCATTAATAAGTGTACGCGGACAGTTCAAGTTGATAATCAAAACCAAGTGCGGGTAGTTCGAAAAACTCGCGCGGCTGTCAGATGGTGTTGATGTCATTTCAAGCCAGTCTTCTCCGAGACCACGGGGACAACGCTGTCCCTGAAACGTTGGAGGTCAGTTTAATATGTAGTCATACGCGATTAAGTCCCGATTTTAAAAATAATTATGTGTAATAATCGTGAAAGTTTAAATCAGTGTCATTTTATAAATTATTTGATTCAATCGCTTCATATCCACAGCGATTGGTATTAATCAAATCTAATAACTATAAGAAAATTTAAAAAATCAGCGGAAGTAATTCGTGTAGTATAAATTGGCACAGATAACACACCTCGGACAATGGCGATCAAATATATGAAACAAACGCGTTCCTACGCACACAGTCGAGCTTGTGCAGGTGAACGCGTACCATGCTTGTGTGAGTTAGATAAAACAACAGTCCCCCCGTTGACATTGTATTATATTGACAGCCGGTGACTGTGAGTCAAAGACATATAACTCCGTATAGACAGATAAAGTCTAAGAAAAAACTTACCTCAGTACCATACAGAAAAAGATTTTGATTATGTTTGTTATTTCCGCTACCCAAAGGTTGTCTGGTAGAGATCGCTCTTTAGCGATAAGACCGCCTGTTGTCTGCCTCTATTTATAATCATTTGTTTTGTCTCCACTGTATCTTTTGCTGAGGTGTGCCAATAAAGAGTATTCTATCTATCTATCTAAAAAGGTACGGTGGCCTAGATGGTATTACACCTTTGGGGTACGCTCAGCTAGATGGCGCTAATATTAATATTTGACATTTTAAAACATATCAAGCTAAGAATAGGGCCAAATTATCAAAACTGAGGTTCAAAAGTTTTAAGCCTGTGTCAAGAGATGGCAGTCTATGCACTGTGATTACACATTTTACTTCGACAGTAACTCTCTATAATACTCGATCCTCTTTGCTGTGAGGTAACCGAGACCGGGTAGGCGGCACTTTAGTGGGAGACAGAGAGTGGTCATACTGTACAGACGTAGTGCATAAAGGGTTTCCTACTATTTTTCCGGAATCGTTCGTATTTGTCATGCTACGCATAAATAAATAGCATGACACGTTCGTAAGTTTCCGTAACAATACGAAGGCAAATCTATTCGAACTACATCTGTACTAGAGATGGGCCGAATATGGACTTTGCCGAATACGAATATTCGGCCGAACATTCGGTTCAGTTCTTACCGAACCGAACATTCGGCCGAATATTCGGTTACGCTATATTTTTAAAGCGGAGGTTGAGATTATAACTATTAAATGATTGATAATGGTTACATTATGTTCTTATGATTTTGTGGATAACTAAAACTTAGTTAAAACAACTCTGAACTCTTCTCAACTCTTAAACTACGGTTTTTTAACTTTTTTACAAAACAATTGTATTTATATATTGACGCATAATTATCTCTTTTTAGTAGTTCCTTAGAAAGCTACTAAAATAGGAGCTTATTATCCAATGGAATACGTAAGATCTTCATTAGTTATTTACTTTGTTTATTCGGTAAATATTCGGCAATGCAACCGAATTATTCGGCCGAATACGAACATTGAAAAACTTGCCGAATATGCCGAATACCGAATATTTACCGAATATTCGGCCCATCTCTAATCTGTACGATAGTATTCTTTATTATACTGTGGTTATACCTTAGTGGTTTGAAGATAGCTTCCTCAGATAGTAGTTTTTTTCGATCACCCTGCGTCCCGACGTTGACGGTTTCGTAAAATATACTATATCCAAGAAAAATACATGCTTTGACTTTTTCCTATAGTATCGGATGTGGATTCGTACGTTCTCTGTCCCGATGTTGATGGCTGGGGTAGTTTTGTAGGCTGAGATACCGCTTGTTGGTGGGTTTCCTAAAATATTAAAAATAGCTTAGTATTATTTTATAAATTAAAATAAATAAATATTTGAGGCTCAAACCGTTTGAGGTATATCAAAACAATGTATGGCGAATGAGTTGTTAAAGCGGACCCCAGGGTCTCATGAACCGTGGCAAATGCCCGGATAACGCAAGGAGGTTGAATCTCTCTAGTATATAGGTCTACAGTCACCGGCATAAATAAATGATGATTTCTGTACCTTGTCGCTTTAAATCGTTTGACAATTTCTCATGACATTTCAAACAAGATGTTAATGTGACAAGGTATAGAAATCATCATATATTTGTGCCGGTGACTGTACAAAAAATTCAGCGATGGTCTTCTTCGGATCAGCGGAGATTCAGCAACAACAAAAATTCAGCGGAGATCTTCAACGGATAACTTACTATAACCATTTCTATGATAATCCCCGTCCGTAGCCGGGGCCGGCCGCTAGTTTGCTATGATACTAATAAGCTTATTCCTTGTCACAGGCTACGAGGACCTGCTGGCCGATGTAGTCAACATCTGTGTACACATGTTCGAGACCAAGATGTACCTGACACCGTCGGAGAAACACATGCTGGTCAAGGTAAGTCGCTTGCTTTTATTAATTTTTCATCATGAGTTGTGTTCTGAAGAACTGTTTGCCATGATGCCAACGTCCACTTTTCATCATCGCACCGCTCGCCATCGACAAGGCGCTCATCCACACACCTTTTTTTTTTATGGGATAGGAGGCAAACGAGCAGACAGGTCGCCTGATGGTAAGCGATCACCGCCGCCCATGGACACCCGAAACACCAGAGGTATTGGAGGTGCGTTGCCGGCCTTTAAGATGGGTGTACGCTCTTTTCTTGAAGATTTGAAGGTCGTATCGGTCCGGAAATACCGCAGGCGACAATTCATTCCACAGCCTAAATGGTGGCGCACCGTGCGGTTTCAGAGGAATTTCCATTAATTTCTGCTGCGTTGACATGTCTGTTGGCTGATGCAACTGGCCCTAAATGTGCTATTTCACACAGGCGGGGTGGGTGTTATAAAAAATAGTTTTAGGGAGTTATGGCATTTCTAGTACCTCCACACAACACATGACTTAGACGCTGCAACAATCATCTGCAATAGATGACGTGTCCAACGATGATGATGATGATGAGTACGGTATTAAACTTTTATCTTTTTATGTATTATATTGCAAGTGTGATAAAAAACATTGTGTGTAACTCGGGGCGTAAGAATATTGAAAATTCGAGTCTTTAAATAGCTCCGGGAAGCTGCTGCGATTTAACTTACTCTCGTTAGCAATATTCAATTTGCACAATGAACTATTAATCGTTTGTAGACAGTAGTCAAACGTTCCCTCACTTTGGCGATCGCGAACTGGAGTAGATAACAAAAGGTAGACATTATAAGCCTTTATTTTCAAGTACGGTCGACTATAAAGAGATGTATACACTTTTTCACCTTATTGCATTAAAATATAATAAGGTAGCAAATTGCATTAAAATAAAATATAATAAGTATATAATAAGGTGAAAAAATGGATACATCTCTTTGTACAGTCTGTTCATCTTTACTTGTCCTATCATGTAAACAAACGAAACCTCAACTATGATCAACGACAATTAAAAGTGATTGGAAATGTCGATAAAAATTTGTAAATAAACGCTGCTAACGTCATCAGAGGATTTTCAATTTTACGTCACACAATATCTATGTAAAAAACCAAAATTTAATTAGGTTTCATCGCATTTGCAACAATCCTATGGCAAAGGCTAGTACAGTTTTCATTTTATACTTAGTACCTAACATTAACACAACAAAAAATATACTGATAGTAAAATATTTATAGTAATGAGGTAGGAAATAAAACTAAAACAAGTCGGTTAATAAATCTGATAAATTATTGTAATTAATATCAACGCATTTTTTCCAAACTATACAAACTCAAACGTTAATATCGATCGTTCATAACGATAAGTTGTCATCCCAACATTACGACTCAGACAATCTAGACTTCGTAATGTCAGGAGTTTTTGATGTCATCCGTTCGTAATGACAATTATTGATGAAAATCGTTATAGAAATGATATTTTTCAGTGGTTTTTTGATCGATTTCAATACTTTGTGAGTTTATTTAAGTGTATAATAACATTTTTAGTGATGGTTAATGTGCAATCCCAGAGAAAAGTGAGATAATGATTTCCAGCACTGTTTGTTTACATGATTGGACAAGTATGGTTGAACTGAGTGTAGTCGACTACTATCAGGACTTCGTATTTAAAATAAAGTGTACTTTACAATACTTATGTCCATGGGCGGCGATGACTGCTTTCCATCAGGCGGCTCGTCTGCTCGTTTGCTGCCTATTTCATAAAAAAAAAAAAAAATGTAAAGTGAGCCACTTATGCATAGATACTTACGCGTTTGCTTTGCTCCTTTTTAACATGGTTAGATCCAAAGAGGTGGTCCAGCAGATTCCTCAAGCTGTTTGGTACATCGATGTTACAAACGATGCAGCGGGCCACATTCGCTTTCTTCGTCGGTTTAAACGCCTTCGCGGCCCGCATCTTTCATATGAAATAAAATATACATATGTTACCCAAGCTATGTCTACTCTTTATCGGCATCATAGATTAAATAACATGAGAAGATCATAGACCATCCCATAAATTAAAATGCGACCGCCTAAGAACGCGCATACGCTTCACCACACATAGATGGCGCCACAAAAAAAATGTCTTGTAGCTTTCGATTATACTTGTAGATGGCGTTAAGTGTCACTTTTGACATGGATTTATGGCTCGAAAGTGACACTTAACGCCAATCTACAAATAATCGATGGCAACCAGGCATTTTTTTTGTGGCGCCATCTATGTGTGGTGTAGTGTATGCGCGTTCTTAGGCGGTCGCACTTTAATGTATGGGATGGTATGATCTTCTAATCTTCTTATATTTAATCTATGTCGGCGTAGAGGAATAAGTAAGGGAAGAGTTGTAACTAGGGATGTACCGACTATTGATTTGGCCGACTAGGCCGACTACCGACTAGTCGGCACTAGGGTGGCCGATTAGTCGGCTAGTCGGCCAAAACAGTTTTTTCGACTAAATTCACATTTTGAATATCGCCTTTGGTCCTTCGTTCGCGCTTTTCATGTGTTTTTACAGGTTCAAAGGTCTATGAGAATATTTATGTACATTTTCCATTTCTAACATAGCAGGTAGTGAATTAGTGATCCTACCTATGAAGTTGATAGTCCTAAGTTTCTGTGATGACTGATATTTGTTGTTTTGACTAAGAAAGGCATAACAAATAGGTACATAATACAACCACATCAGCTGTCGATTTAACTTCGTACTGTTTTTTGCCGACTAATCGCCGACTACAAAAGTGGCCGGATAGTCGGCTTTCCCGACTAATCGGTACATCCCTAATAGTTGTAACTGATAGTGTCGAGTGCACTAAGACAAACAGTAACTTGCCAGGTGTCACATTTAGTGTTCTGCTGTTTATCATTATAATATGTAAACTCACTTTTTTATTATTTTCATTCGTAGCATGATTCGATCCATCTAAATGCTCTTTCAAATTGCGTTCAGTAATCGGTACTTTGGTGAGACATATAGCACAACGGGCGATGCTTTCATCCTTAGTAGCTTCAAATGGGTATTCCAGCTTACATGTCTGTAAAGGATGTGTTAAAATCAGCAACGCGTATGTGACATACCTTATGTAATTAATAGTACCTACAGTAAGATGCAAGTGCGGAAAAAAGGAAGCATGATTTTACATTTTCAGTACAGATGGCCCCCTGAAGTTTCGAGCTGACAAGAAATAACCACTGTGCAAGTGTGCACTAGTGCGTAAAAAAAACACCATCTGTACTGAAACAGTACATTACGATACAAGTGCGTAAAAAAGGAAGTTCGAAACGAGTGGCGATAAATTAAAACACGACCGAAGGGAGTGTTTTAAATCGACACGAGTTACGAATTTCCTTTTCGCACGTGTATCGTACGACGTTTTTCAGTACAGATGAGCCTCCGAAGTTTTGATCTGGCATATAATGAACCACTTCTCGCACTAGTGCGTAAAAAAGACACCATCTGTACTGAAAAAGTCATTGTATGGTAGGATGATATGAAACAGAAACAACGATAATGGCTCAAAGATCTTTATTAAAACTAAATACGACGTTTTACTTACAATTACATAAAAATACAAAATTGATGGCACTTGATGGATAACAATAAAATTTAATGGGTGAATCAACTTTTTCTTGCCTGTTATTGCCATGGTTACGGTCCCCTGAGTCACGCTAGTTTTATGTAAAATTATGCTACTTAAACTATGCGAACATGCATTTTTCTGGTGTTAACCAGCCCTTTTCCTAATTTGCCACCTATACAAACATGGACTACATTCATGCTTGCATAATTTCAGTAGCATAATTTTGCATAAAACAAGCGTGACTCAGGGGACCGTAACCATGGCAATAACAGGCAAGAAAAAGTTGATTCACCCTAATAGACTTTTTGGAATGTATTTAGTTATCTTACATTACCGTGTTTCAAAACGTGATAAAATAGAATCTAGTATAGAGTTACCCCCTTATTCATAAAAAAGTTACTGATTAGTTAAAAAGTGTTTTGTCCCTTTCTCACAAATAAATAAGTCAACATGACAGAAAGGGACGAAACACTAATCAGTTCAGTAACTTTTTTATGAATAAGGGGTTAGTTTATATGGGTTCTACACATGATTAATAACTAGGAAGCAAGGAAAATATACCGAGACAGACAAAGCCCATACAAAAAAGCGTACCCCTGAAATGTATAGGCCTTTTAGGCTTTAAACTAGATGGCGCTGTTTCGAAGCCTGGAAGTGGCCAAAATCATATTTTCCCCAAATATTTTTGCGTGTTTTTATTTTTTATAAGAACAAATGACATAATTCTTTATTTGAATATCATGATATCACGTCAATACAAATTTTAAAAAAATATGTAGGCATCATCAGTGTAGTTATGATAGTATTTAATAGGTGGCGCTAAAAAATGAGGTACGATTCTTAGTATGAAGATTGTAAATCCTTTATAATTCATCCTTGCTAGGAACGAATACAGAAATGAGTACCATAGCAAACTCACACTTTCACTTATTTCAGCATTATTCCATCCATTGAAATGTATCAGTGAATTTTGTAAAGTATACATTTTATCATCATAAGAATCATAAGTAACACAACGAGTGACAATAGCTTGTGTTGTATCCGAGTCTGGATAAAGCTTATGAAAACAATTTAAAAAGGCGTTTAATATTTTAGTGACAATTTATACCGAAGGGTCTTATTAAAAAATTTAAAATTGGTGTTCCACTATTGTTAAAAATTATTAAAACTACAAAAACAAATTGGAAAATTGGTGAAGTAGTAGGAAATCTCCGCAACACACAAAATAGTATTTTAATCCATTTTAGAGTATAAAAAAAACACTGTTCTAAGGGACAAATACTACTTAATATCCTAAACTTAATAGTTAATTTGTACTGATTAGGTCTAGATAGGTTTTCCATCCATAGCGCATTAAAAAATTTTGAGATTCATACTACTTTTATACAGTCATGTAATGAGGAGGGATGAATGTCATATAGGCAAAAGAATGTTGGAGATGAAGGTTGATGGATGGAGAGGGAGGGGTAAACCCAAACAACGCTGGATGGATTGTGTGAAAGAGGATATGAGGAAGAAAGATGTGAGTGTTGAGATGACGAAAGATAGAGGAGAATGGAAGAGGAAGACGTGTTGTACCGACCCCACATAACGTGGGATAGGGGAAGGAGGAAGAAGATACTACTTTTATACAGTGCTGGACATAAATGCATCATACACCGACATATAAAATAAACTTTTTATCATAATTTCTTTACGATTAAACTTAGTAATTATGATAGAAAGTTTATTTTATATGTCAGTGTATGATGCATTTTGTCCAGCACTGTATTTAGTAAGGTATAGTATTTTAGTCAAAAATAATCATTATTTTGTAACTGCACTACCAAAGACACTGATGGTCAGCGAAACCTATAATAAATCTTATAATAAAGATGTTAACAAACTTACTTTTTTATTCTTAACATTTTCCACATGGTTCAACCCAACCAGATGGTCCTTCCTGTTCTCCGGGTTATTTGGCAGTAAGCAGTCACATATGACACAGCGGACTCCTTGCTTTGTCACCTCAAAGGGATATATCACCGGCCAATCTATTGACTTTACTTCCTTCGCTTTTACTTCTGGACTTTTCGATGCAACTGCGTTCACAGTTTTAACTTCTAAATTAAGTTTTGGCTTCTGTTGATTCAATGTTTCAAGTTTTAAATTAGAAGTCGCTTGGATGTTTGGGTTGTCGCTGACTACTTGTTTTTCTCTTTGGCTGTGGCCAATAGTTAGGCAATGTTTTGCTAAATTTGTGTGTTTGACCAGCGAGTTGCATAGGATGCAATGGCTGAAGACCTCGTCTATCTGAAATAAAAAAAAATGCAATAATGAATACGTGTAATTTATACTTCTTGGATGGTGACAGTTTTCAACTAATAATTACATTACAGAAAGAGTTTATATTGATCGGAAAGGAAATATTTATTTTTTCCAAGTAGGCATATTATAATGCGCATATGAACGTCAAATAAAGCTACGCCGGCTCTAACCCTACGCCTCAGCCTCGAAAAGATTGCTACTTAGGGTTTTTTATATTCTGACCCACTGCTAGGCAAAGACCTCTCCTGTTTTCCGGTATTTTGGTTATTGTGCTATTCAATGTGGATTTACAATTTACAAAAAGGCGCTAAAATTATCAAAAAACGCCGTAATAATTTCTGACAACTTTAGAATTCCTTAATGTTTCCCAAAAAGTTGGGTATTACTACCCAAAGGTTGTCTGGAAGAGATCGCTCTTTAGCGATAAGACCTGATATCTACCATAGCGAAAATTATGTGCTTAATTTTTGAAGTCATGATTTTTTAATATTGTTAAGCAATAAAGAATATTTTTTCCCCTCACTAGCTCGGAAACACGTGTTTTGTCCTTTAATACCAACGGGTAAAAACGCATTTTATCCACTAGTGGGTAAAGTAATTTGACCTTGAATAAAGTCAAATTAACTGCTTTAAAATTGATAAAAGTAGGTGAATCTAGTAATAAAGATGATTTACCACCTGTGGAACTACTGGAAGCAGTTATAAACTCATTTTTTGCGTTGTAGTTTCCTCGCTATAGTGAGGGGAAAATATTTTTACTGTATTAAATTTCTGCCTTTAGAAGTATGTAACATACTCCGGGGTTTGACGACCGGTATGGCTCAGTCAGTAGTGAGTGTAGTGCCTGCTAAGCCGCGGTCCTGGGTTCGAATCCCGGTAAGGGCATTTATTTGTGTGATGAGCACAGATATTTGTTCCTGAGTCATGGATGTTTTCTATATAAGTATGTATTTATCTATTTAAGTATGTATATCGTCGCTTAGCACCCATGGTACAAGCTTTGCTTAGTTTGGGGCTAAGTTGATCTGTGTAAGGTGTCCCCAATATTTATTTATTTATACTGACCTTTCTGACGCAGTGTTCGTCGATCAAATTACTTGGCATCTTATTCAAATGCTTCAGCGAAAACATGTGGGAATCCACTTTTGCACTATTAAATACAGTACTGCATACTTTACAACATATAGTTTCTCCTTTTCTACTGAAGCTGTGATAATAGTCACTGAAAACCTTTACTATTTTATTGTTTTTGCTGACAAACTCGACATATTCAATTTTATCTTGAACTTCAGGTGGATTAGTAACAACTTCTTCGTTTTTTGCGCTTTGGGTTGGCTCTTTATCTGTAGTAACAGATTTATTTGTCTCAGTTACAGTATTTGTGATTTCACTGCTTTTGCTAGATTCAGGTTTTGTAGTCTTATTGTATGTAACTTCTATAACTTTCGTCTCATTATCTAAGGGTTTAGTATCATTTTGCTTTTCCACTTTATTATCTTCCTTTCTATCTATTGCTTTTTTACTTGTCTCACTTGTCGAAACTTTTGGTTCGCATTCCTTTCGTTTTTCTTCTTTATTGTAATTGACGTCATAACATGTTGCATCATAATATCTAGAAGCTTCATGCACTGACTCATCAGTGTCGCTCAAGTCTGAATCTTCACCAGTATCATCACCAACATAAGCAGTCATCAGTTCCCATAGCAACTTGTCGTGCATGACAGCGACTCGATGCTCTTTTGTTTTTTCATGGTTCTTCCTGGCTATAGTAGAGCAGTTTGCGCAGAATCGCGCGGTTTGGGGGGCATGGGGAGGGGGGAGCGCGTTGATGAGCGCGCGCGTGCGCTGGGTGGCGACGCGAGCGATGCGCGCGTTCGCTCGGTGCTTGAGGCTCGCGGTGTGTTCGCGCGCGAACGCTGCGGGCACGTCGATCGCGCATATGTGGCATTTGTAGTGAATTGTGGGCTGTGGTTCTGTCATTAAAAAGAGTAGGATTATTTTACGATCCATGTTGTTAAAAATTAAAAAAAAATATATATATAAGATTAAATAAACTTGCCAGTACTATTCAAGATACAGTGATTAATTAGAAAATCATGGTCTATATTTTTTTATTGATTCTCCATTTCTATGCTTGAATTGAATATAATAAAAAGCAGGATATAGCCTTTATGGCAATACTTAAATTTATAATTGAATAATATATATTTTATTCGCCTTCAGTTATTATTTTAATAACTGCAGATCCTAAAATATTTTTCAAAAATGTTATTACCTTCCACTTCCTCAGTCTTTAAGATTTGGAACTGGAAATGTTCCTTCTTGAGGAAGTCATTGTATTTGTGTGTGCGCACCGGCAGCAGTGCAAGGTCCACATCATCTAGGCTTATTGAATATGTTGTCATCCTAGAACGTGTACAATTAATAACCTAACCACAAAAATAAAATTTTGAAAAAATCCCCGACCCCGACATAGTGGACCGATTTTCATGAAACATGGCTGAGAACACTCCCGACTAACTCAGCTTTCAGACAAAAAAAACTAAATCTAAATCGGTTCATCCGTTCGGGAGCTACGATGCCACAGACAGACACACACACAGACAGACAGATAAACAGACAGACGGACACACCAAACTTATAACACCCCTTCGTTTTTTCGTCGGGGGTTAAAAACTGAAATGCGCTTGATTGATTTTTCTTTAGTGTATGGTGTCTATTTCATTTTCTAATTTGTATACACCGTGTTTCACTTAACACTAAAAACCTGAAAACCGTTTGTTCAGAATCGAGAGTAGAATCGATTGAGCTATATCTTGATGGGGGTAATATTTTTATTTAAATTAGTATTATTAGTTATTTTTTATACTGTGTCTATTCTATTGTATTCGTAATACAACATTGTGTATATCGCATTGCTAGAGGTAGTATACCTTTTTCAGTATTTGGGGGTATTAATCAAGGACGTATATATAGAAAGTCTAAGGGGGGGGTCCGGGTCATGAACTCAACCGGATAAAAAGAGGTCTCGAATATTTAATTAATAATGATGCAAAATAAGAGACACTAATTCGTTATAAAACTATATTTAATCGTTTTCTTCTTTAAAAATTAGTTGATTGGCAATATCATTACCGTCTATTATTACGGCAGCTATTTCCCTACGGATAGACATAAGGGCTAGCCCCGTGAGGCGCTCTTGTTCCGTCCTATTACGCAAAAATGTTTTTAACCTTTTTAAGGTTGAAAACTTCTTTCAGCAGTTGCTGTTGATACTGGTAAAGTGGCCAGTATCAATAGCAACTTTCTGATCGATGGAAAGAAATTTGGATCACACTGGTCGATGGCCCCAATAGCAGGTCTAGGTTTTTTTTCAGGCTCCAGGGTTGACCAATGACTCGGATCTAACTCGGATATCAAATGTTCCAAGAAAGGATAATATACGTTTCGCCGGTAGTATATCTCCGCAGTTTCCCCTGGAACATTATTGCGATGGGTTTGGCGACCAGTTGTACGAGGTGCCACTAGTTCACCGCCTGGGCATAAATTTTCGGCGCCCTTGAGGAGAAGATTCACTACGTAGGAAAATAAATCGCGAGCGTAGCGAGCGCGAAATTTTTTCATAGTAATGCCGTAATTTGAAGATTAACGCAATACAAAATTTATGGATTTCATCAGACAGAGTGCGAAAGGGACAAATGGTTGAACTTTCGTAGTCGCACCCTAGTATAGTTACGTGTGGTTGAACGTGAATATCATGTCCATAAAATAACAAACAAAATGGGGCACTATAGTGGCCAAGTCAGGAAAGCAGATTCGGAATTTGTCCTAACTAAAAGAGCAGATAATTATAAATAGTAAGCGAGATTTTTTTCCTATTGACTCGATTAATTAAGACAACCCGCCAGCGGCGAATCCGCGAACTTTCAAGCTTTTATCGTCTGCACTCTGCAGAGCTGTGGTCTTTGACATATTTTGGGGTATTTTGACTTCACAGGGCGCCTATGTTCCCGACTTTTAGGCCTTATATTTCGCCATCACTATTATTTTTATAATAATGCTTAAGAGTTAATTAAGGGATTAACTGCGGACTCGATCGTCACCGTCGGGACGCCCATTTCGGTATTTTGCCACTAAGTGATCTGAGTGCTTTGAAATTCGCTCACCATCTATTGCGACTCACAAAATTGCGCCTCCCTGAGACGTTTTGCGTCTTTGGCTTTATGAGGAACTCCGCTTTGGACAATCGGGTAGACTCATATTTTTGCATTTGGATAGCGACGTCCAATGTGGTTCGTCAAGGGCTAGAATCCTCCTTGTACGGCACCCCAGCAACAGCGCCCTTATGAATGGCAATATGGTGCAACTTTCCACTTAATCTGAATTACAAATCTAGATTTTCAATAGGTGGATTAATTTCCGAATCCTTTTGCCATTTTGTGATATGTGCTCGCCCACGCAACGTATAATTTTTTGTATGGATTTTTCCACATTCTCGATTCTGGCGCCCCCTTACCATGTGGCGCCTAGAGCGGCCGCTCCACTCGCTCTACCCTTAATCCGGCCCTGCCTAAGGGGGGGGTTTGAACCCCTGAACCCCCCTTATATACGTCCTTGGTATTAATACTGGCTGGTTACTTGGACGATTATTTTTTCCGCTAAAAGTTTGACGTTGTTTGTCAGTTTAATCTTAATGTTTATCATAAGTCATAACAAATTGAATTCGTACCTAATTACAACCTTGTCATTTTGAATATTGGGTTTAAATTTGCTTACTGCGATTACCTGTCCAATTTGAAGTTTACTGTGACAAAGCTTTAAAGTGTTTTACAGTGACATCTTAGCTGTCTATTGGTAAACCTTATGTCGTAGCAGTAACGTACACAAATAAATAGTTTTATGGTTTATGATGGTAGTTAGCAATTATTTTATTAAGTGTAGAGCTAAAAGTCAAGTAGAGCTGTACAGAAAATTAAATATTCAGTTTTAAAAAAAGTTACCATCAGATTAAAAGATGAATACTCTAGATGAGTTAAAAAAAATAAAAATCAGTTGGGGTGTCTGAGGTTTTGAGTGATACCGGAAACACGGTGTATAGTAATAGTAGTGTAACTACAAAGAGAAAAAAAGAAAAAAAAAACAAAAATATTTGGTGTGCGTGTGGATTGAGTGAGCACCTTCCGAAAATAAAAAAAAATATGCTGATCATTTAGTAAAAGTTCTAAAACAATTGTAAAACGAATCTCTGAATTTGTAAAAAGATAAATCAAAAGATACAGTCATTAACATGTGCTCACTCAGTTCTCACAAACTACCAACGAAAACAGTGAATGTGTTCATTTAACATATAATATTTATATACTAACATTTAGTAAAAAATATGCCAACTTACCTCTATAAATTTTAGATCACCTAGTGACGTATTTAATTTTTTACAAATAGTTTCTTATGCTCACTCAATCCTCACACTTTTGAAAAGCCGAATTTTGATGAAAAACATAAGATTTAGGACGCTATTATATGTGTATAGTTTAGTAAAAGTGAAATGGGAATTTGTAAAATACAAAACGAACCACTAACGTGTCAGGTTTTTTTATAATAAATTTTTGTAAGTGCTCACTCAGTCCACACGTTTTGAGAAAGTTAAAAATGTAAATATCTTAAGATTTGTAGCACCACAGACACTCGAAAGTAGAGATGGGCCGAATATTCGGTAAATATAAGTACTTCAACATTTAGTAAAAATTTTTACTAAATATCCACCATCTAATATTTTATAGTCGTTGTCTGGTTTAAAAGATATTCATACATAACTTTTCTCATACAAATGTATCATGTAGGGTGACCACACTATGTCGGCACCTGATTTTCTCCGCCTTCCCATTGTCATATTGAGATTGGGGAGTTTCGTTCAATTTTGATAATAGTTTATATTAAACTAATACCATATTAATTCTCCATCTGCAAACTGTTTTTAGGTTATGTTCTTGGCCTAGTGATGATGTGTATTGTGTAATTTTTATCGACGTCAGGATAATAACCATATCGACATTCATGCATTAAAAAGGACATGAATGATAATTGGTAAGAAACAAAGAATATAATACTTCACTAGTAAGAAACCAGAAATCAGGAGCCGACATAGTGTGGTCACCCTACATGATACATTTGTATGAGAAAAGTTATGTATGAATATCTTTAAAACCAGACAACGAATATAAAATATTAGATGGTGGATATTTAGTAAAAAAAATTTACTAAATGTTGAAGTACTTTCGAGTGTCTGTGGTGCTACAAATCTTAAGATATTTACATTTTTAACTTTCTCAAAACGTGTGGACTGAGTGAGCACTTCCAAAAATTTATTATAAAAAAACCTGACATGTTAGTGGTTCGTTTTGTATTTTACAAATTCCCATTTCACTTTTAATAAACTATACACATATAATAGTGGTCTAAATCTTATGTTTTTCATCAAAATTCGGCTTTTCAAAAGTGTGAGGATTGAGTGAGCATAAGAAACTATTTGTAAAAAATTAAATACGTCACTAGGTGATCTAAAATTTATAGAGGTAAGTTGGCATATTTTTTACTAAATGTTAGTATATAAATATTATATGTTAAATAAATACATTCACTGTTTTCGTTGGTAGTTTGTGAGAACTGAGTGAGCACATGTTAATGACTGTATCTTTTGATTTATCTTTTTACAAATTCAGAGATTCGTTTTACAATTGTTTTAGAATTAGACTTATATTGACCGGGATATAGACGTGATTACCTTTTTGATTTTTGTCGAGCTCCCGATATTTCGACGCAGTTGCATGCGCGATCTACCCTCAGGGTGTCCACTACTAAACCCAAAAAAAATTCCCTGACTTTTCCCTGACTTTCCATGACCATTTAAGAAAATTTCCCTGACCAAATTTTCAATTTTTACCGCTTTTGCTTAGGGTTGCAAAAAAACGATTTTTTTCCCTGTCTTGAAAAAAAAAACCTAAAAGTTTTTAAGGATCACTCGTGCGTCTGTCTGTCCGTCTGTCAATCCAATTTTTTTTCCGGAATATGTTTGTTTTCTAAAGTACGAAATATTAAAATTTGCAAGGCAGTTCATACTTTTGTACCTAAGGTTAACTATTAAACTTTAATTTCTGGTTTTATAAAACTAACGTAAACGAAATCTGTAGTTGGTAGTTATCGCCATTTACTTTTGGCTATACCAGTGCCGGCCCGTGCATCATGGTAGAGCGAGTTTGGGTTTCGGCGCCCTTAGATATCCAACACTAGGTAAAAATATCTCGCGAGCGCAGCGAGCGCGAATTTTTTCCCCCTTTTTTACGTCCCTGGGACTGGTAGTAATTATTATGTACATAACATAGGAAACAAAATGGAGTACCTAGTCTATCAGAGCAGAGTAGTTACATAACTTGCAAGCAAGTTGCAAGTTGCGGAATGATTCCAAAAAAATCTTAAATTTCATGAAAAATTCACGAAACTTTCACGAAAAATAAAGGGAATTTAAATTTATGAAATGAATAATAGTAAACGCGAGCGAAGCGAGCGCGAAATTTTTTCTTTGTTGTCAGCGTCGGGATGCCCATTTAGGTGTTTTGCCACTACATGATGCCTTTAGGTTTCCAAGTGTTTGAAGTTCTCTCATCGTCACGCTTATTATCCTCCTATGCTCCTTTGACTCATACAAATTGCGCCTCTATGTGACGTTTTAAGTGGCCTTAAAATCACTACCGGGAATCCATCTTTGCTGTCATGGATGTGGCCAACCCAAGAAATCATATTATTTTTTCAATACTTTTTGATTTTTTTTCTTGGTGCCAAGTTTTTCCCTGACCTGCAAATCATTTCCCTGACTTTCCCTGACTTTCCATGACCACTATGAGCTTCCCTGACTTTTCCCTGACTTTCCCTGACTTTCCAGAAAGTGGACACCCTGACTATACAAAATACTTGCTAAGCGAATATAAATACGTATGATCATAGTATAGCCGCAAAGTAGCCTCGTCTAGTTAACAATATTTCCAAAATGAAAGGGGCCTTGAAACAGACCGTTGGCGTAATATTTTTAAGATTTCATAGCCAGTGGAACCGGTGGCTTTGTTTAATTCTTCACAAAAATTATATCTTGTTAAGAGTTACGAAGAGAGTGCCGACTTAATGCAATTAGATGTATGGCTTATAAAATAAATAAGATTAAAAAAAAAAGAGTTACGAAGAAATTAATTTATTTCGTAAATTACCCTAGGTTACGATTCTTTGTTGGAAATTATTCTGTCAGGCTTCGATTCCAATGTAATATCTATGCGGGAACAAATTAATGGACATTTTACTTACTCGTATAGAGACCCTCATATACTAATATGGAGAAAAACAGCAAATAAATTGAAAAACATAAAAATATTCCCGGTGCGAGCGGCAGAATAACAAAACGATTGACAGGACTTGATGACATTTCTCAGTGTTGCTATAATTCTGCTGAGAAATCTACTACACGGTAATTTTTTCTACAAAATTGTGCTTGCACTTTAAAAAATCTGTATGTGTAAATTTCCTTCATTATTAAAATAAAGTGCTTAGTGCTTAAGGAATCATCTTCCACCGAATTACAGAAACAAGCGGAAATATATATTTTTGCAATGTAAAAAAAAATGATATTGTATTTCTTGGTGGGTGCAAATTGGAAATACAAATCCGGAAGTACAATTAACTTTTGTAGTAATACAGTCTGACTAAAACGAGTAGCAATTAAAAAGTGGTAACATTGTAGTGCCATTCCCTTCAAATCAATACGTGTGAGAAAACGAGACGACACTACGATGTTGCCACTTTTTAATTTATACACTTTTTACTGTAATGCGGATGAAACTTCGATGCCATAATGGAATCACGAGCGAAGCAAGAGGGTCAAACTTTTTTCTGTATTTGAGGACTTATCGCCATATTTTACGTTTCGTCTATCTACCTTTAATTTTTACGACTGTAATCTTTGTAAATCTAGATCAAGGCTCTTTTTTTATGTAGTATTATTTATAATATTGTCATCACGGTGCGTCGGTTTGTCTATCCATACGACTGTGCGGTTTCTAAAAGAACCTACGCAACGGATATTGATGCGTTTTTTTTAAAAATAGATATAGTGATTGATGAGAAAGTTATAAATTTATAATAACGGTAGTCCGTACGAAATGGTACGAATCAGGGGCGGCTCACTTTTTGGAAATATACCAAAAAAGTATAATGTGTTTTTTCTGGTCACACTTGATTAATTTCAAAATTTCCCCAAACAGTTCGTGGGGGAAATCCCCAGGCTTCACCCACACCTCGGACACTGGTGGGATGCGCTTTCAGTGGGGAGCGGGAGTGGCTACACTGTACTATAGTACTCTTTATTATACTGTGCTTCAGCTATTAGTGACGATGTTGAGTTCGTCTAAGCTAAATTTTCACCGTTTTTCACAGAACCAAGTGATATCATTAAAATCACAAAAAAAATTAGCAAATCTTTGCAAATGCCGTGTAGGCGTGGAGACTTAGCGTAGTCCGACTAGAGTGGCTATCAAATTATTTATTTACTAGCTATTACCCGCGGCTTCGCCCGCGTAATAAAAGTATTCTTATTGAAACGTTTACAAAAAATAAGATTTTCATTTGGATCCGTAGGTTTCTTTGTAGGTACATCTGTCCGCGATTATTTCCATTGGGGGGTCATTGTAACTGATCTATTTGCTGTACGGTCAGCCAAGAACCTTACACTGCTTATTGGCTGACTGTAACATAACATAACATAACATAGCCTTTATTTCCATGACTTAAAATAAGTTTTAACAATCTGTAAATATTTCAATCTCAAAACGTGGTTAAGACATGGCCCCTGTTCGGGTATAGGCCTCCTCCAGCTGCCTCCAATCACTTCTTTTTTGTGCCTTTTCCATCCAGTCTGTCCCCGCTATGTTTTTGATTTCATTGACCCAACGATCTTTTGGTTTTCCTGATCTCCTTTTCCCGCTTGGACCCAACCATTTTGTGACACGTTTTGTCCATCTGTTATCTGTGACCCTGGCAAGATGTCCGGCCCATTTCCACTTTAGCCTTTGAGTGTGTTGTACTGCATCTATTATTTTTGTTTTCCTGCGTATGTCATCGCTTCTTTGTTTGTCTATAAGTTTTAGTCCTAGGATGCTTCGTTCCATAGCTCGCTGGCATGATCGTATTTTGTTTTTTATTCTATATGTAAATATCCAGGTCTGTGCACCATAAGATAGGCATGGCAGCAAGCAAGAATCAATTACTTTCTTTTTTAACTTAAGCGGTAGTTTTGATTTTAATATTTCTTTGAAACTCCAATATTTCTTCCAAGTAATGTTGACTCTGCGATCTACTTCGTCTTCGTGTCTTGTTCTGCTAAAAGATATTTGCTTGCCAAGATATATATAGCTATTAGGGTGGAGCGAAAAAACACTTTTCTGGAATTAGCAAACCTAATAGTTATCAATCAATGCCCCTTAGTCTATGAAGCCTTTGTGCAAATTTTCAGCTTTTTAAATCAACATCTTCTGCTTCCGCATTGGGGTTGAAATTTTGAAAATCTCATACAAACCTAAAAATTCAACTTTCACATAAAAAAAAAATTTCGGCAGTATTATGTTTAGTATATGTTATTGATACATATCATTATGAGAAACTACAAAAAGTTGCGAAAATAGCGTCAAGAATCGCCAAAGTTTGTCTAGTTTCAGTACATTCACCAAAATAGCCGCTAAAATACTGAAAATTGGCGATTTTTAACGCTATTTTCGCAATTTTTGGTAGTTTCTTGTAATAATATGTATCAATTATGTATACTGGACATAATACTGCCGAAAAACATTTTTTATCTAAAAGTTGAATTTTCAGGTTTGTATGAGATTTTCAAAATTTCAAACCTAATGCGGAGGCAGAAGATGTTGATTTAAAAAGCTGAAAATTTCCACTAAGGCTTCATAGACTAAGGGGTATTGATTGATAACTATTAGGTTTGCTAATTCCAGAAAAGTGTTTTTTCGCTCCACCCTAATAGCTATCTACATACTCTATCTGTGTCTTGTTTAAGATTATTGGATGTTTGTAGCTATTTGTAGCGACTTTTGTTTTCATAGTGTTAAGTTGTAATCCTATAGCTTGGCTAGCCTTATTCAGTTCTATAAGCATTGTTTCTAGTTGTTTTGATGTATTTGTGAATATTACAATATCATCTGCGAAGCGCAGGTTGCTCAGGAACTCTGTGCCAACCTGTATTCCTTTCCTTTCCCAGTTTAAGTTTTTCATAATATTTTGAAGTACAGCTATGAAAATTTTGGGTGACAGTGGGTCCCCTTGCTTTACGCCTCTACGAATTTTTATGATAGGTCCCAGCCTGTCTAATTTTATTCTACTTTTACTTTTCTTGTATATATCTTTAATTATATTTATATATATAGCTGGGACGCCTTGATGACTAAGTGCTTGCCAGATACTCTCGTGGGAAATCGAATCGAATGCCTTCGCGTAATCGATGAATGCGAGGTAAAGAGGTTGGTTATATTCTAGGTGCTTTTCTACTACTTGATCTAGTGTGTGAATATGGTCAGTAGTTGAAAATCCAGGGCGGAATCCGGCTTGTTCCACTGGTTGACTTGCCTCTATGATTTGCTCCATTCTTTTTTCGAGGCACATAGCAAATAATTTGTACATGGATGGTAATAGACTAATAGGCCTATAGTTATTAATATCCGAAGGATCTCCTTTTTGTATAGCAGGGTTATACGTGACTCTCCCCAGTTCTCCGGAATTTCTTGTTTCTCCAGTATTTTGTTAAATAGAGTTGTAATAGGACCTATAAGTATTTCTTTCCCAATTTTTAAGGCTTCGTTCGGAATATTATCTGGCCCAGGGCTTTTATCATTTTTTAGGTTTTCTATTCTTTTCATTATTTCTTTGGTATCAAAGGGGTTGAAAGGGGTATTTAGTTCTTCTGGTTCATATTTCTCGTATTCATTTTTTTCGCTGTTTTTGTCCTGGTAGAGGTTTCGATAAAAATCCGTCGCAATGTTTATAAGACTTTTTCTGCTCTGTAGTTTGTCTGTGGTGTTTTCTGTTTTTAGTGAAGGTATCCATTTTTTATCTGTATTCAATTTTTTGTAAGCTTTTTTCTGGCTTCCAGTGGTAATGAGGTTTTTCTCTATGATTTCCATTCTGTAGTTTTGGTAATCTTGTTTCAGCATTTTATTAGTAGTTTTGTAAAGATTCGAAAGTTCCTTTTTTTCCTCTTTAGTTTTGGATGGTTTTGATTGAAGGTTGATACGTCTTTCTAATTGTTGTTTTGTTTCGTCTGTTAATATATCTTTTTTAATTTTCTTTGAAGTGGCAGCTTCCAGACTTAATCTAATTATAGTCTCTATCTGCAGGCAGAGTGACTCTACATCTTCTTTATTTTCCCATTTTGTTTGCTTCGACTGTTCAAGTAAAGTACTGATATACAATAGTCTATTCTTGTGACATGATAAATCAGCTCTAGTTTCTTTGAAAGTTGCTCTTCCTTTTCTGAAATTTGATAGTTGTATTGTGCCTCTTAATAACTTATGGTCACTTGGGAATCTACTATTTTTTAAAACTTCCATATTTGTAAAAAATCTTGGATAGTTGCTCAAAATGTAGTCAATTTGATTTTTATGTTGTTTATCCGGTGTGGCCCATGTCCAAGAGTTTTTAATGTTTTTCTTGAATATTGTGTTTATTACTGTTAGTTTATTTATTACAGCATATTGTATTAGGTTTTCTCCCCTCTCGTTTCTTTTTCCATAGCAAAATGGTCCCATAATAGAGGTCTCTGTGGGTTTTCTTTGTCCAATTTTCGCATTGAAGTCCCCCATTAGAATAATTTTTCCGTTTGCAAGTTTTAAGGTCTCTTCAATTTGACTATAAAAAAGGTCTATTTCCTCTTTTGGTGATGTAGAAGTGGGGGCATAAACTTGTATTATAGATACCGTTGTGTCAAACTTCATGTTTAGAAGGCAAACTCTACCAGAGATACCTACATAGTTTTCTATGTTGCTTTTATATTCCTTTTTTATTAAAAAACCTACTCCTTGCTGCCCTTGGATTGTTCCCGTGTAGCAGAAAATATGGTCTTCATCCTCTATTGGCTGACTGTACCTTACACATATTACTATTGTTTTAAAAGAAATTCTTGCAATGATTGTAGAATTGTTACACAGCGACCACAGCGTAGGTAGTAGGTACGAATATGTATGTATTTTCCTATATAAATATTTATACTCGGGAAACTTCATACAACCCACATAGCCAGTATCTCGACGCTATGGTCGGTAGGGTAAAAAGTACTTCCTTGCATTATCGCTTACAATTTTTTCCATTTAGCTTATACTTATTGCAAACGTAAACTTATAAAAGGCAAGCAAACAACGATCTTCTTACAGCACATTGAATATAATAGTTATCACGGATGCAGGATACTTGCCGATGCCTACTTACTAATCCCTTCCCACTGAGCCACCTGCATTTTACACTGCCTAGATATCGATTGCCGACCGATTATTCCGACCCCAATCCCTATTCTTATCCCCGTCCCTATCTCTATCCTTGTCCTCGTCCCCGTCCCCGTCCCGTCCCTGTCCCCGTCCCTCCCCTATCCCTATCCCCGTCCCCGTCCCCTATTCCTATCCCTATCCCTGTCCCTGTCCCTGTCCCTGTCCCTGTCCCTGTCCCTGTCCCTGTCCCTGTCCCTGTCCCTGTCCCTGTCCCTGTCCCTGTTCTTGCCCCTGTCAAATTATCATGCTAGGAGGTGAAAATCCTTTCTTAGTGCTCCTCTTATGGCTATTTTGGATATTTTAACCCTATTGCACTACGACAGGGGACAAATTTCTTTTCCACCTCATTAGATTTTTAAATCGTTGTATTTATCGTAATCAGCGACCCGATAAACCATAAAAACGATACCCATATTGTGTTTTTGACTTTACCCCCTTTGCACCCCTTTAGGGGGCAAATTTTCAAAAAACCTGAAACATGTATTTAGTCATATGTCTTTAGGAATCCTCCTGTGAAGTTTCGTATAAAATAGTCAAACTAATCTTGTTTCCCCATACAAACTTTGAACCCCCATTTGAGTCCCTTAGGAGGCGAATTTTGAAAAATCCTTTCTTAGTGCTCCTCTACACTATATAAGGAACCTACGTGCCAAATTTGACATCTCTAGGACCAGCGGTTTCGGCTGTGCGTTGATATGTCAGTCAGTCAGTCAATATCTTCTTTTATATATATTTTTGATATTTAACCCCTGGTATGCGGCCTGTTAATTTTGGTCATTGAAATAGTGACCTTGACATTTAAAGCAATAGATTAAAATTCCCACGCACGGATCCGTGTCTAAGCATATGAGGGGTTAAACGCCATTGCACCACAACAGGGGAGAAGGTATTTCACTTTCGCCTCGTTAGATTTTAAAAACGTTGTATTTATCGTGATCAGCGACCCGATAAACCATAAAAACGATACCCATATTGATTTTTTGACTTTATCACCCCCTTTTCACCCTTTTAGGGGTTAAATTTTCAAAAAACCTGAGACACGTATTCAGTCATGTGTCTTAAGGAATCTTCCTGTGAAGTTTCGAATAAAATAGTCAAACTAATCTTGTTTCCCCATACAAACTTTAAACCCCCATTTGAGTCCCTTAGGAGGCGAATTTTGAAAAATCCTTTCTTAGTGCTCCTCTACACTATATAAGGAACCTATGTGCCAAATTTGACATCTCTAGGACCAGCGGTTTCGGCTGTGCGTTGATATGTCAGTCAGTCAGTCAATATCACAGAACTTAATTTAGATAGAAGAAACAAGTTCATATATTTGTATAGGGGCCGAGCGTGTCAAATTTTGTACTGAAGTTGATTCTTGCCTGTAATTTTAAATATGTCTCAGGCTCTTGATTGTTCGTAATTTTTGTGTTGTTGCAATTGAATATCACGGAACGAGGCATTTTTTATGTTTTGGTTGACTTCAACTTACAAAAATTGACGCCCGAAAGCTGCAAGCTGCGAGTAAAGACGGACAACTCAGTGAATTTCACTGAGTTCATTTGACACGCTAAGTAGATACGTTTGCTTGATCTATGGTATATATGACATCTGTGGTCAATATCTTCTTTTATATATATTTTTGATATTTAAACCCAATTGCACCACAACAGGGGAGAAGGTATTTCACTTCCGCCTCGTTAGATTTTAAAAACGTTGTATTTATCGTGATCAGCGACCCGATAAACCATAAAAACGATACCCATATTGATTTTTTGACTTTGTCACCCCCTTTTCACCCTTTTAGGGGTTAAATTTTCAAAAAACCTGAAACACGTATTTAGTCATATGTGTTAAGGAATCTTCCTGTGAAGTTTCGAATAAAATAGTCAAACTAATCTTGTTTCTCCATACAAACTTTGAACCCCCATTTGACCCCCTTAGGAGGTGAATTTTGGAAAATCCTTTCTTAGTGCTCCTCTACACTACATATGAAACCTACGTGCCAAATTTGAAATCTCTAGGACCAGCGGTTTCGGCTGTGCGTTGATATGTCAGTCAGTCAGCTTCTTCTTTTATATATTTAGATTTGAAATTGCGTCGATGATGAGAATCAAACAGAATGCATACCAAAAACGTTCATTTAAATAAAAAAAAGCTGTTTTTAAGAAAATCAAATTGTTTATTCTCACTTAATTCAGTAGGTACAGTTTTCGCATGGAATATAAGTTTTATCCCTTTTACATATTTAGACAATTACAAGAGAAAAAAAAAAAAACTATAAGCAATAATCTACATTTAGAACATGAAAAAAGTTGGTTTTTAGACAAATTGTATTATTGATCACCGCCGCGATAGTTACTCATGAAATAAAACTATATGTCATGAAATAAAATCCGTTTCCATAGTTTTATTTCACAAATTTTATTCCTAATTGTCGTCACTGTCGCTGGCATGTGAGTTAATTTTTGTTAACAACTGTCACTAGTTTTGGATCCCAATTTCTGAAAATGCTCAGTCACGAACTCACCTTCAAAATTAAGTGGCGACTGGTGTTATAATGCTATCCCGGTGAGATAGCACGGAATCTCCATTGGCATGAAAGAGATAGCAACCTGATTTCAGTCGCCACTTAATATTGCGGCGAGTTTACTAACATGTCCTGAGTCATATTTATCTTCTCCTATATCTCTCTCGACATAGCAAACTTGAAACTTCCACCTTCCATCCTCTGTACAAAAAACTGTGAAACAGAGCTCAACGAGGGTACGGTGTGCTGATGACAGGAGGACTTACGGAACGGACTTATTCCGTCTATTGTCCTTTGAGTCGTCGCACATAGGGGTATTTCACTAAAAACCTGCCCATTACTCGATACAAATAAGAAAAAATAAAAATAAATTAAAATAGCATATTTGGATTGACACAATGGAACTACTTATAAAAATGTATATAAATAATTTTGGCCAGCTTTTTTAGTCAAATACCCCTATGTGCGTCGGCAACCCGAACCCTCCTTGGAACTTGTGCACTCCTTTTTACTGTGTATTTAACACAGCAAAAGGGAATGTACAAGTTTCTAATGGGGTGGCAACGCGCATGTGACACTCTTTGAGTTGCGCAGGCGTCCATAGGTTACGGTGACCGCTTTCCATCAGGCGGGCCGTACGCTTGTTTGCCACCGACGTAGTATATAAAAAAAACTGCATAATAAAATTTACCAATTATATCCTCTCCTAACTGCAATCTAAACATTTTACACTCTGATATTCCTTCTTACATTCGAAAGTCAAATTCTTTTTTTTTTTTTAATTATAAATGAGCCTTCTCTTGGTCACAGACTAGCCAGAGGCAAAGACGTGGCCTACGATGGTGCGAGCTCGCCCAAAAGATGCCTGTCCACTCTTGATTTGAAGGTTGCCGGATTATATGAGCTCGGAAATAATTCCACTCCTTGGCAGTGCGCATAAGAAAAGAAGAAGCAAAGCGCTTCGTGCGAATTCGCGGAATATCTACCAAGTAAGGATGGAGACCGGCCGTGCGTCTAAGAGTCCGATGGTAGAATGGGGACGGTGGAATAAGCTCGTGTAGCTCTTGAGCACACTCCCCGAAGTGCAATCTTTATCATCTTCGTAGTTTTGTGCTTCTTCCCCGTAATATGTTACTGGCTATACTGGCTATACGATGTTTTTGTTGTTCTTCTCATTGTTGTTGTTACTCACTGCCTGTGTTTATTCTGTATTGTCTACCGTTGTAACCTTATTAAGAACCTAGAAAATTAAAAGATAACTTAATTTTAATGTGACTCTACACGTTTAGTTACAACTATTTAATGTTACGATCGCATTATTTTACCCTTTTCTCTGACTTCATATTTTTTCATAAAATGTCGCTCCCGATGTGACTATTAAAATATACGTGAACAAAACGTGAGAATTTAAAGTATTAGATACAACTAGATATTTAAAAAAAAGTAAAGCCATAGGTCGTAGGTTCGACTCCTGCCGGAGGTGTAAGTATTTCAATTTTTCCTTTAGTTTAAAAATATGTAGTAACGCTCGCAGACGTTTCTGCACTTTCTGCATGATAAAAAACAAAGACACAACTAGTTTAGATAAAAGCTACAGCACAAAGACATCATTTTGAAATTACAAATACTTATAAGGTACAGCGGGGCAAAGGTAACTGATCCATTTTTTCCATTATTACACTATTCAGTTGAATTCCACATGTATCCACTGAACACGCGTGCCGTATATAACCAGGGGACACTATTTAATAATGCAAACATTGAAAAACATGGAAAAAATTGGATCAGTTTAATTTGCCCCCCAGTCGAAATTGCCCCGCTGTAGCTTAGGTATTAACAATGAATTTACCGTCGTACGGTGTCTGAAGCCTTTAATATGTTCTTCTCTGTTGCGCACACCGCTGGGCACTTGACATTCACAAACCACACACCATACTTTGCCCAAGGTCATTTCATATGGATATTCAATGGCATCTCCAATTTTCTCTAAAGGCTTGAGATCAGCAATTTGGTTGCTTGTATTACTTTCATTGGTTTCAGTACTATTTTTTTCAACGGCTTTGGCTTTTGCTTTAATATTAATATCACGAGTGTTAGTGTGTATCCATTCGTACAAGTCGTGGCCAGTAGACTCTAAATGTGTTACAACATCTACGTTTTCAATTTCCTTGTTGCAAATAATACAATGGCTGTAAGAGTCGTTAACCTGGAAAATACAAGCGCCGTGTCATTAAATTTCCACTAATAAATCACAAATGACTAGTAATATAAGTTTAAGAAACCTAAATATAAACTAAATCCGCTTAGCGAAAATATCTAATTAATACTGAATAAGGTACAGCGGGGCAAATCTCAACTGGGGGGCAATTGTTTAAATTTTTTCCATTATTACACTTTGATGTTGAGTTCTACATGTATCCACTGAACACGCCTACCATATATAACCGGTGGACACTCTATTTAATAATGCAAACATTGTAAAAAAAACATGGGAAAAATGGAGCAGTTACATTTGCCCCCCAGTTGAGATTTGCCCTGCTGTACCTTATTCAGAATTAATTATGATACACATATTATTACACTAGCTTTTACCCGCGGCTTCGCCCGCGTAATAAAAGTATTCATTAAGATTTTCATTTGGATCCGTAGGTTTCTCTGTAGGTATATTTATCTGCGATTATTTCGATTGCACATAGTACTTTTGCTTGCAATGATTGTAGAAATATTACACATCAACCACAGCGTAGGTAATTCTATATACGCTGGGGAAACCTTTATAAACATACCACATAGCCCGTATTTCGACACTATGATCGGTGGGTAAAAAGTACTTTTTTCTATTATCCCTTACAATTTTTTACATTTTGCTTATACTTATCGCAAACGTAATCTTCAAGCAAGCAAACAACGATCGTCTTAGAGCACATTGATTGTAAGAGACCGCCGACCGATTATCCGTATCCCTCTAACGATACCCATATTATCCGTATCCGTATCCGCATCCGTATCCGTATCCGTATCCCTATCGCTATCTCTATCGCTAACGCTATCGCTAACGCTATCGCTAACGCTATCGCTAACGCTATCGCTAACGCTATCGCTAACGCTATCGCTAACGCTATCGCTAACGCTATCGCTAACGCTATCGCTAACGCTATCGCTAACGCTATCGCTAACGCTATCGCTAACGCTATCGCTAACGCTATCGCTAACGCTATCGCTAACGATATCTCTATCGCTATCGCTATCGCTAGCCCTATCGCTGTCCCTATCGCTATCGCTATCCCTATCGCTATCCCTATCGCTTTCCCTATCGCTATCCCTATCGCTATCCCTATCCCTATCCCTTATCAAGATAACACTTTAAGTTCTCGCGCTTTGTACACATATTTAAAGTCACATACAGGTCGAACGCGATTAATTAACATTATTTTTACCTTTTTTTCCCAACGTTTCGGCCAGGTTGCACTGGCCCTAGTCGCGGAAGACTGACGTCCCAGCAAAATGTCACCGGAGATGTAAACAACACAAAACTACCCGATATTAATTTATATAAATGTTCGGGGTAGACAAATAAATATAATCTACCCGCTTTTAGTTAATGTTTATTTCCCACCGCACGACACACAAAAAAAAAGAAAAAAGGTAAAAATAATGTTATTTAATCGCGTTCGACCTTATCAAGATGTTTAATGATTTCTTATCAAGTGCTAAAATATAAAGTTTCATGGTTTTATCTTTTAAAATTAAAAATCCCATACAAACTTTCAACCTCTTTTTCAACCCCTTCATCCCGTTTTTTCGAAATAAAAAGTAGCCTATGTTCTGTCTCAGGGTCTAAAGATTGTCTGTTCCAAATTTCATCAAAATCGGTTGCGTGGTTTAAGCGGGAAAGCGTAACAGACAGACAGACAGAGTTACTTTCGCATTTATAATATTAGTATGGATAGTATGGATAACAGAAATAAATTATACATAAACGATAACAGAAACTATTACACTTTTCCAGGTTGTAAATGATTTTAAGGGGTTAATTAAATGGTTAGCTACCTCTCTAATATAATTGCCATCACTTCCAAAATTCATGATTCTGGATAAGTGTTCAAAATCATATTTATGACGTTCTGCTTCCTCGTAACCTAAAACGCAATCACAAACTAGGCATTCTATATTATTACTTAATAATTTTCTTTTATAACTGTGAAATTTGTCACTGTCAAGGTTTGTTAATTTATATTCATTTAAATGAATATTTATTTTAATTGTTTCTTGATACTCAAATTCCACATCCTCATCAAGGAATTGTTGCAGTTCTTCTTGACAAAGTTCGATGTGGCTCACATTAGTGGCTTTATCTATCATGATTTTATCTGTGACATACTCATTGGATGTATTAGAGTTCATGGACGTCGGTTCAATGTCGTGTTCAGTTCCATTAATGCTAAGTTCTTCATCTTCATTACATTCATTAGTCATATCAGTGGCTTCACTATTTTCCTCTATTTGGTCTTCTTCATCTGTTACTTCAGCTATTGCTTCTATTGTATGATTGTTACATTCAGCAACCATATCACTGTTTCTGTTATCTTCGTCGGTTGTTTTAAAACTACGTTCGTTTGTACCACTATTATTATCTTTCAATATCGCTTCATCATAATTATCATCTTGAACATGTTTAAGCTCATTAATGTTACTATTAACATTATCTTCACATGTTTTATTATTAAATATCGCTTCATCGTGATCTTGAACATATGCATTCATCAGATCACATAACAGTTTATCAAGCAGCGCAGCAGCGCGATGTTCCTTTGTCTTTTCATGGCCTTCGTCCACTATTATGGAGCAGTTTGAACAAAAGCGTCCAGCTGGTTTGACGGTCGAAGGGGGCAAAGCAGATATGAACGCGCGCATTCGCTCCGCCGCTACACTCGCTATGCGAACGTTCGCTTGGTGTTTGGCGCTCGCGGCGTGCTCGTAAGCGAATGCTACTGGCACTTCGATGGCACATATGTGACATGTGTATTGTTTGGCGGGATCCGGTACTGAAAGCACAGAAAGAAATTATATTAGTGATTTCGAAATTGAATTTGAAATACTATGGGACATTATTCACTGCTGTAAAATTCATAATTTTAAAAACATTTATTTGGCAAATACCACAGAGGCACTTTTACATATCAACATTTAAAATTACAATAAATAACTTCAGAAATTATCTAAATGTCACACTGTATAATATGTGTCTCTTAACTTCTTAACTGGGTAAATCCATTCTGCTATAACGTCACTACTCCTTTAAAAACTTGTATCTTTGTCTGTCAATGAAAAGAAAATTCTAGTAAGTATGTATGGAATACATATAGACTTACTGCGTTTTAACTTTAGTGAAGCAGCATGAGATACGAGATTTTTTCAAAGTAGTGACGATAAGGTTGATTATCTTTCAGGTTATATTATATTTTTTATATATTCAACCTTAAAGCAGAATGGATTTACCCAGGTTTGAAGTTAAGCGACACATATACTTAATTTAATTATCCTTAGAGCTGTGTATGGTCTCCAAGAGTGAAAATCCTGTAGTTTATTCTCATCAAATACATAGATGATAAAAATCTCAACTATACAAGTATGCAGGCAACCATTTTTAATTTACAATTATTAGTATTCAACCAATTATTAGTAGTCAACCAATTGGAACCCTAGGCCACTCTACAACCATGTCAAAATGACAAGCAGTAAGAGATTACTTACAATCTGATTTATAACGTCACTATGACATAGTTCTACAGTGGCCTAGGTTCCAATTGGTTGACTGTACCTACCTGACTTCATAACTTGGAACTCGTAGTGCTCTTGCTTCAAGAAGTTGTTGTTAGAGTGTGTGGATATATTCAACAACGCTAGATCCACGTCATCCAGACTTATAGAGTATGTTGTCATCCTATAATATAAATAAATAAAACAATATTACATCATCTCCGTCATCATCATCATCTGTGAACGGGAGCCTCGGGGTCCGAAAAATATTATGTATAATGAGGAATAAAATAAACTTATATTTATACACAAAGCTCTTAGTTTTAGTCTCTGTCTCTCTCTATAGGTCTTAGATTCAGTCTTGACTCAATGGTACATATAATCTAAATAAGTATTTTAAACTAACTAAGCAATAGTCATATTTCAAATAATATAAATTATGAGTTGTAAATATTTATTTATGTAGTGGTAGATGCAGGTGCATACCTGCATTAAATAAATATCTACATATTTGGCCACTCTGGTTGCCATTTATTCCGTATTTTTCGGCCACGGTCGCAGTCCAGTAAAGACGTGTTGCAAGTTAATTTAAAAAATATTAAATGCCCTGTTTACTTATAATCAACACTATCTAACAGTACGGACGTACTAAAATTAAGTGACGAGAAGTGCAGCAATTGCTACCTATTGCAACTGAGCGAGTTTTCGAACGTTATCGGGATCGCTCAGGGCACCCCACGAGAAAGCGAGACAGAAGGTTCGTTATCTTTCATACCGTTTCCACTTAGCGTACCAAACAGGTAAACAGCGCCAAGGAGACATAATGAGTGTAACTATGCGCTCGCCAAATGGATACGGCATTAGCAGTGAATTGGGTGGGTCTCAGCCAAATTTATCTACCGGCAGCAGCACTGATTTCGAGCGTCACATGGTAACGCTTCGTTAGAAAAGAAAACTATCCGATGGCGATAGCCATGTTTTATCGGACTTAGCTGAATTAAAAGGCCAAATGACGGAGATGATATCCCTTATAAAAACAAACGCACAAACCCAGAAGGAAAACATAACAAAGCTTTGTGCAGATGTTAATACTATTAAAAATGAAATTAGCAATATCTCAACCCGCATCGATGCCATCACCACCGAGCAAGATAAATTAAAGACAGAAGTGTCAAACCTCACAACCTCTGTCAATATGGCCAACAACAAGGTACAGCTTCTTGAAACAAACTTGAACACATTTAAGTCGTCTATTGAGCAGGCAGCTGGAGGCATGACACCCGTATGATGACGTCATCTCTGAATGCCAACAACGTGCTCTGCGTAGCAAAAATATAATAATAGTCGGTGTTGAAGAAATAGACCCCAGTATCGATGACAAGGCCGCCCAAGAACGACAAGGAGTCATCAAAGTAATCCGGGAAATATCCACCAACTGTCCTGAACCTCAACAAATCTTTCTAGTCGGCAAGTATACTCAAAATAAAAACCGACCAATAAAGGTCTGCTTCTTATCTGAGGAACCAGTAAAGCACATTCTTAGAAACAGAAACAAGACTAAAAACGTAAAAATATATTCTGATCAAACACCTTACCAAAGAGAAACTTGGAAGAACGTTAAACAAGAGCTAGACTTAAGAACTTCGAACGGAGAGAAAAATTTGCGTATCAAATATGTAAAAGGAACGCCAACGATTGTTCAACTGGAGCCAAAAAACTAAATGCGGAAAATACCAAATACAAAGAATGAAGATACGAAATGCGGATAACTTAACACTGCAGATACCACAGAAGAGTTACGGAAGAAATAGCATCATCTATGAAGTTCGCCCAAGAAATAACAAATTGCCGAGAGACATTAAGGAGTCTAAGTCTATAATAAGTTTCATAAAAGACCTTAAATTCCATATGATCAATAATTTACGTCTAAAATAATAATATAAAATTAATTGTTATATTAAGTATAATAATTAATTAATTACCTAATAGTAATTTACAATTTAAAATAATTAAACTTTTCAATATTAATTAATAAAAATACTTATATAATAAATAATTATGTAAAATATAAAAAAAAAAACTAAAATTCTTATAATATAAAGAGGTAGGCAGAGCACATTTCTTATAATAACTTTTATAATCTAGTTCATATTAACACTTTCGCTACCAAGAACCCGACTGTCGGGCACACCGCTCGTAGAAGCGTAGCCGATTACATGGGTTTCCCCGTATGTAGCGAAAATGTCGTAGCGCCGCGTAGAGCCCGGTTTCGAAAGTGTTAAACAAATAAGTTAAAACAAAAATCATGTTAATAATATAAATAAATCAATATACTAAACATATAATAAATTAAATGACTACAAGTAAAACTATCTAAATAACCAACAAATAACAACATCTGTAGTGTGCACACTTGCACTGTTATGCCGCATCCACTAGCATCGCAGTCATTATACCTCCTTAACACTCATATTCTTACTTGTTTATTATCTACGCTGCGACGCATCTGAACCGCCGTTAATAACTAATGATTTCTACCCACTTTTTTCTGCCATGTATGCATAATTGTAAATAGTACTTAAAATAATTAATTTGCAAACCCTTATAAAACTAAATATTTATGTAGTGAACTGCACGTTAGCCATAAGATATTATTTGTAATGTAATTGAATCTCATGTAAGCGAATTTTGTAAATTCTTTATGAGATAATAAATGTCTTAAATGTCTTAAACCAGATTTATAGCTGTCTTTGCTGGTTCGATAAAAGGAATAGGCTGAATTTATTTAATTAATTAATCATAAGATGTATTAATGCAACGTCATTAATCACTATTTAAACTAAGCGAAAAACAATCTTAGTGATGTTTTAACTAATACAATAATTTTTACTTTTCACCTTTAAATACACCGTATGAGGTTTACGAAAGAAACTGTTGTCGTTTAAGTTCTGCTCTCTTCATCCAACAGAAATAAAAGTAAGTAGACGTATTTCTTCTTATCTCAATTACATACGCTATCACAGTATTTACATCAGTAATAAGAAAGTTAGAAACTGCATCGAAAGCACTATGCGACCGGTAACTTTAAGAATGTGACATGACATTTGCGATAAGAAACGTCAAACTTGACATTTGCCAGTGTGACTAGCCTCCATTTTCAAAATCTACCCAATGGCCTGCAATGGCCTATACAAACACAAACGTCACGATAGTTTTGTAACTGCATTTAATTGATTGATTGTTAGGTTGCTCTTATTATAGACAATTATGGCTCTTATTGTGCTAAAAACGCCCGCATCGCACCAAGGTAAGTGGGAGCGAGAAAGAGTTTTTTTTTTGTCGCTCTCACTTACGTGAACAATTCCAAGTTCGCGGTGAGGTGCGGCCGTTTGTTACATAAACTCTGTCAAACAAGTCTGTCAGTAAATAAGAACAAAAAACCGGCCAAGAGCGTGTCGGGCCACGCTCAGTGTAGGGTTCCGTAGTTTTCCGTATTTTTCTCAAAAACTACTGAACCTATCAAGTTCAAAACAATTTTCCTAGAAAGTTTTTATAAAGATCTACTATTGTGATTTTTTTCATATTTTTTGAACATAGGGTTCAAAAGTTAGAGGGGGGGGACGCACTTTTTTTTCTTTTAGAAGCGATTATTTCCGAAAATATTAATATTATCAAAAAACGATCTTAGTAAACCCTTCTTCATTTTTTAAAACCTATCCAACAATATATCACACGTTGGGGTTGGAATGAAAAAAAATATCCGCCCCCACTTTACATGTAGGGGGGGTACCCTAATAAAACATTTTTTTCCATTTTTTATTTTTGCACTTTGTTGGCGTGATTGATATACATATTGGTACCAAATTTCAGCTTTCTAGTGCTTACGGTTACTGAGATTATCCGCGGACGGACGGACGGACGGACGGACGGACGGACAGACAGACATGGCGAAACTATAAGGGTTCCTAGTTGACTACGGAACCCTAAAAACTATATGCATCCTTTTCTTTAGGGTGCTAGAGAAAAGGATACCTATAGTTTTCCTTTTTTGTTTTATATTTAGCATTTTTTTTAAGTCGTAGGTCATTCGTTGTATCGTTTATAGAAGCCTTAACAGTTATAAAGGGCCTTGAGTCGATGATGATGATTCTTGCATGAATTGCAACGCTCGTTCGCCTGGTGTTTCAGATCCGATGTCTGTATTCCCAATTACGTATATTATTCACGTTACATACTACATACGAAAATCTTGGGTGTTCAGGATGATTTATTAATTTCTGAGAATAGTTTTTTTTAAAGAATATACTTTAAACAAAGACAGTTGGGGATTACATACAACAATGGGTATGTAATGCCCAAATTGAAAAAAGTATTAAGGCGCATTATTTTCTGAGAAACTAAAAATAAATAATAAAAAAAACAAGTACATAGGATTATAGAATATATTTCACTTTATTATAAAAAGAAATAGTCTTGTAGTATCAGTAAAAAAAAATGATAAAATAAACTAAAATGAATCAATTACAAATAAAACAATAATAGTCAATTTACCAACAGTCAGTTACCAGATTGTGGTCTTTTTAAAAAGGAGATTAGAGTAACATGGTATTTTAACTTAACCTTGGCCTTCATTTAATTAATAAATATACATTGAGAAATTAGTACCTTCGAAATAAAAATGTAATTGAGAAGGAGGTTGAATCTAGGTGTGTAGATAGGTACATATTTATCTAGCTGACCATAGAGTACAAACACATACTATATTAAATTAATTTTGTTAAATTCAAGGGCAGGTTTTTTAGACCAAAAACTTAAATTATTTAAGAAACTAGAGTGGTTCTTTTACACTTATTTATTCATTTTGATACACCGATTAGCTTCTGTTGATGAGCCTAACGTTTTGTCGAATTTAACGGAAATAAAAAGTACGATTTTTTTCATATCTGCAATTTTATATGTTTTAAGAGTTTTTATTTGGATAGATTCGTATTCAATTTCATGCTAGTTTATTGCTAAATTATTCCATAAATTTTTCAGTTTATTCATAAAAGTCATCATCCTCCTTGCGTTATCCCGGCATTTGCCACGGCTCATGGGAGCCTGGGGTCCGCTTTTGACAACTAATCCCAAGATTTGGCGTAGGCACCAGTTTTTACGAATGCGACTGCCGTCTGACCTTCCAACCCGAAGGGTAACTAGGCCTTATTGGGATTAGTCCGGTTTTCTCACGATGTTTTCCTTCACCGAAAAGCGACTGGCAAATGACATTTCGCACATAAGTTCCGAAAAACTCATTGATACGAACCGGGGTTAAACCCGCGACCTCCGGATTATCCATTAAAATATCACCTACAAATTATTTCCAGACAAATTGAAAATCGAAAAATAAACTACCTACCTACCTCAAGTAATATTAGGCTGTATAAAAACACTGATGGTATTGTTTATTCTACTTACGTCCAGCTAGTTATAAAATGCGTTTTTCGAGTTATATTATCCTGTACACTTAAAATTATACATTAATAATTATTAAATAAAACAAAAGAACAGTAAAGGCTCGACCGGTAATTTACAATTTTTTTACACTGACTACGAACAGGAGAGATAACGGTGACATTTCATAATGTTGCCACAGTAGATTGTGCATCTACTATAGGAGTAATAATTTTCTACTAAGCTAAGTTTCATTTAGATTTATGATTTTTTTAAACATTGACTACTGTTTCTAGTACAACGAATAATATACTAAATAAATTCCCCTGGGGGTAGTTATTATCAATAAGCATCACATTCTATGCAGACAAAGAAAAGAACATCCGCGTGGAATGGTGGTGCTTGCACATGGTGTACGGGAAGTTCAATTATTATTAGAAGTTAAAGTAAATAAACTGTCATTTGTGACACAATCCGGGCTATTATGTTTCTAACTTTATCACTTATCTACGTGCAAGTACATCAGTGTGAGAGTGACAGATGTCTTATCCACGTTGATAAGTGATAAAATTGGAAGCATAATAGCCTTGCAGGAGTTGCAGGCAGCGTCACTTCATTATACCCGCCTGCTATGTTAGTCATACTTGTTATGGAGAATTTTTGGCCAAAAGCTGCACTTTTGGATGGAAGCAAGCCGCTTTGCATGGTGATAGTAGACATCATAGTAAACGATTTTTTGCGAGGATATCGAAATTTCATCCCTTAGGAAACCGAGCGTAGCGAGGTGTTTTAAGAAAATAAAAAAATTCTATCTTTTTATTGTATCGTCCGATTTTGACAAAACGTATCTCAAATGAAAGGTATTGCTTTATGTAATTTAAAAAAAAAATTAAACAAAAATTATTTTAAAAAAAGTAAGAAAAAAATAAAAAAAAGTAAATTTACGTCTCGCACTGAATAACTTCAAAGAATGACAGACAAAATGTACAATGTCGATATATGAGTTTTTTTAAATCAAAGACAGATAAATTCATAGTTGAAAACTAAAGACCGCATCGAAATCGGATTAGCATTTTTTAAGATACAAGTTGCCAAAGTTGGGAAAATTTGCTTTATATGGCCACTTTGAAATTCCTTTGCCAGAAAGTCAGAAATAATATATTTTTCTTACACAGAAAAGTACATAGTGACAGTACAACTCAAAATAAAATAAAAAATTCCGAGGATATCATAATTTCATCCCTTAGGATGACGAGCGTAGCGAGGTCTGTTACGAAAACCGAAAAAAAGATCTATTTTTTTTGTACGTCGTCCGATTTTGACAAAACATATTTCAATTGAAAGGTATTGATTTATGTAACTTAAAAAAAATATTGAAAAAAATTGGGAAAAAAATGTAAGATTTAAAAAAAAAACTTTAATTTTCGTATCACACTGAATAACTGCAAAAAACGGTAGACACGATGTATAATATCGATATATGAATTTTTAAAATTGAAGACAAATAGATTCATGATTATAAAATAAAAACCGAATCGAAATCGGATCAGTAGTTTTTAAGATACGAGTTGTCAAAGTTGGCTTAGTTTGTTTATATGGTCGCTTATAAATTCCTTAGCTAGAAAGTCAGAAACATTATATTTTTCTTACAGTTTAGAAGTATGCATTGGTAATAGACATCATAATAAACAATTTTTTACGAGGATATAAAAATTTCGTCTCTTAGAAAGCCGAGCGTAGCGAGGTCTGTTACGAAAAACAAAAAAAAAGTTTTTTTTATTGGATCGTCTTTCTAAGGGTTTCTAAGGGATGAAATTTTTATATCCTTGGAAATAATCGTTTAATATGATGTCTATTACCAATGCATACTTATAACTGTAAGAAAAATATAATGTTTCTGACTTTCTAGCTAAGGAATTTATAAGCGACCATATAAACAGACTAAGCCAACAGTGACAGCTCGTATCTTAAAAACTACTGATCCGATTTCGATTCGGTTTTTAGTTTATAATCATGAATCTATTTGTCTTTAATTTCAAAAATTTATATATCGATATTATACATCGTATCTACCGGTTTTTGCAGTTATTCAGTGTGATACGAAAATTTAAGTTTTTTTAAAAAAAAATCTTACATTTTTTTTCCAATTTTTTTCAATATTTTTTTTTAAGTTACATAAAGCAATACCTTTCAATTGAAATATGTTTTGTCAAAATCGGACGACGTACAAAAAAAATAGATCTTTTTTTCGGTTTTCGTAACAGACCTCGCTACGCTCGTCGTCCTAAGGGATGAAATTATGATATCCTCGGAATTTTTTATTTTATTTTGAGTTGTACTGTCACTATGTACTTTTCTGTGTAAGAAATAGTACATTTCGTTATAAGTGCGAGAATGACATTCTCGCACGTGTGACGAACGACGTTTTTTAATACAGTTGCGAAAAAACACTACTACTTACTTACAACGAAATAAAACAATCCGAACTATCAATTTTCCCATGGACATTGACGGATTATTTGACAATTCAAAGGCGTATTTTTTAAGCTTTTAAACTTGCGTGCATATTTTCGAGTTTGCTATTCATCTAACATAATTTATTTCATTGGGTGCCATAAAAACATAAACATTTACGATTTGGGACGATTGTTTAATGTACAACTACATTTTAATTTAATCGATCCATTTATGCCCCGACGTATTGCAAATAACGTAAAATAATTATGACAAATCGCGTAACATATTGAGGTTTTTTGAACGTGCATTAACTTAAAACATGGTAGACGCCTCTACTTTGACAGTAGAAGACGCGTTTCGTTCCAATCATGTTCTGTTTACACGACTCATTATGACCGATTTTTCAAAGTATAAACCATTTTATAAATTATGTTTAGTATGACTAAAAGTAAACAATTACATATGAAATATTAACGTTTTAAATATTAATCACTTAATAGTATGTTTATAGTTTTATTCTGTCTTAGTAAACTAGACTAATATGAAAACAGTTCGGTAAGTAGTCGTAAAATGGAACGTATATACTTTTTACGCACTAGTTCGTAAAATACAACTTCTCGCACGCTAAACAGCCAAAAAACGGGCACTTTTTGAGCAACTGTTTTAAAAAATATATTATTTCTGACTTTCTGGCAAAGGAATTTCAAAGTGGCCATATAAAGCAAATTTTCCCAACTTTGGCAACTTGTATCTTAAAAAATGCTAATCCGATTTCGATGCGGTCTTTAGTTTTAAACTATGAATTTATCTGTCTTTGATTTAAAAAAACTCATATATCGACATTGTACATTTCGTCTCGTCTGTCATTCTTTGAAGTTATTCAGTGCGAGACGTAAATTTACTTTTTTTAATTTTTTTCTTACTTTTTTTATAATTTTTTTTTTAATTTTTTTTAAATTACATAAAGCAATACCTTTCATTTGAGATACGTTTTGTCAAAATCGGACGATACAATAAAAAGATAGAATTTTTTTCATTTTCATAAAACACCTCGCTACGCTCGGCTTCCTAAGGGATGAAATTTCGATATCCTCGGAAAAAATCGTTTACTAAGACGTCTACTATCACCATGCAAAGCGGCTTGCTTCCATCTAAAAGTGCAGCTTTTTTTTAGGGTTCCGTAGTCAACTAGGAACCCTTATAGTTTCGCCATGTCTGTCTGTCCGTCCGTCCGTCCGTCCGTCCGTCCGTCCGTCCGTCCGTCCGTCCGTCCGTCCGCGGATAATCTCAGTAACCGTTAGCACTAGAAAGCTGAAATTTGGTACCAATATGTATATCAATCACGCCAACAAAGTGAAAAAATAAAAAATGGAAAAATATGTTTTACTAGGGTACCCCCCCCTACATGTAAAGTGGGAGCCGATATTTTTTTTCGTTCCAACCCCAACGTGTGATATATTGTTGGATAGGTATTTAAAAATGAATAAGGGTTTACTAAGATCGTTTTTTGATAATATTAATATTTTCGGAAATAATCGCTCCTAAATGAAAAAAAAGTGCGTCCCCCCCCTCTAACTATTGAACCATATGTTTAAAAAATATGAAAAAAATCACAAAAGTAGAACTTTATAAGTACTTTCTAGGAAAATTGTTTTGAACTTGATAGGTTCAGTAGTTTTTGAGAAAAATACTGAAAACTACGGAACCCTACACTGAGTGTGGTCCGACACGCTCTTGGCCGGTTTTTCATAACTAGTATGACTATGTTAAATCACATCATTGACAAAAATGTACTCTGTTCTGTACATACCTACAGTAGATACAGTGCCGACATCTGTACCAAACATTCTTTTTTAAATACCTACTGTAGCGCCGGCTAGCTCGGTTTTGGGGTTCGGTTTGAGGCTATAAGTGAAAATGCGTAGATAAATTCACAGTTTATTGTTCCCAGGCACGTTAATAATATTGTTACACTCATAAATCAATACTGTAAGCTAATTTGACAGGTTTGTTGCACAATCTTAGTAATTACGCACATAAACAATGTTACTCGTAACGCGCCGGTTGCCGGACTGCGCGCGAGCGGCGCGAACGTATGGTCATAGGCTCGTCCAATCCGCGAGCAGGATTAGGGCGAGGCGCGGTATTTGATTGGTGCGCTATACACTCCCCCTCCAAGTTCCCAGTACGACCCGTTGGGGACTTGGTAGCTCTATTGGACGCTAGATTACGAGGGCGACCACGTAGTCGCCGTGGCTGAACAGGCACCGATTGAATATCTTGACCTGGCGTGTATAAGGTGAGATCGCTACTATGGAACTTCCCTAGGTCAGTATTAGTTTGCCTGTCAGCTATGATATAAGAAGTTGGACTGACAATTCTTTTTATTAAATAGGGACCATCCCGTTTAGGCATAAATTTCTTGGTCAAACCTTTAGAAGCATTACTAAGCAAATGTGTGCTAACCAGCACAAGGTCATTGACGGAAAATATAGGTGCAGGTCGACGATGCTGGTCTACATCGGTTTTCTTTTGATCCTGCTGTCGTTCTACTCTTGCTTTTATAGCGTCCCAGTTATTGAGAAATCTGTTTAGGTATGGAGTAATTTGTGGAATAAAGTTTTCCTTTGCCAGAATAGCCTTCAAATCACGTTGAGCGTCAAATGGTGTTCTCATTTCACGAGCGAACATTATTTGAGCTGGACTACATCCCGTCGTGGCGCATACGGCACTATTCATTGAGAACCTGATCGCTGGCAGGAAGTTGGGCCACGTACGATGATTAGTCTTCACTAAAATAGAGAGTTGTGTTTTAAGGTCTCTATTTTTCCGTTCCGCAGGGTTGGCCTCGGCGTGATATAGTGGAATTAAGTTCTGCTTAATTCCCAGTAAAAACATTGTCTGCTGCATTACCGCTGATATAAATTGAACTCCGTTGTCCGAGATGATTCTTCTTGGGAAACCATACCGTAGGAAGTACTGCTCGATAAGAGCTGGAGCACAGACTTCTGCCGTGGCGTCCTTGAGGGCTATCAGCTCTACCCAGCGTGTAGCCGTGTCCTCGATGAGCAGCACCCATTTCTCTCCATCATCTCCTTCAGGTAGAGGGCCAAAGAGGTCTATAGCTAGCACCTCTCCTCTTTGATTAAGCACTGGGGTCTGTAATAGTCCCATTGGCTTCTGGTTACTTATCTTATAACGTTGGCATTCTTCGCATTGTTTTAGATATTCCGTGATGTACTTTCGCATTCCTGTGAAGTAATACTTTTGACAAATGCGTGCGAGAGTCCTTTCTACGCCCTGATGACCAGCTGTTGGAGCGTCGTGGTACTCTTTTAAGACGGCCTCCTTCATAGAGTGAGGTATTACCAGCTGCGCTTCCTCAGACTCAGAGTTGGGATTGTAATAGTAAAGGACCCCCTGGGCCATGACATATCCTCTCTCTAGCCATCTGGTTGAGTTTATGAGATCAGAGTCTTCCAGGTCTTGAATAATCTTGGCGACCTCTTGATCTTCGAGCTGAGCAGTACGTAGTTCCGTCGGGTTAATTTGTGGAATATCTATAATAACAGAGCAGACTCCACAATCTTCTTTGGAGTTTTCATCGCAGACGGGTCGACTCAAGGTGTCTGCTATGACATTGGCCTTTCCAGGTGTATATTCATACTTGATGTCAAAACCTTGCAGTTTAAGTGCCCACCGGATAAGGCGACCACTTGGTGACTTGTGAGTCAACAGCCATTTCAACGGCTGATGATCTGTCTTCACTAAAACTGAATGACCATCTATATAGGGCCGGTACTTCTCTACCGCCCAGATTACAGCCAGGCACTCCCTCTCGGTTGTACTGTATCTTCTTTCTGCAGCAGTGAGCAGTCGACTGGCGTACTCAATGGGACGCTCATCTTTTCCTTCGCCTTGCATAAGGCAAGCTCCAAGAGCGTAATTGCTTGCGTCCGTCCGCAGAATAAAGGGTTTGCTGTAATCCGCTTGCACCAATATCGGAGCAGAAGTTAGTCTGGTTTTGAGCTCTGTAAAGGCCTGTTGTTGCTCATCTTGCCATTTCCATGGTTCATTTTTCTTGGTTAGCTTGGTAAGCGGTTGAGCTACCGCTGAGAAATTTGGAACAAACTTTCTAAACCAAGCACAGGTTTGAAGAAATGTCCGGAGATGTTTGAGATTAGTTGGCTCTTTCATGGCTGAGATAGCTTCAACTTTCCCATTATCTGGCTTTATACCGTCTGAGGTGATGAGGTGACCAAGGTACTTGACCTCTTTGCAAGCAAAAACACATTTTTCTCGGTTTACTCTTAAGCCAAACTGATGCAGCCGTTCGAACACAAGTTGCAGGTCTTGCAGGTGTTTCTCGAAGCTGTCAGAAATAACCAGGAGATCATCCAGGTAAGCTAAAACTGTAGTGTTTTGCAGGCTGGCACCGGATTTGAACTTATCCATCAACCGCTGGAATGTCGCAGGAGAGTTCTTTAGCCCAAATGGCATGCGTAGAAAACGGTATGTACCAAATGGTGTGATCACCGCTGTCTTATCTCGATCAGCTGGCGTCACACTTACTTGCCAGTATCCGGATCTCAGATCTAGGGTACTTATGTAACACTGTCTTCCGGTCGACTGTAGCAGCTCATCAATTAAAGGTAAGGGATAGTTATCTGTCTTGGTGATACTATTCAGCTTTCTGTAATCAGCACAGAATCTGACAGTATTATTCTTCTTAGGGACAAGCACAGCCGGTGAAGTCCAAGCAGATTCACATTCCTCTATTATCCCTTCCTGGAGCATCTTCTCAATCTCTGCTTTCATAATTTCCTTCTTCGCAGGTGTGAGCCGGTATGGAGGTACAGATATAGGTGCATGATCTCCTGTGTCAATGTGATGTTCCACAATGGGAGTGGGCGCTCCCCCTAGACTGAAGACTGCGCTATTCCTCTGTAACACTTCGGCTAATTCCATCTTTTCACCTTCGCTGAGCATTGATCCTTCTTCAGCATGAAGTATATTGCTTGCAGCAAGTGACAATTGTACTGGTATGTCATTTTCATACTGTATGGGATACTTATCCCCTCCTGGAAAGCACCAAGTATTGGTGTTAAAGTCCAAGTCGAGCCGAGAGGCTTTTATAAAATCAACTCCCAGTAAAGTATCATTTTCTTGGGCTTCAGGTAAGATCAGGAACTCTTGAGGTATTATCCTATCCTTCACTTTGACATCCAAGGTAATTTTGAGCACATTTTTAATTTGAGGTATACCATCCGCTAGTGTAAATCTCATTTGCTTCTCGCAGAACTGTTGACCTTTCTCAAGTAACAGTGAGTAGAGCTTCTGACTTGCCATGCTTCTCTTTGCAGCTGTATCCACTAATGCAGTACCTCTCATATTCAGGATTTCAATTCCTAAAAGTGGCCGGTGATGTCTGTTTACATAATCCTCATAGGAGTCAAATAAATCCAACACCGGGTCCTCGGAAGCATTCTGGTCCTTTAGGTCTCCAGGTGCAGACTCCTTGGAGCACTCAACCTTCTGGGCTGGTGCTGAAAAATCCACAGCTGAAAATATAATCTTCTCACAGGATGTGGCAGACATATTTATATTGTGATCCACAGATGACATACTGTTGCTACTTATATTGTGACCATTTGTATTTCTGTTATCAGCTGATCCTAAAACAGCTGTAGGCAACCTAGATTTAACGTCAATGACCTGCTCTGACCTTACAGGGATATTACTAGTATTGGACACGGGACAAAATGACAGATCCTTACTATGGGAATCATTAACTTGTTTATCACTGTTATCAATAAGGGACTTTGCAAATAGTGTGCACGGCTGTTGAATGACTACGGGGTCATCCGGAGAGCTGGAGGGAGCGCAGGGCGTCACCAACCTTGCTACTAAACCGTCACCAAAGAAATTTGCAGGAAGTGCATTTTGAAAATCAGTAAGAGACAAACAGGTCTCGTCAAGTTTATCATTTTGAACTTTAGGTATAGTGATAAGAGAACTACTCACCGGGGAAAGCTTCTTAGTCTGCTTACCAGTGCCCTTACACCCTGGATTGGACGAATCCATGTTGCAATTGACAGTACAGAATGAGGCATTACATTTTTCGCAATTTGCGCGTATAACGCCTATTTGACCACATCCATAACAACGCAAAACATTAACATCTGATGCCTTATTATTATTATTATCACTAGACGTACTAGAGTCTTTAATTAACTTGCGACATTCTTCTTTTACGTGACCGAAACGTTTACAATACCCGCACTTCTTATTATACGACTTAGATTTCGCGGCGGACGCGGCACTGTTGTTATCACTGTTATCATCGAAACGCCGCGGCGGAGGCGCGCGGGGCTCGCGGGGAGCGCGGGGCTCGCGGAGCGGAGGCGCGGCGCTCGCGCTCGCTGTGGCAGCGGCGCGCGGCGGCGGTGTCTTTGATGTGTTGACGAGACGACTTTGCGATGGCGAGGCGTGGCTCACGTTCTCGTTCAATGATTCTTCTACAGCACGCGCCTTTTGTAAGAGAATTTTGAATGTTGCGCACTCTTCTCTTTTGATACGCTTGCGGATACGCTTGTGTAGAAGTCCGTATACCATGTCTAACTGGATTTTCTCAGTTAACTCGTTGCGCGGCAATTTTGCAAATAGCACGCGGCACTTTGCTACATAAATATGCGTGTTTTCGTCGCCTTGAGGTGTTGCATATAAGTCGCGGTATATGCGCGGCGGAGCTCGATTGTCTCCGTAGGTATAGCGCAAACTGTCCAAAACATCGGCCCATGACTTAGTTTCTACTTTAATTCCTTGCCACCAATCTGCGGCTGCATGTGTCAACAGCATTGATAAGCCTCGGATGGCGTTATCATCCGAAACGTTTGCACAATCCTTGTATGCTTCAATGGCGTCGATAAAACCTTCGATGGACTCTTCAGGATCTCCAGCGAATCGGGCTTTGCAGCGCGAGAAATTTCCTCCTTCTGCAGGAAACGGTGTCGAGGCAGATGACGGGTTTCTAGTGGTCGTGATGACACTCTCCAGCAGTTCCCTGAAGGCGTTGGTCTGCGACCGTTGTAACGACTCCACTAGCGTCGTGACGTCATCCCTCGTGAACGAACCTTCGCGAGCGATCTCGGCGTCCTCGCGCGTCGGCGTCGGCGTCGACACACGTTGGTGTCTCTTTGATTTTGGCGGCATGTTAAAACACTTTTAATGTTTATTTTTACGAATCACGGCACAAAATTTTCACTATACACTTAATAGCCTCACACTTGGGCAGCCATTTTGTAGCGCCGGCTAGCTCGGTTTTGGGGTTCGGTTTGAGGCTATAAGTGAAAATGCGTAGATAAATTCACAGTTTATTGTTCCCAGGCACGTTAATAATATTGTTACACTCATAAATCAATACTGTAAGCTAATTTGACAGGTTTGTTGCACAATCTTAGTAATTACGCACATAAACAATGTTACTCGTAACGCGCCGGTTGCCGGACTGCGCGCGAGCGGCGCGAACGTATGGTCATAGGCTCGTCCAATCCGCGAGCAGGATTAGGGCGAGGCGCGGTATTTGATTGGTGCGCTATACTACAAAATAAATAGTAAAATAAAAACGCATTATTGACATGCTATTTATTAGTCGTTAAAAATTAAGTTACAAATTAAATTTCTATTTCTAAATATTTGATTGTCTCGCTTTTCAAAAGCCGTTCAGGTCACTCGGCCTAATTTATGTCTTCTTAGATTTCAGATTATTCAAATGTCTAAATCCCTTTAGATGGTCTTCTCTATTGCGTACATCCTTTGGTACTCTGCATTCGCAAACGAGACACCGCAATTCTCCTTCTATCTCTTCATAAGATTCATTAACATCAACGGTACTTTTCTTGTCGTTTATTTCAGTTTTGTCCGTGTTGTTATTCTCTTTGTTTTTCTCAGTTTTGTCTTCTTTAGGTTTAGCGCTTCTAACATTGTTGGTTCTTCGTAATTTGTGATGTTGTGATTGCTTGTGTTTTGATAGGTTTAAATTGTTGATTTTCTGGTTGCACAGTATGCAGTGGCTGAATATTTCGTTTACCTGAAATTCACAAAAGTATGTTATAAATTATAAACAAAGTTCTTTTGCCCGTGTGGTGACGGGTTGAGAATTTAACCACCCCCTTTCTTCCCGTGGGTGTCGTAGAAGTCGACAATGTGGGTTAAATTGAGGCGTAGGCGAGAGGCTGACAAACTATCACTGCAATGTTCAAGAGTGGCACTGAAACTTGAATAGTTTCATGTGCTCTGGCTAGCTCTTTACGGGATACGGGCATCATTTTATGTATGTATGTAAGTTTTGCACTGTGCAAACCACAAGAAAAAATAAAATTATCTTCGCTATACTTTAGCTATCGAGCGATAAAGAAATTTCAAAGAAGACTTTTAGTAGGTATATTATTTATATGCACATTACTTGGCAAAATGACAGCGCCGATTGTCAGTTCAGTAGTTTAGTTTTAAACTACTTATTTTTTTTTGAAGTTTTAAATTAGGTTGGAAACAAGTAAATAATAAATACATACCTTCCTTACGTATTCGCCATCATTTCCAATTTTAACGACAGCACTCATGTGATTCAAACTGTATTTGTGTTCTTCCCAATCTTCTTCATTAAAAGTAATATCACAAACTATGCATTCAATGTCATCAGTTCTATAAATTCTGTGGAAACTGTGGAAATGATCACTATACACATTTACAGTATCGTCATGCATCTTTATAAATATTCTGTAGTGTGATTCTTTCATTTGGTATTGATTTTCAGCATCCATAAATTTGCGCAGTTCTTTTTCGTAGGGCGCCCTTACTGCTTTTGCTTTCCGTTCAATAATTTCTTTTCCATTTTTATTTATCATAGTACCAATCTCATTTAGACCTCCATTTTCTGTCGCATCTTTAGTTTGAGGAAGAGTTTTTACCCAACGGCTTGTTGTATGCAAAACTGAATTTGCAGGTGGATTAGTGGCATTTTTGTTAGTGATCATGGTATTTTTAGGATTATCGCCTTTATTTAAAACTTCGTCTTTACTTTCCGCGCCCACATCGTTGGTTGCAGAACTGGCAACCGGTGGCATGACTTTTGTTGCTATATTATCTGCGATGTGTTCTGCTTGGAGTTGTATAGCTTTATTTACCACGTTGTTATTAACATTAACAATCTCTTCAACTACTTTCATGTATTGTTCATCTTTCTTGTCACTAGTTTCTATTTTATCAACCTTGTTATCAGCATTTTTCGCCTCGTCATCGTCGCCAACGTACGCTTTCATCAGCTCGGACAACAGATTGTCATGCATCACAGCGACTCGATGTTCTTTTGTCTTCTCATGGTCTTCATCGACAACCGTCGCACAGTTAGCGCAGAAGCGGCCAGTCTGCGCGGCGAGGGGAGGGGGGACCGAGGAGATGAGCGCGTGAGTGCGCATCGTGGCGACGCGAGCGATGCGCGCGTTTGTTTCGTGCTTGACGCTCGCGTTGTGCTCGCGAGCGAATGCTGCTGGCACATTGATGGCGCATATGTGGCATGTGTAGGTGACATCTGATAGTTCTGGGACTTCTGGAACTGGAAAACGGTTGATTAGGACATTTTACTTCTGTATGTGGACAAGTTACTGATACCTTTGGAATACTTAGGTCGATTAAGAGATTTTATTGATATCTGTGGACAATTTCTCCATACTTCATACACAAAATTGTAATTTTCAACGGTATTTATGATATCTGCAGGCTATTTAACCACAGTGACCTTGACACTTGACAATTCTGTGCCTACTTGTTTGATAAGTAACATTATTACTCAGCGTCAGCATTTTCCTTGCTGAACAGGCAGCCGGGCGACGACTGTCACTGTTGTGAAATAGGCCATTGTATTATGTATTGATAAAAACTTAGATTGACAATTCATAGTTCTGTCTCGCTCACACGTTATAACCTCGAATAGGCTATTGTCCCGGATTTGTAAGTTCACATTTTTGACACATTTGTTTTGAAGTATGTTGCGATGTGGCTAAGACGAATCGTTTGCCAAATCTAACGATTAATTTCGAATAGGTTGAATCGATTAGGCTCTATGTGCAAGGAGGCGCATAAACAAATATAAGATTTCTATCAAGTTACTGAAATGTCATTTGAATCGAAATGACAATTCTGCCACATCACTAGTTTAAAAATAAAAATGAATGATAAATGACATAATAAGGAAATCCAGCCGGCGTATCATGCTGCTAATTTTATCACTTATCCACGTGGATAAAGCAACCGTCACGCTTTAGCAAGTATGTCAGTGTGAGAGTGACAGATGTCTTATCCACGTGGATAAGTGATAAAATTGGCAGCATGATACGCCGGCTGCAAGATAAATTAATATCGTAAAATACTCACTAACGAAGATCCGCAAAAATGTAACATGTGTTATATTATGTTTATAGTAAGCGAAATATTGTTTTTAAGTACTTGATTTTTTTAAATGTTATTACAGGATTTTATTTAAAATTTCATTAGGTTGCGCGAGTTTACGTATTGTGGACGCTGTCATGTGTCAAAAAGAGGTTCTTACAGCTCTGGGACAATAGTTTCCTACTAGTAAAATCAGCTTCTTTTTAATAACTGTCAAAACGATTTGCTATAATAGTATGGAACTACTATGAAATACTGAGGAGTGACATCACGGTCAAATTATTTACTTTATATAATGATATACTCTTTGACTTATTAAATAGAAATTATGTTTAAAAATAACTACTGTCCATATTTTACGTCTAATTATGTGGTGCTTTATTTCGTTCATTGCATAATAGTTATTTGTTTTACAAGGGGGCAAAGTTGTTGTTTAACCGCACGTGCCAATATTGATACCCGAGCAGGCGAAAGATTCCAATATTGATCCGCGAGCGTAGCGAGTGGTTCAAAAAGTGGAATCTTGAGCGTTGCGAGAGGTAAATTCTACCAGCCAGCTTTAGACATCAAGTTAAATTACTTTGCACTCTTGAAGCTAAAACGCAATCTTGCTATCTGTTTTCGAATAGCAAAGTAAGCCTTTACCATTTGGTGTGGTGAAGAATATTTTATTTTAAGTATAGGAAACTAGCCTATTCCTACCTGTGTGTTCCTTGATGACCTGGAACTGGAAGTGTTCCTTCTTCAAGAAGTCGTTGCTATGGCTCCGCAGAGGCAGCAGCGCCAGATCTATGTCGTCGAGTCGTATGGAGTACGTCGTCATTCTGAAACTGTGCGGGATAAATAAAATTAACTTAAAATTTAAACAATTTTAAATAGTAGAACACTATTTCTTGTTCCCGTCTACTGAGACACAGAAAACCAGCACTGGCTTTCTGTGCACTGGCACAGAAAACCAGTGCCTAAACAAAATACAAGTGTTGCGATACAAATAATGTATTTAATCTAATTACCTACTCGTATAGCCCTCTATATTGCTGTGCCCTTACCGGGTGCAATAAATGATTCTATTCTATTCTATTCCATAAAAACTCAATTAATAAAATTGATAATTGAGTCATATCATTGCAAATGAAGGATTCCAAGTTCCAGGTACCTAAGTTTACCAGAAGCGTAGCGTGTGCATTTTTCTATTCCTCTTTGTTTACACGCCTTACGCCTCCCGCATAGCGACATCTACCGTAAGAATGTGAAAGTGTCTCAAACACGGGCAGAGAGTAGAACGAGGAATCCTAAATATACACGTGTTGATTTTGTATTGTCGACTGCTGTAATGTCGACAATTGAACAACTGCTGACTATCGACACAAACATATAAACAACCGGTCAAGTGTTTTGCAGTCCGATTCCGAAACAAATTTTGTTAAACATACAACAGTTTTAATGGGCTACTTGACTCTTTTTTAAAGTCTCTCTTATATTGTTAATAATTAGTAATTACTGTTCAATGAACCAAAAAAAATTGCTATATTTTAAAGTATACTTATTTAATTAGGCAAAAACAACATCAGCCATGTTAGTCTACAGAGTGGGGCCTGTAACAAAGGCGAAGAATTGAACTGTAGGCTATTCTCCTTATACTGATCAACATTTGTTCAGTGACTTTTAAAAATTATGGTCTTTAAATTTTTAATTTTTCATACAAAATAAATATTAGCTTCAATGTACGCCATTATTGTTGTCATTGACGTTGTCTGTCACACTTTAGACTTAACAGAATTCGCAATACATTACCTCTTAGAAAAAACTTTCAAGGGTGATAAAAATCAAAATACAAGTTATTTTTAAAAGTCGCCGAACAAATGTTGATCAGTATAAGGAGAATAGCCTAGAGTTCAATTCTTCGCCTTTGTTACAGGCCCCACTCTGTATAGATTATTTGTGCTTGTCGTCATTCTGCTGGAAAACGACATTTTCTGACATTTAAGTATAAGGCACATGATAAAACGTCTATAAGGTTTGTTAAAAATATTAATATCTATAAGGCTTTCAAGTAATTAAAATTATATAAAATGCCGCGAGTTTTCTAAAACCTCTGGCAAAGCACACTGAATTAAAAGGTTATTACACACACATGTAGGTTTTAAATTTAGTTATTAAACATTGTGAAGAAGGAAAAATGGAAACTAGACTATACATATTTGATATTTGCAGGTTCTAAAGACCTTCCAAGTTTTGCTACATATTGTATAGATGGAAAAAACCATGAGCTGTGGCAAATGCCGGGATAACGCAAGGAGGGTGATGATGACGAAAAAAACCTGCATGTGTTATATAATAGCAGAGAAAAGAGACTAGAATAGTAATATCTCAAAAATGCAAGTCAAATACTCTAACCCCTGAGCCAAAAAACGAGGTGCCGCCGCCTCAAAATATTGAATCATATTCAGATATGGTTACTCGGCAATGTAATTAATTATTATCTCACTAGACGGCACTTTTAAACATTGAAAATAGCGCCATCTGTAAATAACTCGAAAACTAAGAGGTACCAGCGACGATAACTCGCGTTAAGTAGGCCGTGTAGCGATGTACTGAGTTACCAATCTTCCTTTATTTATCTATGATAATAGGCTAGTTTCCTACTAGTCAAATCAGCTTCTTTTTAAGGAATTACTATGAAATAAATACTGAGGAGTGACTTCACGGTCAATTCATTTACTATATATTTTTCTCTTTGACTTATTAAATATAAATTATGTATATCCTCGTAGCGCCTACCATACAAAATTTTTGCTAGGGAATTTTGATTCTTATTGTACTTGAGATTGAATTCAATTTCATTTGTTCGAAAAATATAAAATTAACATACAAAATAAATTATATTTTATTTGTTTACATGAAAGTTAAAATTCCATTGAAACCAAATGTACTTCAGAAAGTACATTGGGCGCCAAGGGGATATAACTACTGTCCATATTTTCTTTTAATTATATGGTGCTTTATTTCGTGCACTGCATATTTTTTTTAAGTATAGGAAAGTAGCCTATTATATTGTATTATATATACCTAATGTTATAATTAAGTGGTCAAACAAATTTTTACTAGAAGAACTTTCCTCACACAGTTTCCTTGCAGATCGAGCAAAATATATTATATAGCAAAATGTAGTATGTTCTTCCTACTCCGAATGACCTTAACACAAATAAATAAATGAACGGTATATATACTCTGTCAAATAATTCTGTGAGTAAATAAGAACAAAGAAAACTATAGGTATCCTTTTCTCTAGCACCCTAAAGAAAAGGATACATATAGTTTTCTTTGTTCTTATTAAATGACAGACTTGTTTGACAAAGGATAGTATGTACCAACCTGCTCTATTAATATCCAAATTGTCACCAGCACACACCCGACCACACTGACCACCGGATTCAAACTAACTGATAACAAAATTCTTCTTAACAACTCATAAATACAACTTCTAAACGACTCATTACCGTTTTCTTACAATTACAACCCTTATTACTAAGCTTATAAGTGATATAAGTCTTTAAATGAAACGATAGTTAAAGCGTTTTGGTTCTGAGTACTCATATTACAATAACATTAAAGGTATAGATTAACTGTACTTAGGATTTAATGAACATAATCCCTTCTAGAATGTTTTGAAATGTTTAGGGACCCTTCTTACTAGGAAACCTTAATCTAATTTAATAATAAAAGTTTTAATTGAATATTATCAGTGAAGATCGTGCTAGTTTAAATCAATATATTAATCTCATTTATATTAATACATATATGTCAATAATTTCAAATTAGGAAATGAAATCTGTGTTTTTTTTTTCATAGGTATTAAATATCTGAATATTTCTAATTTTCTAACCTTCAAATCAAGAGTGAACAGGTATCTTCTGGGCGAGCTCACTCCATCGTAGGCCACGTCTTTGCCTTTGGCCTTAGTCTGTGGCCAAGAGTAAGCCCATTTATAATAAATAAAAAAAAAAGGCAGAAACGTGTGCAATCGCTGCATGTGGAGCTTAGAATAAAATATTGTATTTATCTCTGTCTGTTTTGTAATTTTTTTTCGCAATACTTTCCTCGTTACTACTCCGTCTTTAAGTTTTTATAATTAATGTTAAATATTAACAGATAGTGAAAACGTTGTGTGGTGAATTATTGGGTATTTTATTTTACACGTGGTGATTTTTTTCTCACACTTAACTGTAACTAGTATAAATTTATTCCATTCCGGACTGTGGAATACCTTATTAATGAAATAATAACAGTCATTGCTTTGCTAATTCACGATTGGTATACGTAATATAGTATTTTTCAGTACAGATGGTGTTTTTTTTACGCACTAGTGCGAGAAGTGGTTCATTATATGCCAGGTCGAAACTTCGGAGGGCCCTCTGTACTGAAAAACGTCGTTCAATACACGTGCGAAAAGGGAATTCGTAACTCGTGTCGATTTAAACTCCCTTCGGTCGTGTTTTAATTTATCGTCACTCGTTTCGAACTTCCTTTTTTCGCACTTGTATCGAAATGTACTATTATGCAACAGGCGTTTAAAGGAGGTCAAAGAAGACGAGTGGCGTGGGTAACAATTTGAGGCGAAGCCGAAAATTGTTATTATATAAGACGCCACGAGCATTTTTTGACTCAGTTAAACACCGTTGCATACAGTACTTTTTCTACGACCATGCACTTAGTTATTAATAGTTTTTTTTGAATAACTTTCGTGAAATTCACACTTCCTGTAGGTATTTTGACGCAAAGGTTTGCACTGTCAGCTCAGCTGCCCAAAGCCTTCACGCGCACGCGCGCAGTATCGTTATAACAATGCGTTGCCATGGTTACAGAGCGCTTTAGATACTGCGCGCATGCGCGGAAAGCCGGCGGACGCTGGCTTTAGGGAATAGACTTTTATGTAGGGTTATAAAGATTTATGCAAAATTACGGAACCCTGCAATCACTTTTATCCAATTCAGATTTTATAAATGTATTAAAGTTTATCAATTAATTGTTAATTGATAACTACCACAATTAGTTAAGGACGAAAGGCCCATTAAGTAAATAGTTTCAACTAATTATTGAGGATTAAGGGGTGATGCTGACAGGATGCAGACGAAATGCAAAATATTTATAGGTAACTAGCTTTTGCCCGCGGCTTCGCTCGCGTTAAATTAAAAAAAACCGGCCAAGTGCGAGTCAGACTCGCCCACCGAGGGTTCCGTACAAACTTTCTTTCAAACTACCTAGTAAAAATAATCTCATATTTTCATATAACTCTAATGACTTGACTAGAAGACAAAAGTATAGGCACTAATGTAGTATTATAGTGTATAGCGCCATCTCCCGGTCAATTTGCTAACTAATTTGCGCGACCTGGTTTTTCAGGGATAATTCTTTATAATGTTAACCGATTTAAACAGTTTTTACTTTATTGGACAGAAGATGGTTTACGTAACATCTCGTATTAATTTGAAGTACGATATACACCCGCAAGGGTGGGTAAATTGAAAGTAAAAATCTGAAAAGTTTTTTGTGAATTAAAAAAAAAGTATTCAAAATACAAACACGATTATATTTTTCCTGTAATATATAGCATAAAACCAATGTTTACTAAAATTTTCATAATTTTTCGTTGGTAAACTTCGGAGATAAGGGGGGGGAACGGTATTTTTTTTTATATTTTCCTTCAAAATTCTTTTTTTCCCACAACAAAAAAATTATAAAAAATAGCTTATTTACGTTCAATTTGAGCTCTTTCCAACGATACCCCACTTGACCTAGTAACTTGAAATTTACAGTTTGCCCCCCTTTCATTTTGGCCATTTTCTACAATTAAAATTAATATATTTAAAAAAATTATACTTTCTATTTGTAGAGGTTTACAATGTTCACAACTGTTCCAAATTTCAAGTTGATAGCATTAGTAGTTCTCGAGATATTTAGGAATGTGACAGACGGACAGACAGACGGACAGAGTCGCACCATAAGGGTTCCTGTTGTACCTTTTTGGTACGGAACCCTAAAAATGCGGAATGGCCCATACAAACTTCCACCCACCCCCCATTGTAGTGACGGGGGGTTAGAAAGAGACAAAAAGTAGCCTATGTCACTCTCCATCCCTTCATCTATCTCCACTTAAAAAATCACGACAATTCGTCGTTCCGTTTTGCCGTGACAGACTAAAATGGGAAATTATGTGTGTATCTGACTGTTTGTTTGTCCAAACAGTCACACACATTTTAAAAGACAGCAACAGACAGACAGACACGTCAAACTTAACTCTATAAGTCTATAATATATGTTTACGTACACCATGTATTTGTAACAATGTTTTTAATTTTCTATTATGTGTTAGCGTCACTAAAAATACCTCACACACATAAGTCTGTAATTGTACAGCGTGTGGATTCCATACGGGCGAATAATGTACCCAGTTATAGTATCTGATGGTACGAATCGTATAGGATAATCATTTTGTTAAAAAGTGTTATTAATTAAGAGTAATTAATTTTTGAAATCTGGCCAAGCACCAATGTACACGGTGTACACCATCCAATTAATTTGACATGACATGAACGTCATGTCGTAATGACGTTTAGGTAGGTACGCTAATTGATGTGGACATAATACATTGCGTGCTGAATTGAGTCAAGTAAGTCAAGTCAAGTTGGGTTCCTTAGATCCGATACTAATCGTCATTAAGATATTCGCCCGTATGGAATACACACGCTGTATAGTATTCGTCATTGCTTGTTTGAAGGGACGGAACGGAATGTACAAACATCGGAACTAAATAATACAAAACTCCACATTGTATTTAATAACGCTTACATGCAATACAACGTATACGATTTATCAATGATCGTATTTCGCTGAATCACGATAAAGTAAGACTAGGCAAACATTCAACGCTTAGGCAGGGGAGGCAATTTACCGCGCCAGTGTTGCTAGTTCAGAATGAGTAGTTAGGTCAAAAAGTGTGTCCACATGAGAGGTCATTGTTTGGGCTGGTGTCCCTCTCGCACTTACTGACAATGTCAACATTATTCAGTGACGTCATCACTGTCATACATTGGGGATACCAGTCAATTTTCAAAGTTACTACCAAATCTACTAATACCCATTTGAACATATTTTTTAATTATACAAATCTTTGATTTATTGGCATCAAAATAATTACATTATAATTATTTTCCAATTCTTTGAAATATATCGAAACCCTAGTTTGAATATAACACTAAAATAATATAAGAAGTTATAAAGTCAGGTAATATACAGATAAAAATACTACTACTATGGTAACCTCATTAACACTGGCCACACGTGCGAGAGGGACACCAGCCCAAACAATGCCCTCTCATGCGGACCGTTTTCGCTAGTCTGATACGATCACCTTTCTGTCTCAGCGATAAGGTTCAATTTAGTATGGCAAAAAATGTGATTCCACAATCTAGTTTAATAATTCTAAATCTATGTGCTAGTTATAATATCGCGGCGCATCCATACTAATATTATAAATGGGAAAGTGTCTGTTTGTTTGTCCGTCTTTCACGGCAAAACGGAGCGACGAAGCGACATGATTTTTTAGGTGGAGGTAGTTGAAGGGATGGAGAGTGACATAGGCTACTTTTTGTCTCTTTCTAACGTAAGCGAAGCCGCGGGCAGAAGCTAGTATTGATGTCACTACAAATAACTCTCATTTACTGATGCATGGAGTTACCTACAATTAACCCTTTACTTACCTCTACTTATTCCTCTATTTGATAGGAGTTACATTATGTTTTTTTTTATACTACGTCAGTGGCAAACAAGCATACGGTCCGCCTAATGGAAAGCGGTCACCGTAGCCTATGGACGCCTGCAACTCAAGGGGTGTCACATGCGCGTTGCCAACCCATTAGAAACTTGTACATTCCCCTTTGCTGTGTTAAGTAGATACACAGCAAAAAGGAGTGTACAAGTTCTAAGGAGGGTTTGGGTTGCCGACGACTCAAAGGAAAATAGACGGAACAAATAGTTCCGTAGGTCCTTCCTCCGCCGGCACACCGCATCCTCGTTGAGCTCTGGCAGCCTTACTCACCGGTAGGAACACAACACTATGTTTGATGTCTTTGGCTTTACAAACTGTATTATTAACTGTACCTGTTGTTTCCAGGTGATGGGCTTCGGTCTGTTCCTGATGGATTCAGACGCTTGCAACATCAACCGCCTGGACCAGAAGAAAAAGATCCGCCTCGATCGCATCGATAGGATCTTCAAGGTAAAACTGTTAACTCTTCTTCCTGCCACATTCCCATTTTCAATTGGGGTCGGGCCTCCTTGTACGTAGGCGCCAGGACCGTCTGTTCTGGGTTGTCGTTGGTGAGATGTTCACTATGTTCAGGGCTTTTAGATCCTTCTCGATTCTAGTCCACCGGGTAGAAAGTGCCTTTGCCACGGGGTTTTGTTCGGATATTTAAAGCTGTCTTCACGGAGTAGTCATCGCCTCTTCTGTTTATATGACCGAACCAGCGGAGTCGGTTCTCTTTGAGCAGATAAAACTGTTTACTATAACTGTATAACTTTGTTCCAATTTAATATCATTAGAATAGAATAGAATAGAATATACTTTATTTAACATCAAATTGGACAAATACAAGGTGTAGAGGTACATACAAGACAAACTAGATGCTAAATGGGATCCCACTCAGCATGTTGCCACGGCAAGCCGAGGCGCTGATTGGAATATGATCGAACTGAAGCGCTGGTGGCCTAGCGGAAAGTACGTGCGACTTTCGTTCTGGAGGTCGCGGGTTCGAACCCCGGCTCGCGCCAATAAGTTTTTCGGAATTTTCGTGCGAAATGTCATTTGATATTTACCAGTCGCTTTTCGGTGAAGGAAAACATCGTGAGGAAACCGGACTAATTCCAATAAGGTCTAGTTTACCCTTCGGGTTGGAAGGTCAGATGGCAGTCGCTTTCGTAAAAACTAGTGCCTACGCCAAATCTTGGGATTAGTTGTCAAAGCGCACCCCAGGCTCCCATGAGCCGTGGCAAAATGCCGGGATAACGTAAGGAGGGTATATGTCCTCAATATTGTAGAACCTTGGGAGCGTAGTGTAGGACCCCCTCTGGCAAGGTGGAGCGACGATTTGCGCAGGATGGCTGGCAGGAGCTGGATGCGAGCAGCCGAAGATAAAAAACGGTGGCGTGAAACAGGGGAGGCCTATGTCCAGCAGCGGACTGCGATGATGATGATAGAACCTTGGGCCTCCATGATTGTCGCTAGATGTCACTACAAAGAACCCGCATTTACTGATGTATGGAGTTACAAATCTTCCCTTACTTATTTATCTATGGTCTGGCGGCACCCATACCACATCTCGGACACTGGCGATCAAATATATTAAAGAGGCGTGTTCCTATTCTAAGCTCGTGTAGGTGAACGCGTACCATGCTTGTATGAGAGATATGACAGGTCGACTGTTCGCGTTTTTGAAAGGCGGTAACTGTGAGGTAACCGAGAGGGGGGTGGGCGGCGCTTTCAGCGGGGAGCGGGAGTGGCCATACTGTACGATAGTACTCTTTATTATACTGTGCCCATACCGTGGCTATTTTATGGTGGTATAATATTGTTGTTTGTACAGAATTTGGAGGTGGTGCCGCTCTTCGGAGACATGCAGATAGCGCCGTTCAACTACATCAAGCGCTCCAAGCATTACGACCCAAGCAAGTAAGTCAGGATTTAATACTGACACTAAACACATCGCTATACCTATAGACGGCCAACCAAATCTTGGTAGTCTTGGTACTAAATAAGTTAAAAAAAAAAAACATTTTTGACACAAGCCTTTATCACCAACTGTACTTTTTATTCGAGAGTCATCTACTGCTCTCCGAGACTTTTCTAAAAACTACTCGATGGGGATACGATATTATATTTCACTATAGAGGTCCTCATGGCAACCTTTCTGCTCTATCATCATGAGTTCAGCTCTGTGACTTTACCTGTTGTTTATGTTTATGAAATTGATGTGTACCCGTGGTAGATAGTTTCAGGCTAGATATTAATTTTGTGTTGTCAGGTGGCCGCTGTCTTCCAGCCCCAACCCGCCGTCGCCGCAGGCTGACCTGATGGTCCACCTGCCGCAGATCCGCGAGGAACACCAGAACTACATCTCGGAGCTGGCTCGCTACAGCAACGAAGTAAGTTATATCTGTACTACTCCAGGCCGGAGCATTCTATATGTGTGTTGTCAGGTGGCCGCTGTCTTCCCCAACCCGCCGTCACCAGGCTGACCTGATGGTCTACCTGCCGCAGATCCGCGAGGAACACCAGAACTACATCTCGGAGCTGGCTCGCTACAGCAACGAAGTAAGTTATATCTGTACTACTCCAGGACGGAGCATCGTATATGTGTGTTGTCAGGTGGCTACTGTCTTCCCCAACCCGCCGTCACCGCAGGCTGACCTGATGGTCCACCTGCCGCAGATCCGCGAGGAACACCAGAACTACATCTCGGAGCTGGCTCGCTACAGCAACGAAGTAAGTTATATGTTCACGGAGGGTCACGTGGTTATTGTGTGTGCCTGGATCCAAAAAGTACTGTTGACGAAATGTTGTTATGTTTAAAAGTCTGATTGTTTTGCTTATAAATAAAATAAAAATAAAAATAAAAATCATTTATTTCAGACAATACAGTCCATAGTATGTTAGTTACAGAAATACTTAAATTACTATGTTAGTACTTAAACTAAGATGTTGGGAGGTCCAGTGCCTAACAAATGCACTATCCCATCTACCTGCCACTACAGCTAAGAGACTGTGGCGACTGTCGCGCACTCTGCGGAGCGTCGCCTCGCCTCATCCTAGCCTCGTCCTGCCCAATGTGCTTGATAAAGGATTTATATATTTTTTTGCTTTTTATGAGTTAAATGCTTGGATAGGGTAAGGTTATTCTTAAAACTATTATTTTTTACTAGAAACATCCTGCCTCGCGCAGCTAAACTTTATAGTCGCCTCCAGAATCAGGCCATTGATGAAGCCAACCTCGTTAACGAGTAAACTTACGAGCGGTGGGCTTAAAAATATTAATATTGCCTGAGGATATTATATGATGATAACATATGTACATTGCATAAACATTTCAGGTGACAACGACGTTCAAAGAGGCGGGCTCTGACGCGGAAAACAAGGCGGTGACCGAGCTCTGCCTCCGCGGCCTGCAACTCCTGTCCTCCTGGTGTTCAGTCCTCACCGAGCTGTGCTCGTGGAAGCTGCTGCATCCTACCGACCACGCCAGTAACCCTCGCTGTCCTCCCGACGCTGAGGAGTATGAGCGGGTGAGCTACAAACGTTACATGCCTGTGAGGTTACCTAACAGAGCTCTGTCTGCGACTCTTGTACTCCTGGTCCTCACTGAGCTATGCTCGTGGAAGCTGCTCCATCCTACCGACCACGCCAGTAACCCTCGCTGTCCTCCCGACGCTGAGGAGTACGAACGGGTAAGCTACAAACGTTACATGCCTGTGAGGTTACCTAACAGAGCTCTGTCTGCAACTCCTGTCCTCCTGGTGTTCAGTCCTCACCGAGCTGTGCTCGTGGAAGCTGCTCCATCCTACCGACCACGCCAGTAACCCTCGCTGTCCTCCCGACGCTGAGGAGTATGAACGGGTGAGCTACAAACGTTACATGCCTGTGAGGTTACCTAACAGAGCTCTGTCTGCGACTCTTGTACTCCTGGTCCTCACTGAGCTATGCTCGTGGAAGCTGCTCCATCCTGCCGACCACGCTAGTAACCCTCGCTGTCCTCCCGACGCTGAGGAGTACGAACGGGTGAGCTACAAACGTTACATGCCTGTGAGGTTACCTAACAGAGCTCTGTCTGCAACTCCTGTCCTCCTGGTGTTCAGTCCTCACCGAGCTGTGCTCGTGGAAGCTGCTCCATCCTACCGACCACGCCAGTAACCCTCGCTGTCCTCCCGACGCTGAGGAGTACGAACGGGTGAGCTACAAACGTTACATGCCTGTGAGGTTACCTAACAGAGCTCTGTCTGCAACTCCTGTCCTCCTGGTGTTCAGTCCTCACCGAGCTGTGCTCGTGGAAGCTGCTGCATCCTACTGACCACGCCAGTAACCCTCGCTGTCCTCCCGACGCTGAGGAGTACGAACGGGTGAGCTACAAACGTTACATGCCTGTGAGGTTACCTAACAAGAGCTCTGTCTGCGACTTCTGTTCTCCTGGTGCTTACTGATCTATGCTAGTGGAAGCTGCTCATCCTACCGACCACGCTAGTAACCCTCGCTGTCCTCCCGATGCTGAGTACGAATGAATTGCTACAAACGTTTCTACAATATACAATAAAAATTTTTTACAAAAAAATACAACCGACTTCAAAAAAGAATAAATAGAATATTATCAGTATTTTAAGTATATGCGTTACCGACGGATATGTTTGAAGTCAGCAAGTATCATGCCATGAATAAAATATTTCTATTTCTAATTTTCTATAATCTTCTGTCCACAGGCGACCCGTTACAATTACACTTCAGAAGAGAAGTTCGCGATGATCGAAGTGATTGCCATGATCAAAGGTCTGCAGGTGCTCATGGCAAGGATGGAGACAGTCTTCGCTGACGCAGCCAGGCGGTGAGTCATCCTCCTTGCGTTATCCCGGCATGCGTCGCTGCTCATGGGAGCCTGGAGCCCGCTTTGACAACTAATCCCAAGATATGGCATAGGCACTAGTTTTACGAAAACCACTGGCATCTGACCTTCCAACCCGAAGGGTAACTAGGCCTTATTGGAATTAGTTCGGTTTCCTCACGATGTTTTCCTTCACCGAAAAGCGACTGGCAAATATCAAATGACATTTCGCACATAAGTTCCGAAAAACTCATTGGTACGAGCCGGAGTTCGAACCCGAGACTTCCGGTTTGAAAGTCGCACGTTCCTAACGCAGCCAGGCGGTGAGTAAATAAATAAATAAATATTATAGGACACTGTTACACATATTGACTGAGTCCCACGGTAAGCTCAAGAAGGCTTGTGTTGTGGGTACTCAAACAGCGATATACAATTTCAATTCAATTCAATTTCAATTTCAATTTATTTCTTCATAACGAAAGTTACATGTCAATACATATTTACAAAAATTACAATTACATCCATCTTAGTAGCTATACATAGGTATAACAATTTTATAACAATCATATACAATTATTCTTATTCAAAAATTCTTCTATTGAATAGAAAGCTTCATTTAATAAATATTCCTTGAGATTATTGATAAAAATATTATATGCAAGTTCAGTAGATTTAAGATTACATAATATACAAATACTTATGTACATAGAAAATATCCATGACTCAGGAATAAATATCTGTGCTCATCACACAAATAAATGCCCTTACTGGGATTCGAACCCAGGACCGCGGCTTAGCAGGCAGGGTCACTACTCGCTAGGCCAGACCGTTCATATATGAAATCTGTGATCAACGCGGTTCTAAGACCAACTTCTTCAACACTGATTATGAACAAAATCTTTTACAATAGTACATTACATCAGAGGCCGGGAAAATGAGGATTTCCGCCCAAGTGGGTATATACGGCCGAGCGAGCGTGCGAGCCCGGATAGGGATACGAGGCCGGGAATCCGTTTTCACGCCGAGGCATGTATAGTGCTTTTCTCAAACATACAACGAAATAAAAAAAAATGCTCTAAAGGACAATATTTTATAAAAAAAAGTTACTTTGCAGGCCTAGGCCTAAAAAATAATATGAAATCCCTTTACAGTCCTCTCGAGTTGTTGCGCCCAAAAAGCGATACTTCCCAGCCCATTTTAAGGAACGTAAAGACAATATTTCATTGCATGTTTGAGAAAAATATATTTGCAGATCCATATACGCTGAGCTACAAGACTTCGTGCAACTCGTACTACGTGAGCCGCTTAGGAAAGCTATCAAGAACAAAAAGGACCTTATTCGGAGGTAGGACATTGAAATTAAACTTGTTGCCTGATTTTAAAATCATTCCGAACATTTGGCTTGGCCCTCTCATTCAAACCATGAGTGGGAAAGAGCGAGCAACACTGAGATAAGTGGGTTACTGAGAGAGTTGAATCTCTACTGAGCTGTAGAGTGAGCGTGTTCACTGTGTTCAGTCAAAAGATATAGTTTTAAATCACTCACACATGTCTACTACAATATAATTAGTGTACCTAGATATTTTTCTGGCACGAACGTCAAGTTGTAAGTGCTTGACACAATAAAAAACATCGACAATCCTTTTATCGATAAATATAATAGGCTAGTTTCCTATACTTCAAATAAAATATTTTATGCAGTGCACGAAATAAAGCACCACATAATTAGAAGAAAAATATGGACAGTAGTTATGTTTAAACATAATAAATTTCTGTTTAATAAGTCAAAGAGAAATATATAAAGTAAATGAATTGACTTTGACGTCACTCCTCAGTATTTCATAGTAATTCTATATTAGCAAATCGTTTTGACAGTTCTTAAAAAGAAGCTGATTTGACTAGTAGGAAACTAGCCTATTACCTCTAATAATAATCTATAAAATCTTGAATAATATTGTAAGAACTTATGTAAACTCTTAAAATAAAAATATGGTTTGTTTTATTATTATTAAGCTTCTGTACCGTTATTTGAAGCCTATTTAATATATTGAGACAGCGATACTGCTTGTAGATGCGTAGCGGTTCACAGCAGGTACCTACAGCTGAACACCTGTAAACAACTTGCAACTCCAGTTTTACGATTCAGGTTTCCCCTTCCACCAGGCGACCCGTGCCGTAGGGACGGCAACGATGTTTCATCATTGGCGTTCTGTTTGTCGGAACGTTCGGTTCACTACAAAAAATTCTTAGAATTCCTTAATTCTTGGAATTTTTTGTAAGTTTAATCAAAAATATCGTTTTAGAAAACGGTTTTACCGTTCGTTTACTATTATAAATTAAATGTTTTAGAAGCTGAGCACCTGATCGATTCACTTTGAGCGCAGCGTGTCGCGTAAGTAAGCGATTTTTTATTTCTTTTTCAGTTATTTTTTACAGTGAATCGATTCGTCTTAAGCACGGAACAGGTCAAGAAAGTAAAAATTGAAAAATGATCTCCTTGTCCTCTTTGAGACTAAAACAGTCCTAATTAAAGTCGTAATTGACGCGATTAGTGTTTGTTTTGCCTTGCGACCGAAGATGAGCCTGTGCTGTGACCTGATAATTTCCGTGCGTGCCCATTGTGGTAGGTACTGTGCTGCGGGATAAAATTCCTTTACAATCTCTTTAAATAGATCGATATTCTGTAACGGAATTCAGAAATAGATCAAAAGTCGAAAGTTAAAGCCTATAGCCGCCGGACTTGGCAAGGGCGTCAATAAATATTTATTGATTCTAAGTATCATGTTGGCTTTTATATCCGATCCCTGTGCGCCTTAAAATCGACTTTCCGCTCTAAAGAAAGGTAACTAACAAACCTATATCATTAGCGTCTTTGGGGAACATGTTTGTGTAATCCGAAAAATGTTCCGTAAATAAATATGGGCAATTTTAAATGCACAGTACGGCATCGTCAGGGATACCTCTGAAAAATGTAGTTTGGTAATGTTCTTATGCCTTAATCAAATCTAAGCCGCTTGCCAGTGGAAGTAAAGGATTACAAAGTGAAACTCAGGTACGTGGAGAGTTGTATTAACTACCAAATATAAGTTCCGGTTAAAGATAATTGAGAAAATCCGCATACGAGAGAGTCACTCTTTAATCCTTAACTATAATAATAGCGTTTAATAACGCAAGGCGAGCGTATTTGATTAATTTGATTACTTGGCTGCTGCGTAAGCAGAGTAAAAGATAAAAAAAGATAAAAAAAAATGTTTATTGCACAAAAAGACACAAATGAGATGCATTCTTACATAGCTTACAATTACCTACGTGCATAGCTTAGTTGGTTTACCGATACCTCAGGAGTCCCCGCACTAGGCTAGGCCTGTATCGCGGGAGACCAGATGCTTAAGTTGAATGTCATGCAATGACGATGAAGGAAAGAAAATATATATTACGGATAGATACAGTAAATTACAGAAAGTTACAATTATGTTAGTTGGTATACATTCAATTTACATAATTTACCTATTAGACTATATGTTATTAGACTAGTAAGTAACCAGGTAGGCTTGACATTTTAGCAATTTTCTTCCAATTTAGTTAGTTATATTTATTACATGTGTGATAATATTAAACAATTTTCAAGAGTAATGTCTCAGTCTCGTTATAGTCGAGTGATAACAACCAGTTATAGAGTAATCTTTTAGCTACATGCACAGTACAACCAATCAAATCGCTCTGGAATTTTACGGCCGTGTTGTATATAAGAGAGCTGAGGACGTCACCAAAACGACGCCCAAAAGCAGTGTTAACCCACGGGATTGGCAACTTGAAGACGCGTTTTTCCAGTAATTTAGGATAGATTTCGGTCTTAGCGGCGCTTTTGTGGATTGACATACAGATTTTATGGATGTACAACTGGCGAACTGTAAGTACCTTAGCTTCCCGATAGAGATTGACTGTCGGGTATCTGAAGGGCTTTCTAAGCATTACCTTTAGGACTGAGCGCTGTGCTCTTTCAGCCAATAGGATTACTGTCTTTGAAGCGCTACCCCATACCGCTATAGCATATGTGATTAGAGATTGACATAGCGCAATATATATACTTTTCAGGAGACTCGGGTCTGCGGAATTTCGAAGTTTCTTGAAGATATAAATTGTTTTCCTAATTCTACTGGAGAGACATTTAATGTGGGATTTGAAGTTTAAGTTTTCGTCAATAAGTAGGCCGAGGTACTTGATAGTGTCAGCACGGCATATTACGTCACAAGAACATGATAAGTTATCAACATTTCTGCAATTATGAATTTTAATGTATTGTAAAGAATTTTTGGGACTTGAGGCGGCAGATTTGTGAAAACACAGGAACTTAGTCTTTTTACTGTTTAAGGTCAGAAGGTTATCCCGAAGCCAACAGGCAGCTTTACTCATTCCTTTTTCTGCTGCAGCAAGTACATTCTCCCAAGTGTTGCCTTTAAATAGAATCACAGTGTCGTCGGCATAGCAGATTATCTCGGCTTGGGGGAGGGCAATGTTGTGTATATCGTTGATGTAGATTAAGAATAGCGTCGGGCCAAGCACGCTTCCCTGCGGTACTCCGAAATCCACGTTCTCCAGATCGCTCCTGCGGCAGTCCACTCTAACCAATTGCCTCCTGTCAGATAAATAACTTTGGAACCAAGCCAGTGCAACGCCCCGGATTCCCATTTTTTCAAGCTTCTGCAGAAGTATAGGTCTAGACACAGTGTCAAAGGCCTTGGCCAGGTCCAAGAAGACGCCGATGCAATTTACATTATTGTCCAAGTTGGTAGATATTAAATTGACCAAGAGCGAGATGGCGTCCTCAGTGGACCTGTGTGCCCTGAAGCCATACTGTCTATCCGATAGGACGCTGTTCCTATCAAGGAATTTGACGAGTCTGCTATTGACTAGCTTCTCCAATATCTTAGAGAGTACACTGAGAAGGGATATAGGTCTGTAATTACTAGGTTCATTTTTAGGTCCATCTTTATATATGGGGGTGATCGAGGCTATCTTCCACTGCTCTGGAAAGTGGCCTTTACTCAAGCTTAGGTTATATATATGAGTAAGTGGATGAACTATTAAATGACCTACACACCTGACTAGGTCTCCGCTGATGCCATCTAGACCGGGTGCACTTTTTGTCTTTAGCTGCGAGATGATGTTTTTGATTTCATTGGCATTGGTTGGGCGCATGAAGAAGGATTCGGAGGGGCGTTCCCTGATGTTTACTTTGGCCGCTAAGGACTCTTCTGACTGACCAATTTCAGCAAAGATTTTCTCTGCGAGCTTTTTGCCCGCTGACGAAAAAACATTATTACACCTATTCATGGATTGCTCGGGGTCACTAAGATCAATTAAATCAGAGTGTTGAGTCGGTTTTTTTACTATATTGCATATATTTCTTATCGAGCTCCATAATTTCTTGGGATCTTTGGTGTTGGTCATGAGAAGATTTTGTTCATATTCATGCTTTAACTTTCTTAACAGGTTATTAAAGTAATTTTTGTACCGGGTGTATGTTACTTTTGCTATTTCGTCAGTAGGGTTTTGTCTTGCCTTTAAGTGTAGTCTGTCTCTATGTCGAGCACATCTAACTAGCCCTGGCGTCATCCATGGTTTCAAAGTGAACTTCTTTCTGCTGTACCTTACCTCCCGCGTGTTGTTTTTAACTACAGAATTGAATGTTGACATAAATAGTTCAAGAGCCAGGTCCGTGTCGTCTGCCTCAATGACAGGTCCCCAGTTGACCGCAGATAGTTCAGCAGTGACACCACCGAAATCAATAACTGATCGCCACCTATTCTTTGCTACAGGCCTGGGATTAGTAGAAGTGATTCCAACAGCCACCATCCTGTGATCCGTTAAATCCGAGTCGCAGACTAGTCCTACTGCTTTAAGTCTAGACTTTATAAAAATGTGGTCTAAGCAAGCGTGTTCTCTAGTGGGTTTAGTAATAGCTGAGGCAAAGCCATGCTCGTTCATGAGACACAAGTATTCTGCCACATTAGCACTGTGCACATTGTCTGACAGTATATCAATATTGATATCTCCCGCTAAAATAATTTGAGTCGAATCACTAAGTCCATTTATTAAGTCATCCAAAGCTTCTAAAAAGATGCCAGCATTCCTAAAGGAAGGTGACCTGTATAAGCCCAATACAGTCATATGATTAGGTATGTCAATTTGAAGGCAGCATGCTTCATTGAACAGAGGTTCGCTCACTGAGGCATTCCAAGATGTTTTCACATAGACTACAACCCCGCCATTTTGGTTGATATTACGCTGAGAACAGTAAGACTCATACCCCGGGATAGGCTGGATTAATGATGTTGACTGCAACCTACACTCGGTTAAAATTATTATGTCAAACATTGTCTGAAATCTGTGTAGAGATATTAGAAATGGTTCAAGATTTTTGTTTATACTGCGGATGTTGAAAGTAATTATTTTAAAGTTTAGAGAATTAAGTATACTTGTGCAGTCCTCGGGGCAGCCTAGCTCGTGGCAAGGAATATTAAGAACCGAGTCAAGATCATCTGCGAAGTCGAGAACTGACATTAAATAGTGTGAATTATTATTATGCATAAGTAATAGCAGAGGTGAGGATAGTAACACAAGTTTATTTGGCATCCGCATGTGTAGATAGGTGTTTGTAGTTTTATTTTATCTACTTGACCAGGTATGGCTGAGAGCTGAGAGAGGTGTTTTTGCATGTAGAAAATAAGAGTGTGGCACAGATTTTGAATGAGTAATTGGTTTTGGTTTTGTTTAGTTGTACTGTTACATGTAACATACTTCACTGTATACTTTATATACATACATATTTGAAAGTGAGACAGTAATAGGTTATCCTTAAAACTAGTATTTTTTAAAATTATAAGGGTTTTGTAGCATACATAAATCCTATTTGTGCAACAGAAGTGAGACTTATGAATAACTAAACTAAACATAATGCGAGTCTGGGAACTACTACAAGTGAGATCAGGGCTACTGCAACCCGCCAGTGAATAGTACTTTACGTAAAAGACTGTTCTTCTGTGGTCGGGCCCGGGGCAGGTCCTGCTGTGTCCCTGCTCTCACCTGCAGGGCGGGCCCCTTCACTATTTTTAACAAGCTTGTCAAGCATTGCCTCACTGGTAATTTGGATAACTGAGCTGGTGTCAGAACGGCGCAGAAATATAGACCCATTAGATGTCCATGCATACTTATAATTCAGTTGTTTTTTTATTGAGCGTGTTTTACTATATAGAATTCTGTTTTCTTTAGTTAAGTGTTCATTGATATATACTGGACGGCTATTTCCTTGGATGCCTAGATTTGCTGTGTTCAACTCGCGGCGTACTCTTGCAGCACGTAGTAAAGCGTCCCGAGGTGCTCGACGAGTAAGTGTAAGCACCACTGGTCGGGGCCGCTCAAGGCCAGCAGCAGCATTCTCACCCTTCTTACCCACACGCCTCACATCGTCGACGTCATGCGGGTCCAGCTGTACACCTAACTTGGCGCACACAACGCTAATCACTTGCTGAAGGTTTTCACCCCGTGTCTCGGTAACTCCGGTTATCTCAATATCCTTCAGGTATTTCTTCTGCTCCGCCATTGCAAGCTCCTTTCGCAGGTAGGTCACCTCCGCCCGCAAGTTTTGTACCTCAGATTTGTAGGAGTCGAGTTCATTTAATTTAGTTTTCATCTCTGCTATGTCCTGTCGAAAGTCCGACATGTCCGCTGTTGTATTGTTCAATGCCATTGTAAACTCGGACATTTCTTTCTTCATAGCCTTAAAAACCTGCTGCAGGTCTTGCATATTGAGTGTCAGAGACGCTGATTCTTCATTTGTGAGGGCCAGTCCCGCTGGGCCCGGCGCCGAGTTTAGACTGTCTGTTTCAGCCTCTGAGCGTTCGTCGTCAAGCTGCTCCTGCTGGAAGTGATTCTGTGATGCAGAACGGATGGGGGTGTCGTCGTTGCGGACCTGTTTGCTAGCAATTTTGCAACTCGGGCAAACATGTTTGAGTGCGCCCCCGCGTACGGCTTTTATTTCCTCGCGGGTCAGTTTTAGACAGGTCGAGTGGTACTTTTTAGGGCACTTCGAGCAAGAAATGGTTTCCCCGTCCCCTTTTCGTCCCAGTGGGTGATCGCATGCAAAGCACGGCATTTTGTATTGCTGTGAGATCGCTCAGATCCAGTAGTTTGCTGTAAGATAAGCTACACCTGTCCAAAAAGGATGCATCATTGCACTAGCTTACTAAAAACTTCTTACCTGCGCAAGGTGTGAAGAAATTTACAACCAGTATGTTTTTATTTTGTGTATAGTCCGCTTAAGGATATTAAAGGCTAGTATAATAATTATTATTCTGTGGAAGCAGGCATTAGTGGAAAAAATATCAAGTGTTAAGACGGTGTAAAAGCACTAGTCTTACACAGTAGGCAGTGACCCTGTCTGCAGAGCCTATGGTTCTGGGTTCGAATCCCAGTATGGGAATATGTTTGTGTGATGCACACAAATAGCGGGACGTAGTTGAACGAAAGAGAGCCATCCTCTGAAAATAGCCTTTTATTTGAATGGCTTTTCCCTTTTCACGTTGAGATTATATTCAAATAATTATGTTTATATGAATTGGATCTTTTTCCTTTTACTACGTCCATTTTTTCCCGAGTTACGGTTGTGTTATTATGTATTTAAGTATACATATGTCTATAATAAGAGTAATATGTCGCCTTGCTACCATAGTACAAGCCTTCCTCAGTTTTTGGCAAAATAGATTCCCCAATGTCTATTTATTTTGGTACCGATAATAAATTTCCCGCTTATTAAGGCTTATGAGTATTACTATTTATCTAGATAAAAACCAGCCGTCTGCGCAAGACGTGCATCTTCCCATTTTCATAATTCCCGCCTGCGCAAGGTGTGTGAATAATATGATTGTTAAGACAGCTGAAAATTTTGCAGTCTGCGCAAGGCTTGCAATTTTCGTGACTCAATTTCCTGCCTGCGCAAGGCGATTAAATATTTTATTTAGCCTGCTGAAACCTGCCGCCTTCGCAAGGCGCGTGTTTACATATCCTGCGTCACAAGCAGATCAAGCAGATGTGGTATAATAGGTATAATACAATTAGCATGGTTCTAAAGCGGTTTTTGTCGGCCTACGCAAGGCGTTTTGAAACTTACGTGTGATGGAGGAAACAACACAATATGATAACGCCTCCTAAGCTTAGTACCAAGTGCTTACTTTGTTAATTACAAAGTCATTTTGACAGGGGTTATATATTTCTACTGCGGAATCACTTCCCAGTAATCATTAAATAGTCTCGAGAAGACTTGTCAAAGCGGACCCCAGGCCTTCACAGGCCGGGGCCGGGGCCAATGCCGGGATAACGCAAGGAGGATGATGATGAGTCTGGTGAAGACTAAAAAGATTATCACAGTTATTGCTGGTGACTTGATAAACGTGGTTTCTTTTTTTTGTGGAAACTTTTTCCACTATATAGTTATCTACTACATATGTTATCTTTGTCGTTAACGACGTTTGAAACACCTAGCTCACGCTGACGCGGAGTGAGTTGACACGATAATATTCAAAATTAACCACGGTTTTATCAGCCTACTTATTTAGGTTTTAAAGTGGGATTTGTGGTCATTTAATCATTTAAGTAAACCTTTTGATAGTGTTGATGCATATCAAGGCCGCAGTATTCTTTGGTTCAGGATATTAACCGTTTCCCAAACATCTTAAATGGGTTATTTATTCTATTATTTTAATCAAATAGTTATCTAGCCCGCTGGCCGCTCCGGCGCCACATGAGGCCAATAATCTAAAGATCAGATTGCTTTGGACTGTTTTAGGTCATTAATTTGTTCAGTTAAGCCCACGTGGGCTGAACACATTTTAAGGAATTGGCTATGTGGATGAAATAGCAAACATTTTTGCATAGTTTTTCGCTATGTAAGAATGCAGTTGTGATATGTTATTACATATTTTGAGGCTCCAGGAACGACCTGAACCAATGTTACAAAGAACCATTACATTAAAATGTGTTCACATCCTCATAAAGTAGCACGGGGTGACTCGTCTACTCATTATTTAGTCCGAATGAAACAATACGTATTTAAATTATGAGTTCTAGGTTAAGATTACCGCCATAACACGTTTTTAAAAATAAAAGGGGGGAAAAGGACACCTACGTAAGAAGTGATGAAATGTACGGGTTAATAAACCCAACTACAAACTTAAAACGCTGTCATATTACAGTTTTTAATCTGTTTTTTAAATAAAGTAACCTCTATGGTTAATAAATATATCACATTCATGGGGTATTCGGAAAACTATTTCTCATACCTAATCATTGTTTTTGGTAACAATATTTTGCAAGATAAGTACTTGATGTGGTTTCAAAATGATTTTAATACTCATATAAAGATGGACCGTCAAAACAATTTTAAAGCTATGCCGAATAAGCCCATGACCCATGGGGTTTCATGAGTGTCTCAAAATTTTGTTTGGACCTCAGATCTCGGAACTACAGATCTAGGTACCTTAACCTCAATATCATATTCTTCATTACAAAACCAGAACGCTACGTCATGCCATATAATGGAATGATTATATATCTTTATGCTTCCAACGAAAATCACGGGTCTTACCCGCATACATACGTATCCTTAAGGAGAAAAATATTTGATTGTAACATCTTGCGCTTTCATAAGCTGGTTACCCAAAACAAAAAGGCATTTATATACGAAGAAAATTCTATCATCAGCATTGGCTTAACATGTGTACAAATTACAAATAAAACGCTTCGCACATGTGCGTCTAGCCGCCTAGGCGTTGTTAGCCTATGCCAATCCTTGGCTTAACAGAAAGTACATACATATTGGGTAAATAACTAACAAAAAATATTAGGGAACTGGGAGAGAACTCTCCAGACAAAAAGTCTAAGGTTAAGTTGTAGCCTGTTAACCAAGGCAATTAAAAGTTGAACTGTTGTAGTACCACTACTACCAATTGCACAGGAGGTACTTTGTTTAGGACTGTATTCATACATGGATTCAATGACCTTAATACGTATACTCATAATGTATAACGAATGACTAAGTTATACTTATACAAAGCCTCAATAGTCTTGTTACTTGATATACTTACACTTCCTTCCTGGATGATAGATTCGTTTACCAAAAGAGTATCTTATGCTTAGGAGTTTTCAATGATGAAAAATTCACAAGTGTGCTTATCCTCAATATATGATAATAAGACTTTTTAGAATGATTAGATTATTTTTTTTTAGCACTTACCAAACGTGCCCAGATTATTATTTCCGTTAATAAAATTGGAACCACGTTACACATGGGTTCAGTATGGGTTATACCCAAGAGGCCAAGAATATTTCCGGCATACTAGAATGCTCGGGAAAATTACTAAAATTAGATTTCATAAAACGAATTAAGTACATCACGAAAGAACCATGATTGTCGGAACATTAGTCATACCATGGGTATTAAGGTTTTCAATAGCTGCGCACATTAACTTTTAAAGTTGTAGCCGATTGAGCGAAATTTTTCTTCGCTACCAAATTTTGCCATGTCATAGCCATAAGGCAGTAATTATAATATTCACTGTCTATTATGTAATGCTGTAATTGCCGGAAATAAATAGTGACTATTTGGATAAGGCATTAATAAATGGATCAGTTCCTTAACTGTTTTCTATAATATCATATGTAATAATATCATGTCATGCAAATCAATATATCAATATAATGTACCTATGTCATGTCTATTATTCTATGATACTGAAAAGAGATAAACGAGTTGCGAGGAATTTGACACACAATCCAAAACTTTTTTTTCGCTTATACCCTAAAAGTAATAATACTGCAATAACCCTACTTACTGGCAATTGCAGAGTCGGGGTCAAAACATTAAAAACATACTAAGTGTATTAAATTAAATATTATAATAAAATAAACGTAAACATAAGTCATGACCTGACCTTGTTAGGGGGATGAAATAAAAAAGTAACAGGTTTTTCATAATTTATTTTAATATCATTATGGGTATATACATAATAGGTATATACATAAAATTTAAAAATGTTTCAAACTTTCCTTACCGACGAATAATAAGTTACAATAGAAAAATAGGTCACTATGCACTTATCAATTCAGTCACTGCAGCTGCTGTCAGCTGCAATTCACATTCCTCCATATAGGTACACAAGGTACCTATCTGATGTGTGAAGTGCACTTGAAGTTGTTATTTCCATTGGCGATTCAATTAATCACATTGGCGTTTCTTGACCACCAGGCGAATACAGACACGTCTCAATATATTAAATAGGCTTCAAATAACGGTACAGAAGCTTAATAGCAGCGTTTTACCTTACAATAAAACGCATATTAAGCGAAATACCTTATTTGAAGTCTATATTTTTAACTACGCCTGTGGCTACAACACTCAGTTGCAATAAACCAAGGCACATTTATTTTTCCATTTGAGGGTATTTGTTGTTCGCTGCTAGTAAACAACATTTTTAGACTATTCAGTTTCGAAGATACGTCTTTATTTCAATTCACATTTGAATTCATAAATGATGCAACTGTTTGGTAAGTGGTATATTGCAACTTCGGTTAAATTAATATTTTGAGAACCAATGATGAAACATCGTTGCCGTCCCTACGGCACGGGTCGCCTGGTGGAAGGGGAAACCTGAATCGTAAAACTGGAGTTGCAAGTTGTTTACAGGTGTTCAGCTGTAGGTACCTGCTGTGAACCGCTACGCATCTACAAGCAGTATCGCTGTCTCAATATATTAAATAGGCTTCAAATAAGGTATTTCGCTTAATATGCGTTTTATTGTAAGGTAAAACGCTGCTATTGTCCATTTATTTTCAAACATGTGACATTTGTATAAAACATTAATGTTATATACACATAAGTTGAAGCGTATATTCCCTAAACGGGGTAGGCAGAGCACATGAAACTACTCAAGATTTAGTGCCACGGCAATAATTTTTATAAGGACATAAGTATTATAATTAATGACATATTAAAATGTAACTTACATCGATGAACTAAATATCGGAAGGAAGTCACTAGTGTCACTTCGTTCGTGCCAGAATAATATCTAGTATAATAATTAGTGAGCTGAACACAGTTAACCTTTTAAACTGTTCCTTTTTTCAGTATAATAGTATCCGTGCGAGAGACCTGCGGGGATTGGGCCCGCGGTTGCGAGCCGCAACAGGATCCAGCGTTACGAGGAAAGAAGGATTCTGAAGCTGGTTTCACCATCAAAGTGCCCCGAAGGAACGTTGGTGAGATATCCTCTCTCTTTCTGTATAATAGTGTTGGAGAGAGACCTGTGGATATTGCAACAGGATCCAGCGCTAAGAGGAAAGGATTCTGAAGCTGGTTTTACCATCAAAGTGCCCAGAAGGAACGTTGGTGAGATATCCTCTCTCTTTCTCTATAATAGTGTTGGAGAGAGACCTGTGGATATTGCAACAGGATCCAGCGCTAAGAGGAAAGGATTCTGAAGCTGGTTTTACCATCAAAGTGCCCAGAAGGAACGTTGGTGAGATATCCTCTCTCTTTCTCTATAATAGTGTTGGAGAGAGACCTGTGGATATTGCAACAGGATCCAGCGCTAAGAGGAAAGGATTCTGAAGCTGGTTTTACCATCAAAGTGCCCAGAAGGAACGTTGGTGAGATATCCTCTCTCTTTCTGTATAATAGTGTTGGAGAGAGACCTGTGGGTATTGCAACAGGATCCAGCGCTAAGAGGAAAGGATTCTGAAGCTGGTTTTACTATCAAAGTGCCCAGAAGGAACGTTGGTAAGTTATACTTAGTCTAAACTAGCGCCCCCCCCCCCCCCCCCCGCGGCTATGGGGTTATCATAAAAATGGTTATAGTAAATTATCCGTAAAAGATAGACAATATATACCATCGCACTTTTTTGTACATCTATGAGAGAGACACAATTTCATCATAGATTGTTTTAATATAGCTCAAACGGTTTGGGCAGCGTTTTCGATTAAAGCTCTCAGCCAGCGGAATTTTGTCCTTAATTAGTAAATATTGAATAAACAAAATCTCAACAAATTATATGCTTAAACTTTCCTCAAAAATCATTAATTGGCGAGAACCACATGAAAATCTGTTCAGTAGTTTTTTAGTTTATTGCGAACACACACACAGACAGAAGGCGGCGGGCGACTTTGTCTTATAAAGTGTAGAGGTACTATCAGCATCAATATCCATGGAGAATTGCGTGCAACCGCCTTATCCCCACCATCACCACCACCATCAATTTAAATAGATACCTCTTCATCCAGTTGAGTTCATATAATGATGTAAATTTTTTTGCCAGGCCCATCATCCACCCAGCTCTACATGGTGCGCACTCAACTCGAAGCCCTGATCTCCGACAAGTCTGGCGGCAGGCGAACTCTTCGCAAAGACCTGGATGCCGCTACCCTGGCCCAGATAGAAGCCTTCCACCGTCAGAGCTTCTACTGGAACTGTCTCCTCAACCTGTCAGGTTAGTTCAGGTCCATGTGTATACAGCTGGAAGACCTACATGATCAGATGGAACTGCTGGATGTGATCTCAACCTGACAGGTATAGTCCAGGTGTATATACAGCTGGAAGACCTAAATGATGTTTTGAAACTGCTAATTATGGTCTCCGACAAGTCTGGTGGCAGGCGCACCCTTCGCAAAGACCTGGATGCCGCTACTCTGGTACAGATAGAAGCTTTTCGTCGTCAGAGCTCCTACTGGAACTGTCTGCTCAACCTGTCAGGTTAGTTCAGATCCAGGCGTATAGAGCTGGAAGACCTAAAAGATCAGATGGAACTGCTGAATGTGATCTCCGACAAGTCTGGTGGCAGGTGAACTCTTCGCAAAGACCTGGATGCCGCTACTATGGCCCAGATAGAAGCCTTCATCATCAGGGCTTCTACTGGAACTGTCTGCTCAAGGTACACTTCAGCTCCTAGTGAATGCTCCATGATCGTTCTTTCAGCTGGAACTGCTAGATAACAGCTCTGAGAAGTTTGGTGGAAGATGAACTGCTGGGTATGGGAATCTGATGAACCCACCCTAAAGACCCGGATGCCGATACCCTGGCCAAGATGCCCTAGATAGAAGCATTCCACAGTCAGAGCTTCTACTAGAACTGTCTGCTCAACCTGTCAGGTATAGTCCAGGTCCAGGTGTATAAACAGCTGGAAGCCTTAGGTAGAACTGCATGATCTTTTAGATCAAAAGAAGGAGGTTATCTAATCGATCGTTCCATGAACGTTCCTATATTTTTGTAAAGCTCAAAACGAAGATAACATTGTATATCTGGGCAATTTTTTAATACTTAGATTAGGGCGATTAATACTCAGAATCGCGAGCTCTTTGATCCTGATAGGAAAAAAAAATGTCCCAAGATTTCCATAAATTTTTTCGAACCTTCCATTCCGTTACCGCCATACAAAATGTATGAAAAAATGGTAACGGAATGGGAAAAAACCTTGGGACACTTTTTTTCTTCTATTAGAATTGAAAGAGCTCGCGATTCTGAGTGGAAACCACATAAAAATTTCCAAATCCAAAAAAAAAGTGGGGTGGACAACTTTGAAAAAAATAACCCATATTGTTGACAGACTCCTTACAAAAGTGCTGCGACCTGTCTCAGCTGTGGTACCGGGAATTCTACCTGGAAATGACCATGGGAAGGAAAGTCAACGTAAGTAGTATTTATATTTATTTGAACGCAACGTTTTGTTTATGAACTAAGTAACCATTGACAATACATGTAGTTATTTTATTGTACCTGTGAGTAACGATCTGGCAGGCAAGCACGGTCGCGTGATAAACGATATAACGTCATGCCGTCCTTGTCGCACTATTTGTAAGCGCGATCAGGCAGGCAAGTACGGTCGCGCGATAAATGATAAAACATCTGGCCCGTCCCTATCGCACTTACAAATAGTGATGTTTTATCGTTTATCGCGCGACTATACTTGTCTGCCTGGATGCACCGATACGATAAAGTTTATCATACTAGTGTGCTACGCGCGCTTGCGCTTTTTCTAAACGCTTAAAATGTGTATAATAAGCTGTTCTTATCCAAAAGGTAACACATTGTCCATTAAACATAAGGTCACTAGAAGGTAATTCGTATAAAGCTACGAGCAAATTTTATCCTCATGGTAAGCTAAAACTATCGTTTGCCACGAACTTCACATTTTTTTTCTAAACCACTGATTAGCAAAGTACGGCCCTCGAAAGGATTTATCCAGCCCTCCACCGGACTTTCAAAATAATATGTGATATGGCCAACACTGTAGTAAAAATGCAGTTTTGGTGTAAATCTGGCCCTCCACTAAAATCCCTCCAAATTTTGGCCCACACTGAAAAAGGTGGCCAGGTTTGATCACTATTATCTTGCAAAAACTTTTTTCGTATATATTTGATTTGCATAATAGTTACTTAGTACTCTGGCATAATGTTGATGAGCATAATAGTCTTCTAGTCGAATAGTACTTTCACAGATAATATATGTGCATAATATTTAGGCGGCATAAAGTTGCAGTTTGCTTTTTGATAGCGAGTCAGATGTGTTGGGGATGCAAGATAGGGTACCTAACACTCCTCCTCGCTTCGCTCGTCGTCGTACCTGACGGGGCTCTGAGACAGTATTTCCTTTTCGATAGCGTGTCATAATTCTGCTCTTGTAATAGTATGCTATACGATTATCATGGTATGTACATACATAAAATTATGTTAAATCAAAGTCGACCAAATAGTAGAGGAGATATAGCCTTGGGGGTCATAATAATTACCACAGAACCGAAGTTTGGTTTTTTTAGTTCTTTGTGTGTGTCTTTTTGACATACTAAAAATATAGTAAAATATATTTATGCAAAATGCGTTTTTTCGACCGCCAAAAGTTGTATGAAAAATTACTATGGAAAAAAAATCCTAAAATTTATAAAATCGTCTCTGGTATCAACTTATGGGGAATTAGGCGGCAAATTTTTTATAGCGTTGATGTTTAGCAAAAATATAAATATTTTTCACTATTTTGGTAAAATAAAAAATGATAAAAATCATAAATTTGATGAAAGGAAGTAATTAAAACATAAATTTCAGCAATGTCATTTTTTTCATATGTCCCACACCATGGTAAATACGGGTACGATCCGCCTGGTGATTAGCAGTTACGGTAGCCTATGACGCCTGCCAATCTAGAGCCTCCACATGCGCGTTGCTGGCCCTTTAGGGTACCTTTCCACTAGAGATGCGCAACGTGATAGTGTTTGATATCCACCAATCATGTTCACTGTTCACAAAGCGTAGCGCTAGTAGGAACGGGTTCGACTAAGCTGATTGTGGATATCAGAAGCATCCATAACACATCTCTGGTGGAAAGGCACCCTTAACAGTCCTCAGTTAGCTCGCAAGATAACGCGCGTCCGCGGGAGAAAAATCCTCCTAAGCCTACATCGAAAACAGATGCCTTAATCTCGCTGTCCAAGGCTCTAAGTCACGCGGCCCCGGTAGCCCAAAGAAGCGCTGGCTGGACGTCGTGGGAGCGGACATACAAGAGAACAATCTCACGTCTAAGTATGCTGAAGACCGGGCAAAGTGGAGAAGACTGAGTAGGAAAGCGGACCCTGGCGCTAGGCCGGGAAAACACTAGGTTGAAGAAGAAGCCGCAGTGTGCGACCATATACGGGTCCAGGGTGTGTGGATGCGCAGATTTATGACTAGAAAAACCGATGATTATTAGGTTTTGGTTTTCTCTCGTGTTCGATATAATGCTTTATCGACAGTTTTTTTATGGGATGCGACAATTTATATACCTACTTACCTACTTATATTGAACCCCACCAAAATACAAGTTCATGGTAAATACGGTTACCCAATAAGTAGGAGGATTTTTCTCCCGCGGACGCGCGTTATCTTGCGAGCTAGCTGAGGACTGTTAAGGGTGCCTTTCCACCAGAGATGTGTTATGGATGCTTCTGATATCCACAATCAGCTTAGTCGAACCCGTTCCTACTAGCGCTACGCTTTGTGAACAGTGAACATGATTGGTGGATATCAAACACTATCAGGTTGCGCATCTCTAGTGGAAAGGTACCCTAAAGGGCCAGCAACGCGCATGTGGAGGCTCTAGATTGGCAGGCGTCATAGGCTACCGTAACTGTTAATCACCAGGCGGATCGTACCCGTATTTACCATGGTGTGGGACATATGAAAAAAATGACATTGCTGAAATTTATGTTTTAATTACTTCCTTTCATCAAATTTATGATTTTTTATCATTTTTTATTTTACCAAAATAGTGAAAAATATTTATATTTTTGCTAAACATCAACGCTATAAAAAAATTTGCCGCCTAATTCCCCATAAGTTGATACCAGAGACGATTTTTAAATTTTAGGATTTTTTTTCCATAGTAATTTTTCATACAACTTTTGCCGGTCGAAAAAACGCATTTTGCATAAATATATTTTACTATATTTTTAGTATGTCAAAAAGACACACACAAAGAACTAAAAAAACCAAACTTCGGTTCTGTGGGAATTATTATGACCCCCCCCATACAAATTCTCATTCCACTCCTCTACTAAAAGTAATGTTCTGTGAAACAATATTCTGTCAAATGTATCGTATGCGTAGTAGTAATAAAGCCAACTAAGTTTTCTGCAAAATTACCATTCGACCGAATGTTTTTCTGCGAAACATGTTATGTTAAGTTTTTTTTTATTTTATTTATTTATATCATAAAGAAAATTACAAAATCTTAAGAACTAAGATGCGCCAGAAACTCGTAAGAAGTTTATGCGTGGTGCAAATGCATCACTCCGCTCAATTGCACAGACAATTAGTAGGTACATATTATAGGTTACGGCAAGTGTGTTTCTGACCAAAATTATTCTGCCAGATGAGGGTAACCCGTTTGCCCACCACTGTTCTAAACTTACGATAGTTTCTTAACGTTTTCCTCGAGCGTGTGGCGATGACACACCATACCTCGGAACTCACACGATTTCAATACGCCATTATACTCCCAATAAGCATACCTCGCCCCACTTTTAGCTCCCTTAACATCCTCCATAAGCTCTAACAAGCACGCACACTGCCAAGGATTATTATACAAACTCATAGCAATAGCGCGCGCCGGCGGGCGAGTTATCACTGAAGAAAAATTTGCATATAGAAAACTCAAACGATTATTATCTAGAAACAACTGGCTAAGATCGCTAAAAGCGTTTGGAGGTATGTAACTTATCAAATTATTATCTAATCTGATTACTTTTAACGATTTTACGTGGAACACAGAGTCTGACACACTTGTTAGTTTATTATAACTTAAATCAATACTCTCTAAATTTATCAAAGGTTTAAAAATATCTGGGGCTATATACTCAATTTGATTATGCGTCAAATATAGACGCTCCAGATTCTCGCATAAGGAGAACGTCCTATCATCATTGATAGATAATATTCTATTATTATCTAAATATAATTCTTCTAGATTAGGAAATAGTGAATAAGCGCCGAAAATCGGTATACTACGGAGCTTATTATATGATAATGAAATTAAAGTCACATGAGAGACAGGGATGAAAACCGATGCGTCTATATCTTGTAAGTTATTCTCATCTAAATGTATTTCTTCTAGCTTAGGTACTGTAGTGTTAAAAGCGTCAGATGGTAATGTAGTTATATTGCAGTTTTTAAGATTGAGTAGGGTGACGTCATCGTCTTCGAGTTCGAGGACTCGTCCGCGACCGTCCCAGCCGCGCTTGCATTGTGGCCACGTGGCGCGGTCGCTGCTGGTTGCCGGGAATAGTGCTAGCAACGTCAGTGCGAGTGAAGCGCCTGCAAGCATAACGTTACACACATTAATCACAATATACATCGTTTTTTTTTCTTTCCGTTTAATATTAGACAATTTTAACACTTTTAACATCTTTTTTTTCTTTCCGTTTAATATTTGACAATTTTAACAAGTTAACAATATGAGCCAAATCTTAGATCAAATTAAATTATATTCATAGAAAATATTTTAATTCGTATTTTTAGTAGTCACTAAAAATACTAAGTAGTCACTATAAATGACTACTATTTAAGTATAAACTGAAATAAATGTCATACACAAAGAAAAAGTGACCTAGGCCTCCAAGTGTTCAAAGCTGGATTCGAACCAGCGTCCTCCGGTCAGCGGGGCACAAGCCTTCGGTAATTGTGTCATATACTTGAAAATTTCGACCCTTGCCACCGTGCCCAGCCGAGTGGTTCAGACATCCGTCGTGAAACGCAGGACGCTGGTTCGAATCCGGCTTTGAACACTTGAAGGCCTTGGTCACTTTTTCTTTGTATATGACATTAATTTCAGTTAATATGGGCCAAATTGTCAAAACTGAAGTACACAATTTTTAATCCTGTATCGAAAGGTGGCATTCTATGCACAGTCACCACTACACATTATTCTTTAACAGTAATTCTCTATATATTCGACCTTCTTTGCCTACGGTAAGCTCTTACTAGGCCAAATGTAGCAACTTACTTAAGCCGGTGAAAGAAATCATCATGGCAAGGGAAACACACTGTTTCAGTTTATAATTTATATAGTTGTTTGTATTTAAAATCAAGCTAATTAAACACAAAAATAAACTGTCAGCGCGTCGGAACTAGACTAAATATCTGAACTGAGTGAAGCTGGATCTAGACTGTAATGTTTTATGATATTTATTCAAAGTTATCACTATATGATACCAAAGAGGATCAAGTATTATAGAGAGATTAGAGAGTTACTGTCAAAGTAAAATATGTATCACAGTGCATAGACTGCCATCTCTCGATGCAAGCTTAAAACTTTTAAACCTCAGTTTTGACAATTTGGCCCATGTTGTTAGCTTGATATGTGTTAAAATGTCAAATATTAATATTAGCGCCATCTAGCCGAGCGTCCCCCAAAGGTGTAACCCCATCTAGGCCACCGTATCTTTTTCTGTATGGTACTGAGGTACGTTTTTTTTTCTTAGACTTTATCTGTCTATACGGAGTTACTCGTATATATGTCTTTGATGATACTTACCCGAGACAAATAAAGACTTACTGTATCTTCGGTGTATCTTCTAAAAATGCTTTTTTAAAGATCTCAATTTTGATCGGTTCTTTTCGAAATCGCAACTAGTTCTGAAAAAAAATCATAATGAAATTACCATATTTATCCGAACTCCGTGAAGGATTTCATTCCACTTCAGCCAAATTTCAATTATATTGTACCTACGGCACACCTCGGACACTGGCGATCAAATATATGAAAGAGGCTCGTTCCTAGCACACAGTCTAAGCTCGTGTAGGTGAACGCGTACTATGCTTGTATGAGTGACATATGACAGGTCGACTGTTCGCGTTTTTGACAGGCGGTAACTGTCAGGTAACCGAGAGGGGGTGGGCGGCGATTTCAGCGGGGAGCAGGAGTGGCCATACTGTACGATAGTACTCTTTATTATACTGTGCCTACGGACTCTTTTACTTCACACAAAATGTATGGGAACCGCACGACAAAAATAAAATAAGTTTTTTTTTTGCAAAAATTTCGTTTTTGGCACAATCTTTTATCGCCAACTGTACCTTTCTTTCAACAGTCATCTACTGCTCTCCGAGACGTTTCTAAAAACCCCTTACTCGATGGGAATACGACAGCTCATAACAAAGTTCCTATGACCACCTTTCTGCTCCATCATCAGATCAGCTCTACGATACCATAATATTGCATTGTCACGTGATTTACATATGTGTGCAAAATGCGACTGGCAAATATCAAATGACATTTCGCACATAAGTTCCGAAAAACTCATTGGTGCGAGCCGGGGTTCGAACCCGCGACCTCCGGAACGGAAGTCGCACGCACTTACCGCTAAGCTACCAGCGCTTCCCTAGTCTACATGACTGTATCCCTAAAAAAATACCACTCTGTATTACTTATCTGTCTTTGCTATTTTTTAATCTATATTACACAACACAAAACTGTTGTTTGACTGATCTCAATAATGGCCATGACCTTAAGATAAAAACTACAAGAACATAAGTTTGGCGTAGGTATTGGATTTATAAACTTAACTAGCTTTTGTCCGCGGCTTCGCTCGCGATTATTTCGAAAATTGGGGAATGCTCCATAAAATCTTTCACCCCTCATTTTAAGGAAGTGGGGAGTGGGGGTTTGTAATAAAGTATTAGCCTATGTCACTCTCCATCCGTTCAACTATCTCCACTTTCAAAAATAACGTCAACACGTCGCTCCGTTTTGCCGTGAAAGACGGACAAACAAACAGACACACACACTTTCCCATTTATAAGATTAAGTATGGAAATATGGATTATAAAAAACTTAAGCTGCCGGTGGTTAGGGCTGCAGAGAGAGGAACCGTCGATCACCGCCTTCTGCATCTGGCCCTTGATCCAGCCACCTAGCGAGAGTCTCTCAAGATGTTGGTCCAGACTCTTTGCTATGAGACCGCTGAAACGATTATCGGGACAATGATCGTCGAATCTACATCCCACATGGCGGTTATCTCGTGAGCCAATTCTTGATTTATCCATACTAATATTATAAATGGGAAAGTGTGAGTGTCTGTTTGTTTGTCCGTTTTTCATGGAAAAACGGAGCGATGAATTGACGTGATTTTTTAAGTGGAGATAGTTGAAGGGATGGAGAGTGACATAGGCTACTTTTTGTCTCTTTCTAACGTAAGCGACTTTTTCGCGGGCAAAAGCTAGTTTACTATAATTTGTTACAGAAATGCATGGTCCGCCACCAGCACAACGAGGAGTGCAACGACCTGATCACCATGGAAAAACGCATCCAGTTCCCCATCGAGATGTCCATGCCCTGGATCCTGACCGACCACGTGCTGCGGAGCAAGGAACCGGCCATGATGGAGTGAGTAACATACAGCCAAGTCCACATCTAAATACAATTAATTTCCAGTTAGAGTCCTCGTGGGTAAGTAGCAACTGGTTTAAAACACAAAATATCCACTATATTTAACTCTAGCGATATCGACGAAGCCCCGCTTTCGCGGGGCTCCTATTCTGTGCCTAGACCGCAGCCAAATAGCACTAGGTCCTACTCATAGTGTTGTGTTCCTGCCGGTGAGTAAGGCTGCCAGAGCTCAACGAGGGTGCGGTGTGCTGGTGACGGAAGGACATGTTTTGTATTACGTTCATTGAAGCACCCTGTGTACAAACCTACAGTTTAATATTTTTTATTAGTTTAATGCTGGGCCTGGGTATATTCTATTTTATTCTATTCTACCCTCGCTTTTTCTACTCCCGGTATTTTTCATTTAATTTCTTTCGTTACAGATACGTACTGTACCCGCTCGATCTCTACAACGACTCGGCCCAATACGCGCTGACGGTGTTCAAGAAGCAGTTCTTATACGACGAAGTAGAGGCGGAAGTAAACTTGTGCTTCGACCAGTTTGTCTACAAGCTGTCTGAGCAAGTTTACGCTCACTACAAACAACTTGCTGCCAGGTAACTATAATAGGCTACTTGCCTCCTAGTCAAATCAGCTTCTTTTCTAAGAACTGTCAAAACGAATTTGAACGACTTGCTAATATGGAATTTGTATGAAATAGAATTGAGTGACGTCACGGTCAACTCAGTTACTTTATATATTTTTATCTGACTTATTAAATAGAAATTGGATTTAATAATAACTTCTGTCCATGTTTTTCGTATAATTATCTGGTGCTTTATTTTTTTTAACTACAGACAAGTTTCCTATTCTATACGTATAGTATAATCAACGAGGATCGAGTATTATGGAGAACTAGCATTTGCCAAGAGTGGCACTGAAGCTTTAGTAGTTTCATGTGCTCTGCCTACCCCTTTACGGGATACAGGCGTGATTGTATGTATGTATGTATGTAAAAAAAGATTGCAAATGAGCTTACTGGCTACGTTTGTTGCAGTATGCTGCTGGACAAGCGTTACCGCGCGGAGTGCATGGCGCGCGGCGCGCCCGCCGGCCCCGCGGCCGGCCGCTACGCCTCCCTGCTGCGGCAGCGTCACGTGGCGCTTCTCGGACGCCACGTCGCGCTCAGCGCCCTGGTGAGACCATCTTTCATTCGTAGGCGAGACGACTAAAAATTGTACATTTCGATACAAGTTCGAAACGAGTGGCGATAAAATAAAACACGACCGAAGGGTGTTTTAAATCGACACGAGTTACGAATTTCCTTTTCGCACGTGTATGGTACGACGTTTTTCAGTACAGATGGACCTCCGAAGTTTCAACCTGCCACATAATGAGCGACTTCTCGCACTAGTGCGTATAAAAACACCATCTGTACTGAAATTGTATTTTATACAATCGTGATACTAAGCTTTTCAGTCGAGTACCATGTTTAGGCCACGATGCTTGCTGAGTGGCCTAATAGTACGGTACGAGAGTAAAAAGCTTAATTATATCACTATTGTATACAATACTTTTTCTATGAGACATCATCTTCATCATCAATGGACGAAAAATATCATCATTTAAGTTAAAAATTAATGTTAATGGCGTCGCTCACTGTTTTATCAACATCGAATTACCTGGCAACCAATTGTTTGTAATAACCGTGTCTGATTGGTCGATAACGCGATAGATAAAAAAAAACGTGTTTCAGATGCAGAAAAATTTGCCAGGTATCGCAAATTAGTAAAGAACTTGTATGAAGTTCTATTTTTGAAATTATTACAGTCAACTAAAAGTGAACTGTAATGAAATATTATAGTTCACTAAGTGTCAAAGACTATCTAACACTGAAAAGTCAGCACTTATAGTTTAGTCTGCGGTGTCCTAATTGACAGATTAAAGTTGACGAGTAGAAAAAAATAATTAGTCCGTCAGTTAGATTATCAAACAATTTTACACACTTATTTTTTCTTTTTTCTCGTAAACGAAAAATGACGACGGTACAGTGCGTTGAAGTTTCGCGTGACGTCACGCCTAGGTACAATTTTTACTTAGAAGTGACGTCACAAGCCCCCACTTTGATGCTCTATATTTTTGTATTTTTTTTTTCATTAGAAAAAGCGAAAAATACGTGTTTAGTATTTCGATCTAACTGACGGACTAAACATAATGCCATTTTTTTTATGTAGTCGTCATCCATATTCCTAGTGTAAAGGTGTGTACAGCTTATGCGCGGTAATCACTCGAACATTGGATCGCGTAAATATTTCGCGCGGCAGCCGCGCGTGATGGAGTTGATACGGGGACGTCTGTATTGTGCGCGGGCGCCGCGCGATCCGATTTTCGCGCTATACAGCGTGTACTTAGGACTCTTGTATGAGCTTCAATTGGTTGTTATGCACGCCGCACGCCCCGCCCCGCACAACGCCCAATATGAGCGTGCACGAGGGTCTTACACTTATCCGGTCTAGCAAGTTTGTCACTGAATAGGGATGACGACTACATAAAAAAAATGTCATTCTGTTTAGTCCGTCAGTTAGATCGTCCAAAAATACTTAACATATATTATTCCCTTTTTTAATTACTAATGAAAAAGTACAAAGATATAGAGCATCAAAGTTCCGGAGTGGGGGCTTGTGACGTCACTTCTAAGTAAAAATTGTACCTAGGCGTGACGTCACGCGAAACTTCAACGCACTGAACCGTCGTCATTTTTCGTTTACGAGAAAAAAGAAAAAATACGTGTCCAAAATTCTTTGATAATCTAACTGACGGACTAATTAGTTTTTTTAGTCGTCTCGCCTATTTTAGGTATTTAAGAGGTCGTAAACAAATGATTTGTACGTTTTCGGGTAATTACAACTTTTGTGGGCTAGCCAACTAAATACAAAAACCAAGCGGATTTATTCTTACCCTCTTATTCATAAAAACGTTCAGTAAAGTTATCAGGCTGATACAGTTCGTTTGTCCCTTTCCGACATAGGTGTGATAGAAAGGGACAGACGAACTTTATCGGCTTGATAACTTTAGTGAACGTTTATAAGGGGGCTAGTCTTTGTCTGTCTATATGGAATAACTAACTTTTCCCCGCGGCTTCGCTCGCGTTAGAAAGATACAAAAATTAGCCTATGTCACTTTCCATTCCTTCAACTACCTCCACCTATGGGACCGGCCACATCTAAGAGACGCATGTCCTGAGGTGCGGAACGGACGTCTCCGCCACACCGCCTGAATGTAATCCAAAAAACGCCGCCTGGGGCGCGTCTTACGTCCTTCCTATACAAAATGTACTCAGGAGACGTTTTTTGAATTACATTCAGGCGGTGTGGCGGAGACGTCCGTTGCGCGTCCCGAGACACGCGACGCTTAAGTGGGAACGCTGCCTAAAAATCACGTCGATTCGTCGCTCCGTTTTGCCGTGAAAGACGGACAAACAAACAGACACACACACTTTCCCATTTATAATATTAGTATGGATACGTCTTTGGTATTACGAATTTGGTAATACCGATTTGGCAACCAATGAAAATGAAATATTAAAAAACTAGCTTTTACCCGCGGCTTCGCTTGCATTAGAAAGAGACAAAAAGTAGCCTATGTCACTCTCCATTCCTTTAACTACCTCCACCTAAAAAATCAAGTCGATTCGTCGCTCCGTTTTGCCGTGAAAGACAGACAAACTAACAGACACACACACTTTCCCATTTATAATATTAGTATGGATATACGTCTTTGCTATTACGAATTTGGTAATACCCATTTGGCAGCCAATGAAAATGAAATATGAAAAAATGAATATGTTCGTTTGTTTACCAGGTGGCTCAGCGGATCAACGCGGACATGCACCGGGCCCTGGATGCTGCGGTAGCCAAGTTCGAAGCCGGAGACATCACAGGGGTCGTGGTAAGAGAACATTTTGGTTTACATTAGAGGTTAATATTGTGCAGAATAACCAAAAAGTGCTAAAAGCCCCTTATATGCGGTATGTCAATAATATCATTGATCTGAAATGACCTTGAAATTTAAAACGATTGTGTCTAATTGTACAATTACCGGCATAAATATTGTCCCGGATCTGTAAGTTCACATTTTTGACACATTTGTTTTGAAGTATGTTGCGATGTGGCTAAGACGTATCGTTTGCCAAATCTGACGATTAATTTCGAATTGGTTGAATCGATTAGGCATTGGGCCCTATGTACAAGGAGGCGCTTAAACAAATATACGATTTCTGTCAACTTACTGAAATGTCATTTGAATCGAATTGACAGACTCTGCCACAGCACTAGTTTAAAAATAAAAATGAATGATAAATGACATAATAAGTAAATCGTGCGTGATAAATTAATATCGTAAAATACTCACTAACGAAGATCCGCAAAAATGTAACATGTGTTAGATTATGTTTAAAGTAAGCGAAATTTTGTTTTTAAGGGTTGTAGGTATAGCTATACCATACCATTACATTATTTATACCATTTTTCCACTACCCAAAGGTTGCCTGGAAGAGATCGCTCTTTAGCGATAAGGCCGCCTGTTGTTTACCTCTGTAATAAAATTTATTGTAATGTGTGTGTTCCTATGTACATTAATTCTGAGGTTGTGCAATAAAGTGGATTTGTATTGTATTGTATTGTATAGCTATACGAGGGCACATTATAATAAAGAATACAATTGTGCAGTATGACCACTCCCTGATTCTCGCTAAAAGTGCCGCCCACCCGCTCTCGGTTACCTCAGTTATCACCCGTCAAAAACGCGATCAGTCGACCTGTCATATCTCACTCATACAAGCATGATACGCGTTCACCTACACGAGCTCAGACTGTGTGCGTAGGAACGCACTTCTTTCATATATTTAATCGCCATTGTCCGTGGTCTGACGAGGGCTTCTAGAGGGGTCTAGGGGTTAAACATCCATGTTTGTCCCCAGGAACTGGAAGGGCTGATATCCGTGAACCGTCTCTGCCACTCTCTCCTGAGCCGGTACCTGGCGCTCGACGACTTCTCGAGCATTCTACGCGAGAGCGACCACGGCGTGCTCGCGCCATACGGCCGCGTGACCCTTCACGTCTTCTGGGAGCTCAACTACGACCTCCTGCCCAACTATTGCTACAACGCGGCCACCGACAGGTCAGTGACCCCGCTCCAGCACGCGTGACCGCGGCGTGCTCGCGCCGTACGGCCGCGTGACCCTTCACGTCTTCTGGGAGCTCAACTACGACCTCCTGCCCAACTACGCTGACACAGCCGCAATGTTTGACTTCAAACGTGATGTGAATCACCGCTATTGAGAAGGCCGATGGCTGAGATCCACATAGAGCCGGAGTCAGTGCTTCAACACAGAAGAATTGTAAGTCTCAAAGGGCGTTGGCCCAAGTCCGGGTACCGCATAGGGCTGATTTTAAACGATATAACGTCAGGCTATCCTTTTCGCACTATTTTTAAGCGCGAGCGCCCGCAGCATACGGACACGCGCTGCCCAGTGCTTTCGAGGCGTGATGATGATGACTTGCGTTGTGTGTGCTCGCTAGTTCCTCATGGGGTTTTAGTGTCTGCTACGCCTTCCTAGTGACACAGCCTAGACTATATAAGTATTTAAATATGTTATTTTAGACATTATAGATCTATACTCCGAGCCTCATCCAACATTACATGGCGACCCTGCCAGACGTGATGTGGTGACTAAAGGATAAATCACTTGTATAGACTATAGTTTTCCCGTGTCTAATGTTACATAGCAGCTGCTTATGTACAGTGTGAGGTGTTCCCCTCACACTGCAAGGTATTGAATCCCTTTTCTAACAGTTGTGGTGAAGTGATGTTGTTTGCACGGGCAGGTTCGTGAAGTGCCGCGGCATCCAGTTCGCGGCGAACGTGCAGCGCGAGCGCCCGCAGCAGTACGGGCACGCGCTGCTGTGGGGCTCCAAGCAGCTCAGCCTGGCCTACTCCGCCCAGTACGCGCAATACGCAGGTAAGTGGCCTGATTAACTTCTTTTTAGTGCCCATTTAGACGGTACGAGAACTCGTATACGAGTATTACTACATTGCGGTATTTGATGGCTGTGCTAAATGTATTTTTCTCAAACATGCAATGAAATATTGTCTTTACGTTCCTTAAAATGGGCTGGGAAGTATCGCTTTTTGGGCGCAAAAACTCGAGAGGACTGTAAAGGAATTTCATATTATTTTTTAGGCCTAGGCCTGCAAAGTAACTTTTTTTTATAAAATATTGTCCTTTAGAGCATTTTTTTTTATTTCATTGTATGTTTGAGAAAAGCACTATACATGCCTCGGCGTGAAAACGGATTCCCGGCCTCGTATCCCTATCCGGCCTCGCTCGCACGCTCGCTCGGCCGTATATACCCACTTGGCCGGAAATCCTCATTTTCCCGGCCTCTGATGTAATGTACTATAACCTCAACAGCCCGCAATGCAACTAAAATCGCACGCGAGTTCGCACGCCGTCTAAATCAGGCCTTAGGGTTCCCTATCAAAAAGGTATTTTATTATTATAATAGAGCTTTTTTTTTTTTAAAAAAATATTATAGGACATTCTTACACAGATTGACTGAGGCCCACGGTAAGCTCAAGAAGGCTTGTGTTGTGGGTACTCAGACAACGATATATATAATATATACATACTTATATACATAGGAAACATCCATGACTCAGGAACAAATATCTGTGCTCATCACACAAATAAATGCCCTTACCGGGATTCGAACCCGGGACCGCGGCGTAGCAGGCAGGATCACTACCGACTGCGCCAGACCGGTCGTCAATTCGAACCCGGGACCGCGGCGTAGCAACAGCTTACTCTTGGCCACAGACTATCATATCAGCAATTTCCGTAGAGTTTGTACATTTGGATCATGTCTCCGATTTTAATAAAAATTGGTAGGCCGATGGAGTCCATGATGCTGAGCAAGATCCACTAGGTTTCCCAAAATGTCCTGGGTTGTTTGTATGAAACTTTCCTTTTTTGTTACCGAAATGTATGTATGTATAAGCTTTATTGTACATAAAGGAAACAAAAGAGACACAGTTACAGAGTCAGTAATATACAATGTAGGCGGACTTATCCCTTAATGGGATCTCTTCCAGTCAACCTTTGAGGAAATGAATAGAAGCGAATTAACGATGAGTGACGAATTCAAAAATGTACAACCACTAAAAGAATTAAATGCAAATTTTGTATACACATGGTAACAAATATATACATATACAATTACATTAATACACCAATATATACATATATAATAATAAATAAACAAATACTCATAAAATATATATTTATATAGTACTTAGACCAAAAAGTATATGGATATTAATTCGAACCACAAAGCAAGACGACAATAAAAAAAAAATTGATAAAAATTAAAGAAAAAGAGAGAAAAGAAAAAGAAAATAAAACAATCCGATAAAAAAAAAAAAAATTAAGTGTCGGAAAGCCATAGTTTTTTAAGGTTATTCTTGAGTGCTGCTACAGATTGGGATTGCCTCACGGACACCGGTATCTCATTCCACACTTTAGCGGCATAGACAGAAAAGGATTTTCTGTATGTCCGCGTCTTATTGGGTGGAATTGCAAGAGCAAGATTGGCGCTAGATCGCAAACGGTGATTACTGCCAGCAGCCAAGTAACTAAATCTTTCGGAAAGGTAACGTGGCGAAGACTGATTAAATAAGACATTAAAAAGCAGTGACAGGACATGCACGTCTCGACGACGGCGAATCGGCAGCCAGCCAAGCTGAGATCGGAACTGGGATACGCGATCAAACTTACGCAAACCATAGATGTAACGGATACACAAGTTTTGCAACCGCTCGAGTTTGTCAAGCAACTCCTCACTAAGGTCCAGAAAAGCGATATCACCGTAATCTAACAAAGGAAGCAACAATGACGAAGAAAGTGTTATTTTTGTTTGAAGTGGAAGAAAATTTTGTAAACGCCTCAGCGAGTGGAGAGACGCAAACACTTTATTGCTAACATCAGCGACGTGGGCTGACCAGGACAAAGTTTGATCTATGGTGATACCCAAGTTTTTCACTGTAGCGGAAAATGGGATAATTGTTCCATCAAAAATTACGTTGGGTACCACCATTTCCGACAGTTTGGACACAAAGTGAGGGCCACCGATGACAATCGCCTGCGACTTCAACGCATTCACTTTCAACCCAAACTTGTGAGCCCAGAGACGTATTGACTCAAGGTCGCTGTTGATTTTATTGACAAGATGAGGAAACTCGTCCATGCTAGCCGACGCGTAAATTTGCAAATCATCCGCGTAGAGATGAAAACTACACTTTAAGGATTCAGTAATGCCATTAATAAAAATTGAGAATAGGAGAGGAGAGAGTATCCCTCCCTGGGGAACACCAGCAGACAGATCACACCAATCCAAAATCTTGTCGTCGACCCTGACACGCTGGCGTCTCCCAAAGAGGTAGTTACGGAACCAAGATAAAGCCGTCTGTGACACATTAAAAGTACGAAGAATATGAAGAAGGATATCAAAATCTACTGTATTAAAAGCACTACTGAAGTCCAAAAGTACGAGAAGCGTAAGCTTTTTATTTTCAATATTAAGACGAATGTCATCGGTAACCTTCACCAGAGCCGTGACAGTGCTATGCCCGGGACGGAAACCCGACTGAAAGCGATTCAACAACTCATGCCTGTGGAAATATGAGAGAAGGTGGTTATTAACAAAATGTTCGACAATTTTCGATAACACTGGGAGGATGGATATGGGACGGTATTGGGAAGGTGACGTGGGATTAGAAATTTTAGGAAGGGGTATGACGTGAGCTAATTTCCACATAACAGGGAATGTACCGGAAGTAAAGGAAAAGTTAATGATTTCTGATAGAATTGGAGCGATTGAATCCGCCACGAGCATAAGCATATCCAGGCTAAGATGGTCCTCACCGACAGCCCTCGTCTTAACATTTTTTAACAATGAAATAACCTCATGTGGAGAGATACTGACAAGAGTAAAAGAAGAAGAGTTGCTTGTTTGACGAGAGGATCTAAAGTCACCGGAGATGTGCTAAAGTGCTGATTCATGAGATCTAGATCTAGAAAGCCCGTGGAACGATGAGGAACTTTGCCCAGCCCAAGTGACTTCAGAAACTTCCATAACTTGAACGGGGGGCAGTTATCAATAGACTTATGAATGTAACGGCGCCTAGCGTCTCTACAAGATTTGTTGCAGCGGTTCCGCAAATTAATATAGCTATGATGGTTCTGCACTGTAGGATCCGCTCTAAATCTGACTTGCGCTTTGTCCCTCCTGGCCATAAGTGACTTGATATCAGGTGTAAGCCACGGTGCTGGAAAATGCCTCACCCGCATCGGCTTCGCATCGGCAAATCTATAGAAATCTGGTAACAAAAAAGGAAGGTTTCGTACAAAAAACCTAGGACATTTTGGGAAACCTAGTGGATCTTGCTTAGCATCATGGACTTCATCAGCCTACCAATTTTTATGAAAATCGGAGACGTGATCCAAATGTACAAACTCTACGGGAATTGCTCATATAGCCAAAACTTAGTTTGTTAATCGTTGGATCAGGAATCAGTCAGCTTTAAATATTTAAAAGTTATCTTTAGCTTAATGAGGATATTCTTCAGATAGCTACATGTCTTGACAGCAAATTTTAAAATCCAGCAATTATAGACATTTATTTGATTAAAAAAACGATTGTGTCTAACTAGTATCTAATAATTCGAATTCGAAAGACTATTTAGTTTTTGGTAGAAAATTTCTTTAAATACCTATAAATTAAGTAATTATTGGTAATTATGATCAATTTGCTTCCACGTTTTCGGACATTTTCGCGAAAAAAGATTCAAAAACTTTTTTTCTAAAATAAGTGGGTTAATTTTATGTTTTTCCTGCTCAGAATCACGAGCCTTTCACGAGCCCTTTCGATCCTACTAGGTGGAACTTTGAAAAAAAATTGCCCAAATGATGCTTCCCTAAAGCGCTTCCTCGTTTGTTCGGTGTGCAGGTTTCGTGGGTACGCAGCACCTGCACGCGCTAGTCCGCCTACTAGGCTACCAGGGCGTGGCCGTGGTGGTGTCGGAACTCCTCGGCGTGGCCCGCGGCCTGCTGCACGGCTCCCTGGCGCAGTTCACGCGCGCGCTGCACGCCGCCATGCCGCGCCACTGCAAGCTGCCCCGCTACGACTACGGATCTAACGGTGACTACACTACACTACACTACACTAGCAGGGCAGCCTGCTGCACGGCTCCCTGGCGCGTGCCACCACTGCCGTGCCGTAGTACCACTGCATCGGGATTACGACTACATCAAAAATGGCATTCTGTTTAGTCCGTCAGTTAGATCGTCCAAGAATACTGAACACATATTTTTCGCTTTTTCTAATTAATGAAAAAAATACAAAGATTTAGAGCATCAAAGTTCCGGAGTAGGGGCTAGTAACGTCACTTCTAAGTAAAAATTGTACCTAGGCGTGACGTCACGCGAAACTTCAACGCGCTGTACCGTCGTTATTTTTCGTTTATGAGAAAAAAAAAAATACGTGTCTAAAATTTTTTGATAATCTAACTGACGGAATAATTAGTTTTTTTTTAGTCGTCTCGCCTATTTTGCAGATATGAACGACACTGGCCTATCAATTTTGTTCGCCTAAATAGGCTAGTTTCCTACTAGTCAAATCAGCTTCTTTTTATGAAATACTGAGCAGTGACGTCACGGTCAATTCATTTACTTTATATCTTTCTCTTTGACTTATTAAATAGAAATTATGTTTAAACATAACTACTGTCCATATTTTTCTACAAATTATGTGATGCTTTATTTCGTGCACTGTATAAAATATTTTATTTTAAGTATAGGAAACTAGCCTATTCTGCAGATATGAACGGCACTGGCCTAAATGTTATAAAATTTGTGCACAATGACCTATCAATTTAGTTCGCCTAAGGCACTGGCCCCACCGCGAGCTAGTAAGCTATGAGCTACCGGCTATAAAAACGAATAAAATGATTATCTTTTATTCGTTTTTATAGCCGGTAGCTCATAGCTTACTAGCTCGCGGTGGGGCCTCCCGTGTAAATAAAAGAGACACGGCGATGTTTATAGTTACTCGCCTAGCGGTGAGCTATCAAAATCGCCATGTCTCTTTTATTTGCACGTGGGTGCTTATGTTTTGTTCGTTTTTATAGCCGATAGTTCATAGCTTACTAGCTCGCGGTGGGAGCAGTGCCTAATTGGAGTGAACTTTAACAGAGTGTTCGTTTCAGGTGTGCTGGGCTATTACCACGCGCAGTTGACAGACATTGTCCAATACCCGGACGCTCGCACGGAACTCTTCCACGCGTTCCGCGAGCTCGGGAACATCATACTGTTCTGCATGCTGGTTGAGCAGGTACCGCCACTGATATCTAATTAAAGATAAGGATAAGATAAAGATAAAGATACTTTATTTGCATTAAACATTACCAGGTACAAGATCTTTATTTTTTATTTTTTAGAACACAAACAGTCATATAAACAAATGAGTTGGTGTACTACAATGTAGGTACTAATTAATTTAGATAAAAAAAGACCTGGAGGTTCATTATTGAATATAAAGATTGTTAACATACTAACAAAATTAGGTATGTAAGCTAATAGGTAAGCAAAAGAAATCATGAACAGTAGGTAATACTTAAGAAATTTTACAGTCATTAGACTAAATACATTTTCTTTACTACGATCGGATACAATTATAAATAATATAATTAGAGGAGGTAAATATTAGTCTCTAGTAGTAAGATCTTAATAATATTTAGTGGTAGGTTTACATGCTTAACCTCATTTGGTATGCAAAATGATAACTTAAAACTATTACAATTATTACACATTCTTATAAACTATTTAGTTAAAAACAGCCAAGAAGTCATTGTTCCTGTACTCTACTAATCACTAATATATTTTACGTAAGAGAGAGAGTTCAGAGATAACATACACTAGAGAAATTTCGACGGGTACCTCGGCGGTCGGGGTGGTGTAGCGGTCGAACACGTCAGCCGCGATAGCTGGAGACCCGGGTTAGATTCCCGGCTTCGCTACCAGTGGGCTTGATCGCTTTTTCTTTAGTGTATGGTATCTATTTCAGTTTATAAGATAAAATATTTTATCCTGTTTCGAATAACTCACTAACACTATAAAAGTTTTTAACGTTAATTATTCATCCGACCATCCTCCTTGCGTTATCCCGGCATTTGCCACGGCTCATTGGAGCCTGGGGTCCGCTTTGACGACTAATCCCTGGATTTGGCATAGGCACTAGTTATTACGAAAGCGACTGCCATCTGACCTTCCAGCACGAAGGGTAAACTAGACCTTATTAGAATTAGTCCGGTTTCCTCACGATGTTTTCCTTCACCGAAAAGCGACTGGCAAATATCAACTTGACTTGCTTGAGAGACGAGAGTATATTTCGTCACTACTTTTAAAAAATCACATACCTCATGCTGCTCCTCAAAGTTAAAACGCAGTAAGTCTATATGCATTCCATACATACTTACTACAATTTTATTTTCATTGACAGACGAAGATACAATTTTTTTTAAAAGTAGTGACGATTTGTCTGTTTTTATGTTTAGGCGCTGAGCCAGGAGGAGGTGACAGACCTGCTGCACGCGGCGCCCTTCCAGAACATTCTGCCGAGACCCTTCACAGCCGGTAAATAGCAACAAACATTAGCACATTGCGCAACGTGTGGCGGAAGCTCAATATTACCATAGGGGAATAAGTAAGGGAAGAGTTGAGAACTCCATACATCAGTAAATGCAAGTTATTTGTAGTGACATCTAGCGTCAATCACGCGTTAAATACCTAACGTAAATTGTGTCTCTTAACTTCAAAACTGGGTAAATCCATTCAGCTATAAGGTTGATTATCTTTCAGATCATATTATATTTTCAGATCATATTATTTTGCCTGTGTGGTGACGGGTTAAGAATTTCACCACCCCCTTTCTTCCCGTGGGTGTCGTAGAAGGCGACTGTGGGATATGGGTTAAATTGTGGCGTAGGCGAGAGGCTGGCACCTGTCACTGCAATGTCACAGTTTCGTTTTCTTTCAACCCCTTATTTGCCAAGAGTGTGCCACTCTTGGCAAATAATATTAATAATATTGGGTTGAAGCTTTATTAATTTCATGTGCTCTGCCTACCCCTTTTTGGGATACAGGCGTGATTGTATGTATGTATGTATGTATATTATATTTTTTATATATTCAACTTTAAAGCAAGAGGGATTTACCCAGGTTTGAAGTTAAGCGACACAATTATCAGTACCACTCCTCGACGCTAGGTGCCAACAGTGTGGTTTTTTTTTAATGAGGTCAAGGTAATCACGGTCTATATCCTGGTCAATATAAGTGCGTTTTCACACTATCCGATCCGATATCGGAGGTCGGAAGGATTTCTATAACAAAAATCAAAGATGGCGGCTTAAATGTATGGGATATCGGCCCTACATCCGATATCGGATCGGATAATGTAAATAAAGAAATAAATAAGTATTGGGGGACACCTTACGCAGCTCATCCTAGCCCCAGACTATAAGCAAAGCTTGTACTATGGGTGCTAGGCGACGATAAACTTACTTATACATATATAAATACATAGAAAACCTCCATGACTCAGGAACAAATATCTGTGTTCATCACACAAATAAATGCCCTTACTGGGATTCGAACCCGGGACCGCGGCTTAGCAGGCAGGGTCACTAGGCCAGACCGGTGAAAACGCACTTAGTGTAATGTTTTATTGTAATTTAATGGCGCTCGCCGCTGCGTTTAGTTTTATCTTTGCGCTGCGTTCACTGTGTCACAGGTCCGCGTCGTACAGCTGCGTTCGTGACCAACAAAATGGTCCCGACGGAAGACTAGCGCCACAGTATAATAAAGAGTACTATCATACAGTATGGCCACTTCCGCTCCCCGCTGAAAGCGCCGCCCACCCCCTCTCGGTTACCTCACAGTTACCGCCTGTCAAAAACTCGAACAGTCAACCTGTCATATCTCACTCATACAAGCATGGTACGCGTTCACCTACATGACTTTAGAATGTGTGCTAGGAACGCGCCTCTTTCATATAAATGATCGCCAGTGTCCGAGATGTGCTAGCGCTGACCCTCGGGTTAGCATTTTATGCTGAGTCGGGACCATTTCGTGGTAACTTATATGTTTAATTTCTTTTATTTGCTGTTTCTGTTTTCTTACTTGTGTATTTTGTAGTTATCACGAATAATGAATTATTGATTGATTAATGAAGAATAAATTTGCAGAGGGTGAGAAACCGGAGACGAAACAGAAGCGCCTGGAGGCCAAATACGCAGCTCTGCAGATAGTGCAGAATGTCGACAAGTACGGCACTGCCAAGGTAAATATTGTACCTACCTATGGCTAGTATACAATATACTAAAGAGGATCGAGAATTATAAAGAGTTACTGTCGAGGTAAAATGTGTAATCACAGTGCATAGACTGCCATCTCTCGACACACGCTTAAAACTTTTGAACCTCAGTTTTGATAATTTGGCCCATATTCTTAACTTAGTATGTGTTAGAATATCAAATATTAATATTAGCGCCATCTAGCTGAGCGTACCCCAAAGGTGTAACGCCATCTAGGCCACTGTATCTTTTTCTGTATGGTTTTGAGGTACGTTTTTTCTTAGACTTTATTTGTCTATACGGAGTTACATATGTCTTTGGCAATACATACCCTCTAGCCCTACACTATGTTAAATATTCCTCTGTAAAGCAGAAATATTAATATTATAAACTGATATACACTAAAGAAAAAGCGATCAAGCCCACTGGTGGCGAAGCCGGGAATCGAACCCGGGTCTCCAGCTAACGCGGCTGGCGTGATAAACCGCTACACCACTCCGACCGCCGAGGTACCCGTCGAAACTTTTCTAGTGTATGTTATCTCTGAAGGCTAGGCGCCTTTGACCAACTTTAATAAAGTAATTTAATTTGATCCCTATATCAACGTTAATATTGTTAATTTATTTTTCGAAACATGCAATGAAATTCAATTGCATTCCTTATACTCGTAAATAGGCCTGGAAGTATCGCTTTTTAGGCGTAACAACTCGAGAGGACTGTAAAGCTGGCTAGTTTGACAAAAAGTAGGTTTTTGTTTTCAATAGCGTCAAAATTGTATGTGAATGATGAATCTTCTTCGTTTTCTACATTTTTTTTTTGTAATTTTAGTGACAGTATTGATGGAAGGAAACGATGACTTGGTTATGAAGATGGTTTATTATATGAACGGAGAACGGAAGACACTGATACAATTTAGGATGTTAATAGTAGTAGGATCGAAACAAGAATAAATTCCCAACGCACCAGAACATTCATCTGACTTTTTATTCAAACATTTAAATTATGTTCTAAGTGCGTTTATGTGGTTACCTAACATTTTCTTTGGTTTACAAAGCATGCTGATTTTTCCAACATTTTTTTTTTTTGCTTGACTTACTACCTATAAATCTCTACATTATGGTAACCTATCGATGTTTCGAAAATCCTTTGCCCGATTATCACTTGTCCGAAAACGGTTGACAGAATTTTTATAATCCAAATACATTGTTTACCATACTTTCAATATGTCGCTAGTTTGCTATCCCACATTATCGTTTTCCCGAAATTCAATATCCAGAAGAACGGTTGCCAACTTTATCATTTGACAACCGATTTGTTAACCACCTTTTTATAAATCCCATGCTACGTAACATCGAAATGTCATTTTCCCTAATACCATTTTATAGAAACTCAATAACCAGAAGAACGGTTGCCAATCTTATCATTTGACAACCGTTTCGTTAACCGCCTTTTCATAAATCCGATGCTAACGCGACATCGAAATGTCATGTTCCCTAATATCATTGTAAAAAAAAAATACAAAAAAATTGGTTAGGTTACGTCACGGAAACAAACATTTGCTATAGAAAAGTGGGTTAGGTTAGGTTAGAACTGCGACCATACAGAAACAAACTTGTGCTAGAAAAAGGGGTTAGGTTAGGTTAGAACTGCGACCATACAGAAACAAACTTATGCTAGAAAAGTGGGTTAGGTTAGGTTAGAACTGCGACCATACAGAAACAAACTTGTGCTAGAAAAGTGGGTTAGGTTAGGTTAGAACTGCGATCATACAGAAACAAACCTTTGCCATAAACCCTTATGGCAAGGATTCTTAAGTCAAGTAACAACTGCGACCGTGAGGGTCGGCAACAAACTTTTGTTAGAAAATTAAGGATTTACTGAACTTTTGATATAGCGGCTTAATAATATTTCGAATTATAAAACTATACGCCATACAAAATAGCTGTCAAATGATACTTAGGAATTTTAACAAGTGTTAATTCGAATTTCGAAGTTTTGATATAGCGGCTAAATAATATTTCGGATTAAAAACTTTACGCGACAAAAAGTAATTGTCAAATGATTCTTAGGCATTTTAATAAGTGTTGATTCGAATCATAAGCGAAACAAAATTACAGCGAAATAAGAATGGGGAAAATAATAATAGGGGAAAAGTACTTTCGGGCAAACAAAACTTAGGGCAATTAATAAAATGGGAAGCGTTTTCGGGCTACTAATATTCGACTTTACAATTTTCGACTTTTTGATAGGTAACCCTACTAAAGCTTCAGTGCCACTCTTGGCAAAATAAGGGATTGAAAGAAAACGAAACTGTGGCATTGCAGTGACAGGTTGCCAGCCTCTCGCCTACGCCACAATTTAACCCAAATCCCATAGTCGCCTTCTACAACACCCACGGGAAGAAAGGGGGTGGTGATATTCTTAACCCGTCACCACACAGGCAAAAAATAAAAATAAATAACAAAAATAAATAATAATAATATAATAAAAATAAATTATGATAATGATTTTTATGATTATTGTTTATAATTATGTATAACCAGAAACCCAAAATATTTCTTTTTTTTTTTTCATTTGGAGCTTTTTTTTATTTCATTGTATGTTTGAGAAAAGCAGTATAAAAAAATGTCTCGTTTTAACTGTTTGTTTCATTTTACATGTCTCGGCGTGTGAGTGTCAGGACACTGTTTGCAACATCTGTAGTGGTCCAGGGGGACCACTACAGATGTTGCAAACAGTTGGGCAAAAAATAGGGCTACATACTTCAACGCCACGGCCGGGCTCACAACTTTAAATTCCGTCATAACTTTTTTCTGGTACGCCAAAAAAATTTGAAAAAAAACATATTGACAGGTACCAAATAGGTATTAAATATTGACTAAGATATCAATTAGTAGTGTTGTCTAGAACTATGTAAACCAAAAATGGTCCAGACATCCTGACGTCAGAATGTCTGGCCACTTTATTCGCTCGATTTTTCGATATCAGTGGAGGTACCAAATATATGTACACAGGTACCAAATAGTATCAAATAGGTACTAAATTTTAGTATGTACTAAACATCAAATATCTGTAGTGGTCCAGGGGTCCTGACGCTCACCTCGGCGTGCGGCGTGAAAACTGATTCATGAATTTCCCGGCCTCGTATTGGCCGGAAATCCTAATTTTTTCGGCCTCTAATGTAGGCAGTGTAATGTATTATTAATGTATTGTATTATTGTGTATATTGGGTTATATTGTGGCGTAGGCGAGAGGCTGGCAACCTGTCGCTGCAATGTCACAGTTTCGTTTTCTTTCAACCCCTTATTTGCCAAGAGTGGCACTGCTTTAGTAGTTTCATGTGTTCTGCCTACCCCTTTATGGGATACAGGCGTGATTGTATGTTGTTGTTGTATGTTTATTGTGTATATTATGTATTAATTTTCCTCACAGCAAAGCCAGCTAGCCCGCGAAGGCGACCTGCTGACCCGCGAGCGTCTCTGCTGCGGGCTGTCGCTGTTCTCCGTGGTGCTGCGCCGCCTGCGCGCCTGCCTCGCCGCGCCCGCCTGGCCGCTGCCGCCCGCCGCGCCGCACGCCGCGCCGCTGCACGCCGACGACACCAACGAGTTCCACAGGTGACCGACACTAGCTATGAGTGCTACAGGCACAGGTGACCGACACTAGCTGACCCGCCGCGCCGCACGCCGCGCCGCTGCACGCCGACGACACCAACGAGTTCCACAGGTGACCGACACGAGCTGACTAGTGACCGACACTAGCTATGAGTGCCGCAGGTGACCGACACTAGCTGACCCGCCGCGCCGCACGCCGCGCCGCTGCACGCCGACGACACCAACGAGTTCCACAGGTGACCGACACGAGCTGACTAGTGACCGACACTAGCTATGAGTGCCGCAGGTGACCGACACTAGCTGACCCGCCGCGCCGCACGCCGCGCCGCTGCACGCCGACGACACCAACGAGTTCCACAGGTGACCGACACCAGCTGACGAGTGACCGACACTAGCTATGAGTGCCGCAGGTGACCGACACTAGCTGACCCGCCGCGCCGCACGCCGCGCCGCTGCACGCCGACGACACCAACGAGTTCCACAGGTGACCGACACGAGCTGACTAGTGACCGACACTAGCTATGAGTGCCGCAGGTGACCGACACTAGCTGACCCGCCGCGCCGCACGCCGCGCCGCTGCACGCCGACGACACCAACGAGTTCCACAGGTGACCGACACGAGCTGACTAGTGACCGACACTAGCTATGAGTGCCGCAGGTGACCGACACTAGCTGACCCGCCGCGCCGCACGCCGCGCCGCTGCACGCCGACGACACCAACGAGTTCCACAGGTGACCGACACCAGCTGACGAGTGACCGACACTAGCTATGAGTGCCGCAGGTGACCGACACTAGCTGACCCGCCGCGCCGCACGCCGCGCCGCTGCACGCCGACGACACCAACGAGTTCCACAGGTGACCGACACGAGCTGACTAGTGACCGACACTAGCTATGAGTGCCGCAGGTGACCGACACTAGCTGACCCGCCGCGCCGCACGCCGCGCCGCTGCACGCCGACGACACCAACGAGTTCCACAGGTGACCGACACGAGCTGACTAGTGACCGACACTAGCTATGAGTGCCGCAGGTGACCGACACTAGCTTACCCGCCGCGCCGCACGCCGCGCCGCTGCACGCCGACGACACCAACGAGTTCCACAGGTGACCGACACGAGCTGACTAGTGACCGACACTAGCTATGAGTGCCGCAGGTGACCGACACTAGCTGACCCGCCGCGCCGCACGCCGCGCCGCTGCACGCCGACGACACCAACGAGTTCCACAGGTGACCGACACGAGCTGACTAGTGACCGACACTAGCTATGAGTGCCGCAGGTGACCGACACTAGCTGACCCGCCGCGCCGCACGCCGCGCCGCTGTACGCCGACGACACCAACGAGTTCCACAGGTGACCGACACGAGCTGACTAGTGACCGACACTAGCTATGAGTGCCGCAGGTGCCGACACTAGCTGACCCGCCGCGCCGCACGCCGCGCCGCTGCACGCCGACGACACCAACGAGTTCCACAGGTGACCGACACGAGCTGACTAGTGACCGACACTAGCTATGAGTGCCGCAGGTGACCGACACTAGCTGACCCGCCGCGCCGCACGCCGCGCCGCTGCACGCCGACGACACCAACGAGTTCCACAGGTGACCGACACGAGCTGACTAGTGACCGACACTAGCTATGAGTGCCGCAGGTGACCGACACTAGCTGACCCGCCGCGCCGCACGCCGCGCCGCTGCACGCCGACGACACCAACGAGTTCCACAGGTGACCGACACCAGCTGACGAGTGACCTACACTAGCTATGAGTGCCGCAGGTGACCGACACTAGCTGACCCGCCGCGCCGCACGCCGACGACACCAACGAGTTCCACAGGTGACCGACACCAGCTGACGAGTGACCGACACTAGCTATGAGTGCCGCAGGTGACCGACACTAGCTGACCCGCCGCGCCGCACGCCGACGACACCAACGAGTTCCACAGGTGACCGACACGAGCTGACTAGTGACCGACACTAGCTATGAGTGCCGCAGGTGACCGACACTAGCTGACCCGCCGCGCCGCACGCCGCGCCGCACGCCGCGCCGCTGCACGCCGACGACACCAACGAGTTCCACAGGTGACCGACACGAGCTGACTAGTGACCGACACTAGCTATGAGTGCCGCAGGTGACCGACACTAGCTGACCCGCCGCGCCGCACGCCGACGACACCAACGAGTTCCACAGGTGACCGACACCAGCTGGCGAGTGACCGACACTAGCTATGAGTGCCGCAGGTGACCGACACTAGCTGACCCGCCGCGCCGCACGCCGCGCCGCTGCACGCCGACGACACCAACGAGTTCCACAGGTGACCGACACCAGCTGACGAGTGACCGACACTAGCTATGAGTGCCGCAGGTGACCGACACTAGCTGACCCGCCGCGCCGCTGCACGCCGACGACACCAACGAGTTCCACAGGTGACCGACACCAGCTGACGAGTGACCGACACTAGCTATGAGTGCCGCAGGTGACCGACACTAGCTGACCCGCCGCGCCGCACGCCGCGCCGCTGCACGCCGACGACACCAACGAGTTCCACTCTCGCGCTCGCCGATCCTATACTGAACTAAACGAGCAAAGACCGATTCTCAGAGCACGGAAAAACTTAGTTCATTTCGGTCATTGATGGGATTTTATTCCTAACAGTTCATAGTTCGAGAACGACACAAGCCTACTTGCAACGTGGCTCATTCCTTCTCTCATATATTTTCCTTTTTATGATACATATATAATATTGCGTTTGTTTTCAGACTGTGGTCGGCTCTGCAATTCCTGTACTGCATTCCTGTCACCGACACCCAATTCACCGTCGAGTAAGTTGATCTACTGTAGCCCTGCCTATTATAGTATTTTATGCAACCAAAAAGAGGTCAAAAAGGCAAGTGGCGTGGATAACATTTTGAGGCGAAGCCGAAAATTGTTCATAAAGACGCCACGAGTATTTTTTTATTCAGTTGAACTCCGTTTTATACAAATCAAACAATACTTTTTCTACGACCATGCACTTACATTTTTTAATAGTTTTCTAGTGAAATACATTTCCTGGATTTTGACACAGAGTTTGACAGCTTGAAAAACATGTCTATGCTTCACTTTTTTTTCTGGGTTGTTAAGTTGGTAGCAAAGTACATTAGAACCTACTTTACGGCCTAGCCACGACAATGGTCTAAGGCGGCGAGCGGGGCGGCTGGGCTGAGCGGGAAACGCGCGCGGGCGCTAGCCATGCCACGTACTTTTAGAAGCGGCGGCAGGGCCTACTAGCGGCCAGGACGCTTTCATATTTAAAAACATGTTTTTAGGGTTCCGTAGTCAACTAGGAACCCTTATAGTTTCGCCATGTCTGTCTGTCCGTCCGTCCGTCCGTCCGTCCGTCCGTCCGTCCGCGGATAATCTCAGTAACCGTTAGCACTAGAAAGCTGAAATTTGGTACCAACATGTATATCAATCCCGCTAACAAAGTGCAAAAATAAAAAATGGAAAAAAATGTTTTATTAGGGTACCCCCCCTACATGTAAAGTGGGGGCTGATATTTTTTTTCATTCCAACCCCAACGTGTGATATATTGTTGGATAGGTATTAAGAAATGAATAAGGGTTTACTAAGATTGTTTTTTGATAATATTAATATTTTCGTAAATAATCGCTCCTAAAGGAAAAAAAAGTGCGTCCCCCCCCCCCTCTAACTTTTGAACCACATGTTTAAAAAATATGAAAAAAATCACAAAAGTAGAAATTTATAAAGACTTTCTAGGAAAATTGTTTTGAACTTGATAGGTTTAGTAGTTTTTGAGAAAAATACGGAAAACTACGGAACCCTACACTGAGCGTGGCCCGACACGCTCTTGGCCGGTTTTTTACTGTCTAATATGACTCTAAAGTGCGTAGAATGCTTTAATTAGTCAATTACGTCTTGTACAAGAAAATATGTGTGATAACTAAATACAGGACATTTATTTTATGGCTAGTTAAATGATACTTAATATAAATAACCAATCACAAAAAAATTAAGAGTGAATACGAATAAATACTATACAAAAATATGTTTGAAAACATTATTACATACTACACACGCGAAAGTACATTTAAATTTTTAGTAAATAATGGTTTCGAGTTCAAGATGCTCATAATAAAAACAAAATCTTTTGTTTCGCGTGGAATCGCTAGCCCCATCTAGCCGCCTAGGCCGGTCGTGCCGCTGTAATGTCGTGGCGGTGCGGGCGCGGCGCGATACAGTTGTTCGAGTCGCGCGCCGCCCCGCGCGCCGCTCCCGCGGGTAGGCCCGTAAAACCCGCGCGCGTTTTCGAACAGCGGCAAGAGTCGTGGCATGCCTCGCGCGCGCTGCGTTTTTGTTTTTGTGACTTACCGCTTGCCGCTGCCGCAAGACGCCTTACAGCCCGGCCACGACATTGGTCTAAGCGCGACAGCGGTGAGCGGCAGCTATACGTGCGAATGAAAAGTCCCATCGCTGTGTCTCGCTCCGATGTATGGACGCCGCTCACCGCTGCCGCGCTTAGACCAATGTCGTGACCGGGCCGTTAGACCATTGTCGTGGCTAGGCCGTTAAACCCCAAAAACACACTGCTATAAATGCGTTTTTGGGGAATAGACTATAGACTTATCTTGACATATTATGTAGGGTTTAAAGATCTATACACGAACCTGTAAATGACGAATAACAGGAGTACAATAACTTAACCACAAAATTAAAATTTTGAAAAAACCCCCGACTGCGACATAGACCGATTTTCATGAAACATTATGTCTAAGAACACTCCCGACTAACTCAGCTTTCAAACAAAAAAAAACTAAATCGAAATCGGTTCATCTATTCGGAACTACGATGCCACAGACACACACGTCAAACTTATAACATCCTGTCGTTTTTGCGTCTTGTCTTGTCGTCTCGAGGAGTTTTATGATAATCATAAGATTTTTAATCATCATCATCATATCAGCCCTTTATCGCCCACTGCTGAGCATAGACCTCTCTTCTAGTACGCCATGTATCCCGGTCCTGAGCTAGCCTCATCCAGTTGTGACCCGCAACCTTGCGGATGTCGTCCACCCAACGAGCTAACGGATGCCAAGCGCTTCTTACGTCTGTAAGCAGCGTAAGATTTTAATGTATTACATTAAGTGTCGCTTAGCTTCAAACCAGGGATGTAACGGAGCTCTGCTTCTGCTTCCGTTTCTGCAGAACTTCCGTTTTGTTTTGCACATCCGCTTCTGTTCCGGTTCTGTTATTTTTTAAACGGAAGTTATAACGGATGTCGGAACCTAGCGCGATGGTGAGACATGAGCGGCGTACATCAAAGACCAACAGGTCTATACCTGTCATTCGCTCATTTCTCTGCTTGCCACGTGCTGCAATACTAAACGCCAAGGCGGAAGGCCAAGCCAGTTCTTAAATTCTTAGTTAGTAAACAGTAAACACCTAAAAGTTCTAGGTAATTTAATTAGTTTTGATTTATGTTATACCTACGTGGTATTTTTTCTTTTCGTTTTTAACATCCATAAGTTCCGCTTCTGGTTCCGGTTCCGCTTCTGCTTCCGTTAAACTAAATACAAAACTTCTGCTTCCGCTTTCGGTTCCGTTAAAAACACTTCCGTTACATCCCTGCTTCAAACTTGGGTAAATCCATTCTGCTTTAAGGTTGAATTCATAAAAAATGTAATATGATCTTAAAGATTAGACTTATATTGACCGGGACATAGACCGTGATTACCTTTTTGATTTTAGTCGAGCTCCCGATATATCGATATATCGTCAGTTTTCCGTGATCATGTTGCATGCAACTGCGTCGAAATATAGGGAGCTCGACAAAAATCGAAAAGGTAATCACGGTCTATATCCCGGTCAATATAAGTCTAATGAAAATAACCGTGAATCATTTAAAACTCTTATTGATTTGCAGGCCTAGCACATGATGGCCGCGAGAGTATGTCGCTGCGAGATAGATCATATGTCTTTTTCTAATTGTATGAATGACATAAGGACGGGTAGTCTATCTCGCGGCGACATACTCTCGCGGCCATCATATGCTAGGCCTACTGAAAGATAATCAGCCTTATAGCAGATTGGATTTACCCAGTTTTGAAGTTAAGCGACACATTTGTAATTTGGTAATGGTTTCCAGGGAGCTGTTCGGCGAAGGCCTGCACTGGGCGGGCTGCACCATCGTGGCCCTGCTGGGGCAGCAGCGGCGCTTCGAAGCGCTGGACTTCTGCTACCACATCCTCCGGGTCCAGAGAGTCGACGGGAAGGATGAGCTGGTCAAGGGCATCGTAAGTAGCTTCTACTTTGGTAATGGTATTCCCGAATGGCATTTTTGCGACGCGAAACGCCACCGAAACGCCGCAGAAATGTAGTCTGGCCCTGTCGCGCCAATACGCAAGAGCGATAGAGATGGACAGCTACGAAAGAGATATTATCGTGAGCGTTTGTGCATTCGGCTACGCACACAGGGAGATATTCGGCGAAGGCCTGCACTGGGCGGGATACACCACAGAATTATATTTGGATTGAAGAAACAAGTTCATCTAAGCCAAGCGTGTCAGATTTTGTACTGAAGTTGTTTCTTGCCTGTGATTGAAAATTTGTCGCAGACCCTTGAGTGTTCATAATTTTTATGTTGTAATGAAATATCACGTAACGAGACATTTTTTATGTTTTTGTTGACTTAAACTTACAAATATTGACGCCGAAAGCTGCAAGCTGTGAATAAAGACTGACAACAGAGTGGATTACACTGAGTTTGTTTGACACGCTAAGTAGATACGTTTGCTTGATCTATGGTATTATATGAAATCTGTGGGGTGCACGATCGTGGCCCTGCTGGGGCAGCAGTGGCGCTTCGAAGCGCTGGACTTCTGCTACCACATCCTCAGGGTCCAGAGAGTAGACGGGAAGGATGAGCTGGTCAAGGGCATCGTAAGTAGCTTCATAGAGGATTGAGTAAGGAAAGAGTAACAACTCTCTCCATACAGTAAATGAAAGTTATTTGTAGTTATTTGTAGTCGTCTAGCGACAATCACGCGTCAAATAGCGTAAATTATCAGTACCGCTACTCGACACTAGGTGCCAACAAGAAATAGAAATATTTTTTATTCATGGCAAAATAATACAAAAAAAGACACAAATACCAGATCAACAACAGAGAATTATTTTCACACATAACATCATAAAAAGGTAAGTAGGTACACATAATTGGCATAATTGCCATGAAGATGGTCCTGACTCAGCATGGTGTTAGCCTGGGTGGCCAACGCTGATCTTCCGTCAGGGCCATACCGAATGATACCACGGAAAGTATACACATTAAAAAGGAAATTATATCATATAGAAAAAGTATACAATTTAGAATAAGTTGACAACAGCATAAATAAATAAACATGTTTAAAACACAACAGTGTCTCGTCTGCCAAAAAAATAATATTAAAACAGTTTACAACTTATATTACAAGCAGAAGACATTGAAAACAAAATATTGATTAATAATATTGTAATATTAGCTAAAAATTGTTGAGCATTAGACTTTTTGTTGGTCGTGACATCTATTGACAAGTAGCAGCACTGATAATTTATGCTAGGTGACGTGTGGTGTGATTGACGCGTGGATGTCACTACAAATAACTTGCATTTACTGAGGTATGAAGTTACTCTTTCCTAACTTCTTAAATGGTGTGTAAAAACGCACACCATAATTTCTCGATCCTATGGAATTGCTTAATGCAATAATTATGGCATATAGGGAAGCTAATCACCTTTCAGTAAAAAAATAAAAGAAATGCTAATATACAGAAACTTCCGAGAAAAAAAATCAAAATCGAAAATGACTAATTTGGTTCTAATACCGATATGAATGATGTTAGGACTGTGCTGATTATTCCATACGATAGTATATTGCTAGTTCTATAAGTGCTCTTAAAAGTGTTTTTTGATAATCGATACCGTTCTCAGGATATTTTGAGTTTTAGTCAATTTTCGGGTACATTTGCCCTAAATTTCAAAAAATAATTTCTCGTAAACTAGTCATATTTGACATTCGGGAGTTTTAGTCGTAGCATTGTTTTGGTCTAGGCTACCGGTTTTTACTATAAACAGACCATGGTCAAAAATGAGGTCAAATCCCAGTAATCCCACACTGTGCTTTGCTCAGATGCCAGAGTACCTGCTGGATGGAGTGGATAGGTTCTCGCCATACAAGCGGGCCGTTATAAGTTACGATCGGCTTCCGACGTAGTGCGCCATTTTATATGATAGTGAATGTGTTAAAGAAGGTTCTTTAGATCAATTACGGTTAATTTCTTTAAGAAACGAGTGTCAGAACTCTTACTTTTATTGAGTTATTAAAAAAATAAATTAAATGACTGAACATGTGAATCACATCCTTTTTATGAGCTCCAATATTCATATTCATTTATTCAATAAAATATTTTTTTCATATTCAAAAGATACAAATCATCATCAAAATCCACAGAGCAAGCAGACTTCGTCAAAATAAACGCGTAGGTACAAAACAGCATCCGCAACAAACTTCATCCAAACCATTCCAAACTAACTACATCAGTCATATTTATTTATTTATTTATTTAATCAAAAAAGTAACACAGCATTACAGTTTACACTAAGGCACTGTGAAACTACAAAATACAAAACAAGACATAAACGATAAATATTACAAAAAAGAATACAAATTAAACATTAGGTTTGGGCGACGACGTAACAGCGTGGCTCCGTTGCGTCGTCTGACTCGGTGTAGGATATGATGGATACCACAGGCTTCGTTAAATATTCATTTATTATTCTTAAGGTTCTCTCACACTTGTTATGACTGAGTTTGAGATAAAACTGAGTCGTCGGCAAACCCTCCTTAGAACTTGTACAGAACAGCAAAAAGGAGTGTACAAGTTTCTAATGGGTTGGCAACGCGCACGTCACACTCCTTGAGTTTCAGGAGTCCATCAGGCGGACCGTATGCTTGTTTGCCACCGACGTAGTATTAAAAAAAAACTGTTATAAGTATCGGGTGGTTCTTGCTAATAAGCCTAGTGTTGAATTTGAAATCTACATTAGACAGGCTCGATCGACAAATTACTTATTTTTTGTAGTTTTGAAACGGATAAAGTATTTTCGATTAAAACGTTTTTCTCTCCCCAGCCCCTGAAGCGCATGGTGGACCGCATCCGTCGCTTCCAAGTGCTGAACTCTCAGATCTTCGGCGTGCTCGCGCGCCACCTGGCGGCCGACGACGAGCGCGCCGGCGTCGAGCACGTGCGCTGCTTCCCGCCGCCCAGCGCGCCGCAACACGCCAACTAACGCCACTGTAGCTGAGGGCGCCATCTATCCAACCAACCATGCTCCAACATGGAGGAATAAGTAAGGGAAGAGTTGTAACTGCATACATCAGTAAATGCAAGTTATTTGTAGTGACATCTAGCGCCATCCACGCGTTAACTAGCGTAAATTATCAGTACTGCTACTTGTCAATAGATGTCGCGATGAACAAAAAGTCTAATGCTCAACAATTTTTAGCTAATATTACAATAGTAATTCCTTCTGCTTGTAATATAAGTTGTATACTGTTTTAATATTGAATTTTTGGCAGACGCGACACTGTTGACACCTAGTTTCGAGTAGTGATAATTTATGTTATTTGATGCGTGGTTGACTCTAGATGTCACTACAAATAACATGCATTTACTGATGTATGAAGTTATAACTCTTCCCTTACTTATTCCTCTATGGCTCCTAGCGATAAGCTATCCTATCCCACGAAATATACCTATTTGTACGCATTTGTAAAGCCGGGTACGCCTCGCGAGGAAAACGTCCGTGCTCATGCGCGCACGTTTGCCCTAGCAAATTTGCTCGCCAAGATGGCGGCCCTCAGTCAGCTGTTCAAACTAGTTCTGCACGAGAGCACATATTTACTGCCGTGAATGATTCACTTTTTAATCCTTATTCAAACGGAAATAAATACGTGCAGATCTATTTTGATCAGCTGATCGAGGGCCGCCATCTTGGTGAGCTTTGCTCGGGCGAGGCAAACGTGCGCGCATGAGCACGGACGCTTTCCGCGTGCGGCCAGTGTGGACCCGGCTACTGAATATGATAGTATTTAAGTAATGAAAGACAATTTGTATTCTTAAACGTAAGTAGCTTTGAATTAGACTTAGAATATACTTTAGTGATTATAACATTTGTTTAGAAATTATAGATAATGCATTTATTGTTACTTTAAATTAAATAAAAAAGGCCATGTATGTGCTCCACAGAATATATAATAGAACAAGTAGTACAAGTACAGAAGGCTCACTCCTTTGATGTTCACAAAATACCGCCATTCTAAATTCGTACCTACAGGAACAGACGGACCGCACGCGAGCAGTCGACATTGAATTCTATTGCGCCGCGCGAAGGTAGTCACCAGTGAAGGGGCCGCGAACTCACGGCCGCGGGCATGTACTTGTAGCGCGGCGATACTATCGTGGAGTGAGCCGCCCCTGATGAGACTTGAACAACTTTTTAAGACCGCTAATGACAGTTTTATAATGTTATTTGTTTATTTATATAGTTAAATTAAGTTATTTATAAGAAGAAATACAATCATGTAATTCCATTTATATCCAATTTTATAAAATAAAGAATTATTATGTATGTTGTATTTTATTTCTATAGCTAGTAGAGGAATCCAGTAGGTACATCTGATAAAAGGGAAAAGCACGACGAAGACTGAGGCATTTGGACATTCGAAGTTTAGCTTTTTAGTTCTACAAATAATATAAATTAATTAATATTAAACCAAAACATCCACATTCAGGTACTTTACCTTCATGTCTCATAGTCGCCCTCTATAATATATGGACAAATCGAAGTATCCAGAGAAAAAACCATTTTTTTTACAAATTCATCGTATATTCAATAACTTAAACATTCTACATATTGCGTACTTAATAAAACATATAAAATCAAACGCTATGCTAGTAGTATGTACAATAAAATACCTACAAGTATATTATACATGCGAGATCAGTATTATACTAACTAGTATTAGGATACATAAACTACCTAGACTAGGGCCTTTTAGATACGTGGTAGAATAGCTACAGATGTAGTACGAAAAGGGTCTCCCTTCGTATTTTTCCGGAAACGTTCGTATTTGGGCCATTTTTTTTCAAAGTTGTCCACTCCACTTTTTTTGTAACATGGGTATTTGTCGCCATTAATACTCAGAATCGCGAGGTCTTTCGATCCTTATAGGAGAAAAAAATGTCCCAAGATTTCTATGTTGGCGACTGGCTGGTGCGCGACCTCTTTATAGTAAGTATTAGTTTAAAATAATGTCACTTTCGAAAACTGTTCTCATGTTTTGAAATATGATTGATTAGTCTTCAGTCTTCCTTCTGTCACGAAACTATAAATAAGCTTATGTTTGTTTACCAATATCAATCATTAAAATTAGGTTTTTATTGTTTTCATCATTTTACGTCAGTCATTACAGTCCACAACCCCGCTAGCTATCACATACATTATTCCGAACTGTCTTCCATTCCGTTACCGCCACACAAAATGTATGAAAAAATGGTAACGGAATGGGAAAAAACCTTGGGACACTTTTTTCTCCTATTAGAATTGAAAGAGTTCGCGATTCTGAGTGGAAACCACATAAAAAAAAGTTGGGTGGACAACTTTGAAAAAAATGGCCCATTTGTCATGCTAGTTCAGTCAATGTCAGTACATCTTGTACTGAGACTGACTGAAATGGCATGACACGTTCGTACGCTTCTGTAACAATACGAAGGCAAATCTTTCCGCACTACATTATCGTCGGTTAATAAAACGAGTCATAAGTCCCCTACGTTTTAAACACAAAATGCTGAGCAATACATAGTTCGCTAGACGCGACATTAGTGACATGTAGTGTCAAGTAGCGGTACTAATCAATTCGCTACTTGCATATAATGACCAGAAATATACGACTACGCGCCATCTTGCGGAATTTCATTAGAACTATTTTCTTCATACTATACTGAACTGTCACCGCATACGTCAGAATAACAGCGCCCTCTTGACAATAGTCTTATATTTCTGGCCAAGCTTTAAATAAGTAAACATAAACATACGCAATAAACCGAAATTAAAAACACGTTTGTCACGCTCAGACTTGAACTCACGGCCTCTCGATCGAAATTCCAGCGCTCTGACCACTGAGCCACCAAGACTTGGACCAATCCAGCGAAAATTTTCACCATGGGACTTATGGGACTATACACTCCTGACAACCTAAAAAACCACCAGAGCCTTTTTTTAAAGTATTGGTACATTAAACTTCTTTTTAGGCTCATTTTACTCAGAATTGTCTGTACTTTCAGGCCTTATACTATGAAATAGTTTTTCAATTTTTTTCTTTTTAATCACGTTTTTGTCTGCAAGTTTATTTTTTGACTTGCTTTAACGAGACACACAGGAAAAATCATTATTTCATGGAAACAATAGCGACTCATTTTTTCATATATTAGGCGTAACAATACAAATGAGCATTTTGAAAAACGGTCATAATTACTCTTAAATTTTTGTAATTCACCAAGAAAAATCAAAATTCTATCATTACGGAGCTTTTTCAATAATTAATCAACACTCCCGACACTTTACTAAATCTCCTGCTCTTCCTGTTCCTGTTCCTGCTCCTCCTGTTCCTGTTCCTGTTCCCACTGGTCGCCGACGATGTAAGTCTCATTCTCCTCGGCGTACATAGCGACATCTTGCGCGATCTCCACTTCAACTACTTCCTTATCGTTGACGTATAGATCTTTGTCGGCGTTCGCGTTGTGCGCGCGCAGGTGGTAGTTGAGGTGGCTGGATTGTTTGAAGCGCTTCTGGCAGATGGCGCACTGGAAGGGCGCCACGTGTGCCATGTCTTCAAAACATTGACTTTTGGGGCTTGTTTTACTCAAGAATCTTTTCCGAGAATTTTCTTTCAATGGTCACATTTTTGTATGAAGTCTCTTTTTTGACTTGTTTCAATAAGACACACAGGAAAAATAATTATTTCATGGAAACGTTTTAGAGACACATATTCTCATATAATTATGAGGCGTAAAAGTACAAATGAACACTTTAAAAAACGGTCATAATTACTTTTAAAATTTTTTGTAATTCATCAAGAAAAAAATCAAAATTCTATCATTACGGAGCTTTTTCAATAATTAATCAACACTCCCGACACTTTACTAAGTCTCCTGCTCTTCCTGTTCCTGTTCCTGCTCGTCCTGTTCCTCCTCCTGTTCCTGTTCCCACTGGTCGCCGACGATGTAAGTCTCATTCTCCTCGGCGTACATAGCGACATCTTGCGCGATCTCCACTTCAACTACTTCCTTATCGTTGACGTATAGATCTTTGTCGGCGTTCGCGTTGTGCGCGCGCAGGTGGTAGTTGAGATGGCTGGATTGTTTGAAGCGCTTCTGGCAGATGGCGCACTGGAAGGGCGCCACGTGTGTGTGCGTGCGCATGTGTTGCTTGAGGTGGACGGACTGGCAGAACTTCTTGTCGCAAATGACGCAGCGGTACGGTTTCACTTTCGTGTGGATTCGGAGGTGCTGGTCTAGACCTGGAAGGAAATAAATATATACTATAGGATATTTTTTATACACACGGTGTTTCCGGTATCACTCAAAACCTCAGACACCCTAACTGATTTTTATTTTTTTAAATTCATCTAGAGTATTCATATTTTAATCTGATCGTTACTTTTTTTTTAATTGAATTTTTAATTTTCTGTACAGCTCTACTTGACTTTTAGCTCTACACTCAATAAAATAATTGCTAACTACCATAATAAACCATAACACTATTTATTTGTGTACGTTACTGCAACGACATAAGGTTTACCAATAGACAGCTAAGATGTCACTGTAAAAGGCTTTAAAGCTTTGTCACAGTAAACTTCAAATTGGACAGGTAATCGCAGTAAGCAAATAAACTCAATATTCAAAATGACAAGGTTATAATTAGGTACGAGTTCAATTTGTTATGACTTATGATTAACATTAAGATTAAACTGACAAACAACGTCAAACTAGTAGCGGAAAAAATAATCGTCCAAGTAACCGGCCAATATTAATACACCTAAATACTGAAAAAAGGTAAACAACCTCTAGCAATGCGATATACACAATGTTGTATTACGAGTACAATAGAATGGGCACGTAAAAAATAATTAATAATACTAATTTAAATAAAAATATTACCCCCATCAAGATATAGCTCAATCGATTCTACTCTCGATTCTGAACAAACTGTTTTCAGGTTTTTAGTGTTAAGTGAAACACGGTGCATAGATTGAATGTCCCACGGTAAGTTCAAGAAGGCTGGTGTTGTACTAAGATAACGATGTACACAATATAGAAATACTTATATATCGTACATAGAAAACATCCACGACTCAGGGACAGATATCTGTGCTCATCACATAAATAAATGTAAAATGCCCTTATTGGGATTCGCATCGAAGCCGAGCTAAGTCAGAGTGGTCATCAAAAATATTTTTAAAATTATATCCCCTCCCCCTTAAGTACAAAAAAGTATATTTTTTTCGTGAATTTGTACTGCAACAGAAATTTAAAAACTCATTAAATATAGTGTGGTGTTGCCAGGGATAACCTACCTAGCACGACCTCGGGCCCTATGTCGAAACTCCAAAACCATTGGGTACATTTTTTTTAAACGTAAGTACAAAAAAGTACATTTTTTTCGTGAATTTGTACCGCAACATAATTAATAAAATCGTCCGTGGTCGTGCTGTATAGTATCATTAGTATCACACAATTTCACTTCAAGTTGTAAAGGCCTTATGTACTGTAAAATATTGAATATTTTATTTTTTATTTATTGTTATTATTAGTTACAGTATAGGACTTATAATTAAAACATATCCCTGCAAAACTGCATCTACAGTTTGTCTGCAGGTATGAGTCTCTATTTAGCAGATATGTAGATTAAACTACTTATGTATGTACTTATAATTTAAACAATATTAATTACATATTTAAACACTTAAATGACATTTACACGTTTGTAACTGTCATTTAAGTGTTTGCAAGAGGTACAGTTTTAATGCCTTTTACAGTACTGTACCTGACTTCTGCGTGAAGGCTTTGGGGCAGAAGGTGCATGGGAAGGGCCGGTCGCCCGTGTGCATGCGCATGTGCTGCTGAACTCCGCCCTGTAACAACACAAGTCATTCTAGGCACCTGAAGAATAACCCACTTTCCTTCTAGTCAAATTAGCTTCTGTCAGGGGCGGCTCACTCCGCGATCCTTTCGCCGCGCTACAAGTACATGCCGGCGGCGGCGAGTTCGCGGCCCATTCAGTGGCGACGACCTTTAGGCTTGTGTCGTTCACGAACTATGAACTGTTAGGAATAAAATCCCATCAATGACCGAAATGAACTGAATCTTTCCGTGGTCTGAGAATCGGTCTTTGCTCATTTAGTTCAGTATATGATCGGCGAGCGCGAGCGGTTTGGATCAAGAACGAATGTGTGACTGCACCGACCGAGAGCGAGAGCTACTTAGCAGAGCAACAAAAAAAGTCAAGTTTTCATATTAAACTTCGGTTACTTACAACCTTTCGGCCCGGAATGTTACTATCTGTGGATTATTCGTATAATTTTGACACTATTCGGTCCCATTCGTTCTGATCTTTCCGACCGCAGTGGTCTCTGGTCTGGCTGAACTAAATGAGCAAAAGACCTAAAAGAGCGAACTAGTTCATGGGAGCGATTGAACGAGATCGGAGCGCTCCGATCAACGAACGAATCGGCACAAGCCTAACGACCTTCGCGCGGCGCAATAGAATTCAATGTCGTCTGCACGCGTGCGGTCCGTTTGTTAATGTAGGTAAGAATTTAGAATGGCGGCGTTTTGTGAACATCAAAGGAGTGAGCCTTCTGTATTTGTACTATTATATATTCTGTGCTTCTGTTTAAAAAGTGTCAAAACGAATAGGCGAGACGACTAAAAAAACTAATTAGTCTGTCAGTTAGATTATCAAAGAATTTTAGACACGAATTTTTCTCTTTTCTCGCACGCCTTATAAATGACGGCTCGAAAGACCCGAGAGTTTTAAACGGAGATACAAATATAATAATAATAATAACATATTTATTTGCTAAAATTGGATACCGTTTTATTAGGCAGGCGTCCGGTTTTTTATCCATAGCCCAGTATTTAGTCCATCACTTTCATCAAAATAGACCAATTCATTTTAGATTCCATTAACTCTCAAATAGTCCTTACACCCTGGCGGGTGTTGCCTCTGCGTGTGTCCCATGATACGGGCAAGGGCAACATCCGCTCGGTGTACCCCTTACATTTCATTAAAGTGTCGAAAGGGCCTCTACGCGTTGGCTTCGGCCCCGCGCACGCCTCTCAAAGGTCCGGAACACCATTGTTCCGTGATGGGAAAGACATATTTATTTGCTATAAATGTAGTACGATAAGATGTTACAATGGTGACGTCACGTGCCCCCACTCCGGAACTTTGATGCTCTATACCTTTGTATTTTTTCATTAATTAGAAAAAGCGAAAAATATTTTTGGACGATCTAACTGACGGACTAAACAGAATGCCATATTTTTTATGTAGTCGTCATCCCTATTGCTGATGTGAAACAGCCGTGTCCACACGAAACTTCCGAGGGCCACCTGTACTGAAAAACGTCGTACGATACAAGTGCGAAAAGGAAATTCGTAACTCGTGTCGATTTAAAACACTCCCTTCGGTCATGTTTTAATTTATCGCCACTCGTTTCAAACTTCCTTTTTTACGCACTTGTATTGTAATGTACTATTATTTTAAGTATAGGAAAATGCCCCATTGGCCAATTTATACATGTTTCATATACGAACCTGTTGCGTGAACCGTTTGTGGCAGACGCTACACTCGTACGGCTTGAGCTTCACGTGCGCAGAGTTAGTGTGGTCGGTCAGCTCGTCTATCGTCTCGAAGCCTTGACCGCAAACCTGAAAAAATAAATTACATTAATTCACTTCTTGTACTTTTTTATGTGAAATAATGTTTAAAAATAAATAAACACACATACCTGGCAAATATGAGGCGCACGGTATGGTCACTCCCGCTCCCCGCTGAAAGCCGCCCACCCGCTCTCGGTTACCTCACAGTTACCGCCTGTCACCGCGATCACTCGACCTGTACCTCACTCATACAAGCATGGTACGCGTTCACCTACACGAGCTTAGACTGTGTGCTAGGAACGCGCCTCTTTCATATATTTGATCGCCAGTGTCCGAGGTGTGCTATGGCATACCTGGCAAACGTGAGGAGCACTGTGGGCAGGAGTGAGCGGGGCTTCGCACACTTGACACCGCACACCCTTGCGCCGCCTGGTGTGTTCGTCTCTGTGGTGAGCAGAGTACTCGCAGCAAGAGAAGAAGATTTGGTGACAGGTGCCTCCGGCGATGGTCGATGACGGTTGCAGGCACTCGAAAGGGCCACTGGAACACATTACATTGAGTTTATACTTTTGGACAAGCAAAAGCGTCTGCGGAGACTCACAACCTCTAGATTGTTACTCCAGCGCTCTGCCAACTGAGCCACGGTGTTTTCAGTCAAAGGAAATGGTAAATCTGATGTACTTAGGATAGGTTTAGGAAACTCAACGATAGAGGGAGTGAAAAACAATTATATGCCGTAGTGCAAGTTGTTCGCTAGACGTCACTGTTACCCCCGCAAACTGGGTAATGCTAATGACTTGTTGTAGTATTTTTTTATGTCCAAATTTTTCGCTAGATGTCGCTGTACCACCTGCGAACTAGCGAACGACATTCTATGGTTAATCCATACTAATATTATAAATGGAAAAGTGTGTGTGATTGTTTGTTTGTCCGTCTTTCACGGCAAAACGGAGCTACGAATTGACGTGATTTTTTTTAAGTGGAGATAGTTGAAGGGATGGAGAGTGGCTACTTTTTGTCTCTTTCTAACGCGAGCGAAGCTGCGGGCAAAAGCTAGTTACATATAATTAAAGTGTAAATTTTCATCATGTACCTAATTGTCATCTTTTTTTTTTTGCAAACAAGTTATTTATGTAACTGTTAATTTATGCGACTGGTTGATGAATGATTACAAGTTCAATACTAAGTATAAATTTATGATTTAAATATAATTGTAACGATAACATGCATGCCTTTCAACATTTATTATATAGCACTAAGCATTCGGTGTTTTTAGTCTAATATTCTTAGTTTGTAAGGAAGACATTGCATGTACGCAATTAATATTCACATACATAGCTTTGACATGTAGTGAACATGGAAATTTTCACATGCCCTGTGGCAGAGCATATTAAGGATCTCCAATGTAAACACTTTATAACATCTACTGTAACGCACCATATGTTCTTGTGAATAAACTTTCATTCATTCATTCATTCATTCATTCATTCATTCATTCATACATCAAACTTGAAGATCCCGCCATAAATATGTGGCGTTCCATGTTTAAACGGTCCACGTCCTTTATGTGCTATAAGGAACTTTTCGGCATGGAAAGTCACATGAAAAGTTGTCGAAAAACGACTGGTAAATATCAAATGACATTTCGCACATAAATTCCGAAAAACTCATTGGTGCGAGCCGGGGTTCGAACCCGCGACCTCCGGAACGAAACGCACGTACCTACTTACCGCTAGCACAGTATAATAAAGAGTACTATCGTACAGTATGGCCACTCCCGCTCCCCGCTGAAAGTGCCTCCCACCCCCTCTCGGTTACCTCACAGTTACCGCCTGTCAAAAACACGGACAGTCGACCTGTCATATGTCACTCATACATGCATGGTAGGCGTTCACCTACACGAGCTTAGACTGTGTGCTAGGAACGGGCCTCTTTCATATATTTGATCGCCAGTGTCCGAGGTGTGCCGCTAGGCTACCAGCGCTTCTGGTCGTCTATAAGGTGATAATCCATACTAATATTACAAATGGGAAAGTGTGTGTGTCTGTTTGTTTGTCCGTCCTTCACGGTAAAACGGAGCGACGAATTGTCGTGATTTTTTAAGTGGAGATAGTTGAAGGGATGAAAAGTGACATAGGCAACTTTTTGTCTCTTTCTAACGCGAGCGAGTGAAGCTAGTGTCAATATAAAGTGTGTAGTCTCACGTGATAGGCTGCGCTTCCTTCTCTTTCCGCATAACCACCACTTTTTCCTTGGCTTTCTCCACTTTCCGCCGCTTGGCGGCCGACGCTGCCTCTGACAGCTCTTGGTCTTCCGCTGTTGAAAGGAAATATGTCATATTAGCTGGATATAATTTATTGAAATTAATTTCCATAGAGTACCAGCCTAGTCTGTTAATATTTTATTTTGATGAATACTTTTGCATGTTAAATTTTATCTTGTTATTTAATGCGTGTTAATTATAAGATGTAATGTTTTGAAAAGAAGTGGCCCGCCGAGTTTCTTGCCGGTCCCATAGTGGATACGCCCCTCCCAACTGAGGGGAGACTGAAATTTGCTCGAGGCTGAGGCGTAGGGTTAGAGCCGGCGTAGCTTTATTTGACCACAGAATATATAATAGTACACGTTCATATACGCATTGTAATATGCCTACTTGAAAAATAAATATTTCATTTTCATTTTCAAAGTATTTCCGGAAATAAATTTAAAAAAATAATTTTATTGACCACACTTCTCATTTTAGTCAGTGGTAACCGTATGTATGCTCAACTTAGGCCGATAGTCCACTATCATATGATTATCATAGAAATATGATCATTAGCAACATGGCATCCTTTTTACGTTGGAGAAAAAGGGAGGCACACAGACCTATGATCAAATTAATTTAATTTCTATGATAAACATAATGATAGTGGACTTTCGGCCTTAGTCCAACTCTAGAATCGGAGCAAGCTGTCTACAACAATTGTGCCAGTGCATATGCCAGTAAACATCGTAATTTCATCAAACTTTGACATTCAAATCAACATTAAATTTGGTCTGCTGTGGGCGATGTGGCTCTGACGCTGTGTAAAACGCTGCACACTTAGCTTAGACTCTTAGCTTCAGCTTCACTGTTCACTGACCTTTAATAATGATATAGCTGACATCGGAAGAGGCAAGGCTGGTGAGGCTAGTGGGCTCCATGACTGACAGCATCTTCTCCGTACGTTGCTGAATGAGTTGGCTCTCCGCTGCAATGCGAGCTTTCTTTCCCTGTGAACATATTTTTTAAACTTATTACGATACTTGAAACAAATATGTATATTAAATAAATACCTTAACATAGACAAAACAAAGAAAATATAGTCTATGTTGGGTCTACTATTCGTGTGTGTGTTTAGTAAAACATCCCACTTTGTCCGTTACCATCACAGATGTCATATATACCATAGATCAAGCAAATGTATCTACTTAGCGTGTCAAATGAACTCAGTGAAATCCACTGAGTTGTCCGTCTTTACTCGCAGCTTGCAGCTTTCGGGCGTCAATTTTTGTAAGTCGAAGTCAACCAAAACATAAAAAATGCCTCGTTACGTGATATTCAATTGCAACAACACAAAAATTATGAACAATCAAGAGCCTGAGACATATTTAAAATTACAGGCAAGAATCAACTTCAGTACAAAATTTGACACGCTCGGCCCCTATACAAATATATGAATTTGTTTCTTCTATCTAAATTAAGTTCTGTGGTTACCATTGAGGCTAGCTAGATTTACTTGTATCTTAATACGAATAAACTGACAAGTAGGCTTTATAGCAATCAACAGTGTCACATATGTAATTTTGAGTTGTTAGAATTTAGACTTCATTTCAGTTAATCAAATTTCTAATTTGATTTGGTTGGGAGTCAACGGTTGACACTCCAGGGGATCTTTCTTTTTTTTTTTTATACTACGTCGGTGGCAAACAAGCATACGGCCCGCCTGATGTAAAGCGGTCACCGTAACCTATGGACGCCTGCAACTCAAACAGTGTCACAAGCGCGTTGCCACCCTATTAGAAACTTGTACACTCCCTTTTGCTGTGTTAAGTACACAGCAAAAAGCAATGTACAAGTTCTAAGGAGGGTTCGGGTTGCCGACGACTCAAAGGACAATAGACGGAACAAGTTAGTTCCGTAAGTCCTCCCATCACCAGCACACCGCACCCTCGTTGAGCTCTGGCAGCCTTACTCACCGGCAGGAACACAACACTATGAGTAGGGTCTAGTGCTATTTGGCTGCAGTCTTCTGTAAGGCGGAGGTACTACCCCAGTTGGGCTCTGCTCTAGATTCGAGCGAGACGATATCCGCTGTGCTGTGCCCTACCACACAAAGCGGAATATCATTCGCTATGCCCTACCTCCTCTAAGGATCTTAACCTTTGGCAGTTCTTATACCACTGAAAACAAAGTTGCCACCGTCTAGGGCCCATTTTTCAAAGCTACGAGTTACAATTAACAAGTGGTTGTCAATGTCTTATATGACAAGTTGGAAAGAGACTTCTGCTTGTAACTTTCAGTTTTGAGAAAATATGGGCCCCAGAGCTTCCTATAAATTGTGATTTCTACTGTGGGACTCAGTCAATCTGTGTAAGAATGTCCTATAATATTTATGTATTTTATATAGATATACACACTTTTAAATAACACTTTTCAAAGTCGAATAAAAACAAGTACTTACAGCAAACAGCTCCTGTGTCCACACACTCGGGTCCCCACTGGCAAACGCATCAATATGCTCCATTCGCGCATGGTTGCTCAGAGCGCGCTCATTAGCAAACGACTTGCCGCACAGCCGGCAGCACACCGTATCTTCTTCATCCTCAACTACTTCTTTCTGCAAAGGAAAAATGAAGGTTTTAAAACAAGTTCAGTGCTTAAGATAGTAGAAAATAATAAATAATATACGAGTTGTCTAGTTCTTACCTTTATTTTGGTGATTTTAGGAGCTGGCACCACGTTTACCAGCCGAATTGGCTTCTGCTGGTTTGCTAAGTTAGACATGCTTCTCGCGAAAGGATCTGGAATATTAGAACATAACTTTTTAGCATATGACTTATGACCAAAGCTTCTCGATTTTACAATAGGAACTTATGTTTGTTAAACTGCTGTCAAATGAATATTATGTTTCGAAACTTACATGATACAATCATTGTAAACGTGAAATACAATATCAAAATAAATATTCGAAAAACCAGCGGGAATAAGCAATTGACAATGTTTATTTTTTATTTACAAATGCTTGGGTGTGGAGGCAAAGACACAGAAAAAAGTAAAAATTGTATCGATTCGCGTAAGTAACCTAAAGAAAATTCACTTATTTAAATAGATATGTGGACAAAAAGATAGTTTGTAATCGTAAACCAAAAGAAAACATTGAATTTACCTCGTAAAAGTGGAAATCCAAAGCCTGACGGAATAGATTGGCGTTTGTTTTTTTTAATTAAAAAAAAGAAATCGAAAATAGAAAAAGTAAAAATTAAAAAAAAAACTTAATGGCGATTCACAAAAATGTCAAAATACACTGACGTTTACCGGCTAACACTGTTTTTCTATGAAAATCTACAGGAATTACATGAAATATCCCAGGAAAGCTTTGAATTCACAAATATGGCGTGGCTCAACAAATCAGAAGAGACGCCATTTCGTGACTGGGTGACGCAGTTACGTCAGATAGCGTGGGTTTCCACTCTCCGCTTGTACTATTTTTATCTTCATTTATAAACTTCCTATTTTTTTAAATACTACTATAAATATTTAAATATAATTTAAATAACAAAATGCTTATTTATAAGATGATTTTTTGCGACTTATAATAATGAAGGTTGAATTAATGTACTGACAAAACGAAACAAAACATAGTAGAAAAGGACAGATATACATCAATTTCGATGTTTTATCAATGTAGATCGTAACTAGGGAGGTTGAATTGAAAGACTGAAGTTTCTTGGCAGTTATTTTATTTTTATTTGGAAATGGCTGCAAAAGCGACTACTATAAAAGAGGCAATCAAACGGTGGGAAGACAAGACAGGTCAACAAGCCGCCACAGCCACTGAAGTTAGTTTGATATTTCAATGGCCACCAATAGAAAAAATGGATAACTCCCTGTCTTGCCTAACAAATTGCGAGTAAGTTTTTGTATTCAAGGAGGAAGAAGCACTACAAAATTACAAATACTACAATAAAAATGGTATTATTGACTGGCTATCTAAATATTTAAGGCCAGTCCAGACGGAAACAATTGATTGCCATTTTTTTATTAAATTGTCTGTTCGATGTGTGTGGTGTGAACCCTTTTGAACGCAATCGTCAGTTTAGTAAAATGGCTGTGCGGTCGCAATCATACCAATTTGTGATGTTAGGATTGGTATTTGTGATGCCAATTTATTTTCTAATCAAAAAACAGTTTGGATTGGCCATTTGAGTGTGCGACTAAAGTTGCTCGTCGACTTACGTATTTGTATGAAAAGTTGCGTCGCTTCGTGTGCGCACTTTCATACTAGCCCATGGTCGCGACAAAAAAGTCGCATCGAAAAGTCGCCCGTGGGCGCACTCTCTTCATACAACTCGCAAACGCAAAGTCAGCTCGCAACTTTTCATACAAATACGGGTTAGTCTGACACATAATTTTATCAGCAGAAATAAAGCGGCAAATTTGAAAACAAAATGAAAAGTTACTTAACCTCCAATACGAAAGTATTTTTATAGTTGATCTGTTGACAATTCTTACTATTCTTAGTATCCAAAATAAATATTTTCAGAAAGTTGAGCCTCTCAACGAATATGATTGAAAAAGTTTCTGGGTTAAATAGTTTGAAAAAGCTTCGTGTTCTCTCTTTAGGAAGAAATTACATAAAATCATTTGCCGGTATGGTAAGTAATTAATGTAAATAATGAAGTTAATTATTAATGAATACTTTCACTACCAGCTATACGTCTAAGGTACTCACCATTTAAAAAAAATCATGCCCCTAGTATGTGTTAAATGCACACCCCTCGTGTCGTAGTGACATCCATCATTTTTCGCACATGTACGGGAAAGTGGCCCCAAGAAGCACTTTGTTTGTTCCAGGAATGTATAGGAGACACACTAGAAGAACTTTGGGTGTCTTATAACTTAATAGAAAAATTAAAAGGAATAAACGTATTGAGAAACTTGAAGGTTCTGTACATGAGTAATAACTTGGTAAAAGATTGGAGCGAGTTTAATAAATTGCAGGTAAATCTGATACACGATAAACTGAAAATCAAAAAGCAGTTCCAGTCTGAAATTACATTAGATTCTATAGATCGATCTATGACATTTCCACCACATAAGTCGTTTGTTTCATAAGCTAAAAGGTAGATACACATGCTTAACAAGTAGCAGGTACCCTCACAATATAAAATGCAACAAAATGAATAATAAAACTACCGTGAGACACTGACTATTAAACATGTAAAATGCTCCTCGTTGCGGAGCGAAACATGTCAAGCAGTCTTCGACAATTTTACGTGAGTTACAGACAGACAGTTTGAAAAAATCATAATCTGAATTTGGATTTTTATGCAACCTGTCAGTTCAAACAGATTATGAATTTTATCAATTATTTTTTTATGAATTTTTCAGAATGTCTGTGGCGTGCCTTACCCGATTTTACATGTTTAATATTTTAACTTACCTTCTTCTAGATTTTGTAATTTCGGCTGTGCGTTGTTGTATATTCTCGTCAGCACATAACGTGTTTCCTGTTGCCAAAAACTCTAACACATTTACGGCCCAGCCACGACATTGGTCTAAGCGCGACAGCGGTTAGCGGCAGCCATACGTGCGAATGAAAAGTCCCATCGCTGTGTCTCTCTCCAATGTACGTATGGCCGCCGCTCACCGCTGTCGCTCTTAGACCAAT